>NC_050068.2:275694331-276894331 GCF_009764565.3 Dermochelys coriacea | reverse complement strand
TAATAGACATCACAGAAACTTGGTGGAATGAGGATAATCAATGGACACAGTGGCCATTCTTATGTTCTTAAGAAGTCGTTACAGACCAGCATGCCAACTGCTAATATTTTGATGTAGTCATACCTACATATATTGTACCATTGGGTACATATGTAAAATAAAATTAAAAATCTCAATTCAGAATTTCTATTTGACTTGTGGCTAAAAACTTGAAATTATTTTTTAATTTTTTTCTGGAATTTATTTATTAAGAATCTTTAAAAGGGGCAGCCTAAATGTTCTGAAATTGTTTCCTGAAACTCAGACATCAGTACAATTTTCAAATTTAATATACAGAGAAGTGCTGTTGCTTTAATAGTGTGAACAGCCTATATTGTGTGCAATACTATATAGCATGAGAAATGTAAGAGCCCCCAAACACTTTCAAGGTAGGGCTTTCCATTTCTTAGGAGTGAGATGCAATGGTGCTTTAGATAGAATTATTGTGGAAAAAGAGGATATCTGAACATAGGATGAAATGTCTGACAACCCGTGTTTTTAAAAACCCTTCCCTTTTGAACATACATATTTTAGCACAGACATAAAAAGTGTATATAATTATGCTTTCTTTTAAAAAGTCATTTAAAAAGTCATTTAAAAAGACATTTGGGCTTGCTTGCAACTGCTCATAAAGTATTGTAGATATATGTGAGTGGCTATCTGATTTCTGGGGAAGTGCTTTGGAAGGAATTTTTCATCCTCTCATAGGGCGAAGTTCAGCCTACTGCAGAGGACTGGTTTGAAGCCATCTGGATAATTTAAACCCCTAGCAGAGGTCTTATAATTCAGGCTTAAGTGATGTGGAGAGCTTAGTGCAGGCCCTCTGAAGTAAGTAAATTTACCCCAAAGGCCTAATCTTGAAGTCCCAATTGAAGTTTTACGTGATGCATGAAAACTCCTCTAACCTTTAGATTTCTAAGTTTCTGTAGCAGCATCTGGCCTCTAGTGGTAGGGCTACACTGTAGTGGTAGTGCTCTGCCAAACCCCTGGATAATTTGAGATCTGCAGGTTTTAGGAATTTCAAACTAATTATAGAGGGGCAGCTTATCTGTACAGAGGTCAGCTAGGCTATTTTCCAGGTCTTAATGCCAGATGACAGCAATGAAGGGAGTTATTTTGCCCCAGTCCTCATCCTGCAGCTAATCAAGGGGAGTGTTTGCAGAAACAGAGCTGGATTCACTGTCATTGTAAGTGCTATCATCTTGAGTGGGGAAAGCCTGCAAGATTAGACGGCGATAATGCCATGGAAAGTGGTATGACCCAGGTGTCTCACCTCCTGCCCATCAGAAATTTCCCATCCCTCTTCAACCATGGAATCCAAAATGTAGGAGGGCTCCTGCATGCCTCAGGAGAGGAGGGATGAGCACATTAGCACATATCTCCACCACATCTTCCATGAGTCATGCCTATTTGTGATTGTTACTTACACAGATTCCCTTCCTCTATATGGTCATCCTGACTGGACGATTGGATCTTTTTTTTAAGAACAAGTTCCCATGTAGACAAAGAAAGTTTTTTTCCGAATAACAACTTAATAATATTAAAGCCAATATACTTATAACTGTACTTGCCATGTTAGTATAAAGGCAACACACAACAACATTCACTGTAACTGATAATTCATATAGGTTTGTGAATGCAAAAGAGTGGGTCAAGGGAAATAAATGCAGCAATAGAAATCCCGAGCTCACTTCAGCAGCATTAGAAAATGCATTTTCTCAGTGAATCTAAGTCAATGTGTGCACTGCCTACTTTGCTACCTGAGATGAACCTACTGCTCTGAAACGGATGTTGACTCTTAAAGAGGCAAAACAAGAATGGGTTATACACATCTGTTTGTTACTATGGTATAAAGCAGCATTGCCAATGATGTGCACATATCTATTTTTATCATAGATTATGTAATAAAGCCCATGCATTGGAAGAGAAATAAACAAAACCTATTTGTATGCTTGCCTTGATAGAAAAACATAAAATAAACACTTGTTAAGTAGCAAAAGGGAAAATCAAGAGTATTTGTTTTCAAGTCTCTAGCGGATACTGTGGACTATAAATTGGCCTCAGAAAACCCTTTTAAATTAGCATTAATGACTACATTACTCTATATTCCAAGATTCACATCCTGACAAGGCACCCACCAGACTCCCATGCACAAAACAAAAGTTTTGCACTCCTATTTTGGCTTCCCTAAAAGTGGCAGCAAGGTTGCTCTGCAGACCTTCTGGGTCACATGCCCCAGAGGAGCATCCTGGAGCAGGGTCTTGAAGATACCATTGGTGCATGTATGCCTCCAGGCCTGAAATTGGCTCCCATGCACAGTCCACATTACCCCTTTAATTTCTACTTTGGCAGAATAATCTGCAAATGGGTGACAAAAACTGTGCATGGGGTGACTGCTGAGTAGAATTTTTTCCACACTTTAATACTGTTTGTGCAGCATACTGTACATGTGCATCAGTTAGGGGGCATTCTGGCATGTGTTGAACTAGAAATGGGGCCTACAAAGGCACCAGTTCTGAAAAGTACTTAGGTATATAATGAACTAGCCGTGGAACACAGCAGAGATTGGTGGGAGAGTGGGGGTGTTATATAAAGGGAAAAGTGACAAGAAATAGTATCATATTTTTTGTTGTTTATCTCTGTTTGTTTACCTTGTCTTTTAGGGAGAGGGTGTGTCTTCTATTCCAGCGGTTCTCAAACTTTAGCAACCCGAAGACCCCCATTTTGATTTTAAAAAATGTCACAGACTCCCAAGCATCCTGCTCAGCCCCAGGCCCTGCCCCCCACCCCACCCCTTCCCCAAGGCCCCACCCCAACCCCACTTCTTCCCATCCCTGATCCACCTCTCTGCCTCCTCTTCCACACCTGTTTCCATCCCCCCCCCAAGTGCACTTCGTCCTCTCTCCTCCCCCTCCCTCCCAGCGCCTCCTGCATGCTGGGGAACAGCTGTTCAGCAGAGCAGGAGCACTGGAAGGTAGGGGGAGGAGTTGATCAGTGGGGCCGAAAATTATTCCACTCCCTCCTCCGAGCACGTTCTGTCCCCTCTCCTTCTCCTCCCTCTCAGCACCTCCTGCACACTGCTGAACTGCTGTTTCCCAGCATGCAGAAGGTGCTTAGGAGGAAGGGGGAGGAGTTGATGAGCGGGGCCTGTGAGGCCCCTGGAGTACTCTCACAGACCCCCAGGTATCCGCCGACCCCAGTTTGAAAAATGCTGTTCTATTCTATTGTGTGTACAGTGCCTAGCACAATGGGGTCCCAACCTTGACTGGAATCTTTAGGCGCTCTCAGGATATAAATAATAATATTTTAAATACATGAGTTGTTCCATTGAAGTCACAACCATAATCCTTAGAGACATAAGTGTTTCCACTGATTTTTCAGTAGTATACCCTTGAACTATATTTTAAGCTTCCAGAGAATGAAATAGACTTCTTAAACAAGACTTTCAATTTTAAAATGTAACCTATAAGAGTAATTTCTTCTATCAAGAAATGTGAATGATGGAACAAGCAATCTTTCCCAAAGACTAAAAAACTAGAATAGAATTATTTCCAAAAACCTCTGGTAACTGAATGGAAGGGAAATTAAAACATAAAAAAAACCAGTGCTAAGTATAATTGGTCCATCTTGTCCATTTCACTACTTCACTGAATGACCAATATGTCATATTCAAATTGTTGTGAATTCTCAGATGTTTGTAGCTTCTACAGATTCCCAGATCAGATTCTCCTTACCCCCTAAGCCTTTTGGGAAATTTTTGCCTAATATCTAACCTAAATCAATATCTTTTAAAATTAGATCATGACCACATGTTTAACATGTTATCTTGTAATGAAAGCAAAATAATTCCCAGCCTCACTTCTTGGCTCCATACAAATTAGCCTATAATTTAAATTAATCTCTCAAATACTTTTAATCTTAAGGAACAAATATGAAGAAGAAGAAGAGTCATAAATGTTCATTTCTCAAGTATTTCTATGCACTGTTGGGGCATACAGGAATTATGACGTGTCCTAGCTTCTGCTACTTCTTTTTTATTTTTATTATTATTTCTTGCTTTTCAGCTCTTATACATATAGTAATGGGAATGCTTTTTTCATATATGTTATGTTCAATCCAAGCTCAATATGATCAAGTTGCTGGCCACTTTTGCCCTTACATAATTTCATGTTCACCACATGTATCTCATTGTAAACTATGCATTATTTCTTCCCTTTATAAAACAACCTGAATTGCTGCCTCATTTCCTCAGCACCTTATTGTCCACTTAAGCAAACGGACAGAGCATTATATGTGACATAACTAATTTTCTAAAGAAAAATCAGATTACCCCAATGATTTATGTGATTTATTCCAGAATGGGTCATTTAGGAGAGAACATATGCCAAGTCACAATAGGGCAAATATTATGGTAAATCCTGTCCTGGACCCTCTGTCAAATTAGATTTTCTTTCACCAAGCAGTTAGGTTCCCAACAAAAACAGCGAAAGTTTCAGCATAATGTGGTATGTATTATAGCACGTCCGTAAAGCGAAAGGCATATGACAACCAGCAATAACATGCCACAACAAAAAAGGTGGGGTGTCTTTTTTCTTTATTTATCTGAGACAATAGCCATTTGTAATGAAATCCTATCACCCCTTCACATTTTGTATGAGCCATTTCTGTTCTGTCTTTTTTAAATCAAAATGTGGGTGTCTTTGGTTTGCTAAAGTTTGAGAACCGCTGGAATAGAAGACAGACCTTGTCCCTAAAATAATAAAATAAAACAAAGAGTACTTTAAACCAGTGATTTTCATAAGGTTGAATAAAAAGAACCTCTGTGTTGTACTAAATGTTGGGCTTTATTACCTGGAGTCATAGATGTAGCCAAAACTACTAAGCACTCTAACATGAGTTTTACTAGATTCTAAGGCCAGAAGGGAACATTGTGATCATCTAGTCTGACCTCCTGTGTAACGTAGGCCTTCTGTTTACTTGGAGTGGGTTGGTTATTGGTGAGGAGGTAGTGATATGGCAAAATACAAAACATGGCTCCTGATGGACAAACAGGAACATGGTATTGCCCATCCCAACCCTAGGGTATTTTCCTTTAAGTTTCCTTGGGATGGTACTATAATGCTGTGACACTACACCCCATATTCTTGATATGATTATAGCATAACTATGATGTATTTTATGCAAGATAGGTCATATGAGATATCTTTGGGAAGGTTATGATTTACTGAATATGATTATACTATTTGTATGTATGTGCCTTTTTTGTATCTGAAGTTAGGAATATTGTCTATGTATCTATTACAAATGTTTTTACACATGGGGAACGCCCACTAGGCAGAATGCACTCAGTCTAGATAGCTGGATGGGAAGTTAATGAACCATTAGGAAGAACAATGGGCCTTAGGAAAAGCTTATCTCCCACCTTGGAGTTTTCCTGAGGACACTGTAAACAGCCTCTGACTCATGGCTGCTAGGACCCTACAGGGACAGGTGACCAGGTCACCTGGTACTGGACTACATCTTGGAATACCAATGATTTTCCACTGACTGGCATGGGAAGGAAGCGTGGAGACAAAGGGTTCCCATCATATGCAAAAGCTCTTTAAGGGAGGGAAGTGACATCATTGAGGGTCTTCACTGACTCCCCACCTCAAAGAAACTCTTGGAAACACCTGAGGAACAAGGACTGAACTGGGAGGAAGTACTGGACCCTGGCTAAAAGCAATTTTTAGCCTGTGAAAGTAACACCTAGGGCTTTTAAGCTGCAAGCAAGTGCAGCTAGCCCCTTCAGAATCTATGGAGCCTGCTTGAATCAACATTTAGGGAGAGAATTTACTACTCAGATCCAATTTCTTTAGTATATTAAGTTTAGGTTGTGTTTTTTGTTTATTTGCTAGGTAATATGCTTTGATATGTTTGGTATCACTTATAATCACTTAAAATCTATCTTTTGTAGTTAATGAACTTATTTTATGTTTTAATCCAAACCAGTATGCGGTTGACTAAAGTGTCCGGGGAAAAATCTCAGCTTGGTTACCACAAGTGTGCATGGTCCTCTTCACATTGAGGGACCGGGTGTTAAACCCATATACTGGCCAGATTTGAGCAGGGCAGGATGGTACTGCTCTGGGGACCTAGGATGGGAGGCTGGTGGTTAGAGAGCCTACTGTGACTGCAGCTGGGTATGTCCCTATCTGTGTGAATGCTGGTGAAAGTGCAAGATACAGGCCTTTGCAACTTGTCACAGCAACGCAGTGTGAGTGTGAGACCAGGCTGGTGGGTCAGAGGGCTCAGTGATATCCCAGTTCCAGGTGGCACCCCAGGGCAAATCTGTCACAAGTGCCTAATCTAGAAATGGACTGTGTTTGCATTATATATTGGAAATAAATCTCATAGGCTTATTTTTGCTTTATCTTCCAAGTAGTGAACTCCTGAGTTTGGCACTACTGCCAGATAATCTGCTGTGTAGCCACATTAGGCCCATTCCTGGTTACCTTCTAAGCAGGCTGATAAAGTCATATAGTACTGACTGATAGGTAAATTTAGACCATGTCACTTATATGTTAACTAGCATTAAGGGAAAAAAAAGTTCCCCACTAATAATACCATTACAAATGTAGTTAGGAGCTAATGACATTCCAACACAAGATACTATAGTAGACCCAACATTTCCCTATAACCATTTTAAATCCTTCACCAAACTACATTGCTTTTGGTACAAGTCTCGCTTACGGACCCAAAAATATCTTTGCACTGAGACAAAATCCAGGGCCTATCAAATCTGTGTATCATAGGCACCAACTCTGTAGGTGCTTCATGGCTGGAGCACCCACAGAGAAAAATTAGATAGTGCTCAGCACCCACCTGCAGCCAAGCTCTCCCTCTCCCCCCGTGGCCCCCAGAGCCTCTCCCCTGCTGGCGGCCCAGCTGATCACTCCTCCTGCTCCCTCCCAGCACCTCCTGCCCTCCGCGAACAGCGGTTTCATGGCGTGCAGGTCAGCTCCCGGAGGGAGGGGGAGGAGCAGGGATGGGGTGTCCTTGGGGAAGGGGGTGGAAAGAGATGGGGAAGGGGTGGAGCAGGAGCAGGAAGAGGGCGAGGGTTTGAGGGAAGGGGTGGAGTTGGGGCGGGGCCTAGGGTGGAGGGAGGTTCGAGCACCCCTTGGGTAGAGGGGGCACCTATGACGTCTATTGCTATGTGGATAAGAAACCTGGACCCTCTTACAGGCAGACTTGGAGCAGCTAGAGGCATTACATATGCACTGTCAGCACCAAATCCTGAGCATAAACCAGTTTGACTTTGTGCTAAATGTCATAATCTTGCCGAGATTTGGCCTTCCTTCAATAGTTCTTTATATTAAAAAGTGATGTTGTATGCTTTTTGGCCATGTCAGCAGGAGGGACAAAAACATCCAAGGCTCTCAAACTTTCCATTGAACCATGAAGGGAAGCATGCCCTAACCCTACCTGGCACCACTCAAAGGGCCATCCCAGAGATACATGGATTCACAGGACTAAGCCAGATCTGGGAACTTCACTACACGATACATGGTGTGACACCATCAAGCGTGGTCACTCTTGCCGGCACAACAGTTCTTTGATGACTACGGACATTTAATGATGATGTTAGGCAGATGGAGTTTGTCAGGAGGCAGAGAGGAGTTCAAATTTCCAATCAGACTCCATAGGAACTTCACCAGTGGGAGAATCTGAATAGATACAGTCTCTAAGCAGCCTGGCTAGACAGCTTTTTTCTGATGGTCCTTCCCACTTAGGGGGGTTTCACTGCCAACCATTCCTGCTCTTTCATTAAGAGTTGTAGCAGCTTTGCACTGTCTTCCACCATACCAGAGACCATCACCAATAGTTAAATCCTTTTTTTAGCATTTAAACTTGAATCTGGCTCAACAATCCTTTTCAGGCTTATCTGGTAAGATGTATATATTAATATATGAGTGCAACTTTCTGGATATGCACTGTTTTCCAAGCGCTGTCAATTATTTAGTACGAATAAATAATTAAAAAGTGCTGGTACTGGAGATTTTCACAATCAATTGGGAAAAACATGCACAAAACATCTGTAGACTTGCATACAAATTTGAAAATAAAATAAACATAGCTGACCCGGAAATCCTATAGCTATAATCACAGCATCAGTCTATATGCAAATATATATGTAAGGCAATTTTAGTTCATAAAGTACAGTAGAATATTATTACACTGATTGATGTAACTCAACAGCAAAGAGCCATAGCAAAGATCTATTTTGTCATAAAGTAAAACATAAATGTTTTTAGACTCATAGCTTTCAAAAGGGAACATACTATCATCTGAAAATATATAGATCCCAACACACCTTTAATGGAATGTGTATTGTAATGTATTTTATTTCTTTTTTATTTTATTTTTATAGTTTATTTTGTATTTAATCAAAATTAAAAGCATTCATCAAAAAGAATGTGAAAGAGTCTAAATACACTAATTAATACTTTCTATTTGGTTTCAGCCCTCATTTGGACATTTACATAAAGGAAACAAAGACAAAATGAAGACATCACATTTTAAAGCTTTATAAAAGACTAGCAACAAACACCAAATAGTGCAGAATTTCTCGTTAGTTTGAAAAGTCTCACTTAATTATAATATAATACACTATTCCTACACATTCAAAATAGAAAAAAGAAAAATGGAATTAATTTCCTTTTCAATTCAAAATTACTCACTAACAGGAGTAAGAGATTCATGTTCTCAGAGCTCAATATTCCTTTCACGGATAGCTCTATTCATAACTTTGAAGAGTTAGGGAAAGCTGGAATGCATGGTGTGAAAGGATTTATGGAGTTCATGCCATATTCACCTAACTTTGTGAGAAAGTGCCAGAACAGTTTAAAGTCCAGTCTGCAAGGTGTTAAGTGCCTTCTTCTCCCATACACAAAATGTCCCATTGACTCCAATGAAGGATCGTGTAGTTCAGCAGATAAGATACTAGACAAGTCGTCAAGATTCTATCCTCATTCTGCCACTGAGCGGCTTTCTGACCTTGGTCAAGTCACATCCCCATGCTTCAGTTTTCCCATCTGTAAAATGATGATGATGCTTACCCATCTCTGAGATTTATGTGCTAAAAGCTGCAAAACTAAGATGAGGATGCTCAGCACCTTACAGGAACCTTGCAGGAGTCGATTCAAATATAGAGCAAGACAGTGAAAGCTGATGCTGGGAGAGGAAAAGAAAAAGAGCAGGAGCAGAGGGCCTTGCTGATCTGAGAAGAAGTAGACCAGTGCTGCTGATAGGACCTGGGGGAAGATCTGAAGGACATCAGTTCTGACTGGGAAATAGGAATGGGTGGGGAAAGGTAGTAGGATTGGTCCAAGTTTTGGAAGCAGACTATGATTGTGAAGAATGGCTAAAGTTGGTGAAGACCTGTTTGCAGGCAGCTGAGAGGAAGAGCTACACTATGTTACCATACTCTGTTTAATAAACGTTGAACTATTGCTGCAGTGCAGCAGCATATTCCTTGCACTGTCTTCTTCCCACCAAGTGAAGCCTATTGTTACCCTTCTGCACCCTACAAGATGGAAAAGTATAGGAGTGGCCATTACGCAGCTCCTCAGTAGGAGCTGCATGTTATAGCATTTTGCCCTAATTATTAATGTAGTTATGCATACCAAAAAGTTAATACAAGTTTCCCATTATAAAACTATTATACAAGTGTACATTAAGAACTTTTTTCAGAGTAGCAGCCGTGTTAGTCTGTGTTTGCAAAAAGAAAAGCAGTACTTGTGGCACCTTAGAGACTAACAAATTTATTAGAGCATAAGCTTTAAGAACTTTAAATCTGTTAGGAAAACATGGTGTTCTCAGTTTCATCCATATTGTCTCTAAGGCTCGACTCCAAAAAATTATCAACCAGTATGGTAGAAACAGACAAGGATTCAAGCTGCATCTGACTTGATCTTTCCCTTATAAAAGATGTGAACTCATCCATATAAAGAGGGATCCAGTTCTATGTGTTCCCTTGTGATTCTACCTGAGATATGTAGGAATATAACATAGAAAATGTGACATTACAATCTGGCTTATAGGCTCCGAAATGGACATTTGGTTTGGAGGCATGAGAAATAATGAGTGTCTCCCCCTCAAATGCCCTGACCCCAATTAAATGTTTTGACCCTGGGAAAATAATTTAAAGACTCAGGACCAAATTTACCACTCATGAAAGTAGGTGCATATCTTCTGACTTCAATGAAGTTATGCTTTCTTATTTTAAAAGTGAATATAGCCTTCAATTCCTAATAAATGTTCTTCCTGGGATCTCTTTTAGAACAGGGACTTCTTTCACAATCTCAAATACAGGCCAAATAAGTCCTTCATTTCTCCCTCCTGCTCTCTCATCCTGACACTCAGGTCCATTGGAGGATTCTTTCTGAAATGTTTGGACAAACAATATGGCTTAGCTAGGGGTAGAAACTATTCTTCACAGAATCGTCAGACTTCAGTACATATTTATCGACAGTTGGTTCATTAACTCAATGACAACTTTCTCCTTGCAAATCTCTGGCACAGCTGGGACTTATATTTGGGGATCTCCAGTTGGACATCGGGGGAATATCTAAGATTATTTTATTTTGGAATTCTTGAGTGTCATTTTTGTTCTGTATTTGTAGGTTGTCTCTAATAATCATCTCAATTGTGGCCTGAGCAGATCCTAATTTTATCTCTTGTGCCTCTAATCTTCTCATCAGATTCTATAGACTTCTCAGCACTTGTCATTGTGATGTGCAGAGATGTTCTGTAGTGCCCCCTTCAGGACCTCTCCCCACGTTAGTCTGCAAAGTTCTTAACTAGCCTGCTGGTTCCTGAGTAGTCAATATTTTCTCCTGGCTTGTTGATCGCCTGTTCTTAGAAGATTTTCCTTGGGCTAGGAGGTTTGGGCACTGATACCTCCAGCAGGGGGCAGAGAAGGCCTAATAGACCCCATCACATACCTCCACCCTGCAGAATGCACCTATTGACCCAATCTCCCTCCTCTGCAATAATGCCACCCTCCCAGGAAAAGAAATCTGCATTCTGATGCTGTGAACCTAGCTGGTGTACACAAAAGGCATAACATTCTAACTCCAGATACCACCAAGTAATGCAAGGTTTAGTGTCTTTCATTGACTGCCACCATTTAAGGGGTGCCTTCTGCGTTTCATTTGGAGGGTACCCCTCATTTGGGGACTTCTCTGGGAGCCCCCTGGGCCTATTCTAGTACCTCAAGTTGATTCCTCAGGAGGTTGGGGCCAGGCTTCACCAGACAAAGGCCATTCACTTTGGCTGGACCAACCTGCTGCCATAAAGTCCTCTGTGAGTTGAACTGTCACCGTGCTGAGATTGTATCAGCATACTCAGGTTTGGATGACAGTTGGCAGAATGTTTGAGCACCAACACCTCCAGTATCTTGGCTGGAGAGTGAGATGCCAGCTGGAGCTGGTGGGCAGCTCAGTCCTTTAACCGCTAAGCCACAGCGTGAGGTTGTGCCCCCAGTGGGAAATGTTCTGTCTAGAATCGTCTTAGGCGATACCCCTTGTTGGTCAAGAATAGGGTATCAGAATCCTTGGCAGCTTCATCATCTAAGGCCACGTAGGCCACCTGGGCTTCCCCAGCCAGAAAAGGGGATAGTCGTGTGGCTCATGTGGCCTTCTCCCATTGTGTGGCAGTGCCTATGCATTCAAACATAACAAGATATGTCTCAGGGTTAGCAGCAGGTCCCAATTTGGAAAGGACAATACCGGGGCTGGCTGAGTCACTTCAGAGTGGGAGCAGCTGATGATCCATTCCAGTGTTGCTTGCTTGCTGCTATTGGGTGGCTCGCCTGAGTCTCCTGCTGGGCCTCTGCCTGGACCTGCTGCTGCTGAGCTAGGAGTTGTATGATCTGCTCCATGGTTCCTCTTTACTAAAAAAGTCAGTCCCACTTCTGGGTCCAAGGTGTGGCAGGCAGGGCTGTATGTGGTACTGCAGCTACTCCACACCTTAGTCTGCAAAGTTGGCCACATACTTGGGGCTGTAAACTTGGCATCAAGCTCTAAACAAAAACAGCAACTCGTGATTTGGCTGTCTGCGCCTTTAAACAAGGAGGGGGAAAATTCCTTCAAAATGCAAATGCTTAGTTGCAGTGCTTAGGGCAAGGCCTTGGCCTGGTTTCCCGGTTAGCCCTGATGAGCTCCTCCTCTGTCCAACCTCACCCAGCTCTGCCCCTGAGCAAAAGCAGGCTAGCCTTCTTAACTGATCTGCTGGTTCCTGATCGGTATTTCCTTCTGGTCCTTTCAGGCCGCTGGAGAACTGTCTTGTTGGTTACCCAGTCTGAGTGGATTTTCCTTTGGTGGAGAATGTTAGGGCTCTGATGCCACAGTAGGAGGGAGAGAAGACCTGATAAACCTCATCAGTGACCCACAACGCAGAGTTACTGAATGAGTCCTGTACCATGTCCATTTTTTCTGGACACAATCTTTTACAGACTTACATGGGGGTAGTTACAGATATTTCCACTTTAGATTCAGTGAAGACTTCACTTGCTTTGTGATTATTTTCTATGGGTATGTCAGTCAGGGCCAATTGTTTACTACCATAAGTTCATAGATGCTGGAACTGGGGTTGCTGCTGCACCCCCTGGCTTGAAGTGGTTTCCATCATATACAGGGTTAACAGTTCAATTCAGTAACTTTCAGCATCCCCACTATACAAATTGTTCCAGCACCCCTGCTTAAGTCCCCAGAACTCCAGTTATAACTGGGAGGAGGCAATGGATAAGCAATAGTGAAAACATCCACCAGGCAAACACAAGGCACAAAGGTAAGCAAATTCACCGAGATTTTCCTTTTTCTGCCCTAATCATGTATTTGCCATTACATTATGATCAAGAGTTTATCAAAAACCCTTACTCCTTAAGCCTTACTTAAGGTGGCAGAGGATATAAAGATATTTTAACTATTACAAAGGGCCAGATTCACAAAAGGATCTAGCTTCCTAACTGCCACTTTAGGCACCTAAATCCCAGATTTAGGTACCACTACTATTCCCAAACCCCTTTTTCAGCTGCCATCTAACCTCACTCGTCACCTATGTTTTTGCAGCAAAACTTCCCTAAGCACCTATGTCGCTGCCTTTGAGCATGTGCACTGCTGCCTTATTCTAGACATCCAGATGCTTAAGCCCCAGTGTGATGCACTAACTGAGGGAAGACAGGCCTCCTCCATCTTACTCACCTGGGGGGCCCGATCCTGTAGGTGTGCAGTTCCACACAAGATGACTTCCCTCCTAACTTTTAGCCTAGTGTTTAGGGTACTCACCTGAGATGTGGCATACCAAGTACAGTGTGTTCTGCTGCTATTTGGTGATGTTGGCCCAGGTCTTTAGAATGTTGGTATTCAGTTATTATTATGGCAGGTTGCTAAATTTTCCCTGAGAAATACAAGTGAAAAAGGGAAAAGGAGTTAAATCTATACGAAATTTCAGAGGACAAAAGAAAAATGTACTTCTCTAGCCTGGGTGCTTCTCTGTGCAAAACTTCAAAGACCTGCTGCAAACAGTGGATGTGTTAGCGTTTCTAAAAAAAGGTCACAAGAATCTTTTATAACAGAAGCTACTAGGCCATGTAAATATAAGGATTGTTACCAGCGCTGCATATAAGGTGCTAAAAGTGCTAAAAGCTTGCATTAAGTAAAGCGGTTTTGTCGGCCATCTTAATTCACTCAACTGTAAGCAACTTCATAGTAGATTTTATAGAACTTAATATTTAATTGGTGAAAAGTTCAGATATTCTTTTGTGTTAGAGGGGATTAAAATGAAAAATGTAGTAAGTGTGGACAAAATAGTCTCCGTAACTAACCAAAAATAATTTAACAACATGACAACGCCTTCAGGAAACTATGTAGTTGCCAAATCACTTGCCTGAAAAATTGCTACTGATACTTATGTCATGAGATAATTACCAAAAGAAGAGGATGACAAAGAGAAGTCTGATAGGAAGGAACATGAAGGAAAATATTTTACTTTAATATTAAAGGATACCAACATTTTAAAATACTTTAAAATACAGAGAACAAACATTCAGACAGGAAATAAGGCATACATTTTTTTACAATCTGAGTAATTAACCATTTGAACAACTTACCAAGGGTTGTGGTGGATCCTTCATCACCAACAATTTTTAAATCAATACTGGTTATTTTTCTAAAAGGAATTATTTTGGGAAAGTTCTATGATCTATGTTATACAGTAGGTCAGACTGGATGGTCCCAATTGTCCCTTCTGGCCTTGGAATCTATGAATCAATGAATCAGCTGTATTCTGAAAAAGTAACTTGGAATTGCATCAGCAACTTCTTAATTCCACTGTTGGTGGCACATCTGAACTTCTATGAGTGGACCCAATTTTGGATTCTAAGACCAAAATCAACAGGAAGACTCCCCTCCCCTTGTATTTGGAGTGTAATATTGAGCTCCCAGGGAGTTGTGTGTGTGTAAGGAGCTGTTTTCTTAATAGCGCCAATGCATAAATTCAATCCTTCAATAATGGAGTCCAAAATGGAGAAATCCTGATTTGGGTTTTCTAACATTTAGTTAACTAAATTTTCTTTTTAATGCAGAAAAGATCAATACAAATGGTTGTCTGGGAAGTAAGTTGCAACACAGAAGGATTTTGGGGAAACTGTTTCATTTTTATCAAAGGGAGAAAGTTGTCTGGAGAACATATCTGTGTGCACATGCATAAGGGCTGATGTAACACCTGACTCTTATGAAATCACAAGTGCTAATTTATGCATTTTTGAGGGAAAAAGAAATTGGGAGAAACCAGCATTTTTATCCTCTATTACAAATAATAATTGCCTCCTCAGAGGATGACTGTGTTTTGAAAATAATTAGGGTCTCCTATAAACCAATGCTACTACACTCACTGTGATTGATATGTAGCAATACTAAATAGGAGATGGTCTAAAATGGCTGATCCACACGGTAATATAAAACTTTGCCTGCAAAATTTAACAAATAACATTAAATTCTGTGCAATGGAAAGCTACATTCCTTTGCATCCCTAAAGGCAGGGAGGCGATGATGCCTTTTAAAAATCCTATGTGCTTCCTCAGCCGAAACAAGGTATGGCAGAGAAATGCTGAACCTCTCTGCGTGGCTGGCAGCTCATTCTCATCCTCGCAAGCCCCAAAGGAAAATATTCCAGGAGCATGTAGGCAATGAGGGGGGTTATCAAAGGAATCCAATAGCGCAGCGTCCAAACACGGCATGAAAATTGCAGGCGTGAATCTCCCCTCTCTCTGTCAGTAGGTGCTGGAGAGAGGGGATGAGCCTTAAAATGCGGGAGGGGGGGAAAGGCCCAAGACCGAACACGACTGGGGAGAGATCCTCATTAACATACCCACCCAAACATGGCTGACATCACAGTAGACCAGCCTTGCCCCCCCCTCCCCGAGCTACTCCCGCCAGACTGGGATCCGGAAGGCGGGGGAGAAGGAGGACCACGCACTGGCGGTGACCACAGAAGGAGACAGCATCGGGACCTCTTCCTCCCCAGCCCCGCTAAAACGATCTTGGATCCAGGCCCCTCGCCCCCGTCTCCCAAGTAATATGCCAGGAGCCTCAGCTGAGCAGATCCTGCCTTCGGAGGATGTTTCCCTAACCCCCTCCTCCGCTCGCCGCCCTCCCGTTAAAGAGAGAGAGAGAGAGAGGCACGTTTGGGAACCGCTACAGGCGCAACCGGCGCTATTCATCCCCTTTCATCCCCCGAGTCGCTTAAGCGATTAGGATCAGGCAGTTGCCTCTGAATAAGCCTTGAAGCCACCGAAATCGCGCCAGCCAGAAAGGCAGATCTCCAGGCTGAGTGCTCCCTTCCCGGCGCTGCAGACCCCCCCCCCCCCCCCGGCGATCAAGGCGTTTTACACAAGCCGCGGGACCCGAACGAAAGGCTCCGGATCCGCACCGGGAGAGGAACTCCCCGCCGGAGAGAAAGGAAGAAAGCAAGGAACCCCCCAGCCCCACCGAATCAAAGCACCAGGCGGCTCTTTCCGTCCGGCCATAGCCATAGTTGTTTCCGCAAGGGCGAGCCCGCTGCCCCCCGAGCAGGCGACGTTCAGCCGAGCAAGGAGAATGACTGGCACAGTGCCCCGGGCTTCTACGAGAGGGGAACCCCCGGGCGGGGAGAAACCACTTCCCCTCCCAGTACAGACAGATACGCGGCGGGCGGGCGCCTCTCTTTACACCCCCAGCGTGAGCTCTCGCCGGTGCCCGCGACCCCCACCGCCGGCAAACGGTGCCTCCCGACCGTGAGTTTCCTTCCTTCCGTGCCGCTCTGCCAGACCAGGGACCCCCACAAGGGAAGCCGAGAGCATGGTGGGGGGACGCCTGCGGATCCCTCTCCACCCCGCGCCCCACACGTGGCCCCCTCGCCCCGGCGGCGCGGCCGCCTTACCTGCCTTTGTCTGGGGGCGTCCCGCGGGGCGAGGCCCGGCGGCGGCGGCGGCTTGGAGCGAAGGACGCAGCGCGTTTGTCGCAGGGCTTGTGCGCGGGATGGAGAGCGAGAGGCAGGCGCACGTGTGCCCAGCCCTCTATGCAGCGGCGGCTCAAAGGCGGACACAGCAACAGCCAAAAAAAAGAAAAACACACGGCGGCCGGGGGGGGGGGGGCGGTGGAAGGAGGGCGGGCAGGGCTGAGCAGGGGGAGCCGCACCTCCCTTGACGCAGAGGAAACTCTGCAACACCCGCCCGCAGTGGCGTCCTGGCTCAGCCGGCGAGGGGGGGGGGGGTGATGGGTGCGGGGAGCGGAGGGGTGGAGACGGGGGCCCAGGGCTCCATGCCACAAGCGTGCCGCGGCCTGGTGGTCGTTAGCCCTGTTTTGTTTAAGGCTTTGCTTGAGCTTTGTGTTCAAGAGCCATCAGCTGGCCCCACCCTGGCTCCTGCGCTGGAACGGCCCATGGCCTCTGCAGCGTGCTCCTTGCCCTGCCTCCCAAAGGCAAGAGGCGCCTTTTTCCACCCTCTTCCCCCCTGGTGCACGCCTGCAAGGTATCTGTCTGCCCAAGGGTGATGGGAAAGTGAAGCAGTCACCGCTCTTACCATGCCCTTGGCCCCGGCCCAGCGCTTCCGCTGCAGCCGGCGGGATGGAGAGTTGGGATCTATAAGGCAACGGGTGGGAGGGGTGTGTGTATTTGCGTGTGTTTTGTGGTTGACTTGCTGATAGAGGAAGGGTGGGCGGAAACACAGGAGTGAGGAGCTAAAAAGTACACAGAAGGGAAAGAGGATGTGGAGGAGCTGAGCTGGGTGGTGCAGGAGCCCAGAAGCAGGTGAGGAGCCCAGCTGTATTCTGTACAATTGCATAGGATGGAGGATGGCGGGAAGGAGTTGTGCTGGGAGTCGGGGGCAGGACAGTTAATGAAGGAGTGAGGGAGAAGAGATCTCTGAGGGACGGGAGAGTAGGAAGATGGAAGAGTGGAGGTGAGGAGGTGATTTGGGAAATTAGTGAGATGGAGGCCTGGGAATGAGGATCTGATCATGAAGAGCATACATTGGAAAAATTGACATCAGGAGTAACAATGCACGAGTCCTGCAGCCATGCTGTGGGTGACTTCTAAAGGACTGCAAAAGGTTGGAGGGGAGACATTTCCCTGTGCAACCTTAATTCTGTCCTCTTGTGCATACACATTATAATACAGTTTTTAAATACATGATCACATACTGTTTTTTCCCACAGGACCCTTTGCTTTATTCAGTACACAGGACAGACTGTGTTCACTTATTGAGCAGTTATGGAACATTTTCTTTTTTTTATTACTGTTCAGTGTGTTGTCCTGGGCCTTATCTACTGCACACGATTCAAACTCTGTTATGAAGATCAAATTATTAATTTTCTCATGGACTTTTAATGGTGTTTATCAGTATAGTATCTGAGTGTTCCACAGTTAATTTATCTTCACAACACCCGTGTAAAGTGATGGGGTAGTACCCCCATTTTACAAATGGGAGCTGAGGCACAGAGACATTAAGGTAAATATATCCATTAATTTTGGGTGTGCAATTTGAGACACCTAAGACTCGATTTTTCAGCATTATATAGCACTTTGAAACACAGCTCTCAATTACTGCAGTTGCATTTGTGAGTACTCAGCACTTCTGCAAAAGTCAGACCTAAGGATCTCAAGTCAGGCATCCAGAAAATGAGGAGCACATAGCTAGTGACCACCTCTGAAAAGCTTGGGTTAAATGACTTGTTTAACATCACACAGGAGTGGCAGAGGCAGGGACAGAATCCAGTTCTCCAGGGCAGCATCCAACTGCTTTGGCCATGAAACCATCATTTCTCTTCTCTTAATCCCTGCCTTATTCACTACACACCCTTCAATTTCTGCAACAAACGAGAAGAGGCCCTACAAGCGACAACCTCCTTTATTACATAACCCTGATTCATCCTTGCAGCAAGACAATTCTGTACACTGAATAAGGCAGGAGTCTTGTGGAAAAAAATCATATGTGATCATGTTACTAAAGACTATCACAAGGCATAAACACAAAGGGGATGAATCAAGGTAATACACACAACTTTAAATCTAGCATTTCCTAACTTTTGAGTGCTTGACTTTGCAACCTTAACTGTGTTTTTAACATAGTTTTTCTGTGTAATTTCCTAGGTTTTTAAAAAATCATATTGAAAAAATAGAAATTGCATTGTGTGACATCATATTGACACCCACATCAGCAGGGTTGGAAACTTTACCTCTGCCACTTGAGCTAACTGAGCAACTAATAGCAATAGTATGTGATCATCCTTTATATGGACTAGCACGAGTGGGGAGTGAGACACATACTGTGCCAGTAGGTTTCACTGACAATGGAGGAATGATGAGACTCAAGAATCTTGGCTTCCATTCCAAGCTTTGGAGGGGAATGTGCTCCAGTGTTCACCGATTCTTCTGATCATTTCCCCTAAGCTTGGCCCCTTCTGCCCCATCCCCTCTAACTTGTCCCTTTCCTAGTCCTGACTGTCTTCTACCCCAGGATCCTTATGCCAGGACCATTCTCATTGTCCACTTAGTCCTAGTCTTCACTCTTCAGGCTTCTCAAACCAGACCCAGTCTCCTTGCTTGGTCAGTCCTAATCTCCCCCTTTCAGCTCGCTGTCAGAGTCCAAGTCTCTACCCCTCCCCTCACTTAGTCCCAATTTCCCCCTCCCATCCCAACACCTTGTCCCTAGTCTCTTTGTCCATCCAGTACCAATTCCTCCATCTGGCTTCTCATCCAATTTGTCTCTCATCTTCCATCTCAGTGGCTCACAGTCCCAGTCTCTGTCCTTGAGCTCCTCATCTGATCTGAACTTCCCCCTCAACCCCTTCTTGGATTCTTGTCCCACTCAATCCCAATTAATCCACACCTCAGCTCTGTGCAAGATAGGTTGCTTCTCCTCCTTTCCCTTTCCCTCTCCCACTGATTCCTAGTTCCAGTCTCTCGTGCTCCCTCCAGCTCTCATCCAATCTCAGTGTTCCCCAGCAACGACAGCCAACTGGCTCCCAGCCTTGTTTTACTCACTGTCTCCCAGTCCCTTTCTCTTTGCCCAACTGGTTTCACCCTCTCCTCCCTCCAGCTGTTAGTGTCCACCCCTCCAAATCCCAGTTTCACTCCCCCACCCCTACCTCCAGTCCCAGTCTCACCAGACTCCTTGTTCCAGTCTACTCCTTTCCTTTTTCCCAGTCCAGTTTTTGTCCCATGTGCATTTGAATCAGTTTCCTCCTCCATCCATTGTGGAACCAGGTGGATCATTGAGAGCACAGGAGAAACAGGTTCCTGCTCTCAGTTCTAATGCCTGGCCCTGAGCAGCTGGGAGCAGCTTTCACAGGTGTGGCTACTCTGAGCCCTCATAGCCCTGGGCTGGAGAAAGCATGATCAGTCACTCTGTGAGGATAGCGCATGTGCAGTCTGGTCAAACATAGGAGTTGTGAGGACATGGAACATGCTCAATTACTGTGTGGGAATAGCACATGCATAGTTTGGTCACCACTTTATGTTGTGAGAGGCTGAAGCTTGTTCGGAGAGGGTGGAATCTTCTGAGATTTTAACTGATAAGCTCCAACCAGTCTCTGCTGAGCATATGCAAATTGTGATTTTTTCAAATGCTTATAACTTGGCCAAATTTGGACAGATTTTCATGGGTACAGCAACACGCACATCCATGACAGAAAGGAGACCTCACTGCTAAATTTAAAAACATGCTCCAAAACAAGGAGCTCTAGAGCATTTTTTTAAAAAGGTTGCCAGACATTTTTAACATGGGGAAAATAATGTGATTTTCTCAGTCATTGTTCTCGAAAAAATCCGAACCACTTTGTCTGAAATTCTCCCGAAATATTCAGCCTGGGGCACATACCTGGCTTGGAAAACTTCAGCCTGAATGCTTTATGTTTGACAAAGTTATAAGCAACAGAAAACAGGATCGTATGGTGAGAAATATTGGACAACCTTAATGACATTTAGAAAGTGTTGCCTATAGTGTGTATATCTGTGTGCATAATTATTGCAGCTACTTAAACCTAACATATACAGTGCTATGTTTTCTCTAAGTGGAATCTTCTTTATTCTATTTTTTTAAATATCCTCAGAGGCATTTTTCTCTATCTCTAACTCTCCTTTTATAACTTTTATTTTGCAAAGTGACTTACAAATTAAAACAAAAACACCAAAAACATTCTTTTCTTTTCTTTTTTTTTTTTTAGTATTTTTACAATGCAAGAACTAGTCAAATATTTTTCATTGAAAAGGATTATAAAGTTGCTGTTTCAGGGGTACTGTGTTGGTCACAATGTTTGAATGGAAACTTAAGTCAATTTTCTTACCTCATTTTCCAACAAGAGGTTGTCATGAAGGTTTTCTGTATTTTTTGCTGTTGTTGGTGGCCCTCCTCACTGAAGATTTCCACAATCCACATCTAATTTAATTATCAAACAAATTATGTACATGTTTTTGTAACCCCCTCTGGAGTTGGTTGTTCCTAACATATTACCCTAAGCCGCTAAGGAACTTGCCCCTGGAGTACAGCCGCAATGGCTACAGAGGCTCAGGACTCAGTTTCCCAGATTGCTTCACTTACAGGGAGGCGACAGAACAAGCTGGAAGCTGCTACCAGAATCAGCCATAAGCCAGAACTCAGAGACAAATGGTTTGTTTTTATTTTGGGCTTTGGTTATTGTTGTAGTGGAGAGGAGACTGGAAAGAAGAGAGAAGCATCATGGCCTGGGAGGTCCCCATTAAGCTTCCCATTTCTACCCAAAGGGAAACTTTGAACTCTGTTGGTGGTTACTGGGTCATTGAAGGGTATCAGCCTGGCAGAGACCAGCAACAGGGGAGGCCAAGTCAGGGTACCAAGAGCCAGACTAATTATCTATTCTCCAGAACAGTGTGATGGGATCGCCAGGGTACAGCCTGGAACTAGGGTACTACTGTGCTCCCTTAACTCTTCAGCCAGGGCTATCCCTCACAATTCTTTGCTAGTGACAGGCAGCAAACCCCTCCAGGTGCTGTTATCACTCAATACAATAACATGTAGAGCCCCACACTCAGCTAGATTGCATGAATGCTCCCTGAGCTACTCATGAATCACACAGAGAAATGCACCAGCCTTTCACCCCAGATCTGAAGCCTGACCACTGTAAGTTTATTACTCAGTCTGTCCCTCCCTTGATATGGAGAGGGCACACCTCTAACCTGAGCTGAGATTTCCCAAGTACTTTACCCAAAACACACTGTTTTAGGTGAAATATAAAACAGATTTATTAACTACAGAAAGACAGGTTATAAGTGACAGGCACAAAAGGTCCAAAATAGTTATCAAAGAAAATAAAAGGTAAGCACACAGTCTAAATCTTAAGCTTATTAGACTAGGCAGTATTTGGATCAAGCAGTTTTTCCTCATCCCACTGGATGTTGCAGATAGATTACAGTTTAATACACAGGCTTCCCCTTTAAGCCTGGGTCCAGTCTCCTCAGATCATAGAATATCAGGGTTGGAAGGGACCTCAGGAGGTCATCTAGTCCAAGCCCCTGCTCAAAGCAGGACCAATCTCCAATTTTTGCCCCAGATCCCTAAATGGCCCCTCAAGGATTGAACTCACAACCCTGGATTTAGCAGGCCAATGCTCAAACCACTGAGCTATCCCTCCCCCATTTGTCATCCCAGCGTTCTTGTTGCTTCCAGTGAGGGGGAGGAGAAAGGTGCCCAAATGATGCCATTGTCCCTTAATTTATACTCTTGATCCATGTCCCTGGAAAGAAACTGTCCCAGGCATGTTCTTGTGGGCCTTGCTGAGTCACAGGATTGAGTAATCCCCATTGTATGGTGCTTTTCTTACAGAAATCCCTTGTTTATAATATCCTTGCTGATTAATGGTCATGTAACATTCACCTGGGTGTGGATTACCCACTTTGTTGTCACTGGAGAACTAGCAATGGGGACTCCCAAATTTACAACATATTCCAATAACAACCATACAACAAAATCTCAGAACTTCATACACACTAATGATATACATATTTTGACAGAACAATGGGATTCAGAAGATCATGATATCATACATGGCATGCTTTGTATGAAATATCACAACCATATATGATTGATGAATATGAGGATTGCAGGATGCTACCTTGGGGTACAGCGTGTCACAACCAGGGAGCTTCAGGATGCAGTTCTTTTTGGGTGAAGACATTGTCAGAAATCCCACGTCTAATTATGTTGTTTATGAGTTTTACGTTGGACAATGATTACAGTGCTGCATCACCTAGGAAAGAACTGATTCTCAACTCACTATCTGCCTTGCCAGGTTGTGGGAGGGAGCTGAGTGATTTGGACCTGTTGTAAATGTTGCGGGGGGAGGGATTAAGGTATTATTGCTATTTTATTATTCTAGTTACTCCTATTCTTTCCTTACCATTATCCTTTATTCCTCAAACCTAATAAAGTTCCCCCTGTTGCATTGTTACTTTGAGGATTGTGATAATTATTGTATTTCTTGTGTATTGGGCTACACTCCTAGTATATTATTTGGTAGTAGCCATTTCCCAGGGACCAGCATCTCTTGTGTTCCATGCACTAGGAGGGGTCATACTTGGGTGGAGGCACCAGGTGCCAAATTAAAGTACCCAAGACCCATAGCCCTGAGGTGAGAGGAGAGAAGCTGTTCTAAGCAACAGGCAAAGCAGAGATGGATTAAACTCATTGGGGCCCTGGCCACAAAAAACATTTGGGTCCTCCACATCCCTCTCACCACAGGGCCCTGCCCCTTACTTCTCCTCTCCCCCCAGAATCCCCATCCCCTGGCCAGGCCAGAAGCCAGAGTAAGAAAGTAGTAAGAGCTGCCCAGGGAGTCTGGGCTGTTGTGGGGAGCCCTGGACCCTCCACATACCCTGAGTTCTGCACCCCATGGGGCAGGGACATGGCCTGCTCTCAGGCATATCAACCCCCCCAGCCCAGGGCAGGTGAAGGGCCAGGAGTTCTCCACTGCAACCCAGGCTCCCTTTATGTCTCTTACCATGCCTGGCTCCAGCTTCCAGCCTGGCCAGGGGGAAGAGAGGGAGCAGGGGCAGGACCACAGTTCCAGTGCTGGTGTCCCCTCCACTTCTATATGGGTTCTGGTGCTTCTGTGGGGACCCCCAAATTGACTGGGTTCCTGGACAGAGGCCACATGGACCCATGCATTAATCTGCCACTGCGAAAGGGATAAGGCCAGAGCAACACTTTGAGGACTGGGGTTACATTTGATTTTATAGAGATTGAACCTTATTTGAAAATTCAGTGAAATCCAGCAATCTAGATATTTTAAGATTTTTGTCTCATCTGTCAAATTTTAATTTGATGTTAACTTCTAATTATGATTTTGTTCCAAACTCCATTGTATCACGTGCTAACAAAGGGGACTCTTTTCTTTTTTCTAGTTCCCTACTAATAAAAGTAATATTCCTACTAATAAGTATGCTAAGAAAGATTAATGTTCTCAAAAGGCCACACAGTTAATTCCTAGATTAAAAGGCTCACAACTGGGTCCTTTTGAAAACTACATCCAGCTTTGGTCCATAATTCTGTCCCCAACAATCTTGTGCCTCTGAGTAATTCCACCAGATATAAATACATTTCCCTATATTTTTGTGCCCTCTTCAAAACTGGTCACTGTCTGATTTAGAATTTTGTCTGAGGTTTGCTGGAGTACGATAGTGCTGAAACAATTCTTCAAAATAGTTTTCTATAACAGTGGGATATATGTAAGAAGCTGCTCCAAAAGATCATATTAATGACTATTCTTTAATCAGTATTGCCCTTTTCCCTTTATGTCTCCATTGATTTTGTATGGGAGAAATGGGTACCCTTTTCACTCCAGTTTTCCTGTAAGCAATATTTTTAAAATGTGAACTTTAATTTAAAGTTTTGTTTATTAGCCTTACTGAAGCTATAGACACCATTCCTGAAAACATTTACACATCTGTTTCACTTTACAAAAGGCAAATATCTCCAGCTGCTAATGTGTAAAGGAAAATGGATTTCCATCTTTGGTCTTTAATGCAAATAATAAAACTATAATTGTTCTCTCTGTATCTTACTAATGGCATGTAATCATTCATTCAGTGCTGTCTTTTCCTTGATTACAAGAAATGAACAGGTGAGGTAGGCAAGTAGCGTGCAACCTACTCACATAAGCACTGTGCTAATGTGTAGCGGAAGCTATCACAACTTTGTAGGTTGAATTATGGAAGGTTTCTGTCTTGATGTGAGCAGAACTGCTCAGTTGCCACCAGTACTGATATCTTATCTGTACTTCTCACTCAGGCCTCCATCAAAGAGATTTGAAGACTGTTCAGACAGGAACCATCTGAGTGGAAACCAAGAAATCCTAGGAGTGGTGTTCTGAGTGTGATGTAGGGGTACTGAAGTGCATGTAGGTTAGGCTACTGGTATGCTGAGCTAGCTGCCTATTATGCTGACTAATATTGTTTCCTTGTACTCTCCTTGTCAGTCTGTTTATATCCATCTGTTGTCTCATGTCTTATACTTAGATTATAAGCATTTTGGGGCAGGGACTGTTTTTTTTGTTCTGTGTTTGTACAATGCCTAGTACAACGGACTTCTAGGCCCAATTGGGCTCTTTAGGCACTCTCAATATATAAGTAAATAATAAATCATCATCATCATCCTCATTATCATATGGTAACCGATGATATTTTCGACTTCCACCCTACCAAAATATAAAAAAAATACCACACAAGTTGATCAAATGAGAGTTCAGAGTTCACAGCTCCTGAACTGTGCCCTCCCTGAGGCCTTGTAGCAAGGGCATGGCCTCCCTTCGAGATGAATGGAGGGACAGCTGTGACCACCTTACAGTGACTTAGACCAATATTTTCATACTTGTGTCCCTAAAAGTAGGTACCTAAATCCATAACCTTTAAAGATATAGGTACTACTTCTTCAATATGTAGCAGAAACCTGAGCAAGAGAAAGCAGACAGTCTATAAGCATCAGGCATTAAAAACATTACTGAATTACATTTAAGTATCTCTGGAGTCCATCGTTTTGAATGCAAAGTTTGTGTATTATTGTGGATTTGGATGTAAGTTCGAATTTGGATGGGGGAGATGTGACCAATGTAAATCTTGGGAAGTCTTATGAGCTTCAAAGGACTATTTTAAATAATGTGCCAGACCAGAAGGAACTTTTGGGAACAAGTTCAGTGAGTTTCCTGGGAAATACCAGAGGAGAGGTGAATACAGATTCCCATCTCTGGACCCAAACTTTTGAAGCTATGTCCTGAGGAGAAAGCCATTGTTTGCTAATTACCTAGTTTCTAAATTTGAAAATCAAAGGACCAGGCTATATAAAGGAGAGAGACTCACTTATTCATGGATGTGTTTCTTCTGAGCAAAAGCTGTTATGAACTTGTAACCACACAAAAAACCCTGTGCAGTGTTTGAAGGACTGTTCACCTACCAGAAACCTTGTTGGAGCTGGGGGTGATCTCAGCTGGTGTTATTTTTGAGGCCACATCTACACTACAGTCAACTTAAGTTACATCAATGACTATATGTTGTTTTAATAACATTGGTTGTGAATGTCCACATAACACTCCTTGTGTCAATAGAATTCATCCACAGTCGGTGCTCTTGCATCAACAGAGAAAGTGTTGCATCGTGGGTAGCTATCCCATTGTGCAACTTGCCATCCTCTGCTACTGGGAGCTCTGGGAATGGATCACAGTTCATCACTGGGGCATAGTTACCATCCCAAGATGCAGTTCTTTTTTGTCCCATTATTCCATGGGCTTCCAACTTCATTTCAAGCTGGTTTTGAACAGCTCCTGTAAACTGTGTGCCTGCCATCTCTGCCTGAAAGCATGGATTCTGAACTGCTAACCAGTCTTGTGATGAGCGTTATGAACACCACGTGGATGGTTCTGTGGTATTTAATGAAATGTGAAACAGAAAATGAATTTGTGGTGCCTGCCCTGCTGTGTACAATGGAAAGAAACAATTCAAGATTGCTGCTGGCATTCACAGAGAAACTGCACACAGTGAACCGTTGATATTGGGTTCAGGAAACAAGCACTGAGCAGTGGGATCACATCATGATGCATGCATGGGATGATGAGCGTTGGCAGCAGAACTTTCAGCTCTGCAAATTGACCTTCCTGGAACTGTGCGCTGAATTCACCCTTGCCCCGTGGAACAAGGACACCAGAATGAGAGCTGCCCTCATTGTGGAAAAGTGAGTGGTGATTGCTGTGTGGAAGCTGGAAACTCCAGATTGCTACGGGTCTGTTGCAAATCAATTTGGAGTTGGAAAGTCCACAGTGGGGGTTGTGGTGAATACAGATGCAAGCATTTAGGATCATTAATCACCTCTTGATATGAAAGACTGACTCTGGGTAATGTGCAGGAAATACTTGATGGCTTTGTGGCAATGTGATTCCTGAACTGCAGCGGGGTGATAGAGAGCACGCATATCCCCCTTTTGGCCCCAGACCATCTTGCGAAGGAGTACATCAACTGAAAGGGCTACTTTCAGTTGGCTACTTATCTATGGTATTGAAGGTGCCAGTGATCACTGGGGCCTTTTCACTGACATCAGTGCAAGGTGGTCAGGGAAGACTCATCTTTAGGAATATTGGACTGTGTAGAAGGGTGTTTGGGACTTTCAGCGCCCATAGTGATCCTGCAAAACCCTGACTACCCCTTGCTCCCTTGGCTTATGTAGCCATACAACAGGAACCTAGACAGCAGCAAGGATTGTTTCAACAACAGACTCAGCAGATGCTGAATGACTATTGAATGTGCCTTTGGTTGATTTAAAGATCGCTGGCATTGCCTTTGTGGCAGGTTAGACCTCAATGTGGAAAATATTCTGTTAGTCATAGCAGCCTGTTGTGTGTTGCATAACATTTGCAAAGCAAAGAGGGAAATGTTTTCCTAGGTTTGGAGCACTGAGGTGGATCAGCTAGCTGCTGATTTTGAGCAGTGAGATACCAGGACAATTAGAGGGGCTCATCAGGAGGTTATTCGAATCAGGGAAGCTTTGAAAGCGAATTTTGACAATGAGCCCTAGTAATGTTCCTTGATGTGATGCATTTGTCCAGGCAATGTTTACTTGCCACCTGGAATGACCCCTGTAATGCTTGCTTCCTGAGCTTTAATTGTGGTGAGCAAATGTTCTTGCCTACAGCCACTGTGTTTAAATTTTAGCAGCAACTACCATGTGCATGACACAAATAAAGACTCGTTTTATTTCAAAGTCTTCACTTTAATTAAACTTTTTTTTTTGGCACAAACAGGGGACATGGCAATGAGGAACTGTCTCTCGGTTAAGGCTTTAACAGTTGTGTGCAACTCCATCTTTCATCATGAAACCAGTTCCTTCCCCACTCTGAAATCTAGGATACAAATGTGGGGACCCAAATGAAAGACCCCCTAAACTTATTCTTACCAGCTTAGGTTAGGACCTTTCCCAAGGTACAAATTTTATTTAAAACGCTTGGTGGTGGCAGCATACAGTTCAAGGACAAGGCAAAGAACAGGGAAAGAGACCACTCAGAGATGTCTTCTCCCCAAAATATTCCCCAAGCCCTACATACCTCCTTCCCTGGGGAGGCTTGAGAATATATCCTAACCAATTGGTAACAAAATCAAAGACCCAAACCCCTGAATCTTGGAACAATGAAAAAAAATCAGTCAGATTCTAAAAAGAAGGGTTTTATTAAACAAAAAAAGGCAAAAATCACCTCTGAAAAAACAGGATGGAAAATTCTTTACAGAGTATTCAGATTCAAAATACAGAGGATCCCCCTCTGGGCAAAACCTTAAAGTTACAGAAAACAGGAATAAACCTCCCTCTTAACACAGGAAAAATTCACATAAAACAAAAGATAAACTAGTCTGCCTTTCATGGCTTACCTATACTGGTTGCAATATTGGAGACTTGGATTAGGATGGGTTGGAGAAGATGGGAGTGAGAGAGGCCAGACAGAAATCCAAGAGAGACCAACCACATAAACAAAGAGCACAAAACAAAAGCCTTTCCCCTCCCAAGATTTGAAAGTATCTTGTCCCCTTATTGGTCCTTTGGGTCAGGTGACAGCCAGGTTAGCTGAGCTTCTTAACCCTTTACAGGTAACAGGATGTTGCCTCTGGCCAAGAGGGATTTTATAGCACTGTATACAGAAAGGTGTCCGAGTAGTAGCCGTGTTAGTCTGTATTCGCAAAAAGAAAAGGAGTACTTGTGGCACCTTAGAGACTAACAAATTTATTTGAGCATAAGCTACAGCTCACTTCATCGGATGCATTCAGTGGAAAATACAGTGGGGAAATGATTTATATACACAGAGAACATCATACAATGGGTGTTATTATACACATTGTAAGGAGAGTGATCACTTAAGATGAGCTATTACCAGCGGGCGGGGGGGGGGGGGAAGAGGAAGAAAACCTTCTGTAGTGATAATCAAGGTGGTTACCTTTCCCTTTATATTTATGACATGCCCCCCAAATCACAGATAGTGTTGGACAGCGGGTTCTACACTGGCTGTGATTTCTTCCTGGAGCTTGAGGAGAAAACAGAGTTAATAAAACACATTCATCTCTAAATATACTACTAACTGTATAAAGACTAACAATATTTCCCACACCTTAAGGACGATTTGGACCAGTTGATTCTGGAAACTTTCATGGGAGAGTGCATCAGCCACTTTGTTAGAAGCTCCTGAAATGTGTTGTATGTCGAAATCAAAATCTTGGAGAGCTAAACTACACCAAAGAAATTTTTTGTTATTTCCCTTGGTGATACGAAGCCATTGTAGCGCAGCATGGTCGGTTTGCAGGTGGAAACACCATCCCCAAACGTATGGGCTTAGCTTTTCCAGAGCGTAGACAATGGCATAACATTCCTTTTCACTGATTGACCAGTGGCTTTCCCTCTCAGACAGCTTCTTGCTGAGAAACACGACAGGATGGAACTCTTGATTTGGTCCTTCCTGCATTAAGACTGCTCCCACACCACGCTTGGAGGCATCTGTGGTTACTAGGAACAGTTTGTCAAAGTCACAGAGTCAGACATGAGTGTTGCTTTAAGCTGGTTAAAGGCCTTCTGACACTCTTCAGTCCACTGAACTGCATTTGGCTGTTTCTTTTTGATTCAGTCTGTCAGTGAGGCAGCGATTTGGCTGTATTGCTGTACAAATCGCCTGTAATATCCTGCCATGCCTAAGAAGGATTGGACATGTTTCTTTGACTTTGGGACAGGCCACTTTTGGATAGCATCCACTTTGGCCTGTAGGGGGTTGATAGTTCTTTTACCCACCTGGTGTCCAAAGTAAGTCACTCTGTTTAGGCCTATTTGACACTTCTTAGCCTTAACAGTTAGTCCTGCCTCCTTTATGCACTCGAAGACTTTTATAGATGTTCCAGGTGTTCTACCCAGGAATCTGAAAATATGGCCACATCTTCAAAGTAGGCCACTGCATATTCTCCCAATACCTCTAGGAGACCATCTACAAGTTTTTGGAAGGTGGCTGGTGCATTCCGCAGCCTGAAAGGGATTCAATTCATACAGCCCGAAATGTGTGCTGAAGGCTGACCTTTCCTTGGAGGATTCATCTAGCGGTACCTGCCAGTACCCCTTGGTTAAGTCCAAGGTAGTGATGAACTGGGCGCGTCCCAGTTTCTCCAATAGCTCATCTGTGTGTGGCATTAGATAGTTGTCTGGGCGAGTTACAGCATTTAGCTTACGGTAGTCCACGCAAAAACGTATCTCCCCATCTGGTTTGGGAACTAGAACCACTAGAGATGCCCATTCACTGCAGGAGGGGCAGATTACACCCATCTGTAGCATATCGTGGATCTCCCATTCTACAGCAGTTTTAGCTTGAGGAGACACCCGGTAAGGTTGGGCTTTAATTGGGTGAGCATTACCTGTGTCAATAGAATGATATGACCGTTCAGTCAGTCCACAGCTCCTTGATCTGCTGTTGCTGCATACGCCAAGGTCATGGAGAGGTTCACTTCTTCCATGCCACCAGCACTTTTCCCTTCGTAGTAGATACCTTCAGGCCACTCAACGTCATCTCCTCCCTGGGCTTTAAATTGACAAACCTTTAATTCCCTGGAATAAAAGGGCTTTAGAGAATTAATATGGTACACCTTAGGCTTTTGGTTAGAGGTGGGGAATGCTATGAGATAATTAACAGCTCCCAGGTGCTCTTGGACCGTGAATGGCCCTTCCCACGATTCTTCCATTTTATGGGCCTGGAGCACCTTTATACCGTGACTTAGTCCCCTGCTTTGAAGGACTGCTCTCTGGCATGTTGATCATACCAGGCTTTTTGCTCTTTTTGAGCATCTTTTAGGTTTTCTTTAGCAAGGGCTAAAGAGGTTCAGAGGGTGGTTTGTAGATTGGTTACAAAGTCCAGAATGTTAGTTCCTAGAGAAGGTGTAAACCCCGCCCATTGATGCTTCACCAACTGTAATGATCCCTTTACCTCACGGCCATATACAAATTCAAATAGTGAAAACCCTAAACTGGGATGTGGTACAGCTCTGTAGGCAAAGAGCAACTGCTGCAACACTAGGTCCCAAGCATTGGAGTGCTCATTTACAAATGTATGTATCATGGCCCCCAAAGTTCCATTAAACTTCTCCACCATGCCATTTGTTTGATGGTGATAAGGAGTGGCAACCAAGTGATTTACCCCATGAGCTTCCTAAAGGCTTTCCATAGTTCCTGCCAGGAAATTAGTTCCTGCATCTGTGAGGGCCAAGCTACCCTGGCAAAAATGTCTGCTAGTGCCTGGCACACACTTTTAGCCCTGGTGTTGCTTAGAGCTACTTTTTCTGGCCATTGGGTGGCAAAATCCATGAAAGTCAGTATGTACTGCTTTCCTCTGGGTGTCTTTTTTGGAAAAGGACCCAGAATATCCACAGCTACTCACCGAAATGGAACTTCAATGATGGGGAGTGGCTAGAGAGGGGCTTTGATCTGGTCTTGGGGTTTTCCCACTCTTTGGCATACCTCACAAGACCGGATGTACGTAGAAACATCCTTGCCCATTCTCTCCCAATGGAATGACCTCCCCAAATGGTCTTTGTTCACCCCAGCATGGCCACTAGGATGATCGTGGGCTAAGCTCAAGAGCTTTTCCCGGTACTTAGTTAGAACTACAAACTGTCTCTGAGGATGCCAGTTTTCCTGGTGTCCACCAGAAAGAGTTTACTTATATAAAAGTCCTCTTTCTACAACAAACCAGGATCGATTAGAAGAGTTGAGAGACGGTGGGTTGCTCCATGCCTCTGTCCAAGCTCTCTGGAGGCTTTCATCCTGTTCAGCCTGGAACTGTTCCCTTGATGCTGGAGACATCAGTTCCTCAATGGATTGTGGACCTGGGCTTGGTCCCTCTAGAAGTGATGGGGCTGTTTCCGTTGATAGTGAACCGCTCTCCACTGGTTCACTGTGGGGTATTTCAGGCTCTGGCTGAGCCTCTTGTGTAGGGTCATCTGCTGCTGCTGCCAGTGCAGGTGGTGCCCTCTGGTGTTGGAGCTGTAGACGGGGTTGCAAGCACTGGACTCAGTTCTGGCACTGGTTGCTTCGCCAGTTTCGGTTCGGGGACTGGCTTTGGCTGGGTCTCTGGGACTGGATCCACTATGGCTGTTGCAGTTGTTGGCAGGGGATCTGGTTCCACCACCACCATCTGGGTCTCTGGTAACACAGACAGGTCCCTGGTGGAAGGCTCAGGAACAGGGATAGGTGTAGAAGCTTGCTTAGTCTGACTGCGGGTGACCATTCCCATCCTCTTGGCCAGCTTGACCTAAGTCTTCCCCCAGCAGCATGGGAATGGGATAATCATCATAGACTGCAAAAGTCCACATTCCTGACCAGCCCTTGTACTGGACAGGCAACTTGGCTGTAGGCAAATTGAAAGAGTTGGGCTTGAAGGGTTGAATCATCACTTGGGCCTCTGGGTCGGGGTCCACTAAGGATTGATGGATAGCTGACACCTGCGCTCCAGTGTCCCTCCACGCTGTAACCTTCTTCCTGCCCACACTCACAGTTTCCTTTTGCTCTATTGGTATCTGGGAGGCATCTGGGCCTAAGGACCTTTGGTGTGACCCTGGTGCAATGAACTGTAATTTGTTGGGATTCTTGGGGTAATGGGCCTTCACATGCCCCAGCTCATTACATTTAAAACATCGCCCAGTTGTCTGGTCACTGGGGTGAGTGGGGGTTGCTGGAGAATGGTGTGGTCGGACGATAAGGTGTCTGGGATTTTCCTTGGGATGTAGATGGGGCCTGGGATTGCCCCTTGTGATAGGGTTTTGTTTCGGATTGCCCCTTCTGATATTTGCTCCACCTACTACTAGTTTTTTCTTTTCTGCCATCTCCACCCATTTGGCTCCAATGTCCCCCACCTCAATTACAGTTGTGGGCTTTCCATCTAGGATGTACCTTTCTATTTCCTCAGGAACACCCTCTAAGAACTGTTCCATTTGCATTAGGAAGGGCAACTCTTCTGGAGATTTAACACTTGTTCCTGATATCCAGGCATCCCAATGTTTCACAATATGGTAGGCATGTCAGGTAAATGACACGTCTGGTTTCCACCTTAGGGCTCTGAACCACTGATAGAATGGGGCTAACGCCTGAGCATTCCCGACTCTCACCTGGGTTTTAAAAAGTTCATAACTGTTGATGGGTTTCTTAGGCATTTCAGCCGCCACCTCTGCTAAGGGTCTGCTGAGCTGAGACCTCAGTTCTACCATGTACTGGTCTGTAGAGATGCTGTACCCAAGACAGGCCCTTTTGAAGTTTCCTAAGAAGGCTTCAGTATCATCGCCTGCCTTATAGGTGGGGAACTTTCTGGGATGGGAAGCGGTACCTGGAGAAGGATTGCTAGGGGTGATTGGTATATTCTGCTGAGCCCTTGCCTTCTCCATTGCATGCTACCTCTCTTTTTCTTTCCCCTCTATAGCTCTGTGGGCAGCCTCCATCCTGACTTCTTCTGCCTCCATAGCTCTCTTGTGGGCAGCTTTCTCTGCCTCCACCTCCAAGCACCTTAAGGCCACCTGTCTATAATGCTCTTTTTGTTTCTCTTCAGCTTTGAATCTGGCCAGATCTAGTTTATTAGCTGCTTCACTGGAAGTCATTTTTCTGCTTTCTTGTGCTTAACTCTAGCTATAGTGGAGAGCTAGGGAAGGAAAAAAAAACCCACTTGTGAATTTCCCTGCAGAAAGTTAACTACCCTGCCTTTAGGTAAAGAAAACTCTAGTTCAAAAGAGAAAAATCCCTTTGTAAAAAAAAAACAAACACCTCCGTCTCCAGGCAAATAGACAGAAAATCCTCTAGCTACTTTCAGCTTTAAAAAAAAACAAAAACAAAAACAAAACACAAAACTTTAGGTCTGTGCTTTTGGTTCAAAATGATCTCTGGTTCAAAATGATCCCACTGCTCTGCCACCATGTCAGGGTTCCTTCCCCATTCTGAACTCTAGGGTACAGATGTGGGGACCCACATGAAAGACCCCCTAAACTTTTTCTTACCAGCTTAGGTTAAAAACTTCCCCAAGGTACAAACTTTGCCTTCTCCTTGAACAGTATGCTGCCACCACCAAGAGTTTTAAACAAAGAACAGGGAAAGAGCCCACTTGGAGACTTTTTCCCCCAAAATATCCCCCCCAAGCCCTCCTGGGAAAGGCTTGATAATAATCCTCACCAATTTGTACAGGTGAGCACAGACTCAAACCCTTGGATCTTAAGAAGAATGAGAAAGCAATCAGGTTCCTAAAAGAAGAATTTTAATTACAGAAAAGGTAAAAGAATCACCTCTGTAAAATAAAGATGGAAAATACTTTACAGGGTATTCAGATTCAAAACACAGAAGTCTGCCTTGCCTGGCTTACCTATACTTGTTGTAATATTGGAGACTTGGATTAGGATGAGTTGGAGAAGATGGATTTCCTGTCTGGCCTCTCTCACTCCCAAGAGAGAACAAACATGTAAACAAAGAGCACAAACAAAGGCCCCCCCCCCAAGATTTGAAAGTATCTTGTTCCCTTATTGGTCCTTTGGGTCAGGTGCCAGCCAGGTTAGCTGAGCTTCTTAACCCTTTACAGGTAACAGGATGTTGCCTCTGGCCAGGAGGGATTTTATAGCACTGTATACAGAAAGGTGGTTACCCTTCCCTTTATATTTATGACAGACTATCATAATGATTGGGTGGTACTTCTTCCTTTTGCTGAGTTCACACTCAGTAATTCTAACTTCAAATCAATCCACCAGAGTCCTTCCCCCCCCACCCCCCGCTTATTGTGGTTTAGAGACTTGGTTTTATCTGTCCATATCACCAGTTTCCCCACAGCCTCCAACCTGGTTAAGCATCTGCACCATGTCTACAAAGAATTGAAAACCCACCTAGAATTATGTAAGAGGGATTACAAAAGATAAACTAATCTCCATCTGCAGGACTCCCCCTCACATTGCGTTGGAGATTGGGTATGGCTCTCAACGCAATACCTGGACACTGCTTATCCTTTAAGGTAGTTGGACAGCTGCTATTTTGGCCCATTCCCAGTCATCCCACAGGTTAACCAGGTGGTCTTCAAATTCCAGCTACCCAATACAATGAAGGTGCAATCAGTGTTTCATGTTTCTCTGCTGAAGTACATTGACAACTCATTTCCTGGATGGATATAGCCATCTCCTCTCCTTCTTGTGGTCCAGGGGCAATAAGATTATCTGGGGAGGCAGATCTTGCACTCCAAGGTTCTTGGAGGGAAGCTCATGTACCTCATTGGTTGGGACATCTGTGATTTAACTGATTACTCATGGGAGCCAGCCAACAACATACATACACTGAACATACTTTGGGAATTCCATTGGTCATACCCCAACAATCCAGGCCCAAAGATACCAGGAAAGTTTTGAGGGGTGATGTGAAGATTTACCTCTAAGCCTGGCTAAGCTTGAGTTACCTCTGAGCCTGAGCGTGCTTCAGTCTGATGAGTCCTCCCTCAGCCAGATAGAGTGGTGAGTGGCCAGAGGCTATTACCTGTAGGTCTTGTGATAGGCCTCATGCCATGCGAGCAGGGTTCAGCCAACCCCCAGCTGAAGATCCACTGAGATGATCCCAAAGCAGGCATATAGGCTTATCGCTACCTAGTCAGGAACATTCCCATTGGCAGTATTTTCAACAGACTGCCCTTACTCCTGCTCCAACCAGCTTCTGTGCCTGCTCCTGCCCCTGCTGTAGCCCAAGCCTGTTTCCATACTAGCCAGCCCCTGCCTAAGCCAGCTGCCTAGCAATTTTGACATTGGTAAGTGTATTAGCATAAGTGTAGTTTCTTTCATTAGTTTTAATAGGTTTTCTCTGTTATGTTTTTGCCTTAAAAATAAATGTGCTTGCTTAGAAAGAGTGATGTGGTAACTTATAACTGTGGGCAATTATGCTATTTATAGCTTCTGCAGAGAAAGCAAAGTACAGACACTGGTGCTTTAGGCCATTTGGCTTGCTAGGAATAACACAGTTTAGGGTGTGATGCAGCCCGGAAAAACCCCAGTGAGGAGGAAGAGAGACACAGGTCTCCACCCAGGAAAGGTTATGGCTGGGCAGCTGAAAGCCTAAGCATGGGTGCCCTTGATGGTTCACGGGGGGGGGGGGGGAGGGGAATACAGGCACAGTTATTAGAATATTTTCATTATTCAAATAAAGTTTGTTGTTCACTGTTAGAAGAAAGCAAGTTCTTTCTTTGATTCTTTAGCACTGTCACTTAAGTGGCTAAGTATTAGATATGTAGTTTTAGGTATCCAAGTTTGACCCAACTACTTTTTAGGAGACTTGATACAATGTACATCAGTTTATTTGAGCAGTTTCATTCTTTAGTCATATCAGAATAGCAAACAAATGCATGGAATTCAGGTTTAGGAATAAAAGAATGCAAAAGTAAGGGAAATTGTTAAAACAAAATCCAATATCACCTTTGTACCAATCCATGGTAATCTGGTAAACAGCATGTTGTATAAAGCATTCATTTTGTATCTACTTATAGTTAGATCTGTTTGATACTCAAAAAAGGCCAGATAAAAAGGCACATATTTTGAGTTTCAGAGTACCATTATTTACACTGAGTAGCACTTTACTTTTAGAATAGGCTCATTGAATACAATGTGATGATTCATATGGCTAACACTCCACCGAGAGGACCATGTTTTTGTACAGAGAATTTGAACATATCAATAAAGCATTCCAGAACAGGCTTATTACATGTTGATCATATTCCCCTGAGAGGTTACGAGTCATCATAATGCTGCAGGTGCTTTCTTTAACATTTCCAACTTCACCAGTGCTTGATGAAGCTACTATATTAAATAGTATATAATACTATCTTAATTATTAGAGTATTTATTAGAATTCTTTAGCAACCCTAGAAATTGCATTTCAGGTGGATTAGCTTTCACTTCTTCTGCAATTCCGTTCCAATTAGATTTATTTATTTATTTTTTAAAGTTGACTAAAAATAGGCAAAACAGTCATGGAATCATAGAATAATAGGTGTTGAAGGGACCCAAGAGTCATCTAGTCTAACCCCTGCTAAGATGCAGGATTTGTTGTGTCTAAAAGTCTAAGATAGGAATGTGAAAATATTTTTTAAAAGGTCTCTTGATATTTCCAAAATTTCTCACAATGTGTGTGTCTTGCTGCGGCTTTTGAATGTCCTCCAACAAAGGTATGTCAACTAGAAAAAAAGTAAAATAGGCCATGCCAAAGATCAATCACAACACAAAGGAAGAAAATGCCAGGAAAGGATAGAACATAAAATGTATTGCTTGCTGGAGATTTTCCAAGAGATCTGAAGGATTTAACAGTCCCATATTTCCATATCTTTGACATGGCCCATTGACCTAGTGATTATAAACCTGTCATGGTTTACAATGTTTCACAAGTTACAGAATTTGCTTTAATATAAGCCTGTTCTGATAACTGTTGGGTGATTCTTTGAATCAGAGAGAATTTTTTGCTCGGACAGCAGCGGAAAGATTACAAATTCTCCATAACACAGACCGGTTTTTATCACAGTGCCTGTTTCCCTAGCATATTGTTATTATGATTTGTGGATCAAAAAGAACAGTAAAAGGTTTCATTAAAGTCTTGCAAATGTTTGATTTGGAGGTGAACATGTGGTGTGAACTAGATGTGAGCAACACTGAGCTGCCGACACATTGTGACAGCATGACTGCAACTCATTTCTGAAGAGCTGTGCTAAATGTTGAGAGAACTGGGCTTCCATCGAGTGATTCCTGGACTGGTTATTGAAGCTACCTCCTTCCCCATTGACATGGATCTCAACAGGCTTTGCTCACTATTCTTCTTCCTTCAGTGGTGTCCAGAGACTTTTTAAGGGAAGCATGTTATCATTAGCAACAGCAAAGAAGAAAAATTGTTTTGCAGATCAGAGAACATGTGGCCAGAGCTAGAGACTGCTGGCAACACCAATTCAGCAGAATGAGATAATTTAGTTTAGTGAAATCCATCTTTTTTGGAAATCCATCTTTTTGAAATGATGCATGGTGTGGACAGAGGGTGTAGATAAAGTTAAAGTAACACTGAGCTACATATTTGATCATTCTTCCTTTGATAGAGTGAAGCTTTGTTTTCTATTTCATTCACTTTAAGGGAAGCGTAATAGAGAAAATATTATTTAGCCAGCTATAAGAATAGCCTGCCAAGTGAGGCTTAGCTTTAAAAATGTTAATTATATTTTTTTAAAATGATAAAGTGCCACATACTGACTTAGGAGCTTTTCCATAAATGGTATTAATTTATATGACAAATGCTGAGAGTCTTGCAGTTGCCATTTGCTTTTAAATTGTGAAAGGGATAATACCTTTACTAGACTACAGTCAGGTCATTTGTAAAGAAAATATCATGTGATTTCCAAAGTCGACTGAAGTTCACTAGAGTGAAATGTTGGATTATTCTAGCATGGGGGACATTGAATGAGGAACAAAGAATCTGTGTCATATCAGAATCTAAGGATCGTCTTGGATAAGTTAAAAATAGAGTTTCCCCATAGAGAAATACAACGTAGTGTAATGGCCAATAAAGCACAATAAAGAGCACCAACATCCTTTCAAAGGACCAGATTCTGGTGCTTCCCCACATTGAGTTGTACCTAACTTCAAATGGTCCCATGACATAAGGGAATGCAAAGTCTTAGACCTCCCAATCCAGCAAAGCACTTAAACATGTGATTAACTTAGAGTCTTTGGGAATCTGGTGATGTCTCATATGAAAAGTAATAGTGTTTAAATTGTGTCACACTGCATCTTCTATTTATGTAGAATTTCCTTACAGTTTTATGGCTTAGCCTAGAAAGTTTGCTGGTTTGAATAAAGTTGCAATATCTTGTTAACGTCCTGGAAGTTTTGAGAACTAATTTCTAAAAGAATCATAATTAGGTGCTAAGGTGTAACATCTATGGAGCAGTGTTCAGTTATGATAATTCAATGCACCGCACAAGTACATGAAAGTGGTGTTTAAATGAAAGTTAGGAGTTTCCAGGTTCTGAAATTCTCTAGAGACTGTTTTAAAAGATTGAATCAATGATAAACTAATCCTAACAGCAAACAACCAACATTATGCAATACGATAGATTATAAACCACCCAAAGGAGAATTTTAAATATTTTAAGACAACTAAGCATACAAAAGTTTAGACAGACTGTTCTAAAGTCACAATTTAGTACATGAAGAAATGAACAAATCCTCTGTTAAAAAAAAAAAACAGTGAAAAAGGTGGCTGTGAGTGTCAGCATCATGTTGATCATGGACATCTGTAGCAAAGCAAAGACTCACTGGTGTGGCACCTCCTGCTGGTCATCTTGGGAATTAGCTCTTCACCAGCTCCGGAGCACCCTCTGCAGGCCAGTGTCTCGCCTGGCACTGGCACTGTGTCCAACCCAGACCCCCGTGCCCCTTTACCTCAGGGTTCTGCCACAGCAGTACCCCCACACTCTGGGTCTCCCCTCCCCAGGGGAACCCCCAACCCTCTAAACCTACCTTGCCTCAGTGGCTACTGCCAGTCATCATCTAGCCCCCACTCACTGGGGCAAACTGCAGTCTGTAATGGCCACTCATCATTGGCAAGAGGTTAGGACCTGCTGCCTTTGCCTGTCCTCAGGCTGCCCCTCTGCAACCCCAGTACCATTGTAGGCCTTTGCAGCCTGGGGGTTTACCAAACTGGAGCTCCCAAGCTCCCTTTGCCTTTCCCCAGCACTGCTTTGCTTCAGGTATCTTGATCTCAGGGAGCTAGCCCTTCCCATTCCAGGAATGGAGTGAGGCTCCTTTAGTTCTTGGCCTACAGCCCTTTTATAAGGGTCAGCTGGGCCCTCATTGAGGTGGTCACAGCTGTGGCTGCTGCCCCAATCAGCCTATGTTTGCTGCTTTCACTTCTTTTCCCAGCCACAGCCCTCTCCAGGGCTACTTTTAACCCTGGTTCTGCAGGAGTGGGGCACTACACTACACTATCATTCTAAGGTCTATAGTAAAGCAAGAAAATGACTACTTCAGAACATAAGGTTGGTAATTTACTTAATTGCATTCTTTTACACCAGAAGACTTCATAGATTTCCCATCAGGATAGTATATTTCCAAGAGATTTTACAAAATTAAATCACTAAATTAAAATCTAACATTTCCCATTGAAATATGCTTAATTAACTTTGGCCCAATTAAACCTAAATTAATGTCAATCATTTTCATTACCTTTTAGGCAAAATATATAGAAATCAAACAACAGTGCAGTACATAATGTAAGCATACAAAAGGTCTGATTGCACATATACTGTAAGTCTGGGAAACAATTCATTGTCAAAAAGATAAATAAATGGCAAGAAGATTCTTCATTTAAAAGCATGTGGCACAGCTCTTCAAGGAAGATTATGTGTGTATGTGGAGCCAAGCTGAATATTTTAATGTTTTACCTGCTTTTGAATATTGTATTTGTTCAGTTCTTGCCAGTAATGGAACTTAATATCTACAATTGTGTCGTGGTTTGGATTAATAGTGGTAAGGGGGTGGATCCAACATAAATTCTAGTATGCCACTGTATATTGGCATTAGGTCATATTGAACATCCAAGATACCACACAAGTCAATGACAAAACTCCCTTTGACTTCGGTTGAGCCATGATTTCACTCCCAGTTTCTATCTGCCCCTGTTCTTTGAGGTAACCTCTGTGCTTCAAGCAGAAGTCTCAAAGGCTGTAAATCAATCCTACTGAGCACCTTGGGGATGCATCTCAACCTCAGGTCTGAAGCAAGCACTAAACTCAAAGACCCTGCAACAAATCCTGTAGGTCATCATCACTCACCACAAAGGCAATCACCAGCCACTATGCAGAATGATAATTGAATAGTATGAAATGCATTCTAGATTTACCCTTTGTTTACTTATAGTTAGAGACTGCCTGGAACAGGAATTGCCTTTCTTGATCCAACATGGGAGCTTCTGTGGTATAAGCAGTGGTGAGCTGGAGCTGGTTTGCACCGGTTTGTGCGAACTGGTTGTTAAATTTAGAAGCAGTTTTAGAACTGGTTGTTATCCCGCTTCCCTGCAGGGGGCGCTGAGGCTCCGTCCGGGAAGTGATGTAATTCCTCCTCCGGCCGCCGGGGTTGTTGCGCTGCAGGAGTCAGGAGGGCTGCCGCCTGGCCCTGCACAGGAGCCCTGGTGCTGCGGCCGCTGTCCCGACCCCTGGTCCTGAGGCTCCCGCTGCTGCCTGGTGGGTCCCTGGCTGCTCTGTTGGGCCTGGGCTGTGTCCTGCTGCTCGGGCTGCTCCGAGCCGCTCTCCCCGTGAGCACCCACCACCCTGCCTGCAGCCAGCCCCTGCCTCCAACCCCGCCGACCCCCTACCCTGCCCGCAGCCTGCCCCTGTCTCCAGCCACCCCTGCAGCCCCCTGCCCTGCCCGTAGTCAGCCCCACACCCCCTGCCTCCAGCTAGCCCTGCCCCACACGCCCCTGTCTAAAGCTGGCCCCACGTCCACCGGTGCCCTGCAGTTCCCAGGGCAGTAACCCTGCACACCTGCTTCAATGAGGGGGGCATGGAGCAGCTGGCACCCACACATGTGCACACCCTAGGGTAACCAGACAGCACGTGTGAAAAATCAGGACGGGGTGGGGGGTAATAGGAGCCTATATAAGAAAAAGACCTCAAAATCGGGACTATCCCTATAAAATCGGGACATCTGGTCACCCTAGCACACCCGTAGGGAGTGGCAGGGACCCACACATGTGAAACGGAGTTCATTTCTAGTTCAGGCCCATCTTTTTAAAAAAGAATTTTAGGCAGGATTAACATACATCCGTGTTTTCCCGGACAGGTCTGGCTTTTTGGTTCTTAAATCACAGTCCGGGAGGAATTTTTAAATTTGGGAAAATACAGACGTATGGTAACCCTGTTGGTACAAAAAGTACATACTGGGGCACATCCCTTAAATCAGAACTTTTTATAGGGAACCGGTTGTTAAGATTTTGGCAGCTTATCACTGGGTATAAGGAGTTGTTCGGCTTGAGAAGCAGCCACTGTTAAGTCCTGCTATCCACCATAAACTCGGGGCAAGCAATGACACAGATAATATTTTTGAAGTGTATTGTAGTGCATGTTGACTGGTCAAATCCAAAAGGAAACAGTTTGCTCCCAAGACCATGAGGCTGTAATTTCAATATGACATTTGTGGATTTATGGTGTGGTTTAGTGGCTCAGGGAGGAGACTGATGACCAAGATATCTCTGTTTTATCCATGGGCACAGCTATTTTAAGGAATAAGGGGGATATGTACCTCCTCAAATGTTTATTGTCCTCTTGATGTCTAACCTTTAATGCAGCTTGTGAATTTTCACTTCTGCTCCTTCCTTAGACCCCCATTTTTTAAATATGTTTCTCTCTTTGGTTCTATTACTCGATTTATCACCTTGCTAGGTGGCCTCAGTCAACTCTTTTAACTCTCTGTCCTCCAATTTGTCAATCACAGAATCATAGAATCACAGAATATTAGGATTGGAAGAGAACTCAGGAGGTCATCTAGTCCAAACCCCTGCTCAAAGCAGGACCAACACCAAGTAAATCATCCCAGCCAGGGCTTTGTCAAGACAGGCCTTAAAAACCTCTAAGAATGGAGATTCCACCCCCTCCCTAGGTAACCCTTTCCAGTGCTTCACCACCCTTCTAGTGATATAGTGTTTCCTAATATCCAACCTAGCCCTCCAGCACTGCAACTTGAGACCATTGCTCCTTGTTCTGTCATCTGCCACCACTGAGAACAGCCTAGCTCCATCCTCTTTGGAACCCCTCTTCAGGTTGTTGAAGGCTGCTATCAAATCTCCCCTCACTCTTCTCTTCTGCAGACTAAATAATCCCGGTTCCCTCAGCCTCTCCTCGGAAGTCACGTGCCCCAGCCCCCTAATCATTTTTGTTGCCCTCCTTTGGACTCTCTCCAATTTGTCCACATCCCTTCTGTAGTGGGGGGGATGAAAACTGGACACAATACTCCAGGTGTAGCCTCGCCAGTGAAAAATAGAGGGGAATAATCACTTCCCTCTGTCTGCTGACAATGCTCCTGCTAATACAGCCCAAAATGCCATTGGTCTTCTTGGCAACAAGGGCACACTGTTGACTCATATCCAGGTTCTCATCCACTGTAAACCCCAAGTCCTTTTTTTCAGAACTGCTGCTTAGCCAATTGGTTCCCAGCCTGTAGTGGTACATGGGATTCTTCCTCCCTAAGTGCAGGACTCTGCGCTTGTTCTTGTTGAACCTCATCAGATTTCTTTTGGCCCAATCCTCCAATATGTCTAGGTCACTCTTGACCCTATCCCTACCCTCCAGCATATCTACCTCTCCCCACCCAATTTAGTGTCATCTGAGAACTTATTGAGGGTGCAAGTCATCCATCATCCAGATCATTAATAAATATGTTGAACAAAACCCCAGGACCGACTCGTGGGGCACTCTGCTTGATACCGTCTGCCAACTAGACATCGAGCCGTTTATCACTACCCGTTGAACCCGACAATCTAGCCAGCTTTCTGTCCACCTTATAGTCCATTCATCTAATCCAAACTTCTTTAACTTGCGGGCAAGAATACTGTGGGAGACCATACCAAAAGCTTTGCTGAAGTCAAGATATATCACATCCACCACTTTCCCCATATCCACAGAGTCAGTTATCTTATCATAGAAGGCAATCAGGTTCGTCAGGCATGACTTGCCCTTGGTGAATCCATGTTGACTATTCCTGATCACCTTCCTCTCCTCCAAGTGCTTCAAAATAGATTCCTTGAGGACCTGCTCCATGATTTTTCCAGGGACTGAAGTGAGGCTGACTGGTCTGTAGTTCTCCAGGTTTTCTTCTTCCCTTTTTAAAATATGGGCACTATATTTGCCTTTTTCCAATCATCTGGGATCTCCCCCGATCACCATGAGTTTTCAAAGATAATGGCCAATGGCTCTGCAATCACATCAGCCAACTCCCTCAGCACCCTTGGATGCATTAGATCTGGACCCATGGATTTGTGCATGTCCAGATTTTCAAAATAGTCCTTAACCTGTTCTTTCACCACCAAGGGCTGCTCATCTCCTCCACATACTGTGCTGCCCAGTGCAGCAGTCTCTGAGCTGACCTTGTCTGTGAAGACCGAGGCAAAAAAAGCATCGAGTACTTCAGCTTTTTCCACATCATCTGACACTATATTGCCTCCCACATTGAGTAAGGGTCCCACACTTTCCCTGACCTTCTTCTTGTTGCTAACATACCTTCTTGTTACCCTTCACATGCCTTGCTTGAAGCAACTCCAATTGTGCCTTGGCATTCCTGGTTACCCCTGCATGCTCTAGCAATATTTTTATACTCCTCCCTAGTCGTCTGTCCAAATTTCCACTTCTTGTAAGCTTCCTTTTTGAGTTGAAGATCACTGAAGATTTCTCTGTTAAGCCAAGCTGGTCGCCTGCCCTATTTACTATTCTTTCTGCACATCAGGCTGGTTTGTTCCTGTGCCCTAAATAAGGCTTCTTTAAAATACAACCAGCTTTCCTGGACTCCTTTCCCCCTCATATTAGCCTCGCAGGGGATCCTGCCCATCAGTTCTCTAAGGGAGTCAAAGTCCGCTTTTCTGAGGTCCAGAGTCCATATTTTGCTACTCTCCTTTCTTTCTTTTGTTAGGATCCTGAACTCAACCATCTCATGGTCACTGCTGCCTAGGTTGTCACTCACTTTTACTTCCCCTACCAATTCTTCCCTGTTTGTAAACAGCAGGACAAGAGGATCACAGCCCCTAGTTAGTTCCTCCAGTACTTGTACCAGGAAGTTGTCCCCAACACTCTCCAAAAGCTTCCTGGATTGTCTGTGCATTTCTTCATTGCTCTCCCAGCAGATATCAGGGTGATTGAAGTCCTCCATTAGAATCAGGGCCTGTGATCTGGAAACTTCAGTTAGTTTCAAACTGGTATAATAACATGTACTTCACAGGGCTGTTGCAAAACTATAAAATAATCAAAACCCAGCATGCTCTTTTATGCTGAATTAGCTGCAACACTGAATTAATCCCAACAAATATTGGATGGGCATGAATAACATTGACAAATAAAGACAAAGAGACACTATGCATCCATAAAATGGTTTACTGGGCACTTTACTTACATTCATGTTGTATTTTCTGTAACAGGACTACTGTTGAAATAACTGTTCCCGCCCCCCCCATTTAGTCCTCTAAATGACTAGGGAGTTCCATACAAAGTGGACATGAAAAATTACACTCTCAATGTTGTGTTTTGTTTGCATGTGATTCAAGAAACTTAAAATTTGTTTACTCAGGGAATTTTTCCCCCCTTACAATAACTTTTGTATTTTTCAAATTAAAATGACCTGCATCCACATGTGACATTTAATGATTAAGGCCATATCAAAAGCTCTTAATTCTTGAGAATTAACTGACCAGTTATTGTGAATTGGATAATCCACTTTGAAAGTGGATTAAATCAGTTGCGGAATGAGCTTGTGCAGAGTAAGGTTCATGTGGATGCATCTTATTTCACAGTGATTTGATAGTCCTCCAACATCTATCCCACATTGCATTGTTTCACATTAGAACCAACCATTCTGCTTACGTGTGTAGCCTCTACTGCTCTGGGGTCAGAAACATGTGGAGGAATTTAAATTTCACCACTTTTGGAGGGGTATGTTCTGTGCACCTTCTGTGGCCCCAGTGCTGGAGGAACTGTCATCTCCTACCATGGTCCCAGGATCTGAGAAGCTTGATCTCCCCACCTCAGGGCTGGAGTTCACTCTCCCCGCCCTGGCCCAGGGGCTGGAAGAGTTCTGTGCCCCGCTCCAGCATCAGGACCAGAGGAGTTCTATGCCCATGCCAATTCTTTGTGGAGGTTCTGCCCCTGCTTGCCCCCCGTGCACACCCTTGTCTGGGATCATCTTGGCTGCCTGTCACCGCTTTGTTCAAATGGTGGGACACAGCCAGGTTTGCCCCCATTTGCAATTGCAGACTCCTGGAGTTGCATATCTCTGCATTTTTTTGTGGAGGTTCAATGAATTATATAGACAGAATCAATCCTTTATGAAGGGCCTAGAGGCATTTTTTGTTAATTTTGGTCACAACATAGTTTGAAACTGCTGACTTTAGAAATGGTTGTTGCCAGCCTGAGTTTTGACATTTAGATGACCAAAGTTGCAAATAAATATGGCTACCAAAATTCACCAGAAATATTTGATATACCAATAGCATGTGCATGAACTTGTCAAGAAAATCCAACTGTTTAGCATAATTCCTTTTCAGTCCATTTAAAACAGAAATAATATGTTCCGCATTATGGCATATGCACCCTAATATTCGACTTTTTATTTTGTTTAGTCATCCATATATTGTAATATTCAAAATAAGTTAATCATAATAGTTATTTTTGCTGCAATATGTCAAATCATTTTCTTGCGTACTTAGTATTTGTTTTATAGTACATAATATGTTGTTGTTAGAGTAGACTTAACATAGAAGTGGTTGTGATAGTATATTTTTTACAAATAGAGAGAGCAACAGTAGTTAGATAAGGTGGCAGCTTGTGACGCTATAATTGGTTTACAGTTACAGGTGTATCATGGAACTGAAAGTAAATCTCAAGAGATACACGCCAATTGCCTACTGTCTCTGCATTATTTGCCAAGAATCAAGTAAAGAAGGTGTTCACCTGCTTCGTGCACAAGGATTACATAGAATAAGGGAGTAAACCACCATTAGAAAGAAACTACAAGATGTCAAATACAGAGAGACCATTGACAGAATCGAGTCCATCTTTCATTAACAGACAGTATCAGTCATGTGGCACAGAAACTATGGCACCCAATACACTGACAAAGGCAAATACAGAGGTTACAGAAACCTAGAGCATTTGCAGCTGATGTATCACACTTAGCAAGCTGTTGTGATCCCAATAAACACATCAGGGTCCATAATACAAGACAGTCACGTTCTATGAAAATTATGAACTGGAGATTCTGCATGTTTTATCAAGAAGTGCATCCTAAAGAGCGACTCATGTTTGTAACTACATTAAAGATGAGTGAACAGATAATAAAGGCAGCTGTCTTTGACCACAAAATGAGCATTTGTTTAGCTGAAGTAAATGATCTCATAGCTGCTGAAGGTGAGGACCACCTGATTTGTTGCATCTCGTTTATGAGGACTGTGATGAAAAAGAGCAAGGGCACCAAAATTACTTACACAGCAATGCTTTGGCTTCAAAATGAGATTCAGCATGCAGCCAATCCAGGCTATGTTTTGGGGCTATCTAAGGTTTGACTTCATTACTGCAATCTTGCACACAAAACTGGCATTGAAATTCCACAATCCTGCATCAGTCATAGACCATTATTCAAGGAAAAACTCCAGGCTCATATTGGGAATTTATTTCCATGTATTTCATTGCCTGATTGGACTTCTACTGAGAGACAAGCACTCTTAGTTCCAGCCAAGTATAAATTTGTACCTATCTCACAAGTGACAGATTCCTACCAAGATGATGAGATTCTAGCCCCATGTATCATCCCCATGAAGCAATATTTTTGTCAGTGGTACATGTTGCATTGAAAATTTGGGAAGATATTTTGTCACACCCTTGCCACAAAGATCTCAATGTCAATGGGGATAATGCAGCTGCTTGCATTCCAGATAGTTTATATATATTTCTCCTTCTGCTGTATGAAGGCTGATCTTCCCCTGAGGTCAATGTAGATGAAGAGAACCTTGAGAAACATGAATCAGTGAAATTCAAGGTGCTAACTTTAGCTCAAGTCATTGTATATGGTGTGAGTGGTGGGAAAAAATGGACACCAAAGCATGTTCTTCCCATCAGGCAACAAGGTCAGAACCACAGTTACCAACTTTCACATGGTAAATAAGCACCCCGATTTTCACAATAAGCCAAAAATCAAGCTAATCCCATTTCAAAACAAGGCCAAGACAAGCCAATCCCTATGAACCCCAACACTCTATTGTGACTAGATCCCCTTGGGGTGCAGTCTGGGACTGTGGTGGGCCCTCTGTGCACCCCTGACTCTCTCCCCCACCTTTCCCCTGCTTTCCCCCCCTTGCCCCTGCTTTCCGGGAGCCAATAAAAAAAAAAGTAGCAACAAGCTACAACAGGCAACAAGCTACAAGTTAAAAACTAGCCAACAAGCAACTCACGAGCCAATTAAGCCAAAAACAAGCCCAATTTCTGTATTTTTTTCATGGGTTTGGCATGTCTGGTCAGATCTACTTTTCAATTTTTCATCAGGCTGACCACTGCATTAATTAAGAAGCAATCCTAAAGATGGACAAAAATGCAAGACAAAAATACAAGACAAAAATGCTTAAGAGACACAAGACCCATCTGGGGAGTGGTGAAAGGCAGATATGGCGGAAGGCCTCTTCCAAGTAACTGGATAATTTCATTGCATTTCCAGAAAATAAGAAGGACCTTGCAATATTTTTATCTGAGCAACTAATGACACAGGCACCACATGTTAATATCATCAATCTGGCTGTGGGCTTTCAGAATTAGGCTTGAATATAATGCTCAACAGCAACAGTTGACATCAATAAACCGGGTGCTCATCAGGAAGAAGCAGACACAAGAATGATTTTACAGTGTCCACAGTGATACTGATAATGTGGTTGTTGCAGCCAGGGACACTCATGTGCTTATTCTTTTTCTGGCTCACTGTAGCAAAATGATACGTAGGTAGCTTATGATGCTAGCTAGCACATCAAAGAAAGCAAAGTATTTTCCTGTTCATGCTATTTGTGAAAAAATACATTATGAACATGGTGTTCTGGAAACTCTGCTCCCATTTAATACCCTGACTTGTTGTGATGCTACCTCTTTTATGGCTAGATACAGCAAGAAGGCTGCATGGAAAGCTTTTCAGTGACACCATCAGCTTCTAACACACTGTGCCCACAAAGGCTGGGGGGAAGATACCAGCGAAAGGAGGACACTCAAACCTAAGAATAATAAACTATGCTTTATTGAAGGAAGGAAGAACTTATGCTCCAATCTGTGCCGGGAGCCCCTAGGACGTGTGGAGGGGCTGCAGGGGACTCTGGCCATTCGGGACAGCTGACCAGGCAGGACTCCGCTGGAGGGGAGTCCTCTGTGGAACTATATTCTCCTCAGGGTTACATGAGGTCAACAGCTGGCTACATTCTTATATGTATGATTTATGCTTATTACATAAACTGACTCATTTACAGGCAAAAATATCCCTGAGCTATGCTTCAATGTTTTTTGGTAGGGTCTGTCGGACAAAGTTCATTGAAACTGCCTGCATCCTCCACTTACATCCAGTCACATACTCAGTCCAACACTTAGCTCCTCAACAATCTTCCACAACCTTGCTCCTACACACACCTTAGACTGGGTGACCTGAACTCGGAGAAGGTGAAAAGTGCAGAAGAGTTTATTTGAAACTTGTCAGATGTTCAGAGCACTGAAAAAGCATGACATTTTGTTCACATGCTTGTGTTCATCAGAAGCTCTGCCCAACAAATGATGCTCTTTTCTTCTACAGAGAGCTCATTTCCAGGCACTTCTTTGGAGACAAGCCCAATACCCAAATCCAATACTTCCTCCTCCAAATACTTTGGGTGGTAAATTGGAGGATGAAGGTCTGGTGCCACAGCTCATGTCACTGCCACCAATAGCAGCAGACTACCTGAAGGCAGTAATCTGTGGCTGCACAACAAGGTGCAAAAGTCAGAGATGCAGTTTCAGGACAGCACAACTTGTTTGTACAGGAGCATTTAAATGTAGAGAACTGGAGTGAGGTTGTGTCAATGTAATACTTATGGCTTAAGGACAAAAAGAAAAGGAGTACTTGTGGCACTTCAGAGACTAACAAATTTATTTGAGCATAAGCTTTCGTGAGCTACAGCTCACTTCATCGGATGCATTTGGTGGAAAATACAGAGGGGAGATTGATATACACACACAGAGAACATGAAACAATGGGTTTTATCATACACACTGTAAGGAGAGTGATCACTTAAGATGAGCCATCACCAGCAGCAGGGGGGGAGGGAGGAAAACCTTTCATGGTGACAAGCAAGGTAGGCTATTTCCAGCAGTCGCAAAAAGAAAAGGAGTACTTGTGGCACCTTAGAGACTAACAAATTTATTTGAGCATAAGCTTTTGTGAGCTACAGCTTACTTCATCGGATGCATTTGGTCACCATGAAAGGTTTGTCACCATGAAAGGTTTTCCTCCCTCCCCCCCGCTGCTGGTGATGGCTCATCTTAAGTGATCACTCTCCTTACAGTGTGTATGATAAAACCCATTGTTTCCTGTTCTCTGTGTGTGTATATCAATCTCCCCTCTGTATTTTCCACCAAATGCATCTGATGAAGTGAGCTGTAGCTCATGAAAGATTATGCTCAAATAAATTTGTTAGTCTCTAAGGTGCCACAAGTACTCCTTTTCTTTTTGCGAATACAGACTAACACGGCTGCTACTCTGAAACCTGGCTTAAGGACAGTATTATCAAATAAATGGATGTGTTATAAAAAGTAAACTAATAAAATGTTGATTCAATCTATTATTGTATAGCAAAATTTCTTGAAATAAGCACACATGTTAATGTTGTAACTTTTTGCATTAAAATGTTTTCATAATATTTAGTCATGAAAATATTTTCACTTGTTTTATAAACAGATGTTTTTAGATTATGTGATATTTCTGATAACTAAATCAGCTGGTATACTTCTGTTTAAAGGAGCTAACACTGAAGTTATAAGAGACATGTAAACATCTTCTTTCATGGTTGTATAGAATATTAAAATATTTCTAATATCTCTTTCAAATATGAAACTGAAATTCAACACCTTTATAAAAGGTTAAGCATAATTATTTGATCACTTTTATTACATTCTACAGCTTATTAAGATTCAACTGAAGTATGTTAATCCTGAATGAAAAAGAAATAAAGGTTTACACTTCAGTGATTTCCATGTGTTCCTTTGTTCCTTTGTAGAGGCCTTTATATGCAAGATACAGCTTGATAACAACCATATATGGATTTAGCATACCCTCGTTAGCTTAAAAAGACTTGTTAACAATTTTTAACAAAAGCACTTATTGCAGGTAACATTTCTAAAAACCCAGCTAGTTTCAGTCATGCCCCATACACCTCCTTGCAGCTATACAGAGGTCCTGGATTTCCTGGGCATCTGGGGAGAAGAGATGATGCAGGTTTATCTTAATAACCACCGCTGTAATAAGCATATTGTGATGGGGCAAGGCCAGATGGCTATGGAAAAGTAGTCTTACTGGGATCCGGGAAGTGGACGTGTGAAGCCCATCCACCTCTAAAGGATCCCCCCCAGCCTAAAAGGGGGATCCACAGGACCTAGATACCCAAAAAATTCCGGGGGACAACTAATGAAATAACAGGGACAGGAGTGTGGTCAAAGGGTCAAATGAAGGGAACCGGACGGGGACACCGAGCAGAGAACCCCGGACAGCGCCCACTGCTCCTCAAAGGTGTCAAAGGAGTCAGAGGACGCCGCCCAGAGGAACTCTGCCCGGATGCGTAAACGGACCAAGGATCGGAAATAGGCCCCACAGTCACAGGAGAATCCATCGGCCAACCTCCTCACTCTGGTTTTATAGATGGCCATTTTAGCTAGGGCCAGGAGGAGGTTGATCAGGAGATCCCGTGAGTTTGTAGGGCCACGGATAGGGAGTGCATAAATAAGAAGGTGAGGGGAGAAGTGCAACCAAAAAGTAATAAAATATTGGTGAGGAGCCAGAATAGGGGCTGCAGCCTGGCACACTCCAGGTATACATGTACCAGGGTATCCCTCACGCCGCAACAGGGGCAGGTGTCTGGGATTGAAGTGAACCGCGCCAAGTACACGCCCGTGCTCACGGCTCCATGAAGGAGCCGCCAACTGACATCCCCGGCGGGCCTTGGGACTAAGGTGGAATATAGGCTGGCCCACCGGGGCTCCTCACCCTCCAAAGGTGGCAGGAGGTCCCGCCATTTTGTATCGGGGCGGGACACGAGGGTGCGGGCGTGAAGGGTGTGGAGCACGAGCGTGTAGAGATGTTTTCTTGGCGCGGTTTGAAATCTCGTGCAGCCGGCTTCTAGTGAAGGGGTGAAGGGATCGGTTGGGTCCACGGGGCAGGGGTCCAATTAAGAGGTCCGGCGGGCCTGGGGTAGCGGGTGGGTGGGGCGTGCCCTCGTGCAGGACCCGGTTGAGATAAACCCGAGCAGCAGGTGGCAAAGCGGCCTTCACCTCCTGAAGTATGCGTCGGGGAGTGTAAGGTCTGACAAGCCCCATGCGCTGAGCGAGCGTCAGGGGATCCAGCCAGTCTCCCCGGTCATAGTCCAGGAGGTCTCCAACTCTTGTGACCTCTGCCAGGACCAACCTCTGGCGCACCGAGCGGGACTCCGCCACCTGTACACGAAACTGGGGGTTGTGTAGCAGGGGCTCCACGAGGAGATCTGCCCCCTCAGTGGCCACCACGGACCTGGTCATTGAAAAGAGTTTCCAGGTCCGGAGGAGGTCCTGGTAGAAGACCGGCAGCCCAGAAAGGTCTCGCGGAAGACCTCTCGGATGAAGATAAAGGAGCTGCCGGTCGTATCGGAGCCCTCGGAAGCGGCGCAGGAAGGCGTGCGCCAGTATGCTCCACGCCGGACTATCTGCACCATAAAGAAGCCTCTGCAGGGTCTGGAGGCGGAAGACATGGACCTGAGTAAGCAGACATTTCAGGCCCTGCCCTCCCTCCTCCAAAGGTAGATGGAGAACCCCTGCAGGGACCCAGTGCAGTCCTGACCAAAAGAACTCCAGAATCAATGTCCGCAGGTTGGTCAGGAAAGCCGGGGCCGGGACCAGGGTGTTGAGCCGGTACCAGAGCATGGACAGGACTAGTTGATTAAGCACCAGCGCTTTCCCTCAAAGGGAGAGGCACCAGAGTAGTCCTGTCCATTTCTGGAGCCGCTCTATCACCCCGCCCTCTAAATCTGCCAGTTCTCCAGCGGAGAGGAATGCGTGGCAGAAAGGTAAACGCAGAGATAGAGCAGCGGACCCATGCTCCACCAGATGGCCTGAAGCGTGGGTGCGAGGGAGCTCGCCTGTCACCAGTCCCCTACCACCAAGCCAGAGCTCTTGACCCAGTTGACCCGCGCGGAGGAAGCTGCCAAATAGATTGCCTGGCATGCCTCCACCTGCGCCAAGTCGCCCGGGTCCTGGACCACGAGGAGCACGTCATTAGCATACGCCGACAGGACCAGCCGCAGCTCCGGCTCCCGCAGCACCAACCCTGTCAACCTCCTTCGGAGGAGACAGAGGAAGGGCTCGATTGCCAGAGTGTACAGCTGGCCGGAGAGGGGACACCCTTGCCGTACTCCTTGCCCAAAGCTGACTGGTTCAGTCAGGGTCCAGTTGAATCTGACCAAACACTCTGCAGAGACGTACAGCGCCCAGAGAAAACCACAAACTGGGGTCCGAAGCCAAACGCTTGCAGAGTGCTCAGGAGATAGCTGTGATCCACCCTGTCGAACGCCTTCTCCTGATCTAAGGACAGGAGGGAGAACGACAGGCCATCCCTACACCCGAGTTCCAAAAGGTCCCGGACCAGATATAGGTTGTCGAAGATGCTGAGTCCCGGGATGGTGTAAGTCTGGTCTGGGTGGACCACATCCGCCAGCACGGACTCTAGACGCAGCGAGATGGCTTTTGCCAAGACTTTGTAGTCCGTGCTGAGGAGCGAGACGGGACGCCAATTTCGTAAATCGCGGAGGTCTCCCTTCTTCGGCAATAAGGCGAGCACGGCTCGCCTGCACGAAAGAGGGAGGACCCCGCTCTGCAAAGACTCGGCCCAGACGGTGACTAGGTCTGGGCCCAGGATGTCCTAGAACACGCGGTAGAACTCCACGGTCAGCCCGTCCATGCCCGGAGATTTATTGGTGGGCATGCGACGGAGGGCTTCCGAGAACTCGGCCAGAGTGAGAGGCAGCTCTAGCCTGTCTCGGTCGCCCACGCTGACCGTCGGGAGCTCCTCCCACAGCACTCTGCAAGCGTTAGGATCGGTCGGATCCGGGGAGAATAGGCTTGCGTAGAAGGCTCTCGACCTCCTGCACATCTCCACCGGATCCGTGAGGGGGGTGCCATCTTCTGCCAGTAGGCAGATGATATGTTTCTTAGCTCCCCTCTCTTTCTCCAGGACATAGAAGAAGCGGGAGCCACGATCCATCTCCCAAAGGAGATGGATGCGGGATCGAACAAAGGCACCCGGGCCCGATGGTCCTTGAGGGTGCGGAGCTCCTCCCGCTTCTCCCGGCCCGCTCTGCAGAGGGGTGGATCCTTGGGGCTGGCGGCCAGACGCCTCTCCAGCTCTAAGACCTCCCGTTCCAACTGCTCTATCGCCGCATCCCTCCTTTGGCTGGCGCCCTGGGTGTAGTCACGGCAGAAGAGCCGGGCGTGCACCTTCCCTAGGTCCCACCACCGCCGCGCCGAGGGAAAGGCACACCGCTGCTTCCCTTAAGTAAGAACTGGGCATAGAGGTTTGTTTGTTTTTTTGTTATTATTAGATCTGGTCAGAAAAACTGACTTTCAGGAACACAGGCAAATTTTTCACAAATAATTTCACAAAAATGAATCCTGTTTTTCTATCAATTTTAGAGCTGATTGAAAAGTCTTGAATTTTTAAAGTTTGGACAGAAATAAAGGGACAAATTTTTTTGTGGAAAAATGTTCATAAACATAAAAAAAAGTTTCCATTTTTCAACCAGCATTAGTTATTATGGAATATAGAAAAGGGGTTTTGTGGTGAATGAGGTAGTTGTGGAATTGTACAAAAATCAGTTTGTGTCAATTGTATTCTTCAGTGACTAAGGTAATTTCCAACAACTTCCAAGTCCATAGCCAGGACATGATTCCCACGGATCTGACTTTGCATAGACACATTGAATCCATTTTCATACAATTGAGGATCAGATCTATAACTCTCCAGTTTACTCGCACAGGTTACCAGAATACCAAATTGATGAAGACACAATTTACAGGCTGTAGAAATCAATATGGTAATATTTACTTGTAAAACCAATCAAATACTCTTTTCTAAAAATATATAGAAATCAGTTATAATTAAGATACACAATAAATCTGTAATTCTTTTACAATAAAATGTTGAGGTCTTGTGCATGAATGATTTAGATATACAATAATCTAAACTCGTTCCCCTTATGTCTAAATAAATTGATGTAAGTGTCAATCAGACTTTAACAAGAATCTTATAAAAATTGTTCCTAAACTTTGAAAAAGTTCTGACAATACAGTTCAACAGTAACACTGCAAAGGAAACGAACTTATATGGATGGATAAAAAGCAAACCTTAAATACATTAAGCATAGACTCTAAGAGCCAGATCAGGGTCCCATGAAAAGGCTGCTATTGGCTTACTTTGGATTTACAATACATAAGAGAGCAGAATTGGGTTCATGGACTGTGAAACTATAGTTGAAATCACTAATGGGTAGACTATGACTTAAACTACCTGTCCAGACACTATCTTACAACACTGTGTGTGCTATCTGGACCTACGCACACAGGAGTATGGGCTTGATATTGTTCTTATTGAAGTCAATGACAAAACTCCCGTTGACTTCAAGGGTGCAGATCAGGTCTTTAGTGGGCATGCCTACTTATTTCCCATCTGGGATGAGTAATGGGTAGAATTCCCCCCTGCACACACAACACATATGGGAGTGCAGCTGACCTCTCACGGGATGTTTCAATTTCCTGTGAGTATAAACTAGCAACAAATTACTCCCCGAGGGAAGGGAGAAGTAGGGAGAAATATAAAAGTATTTGTGGCACCTTAGAGACTAACAAATTTATTTGAGCATAAGCTTTCGTGAGCTACAGCTCACTTCATCGGATGCTCAATCACAGCACTTCCCAGAGCTACTTCTGGGGTGGTGAAACTTGTGCACCACCCTACTTAGGGCTGTGCCTAAGGGTGGAATATAACCCTAAGAGTACAAGTACATAGAACCAATCTTCTAACTACAAATTATTGGGTCCAATATCTAAATTATTGCTCTACCAGGGGTTAACTAGTTTGAAATTTCTCCCTTTCCTTCAAGGGAGGTCTATGAATCAGCAAGCCAAGAAGTGAGGAACCAGACAGGTATTTTCATCATGTTTTATGCTGCAAATCTGCATTGTGTTCAGGCCATTGTAGAAAAGATTCTGTTTTGTATATGTACAAAGAGACAATTAGTGCTGGATTCAAATGAAAGCACCAGCAGGAAGGCAGTTGAGTTAGCATGAACATCTGTTGATTTTCCTTGTGCCTTATCTTTAAAATGAAAGAGTCTTTGTGAACATGGTGAATGGGGACCATAAAACCTTGCAAAAAAACCTTATCTACTTCATAGTGCTGATATTGTTGGTTTAAAATGCTAGACTAATGAAAAGGACAGATTTTATTTTTTTGGAACAAAACAAAATGATCATCAAAAATATCATTGATGTCCCAAGGAATCCTAATGAAAAAGTATTTGAATTATATCCCCATCCTGTATTCATCTGTAAAAGTAAGCAAACAGCTCATAGCCAACCATTTGTCCTTAACTGAAAAATGTTTATTCAGATTAGAGGCAGAGAGCTAAGGGCTCTCATCCAGATTTATCAAATGGAATTGGTCACTGCTACTGAAATCATCTTGTTGGTTTTTTTCCCAGTTGTTTTAAAGTGATTTATTTATTTCAAAAAGCTTTTCATTAATTTATCAGGAACTGGCAAAAAAAATGATTATAGAACAGAGCTCATTTCTATGAAAACAGGCTCATTACCATGCCAGTGGCAAAAAAGTGTTGACACTAGTTTCATGCTGGCAAATGAAGTCCCATGGAGTTTGTGTCACTCTGGCAGCCGATGGAAGAACATTCATGTGAACAATTAATGCTTTGCCTGCTTGAACAGCAGGACAAGTGCTGATCCAAGGAATAGCAACAAGTCCTGGGGGATCAGAATAATACATATCTCAATAAATCAGAAATAGGAAATGTTGCAGGAAGTGATCATAGAATCATAGAATATTAGGGTTGAAAGAGACCTCAGGAGGTCTTCTAGTCCAATCCCCTGCTCAAAGAAGGACCAACACCAACTAAATCTGGTGCAGGAAACCCAGTTTGTGTATGCACGGGTTCTTGTGTCCTGGCTTATATAAAACCAATAAGAATTTGTGTTCATTTTGGTGTTTGCATGTACTGAATGGATCCTCCAAATATGTTTGAAGTTCTCTCCTTCTTTTCTTCATCACAAGCTACCAAGACAATTTAGTTGTTTCAAAAAAGATAAAAGAAAGATACATATTAAAAATGAAAAAAATGGAAAATTCCAAAATAAAAATCTTCATTTCAAAAATCAGTTGAGATTGCTTGAGTTTAACCTACCTATGTAAGCCTAAGATCTTTGATTATTATGTGGGCAGTGTAAGATATATCTACTTGTGGTCTTTTTGTAAATAATATAAAATGTACATAACCCCAGATCTTCAATTGGTATACTAGAATTGCAACAATTTACTAAGGTGAAGGTCTGGCCCTACATTATTACTGTACAACTCTAACTAGGTTTTGTTTGGGCATGTAAACACAAGAAAGGCAAATATTTTCATTTCCTACTTATATCACTTCAGCAGATTTGATTTTTTTTTGTTCCTCCTTTAGCACTTATGATTCGAATGTACAGCCTCTGATTTCATGTGTCAATAGTTAAAATATCACAATCTTTTCCGAGGGCACATATTCTCATGTCAGAAATATAAGGATTCCTATATTCCCAGAAAAGAGTTGATTTACATTTTAGGGAAACTGTACAAGGAAATGTAAAATCTTCCCGCCTGTATTATGCAGCAGATCAAACTAGATGATCATTATGATTAACTTCCAGTGTAAAAAAAAAATCCACATGCACAATTACAAATAATGAACAAGTATGTAAAATTCATACTCTGTTGGTGAATAACTGCAGCCAGAAGAAATGGCAGCAAGCAGATAAATTAATTGCAACAACTAATTTGATCATCATTAGGATTTACACTAGACCTGAACAAATAATGCACAATTAATAATTTATTCAATGAATGTCATCTTTTCCCCCTCACTAATTCTTCATGAACAGGGCTCCCTCCCAGCCAGCCAGGGTACAGCTTTTGGCTGCATCCAAGCAGGTAGATAGACATCCTGGGGATTGTATTTTTCTGTTGCTGAAACCCAGTCATGGGGTGCATAGATCCCATGCTGTGTCAGTCGTTAAGGGGTTAATAGGAAAACTGCCTGTCTGCTCAGCTGTGACTGATTGGTGGCCTCATGACAGCTGCAGAGATAAAAGGGCTGCAGAGTGGCAGGGTGGCTGCTAGAAAGGCTGACAGGTGAGAAGCTGTCTAAGCAGCTGACTCTGAGCAGCAGCCTGACATAGCAGTGTGCTAGGAAAGCAGGCCAGAGAAACAGTAAGGGGTTTAGAGAGATTGGTGCTAACCACTTCATACAGGGTCTCTGGCCTGGAACGCAGAGAAATGGGTGGAGCTGGGATCCCCTATCAAACCCAGTAAGGGGGTTTATTAAGGCGTTGAATAAGTGAGGCGTACGTGAAGAGGCCAGACACTGTATGCCCTTCATCTAGGCTAGTTGGCCTTCTGATATAGTGGGCTTTCTCACCCTGAAAGGGGAAAAGACAAGCAATGACTTGTCCAGAGGGCTGAGTTTGTACCACAAAAATAAGTGGGCTAGATAGTGATTGGCCCATTGCAGAAAGAGGGAAACTGAGGCAGAGTTGCTGTGTTGCCCAGCTTTGCCACAAAGGGGTACTAATGATTTAAAGGTGACTTCCAACAAGCCCCTCACCCGCTACAGCATTCCTGGTTGTATCATGGAGGGACTGGCCCTTTTACCTTTCCCTAGTGGCCCTGACTGATCCATTCATTGTATTGGGAAGCTGATTAGTCTCCTTCATTCCATTCCCTTGGGACCAGGATGAGGTGAGCCATTCAGCCAGGAATTGAGCTCCATCTGATTTTGTTTCTAAAGGTATCATTTATGTAGTATAGGTTCAGCTGTTAGGGCTTTTGTTGTTCAACATAGGGTCTATCTATGTACTTTGGCTCTAAGCAGTTCACCCATGGGGCTCAGAGGAATTTTCCTCAGATTAGTCTGGAAGCTGTTCACAAAGCACTCAGTGGACTGGGTTAAAATGTTAGAGTAAATGCAGTAATTGTTTGGAAGTGTTAGGGCAGGGAGCCAGTTTAGTAATAGGGGAGCAGAAGCTGTTCACCTACCCAAATTCCATGTATCAACTGGTAATTTTTGATTCACATAAGATGGAGGGCTTCTAAATATAGTACAGTCTGGGAGATCTCTTGTGTTCACCCTTATCATTCATGCAAGATGGAGGTGGCTAAGGAACGTCTACAGTGGATTTCATCCCACAGATTGTGTGTGGTGACTGACAGCATCATTTCATATGTACTGGTCATGGTGTCCAATTAATAAGTATTGATATCTTTAACCCTATCTTTTCCTGGTTCTCCTGAAAACAGTTAACAATTTAATAATCCACACACTGATCATATCTGGCCTGATTCCCTAACAGTGTCTATATAATGTAACACTCTAAAGGGTTATTCCATATTTTTTAATGATTCACACATTTCTTTAGTGAATAATTCTTAGTGTTCAGATCATTCACAAAGAGTTTGTTGCATATATTCAACATTCAGGAAACTTGTTTTATTGCTACTTGTGTTCAGTGAATTCAATTGGCAATAGTCCACACAAAAACCTATTTTACTTAAATTGACAGTGCTAATTGTTCAAAACAAGGGTTATGTTGCTCAGAAGTTGAATTACATTTCATCATGGCTGTGAATTTGCTTGTAGTGATATAAAGTTGTCTATTTTTAAAAAATATGACTCATTACACATTCAAATCATTATTCATCTTAACACATTTTTACATTACAGCATACTCTGCATACTCTGAATGGGTGGCTGTGTGCATCTGATTCCATTTGAGAGTTTTTGTTTATGTCGCAAGGTATGAGACATCAGGGTAAAATCAGAAAGCATGAAGAAAACCCATTAAACTGAAATATGTTTGCTTTTATATGTCTGGATTAATTGAGTGATGAATGTTAGTTTCCAGAGCATGTATAAGAAGGAAAAAAATGTCTATGGTAATAATCAGAAACAATAAATATCACGCTAGCTTCTCAGTTGTACAAAAGTCATAAATGATCTATCCTCCAGTAATCAAAGACTCAAATCAAAAATATTGTCACAACTTGCAGGTATGCAGGACTGATTCACTTTATCTGTTTGACTGAAGGTAAACTCCCACCATTTAGTATTGTATTATTCATTTCTTTTTTTTTTCTTCTAAAGCGGGAGGGAAAGGAATCTTTTTGCAAGCTAGAGGAGTGGAGTGGGAGTGTTTGTGGCAGATGAAACCTGAAATAGAATGATGAAAATAAAAGTGAAATAAACTGGCCCCCCAAGATAAGGAGAGATGTTGATCAAACAGTTTCCTCTGTTGTGTTCTTATATGTAATTAATCTGATCCCAGGCCCCTGACAATGGGAGTTTGCTACTGCATGTGACTTGCTCCTCTCTTCCCCCCCCCCCCCCCAGCATCTAAATTAATTCAGAGCACATTTCCCATCAATTTTAATGGGATTTGTGCTCCAAAATAACTTCTGTGCTTCTGAAAATTCTACCCATTGGCTTCTGTGGGGCCAGGATTTTGCCCAGCGAGATTTATTCATAAGTATGTTCAAAGTGTTTGAGCTGTGAACAAAATTAAAGCAACTTTTCATATATTTTGAACCATTTTACAAAAGCTGGGATGTACATCAGTTGCTCCTTGGAATCACTCTTCCTCATTTGCTTACTTCAGAAACAGCTTGTTTGGCTGATGTAACGTTTTAGAAAGATAGCATCAGAAATATACTTACTCTGGTTCAGAGAGGAAAGTAGGCTTCTTGTGAAGTTTCAGATATAAAAAGGATTGTCACTAAAACTGAAATTTAAGTGTTACCTAACCACATTTAAAAGCAACTAAATAAACAACAAAGCTAAAACCAAATAGGTACATCTAAAAATGGATTAGAAAAAATGGCCACAGAAATTTTAGGAATGGCTCATATAAGACTAACATTTAAAAATATATTCAATACTTTCAGGTTTTCTTTGTTCATGCATTGTAGGCAACTTTAAATAATAATTCAGTTGATCCTTTAATTCTCTGTTGTTATTTGAAGCCACAAATTGAGAAATGTCAATGTGCAAATATACATTGACCTTGGCTTATTCAGTGAACGGAGAGCTATTCAACCATCAAACTTTGAATGTACTGTTCTGTTCCTTTATTAACCAAGCATTGTAGAGGAATCTGATTAGCATTAATTTAGTGTACAAACTGATTTTCAGTGAGTATTAATTCTGCAGTTTAAATACTTTATAAAATTTATGGTTTTGTTTGAGTGGTCTCAATTGGGCATCTCCATCAGCTCTAGGATATGTAGACATATTGTATGCTATAGGGGTTCTCACCTTCTCAGTGAATTATTTGGGACATCAAGTAATCAGATTCGTGGTCCTCAACTGAACATTTTTCCATTTTCTTTATATTCCTATTCTGCTTCATTCTTAGGAGCACCCTTGATTATGAATTCCCCCTAGAAGCAGAAGGCACATCAGTCTTGGGACTATAATGTAACTCTATAGTTAATAATAGTACTGAATACATGTTCTTTCCTCTTACTATCCAACTATTACAAAGACCAACAAGATGTAGAGACAAGTGCTAAAGAATTTGTAGTGCTTAGCAGTAGTCCTGGTGAGAGTCCCAATGCCCACGCTATCCTGCAAATGCTCAGGCCGAGACTGAAAGAAGCAGAAGAAACTATACTGTAGGAGGAAGAATATGCCCACATGCCCTCTGAAAGCAAGAGAGAGGAAGCAATGAACAAAGAGACAAAAAAATAAAATAAAACCAAGTGAAATTGTGCTGTGGGACCATCTGAAAAGCCCTTTGCTTCTTGTGGTTCCTTCAGCTAGTACAAGGCAAAATCAAATGTGTATATTACCAATATAATTATGTATCTAAAATAATTTATATTTGACTGTAGAGTATCTCTCTCACCTGACCCTTAGTATGCTACTTGTCGTTTTGACTGTAAGCTCCTTGAGACAGAGACTTTGTCTTCATATTTATTTGTAGAGTAGCTTTTTTTTTCTAGCTATTTGTAGAGTGCCAAACATATTGAGGCCCCACCTATTCTGCTCAGCAATGCACAATAACTTCCAGGATGAATATTTAAATCAGTTTTTTTTATCTGATCTTCTATTGTAGAATAGAAGAAGTGACTAGAGCTTGTTGGAACCTTTTCAACAAAACATTCTTTTGTCAAAATATGCTGTTTTGTCAAAGCAGAAACATTTCAAGGAAATGTGTCTATTTCGATTGAGTTTTTGATGGGAAGATTTCTAAGGACCCATGATTCACTCTCCAGTCAGAGAGAAAGAGACCCCTGAGTCAAAAACCAGCAGACCCTTTCAGTTCCAAACAGGGTGCAAACATTTTTTGTGTGTGTGAAATTGAATTGTATTAAAGGTTTTGTTTTTGTTCTAAGGTGGAACAATTTTGGGGGGGAAGGGGAGAAGTTGTCTTGAAACAGAACTGACATCCTCCAGCAAGCTTTTGAAACAAATTTATTTGTGATTTCGATTATTTCTACTAAGGAGCCCTATCCTTGCAAAGAATGCAGAAAAGTGAATGAAGGCAAGAGACGCAAACACAAGCACATAGAATGCATGTGCATTTCCTCCAAACAAGTTGCAAGGGCCAGGTACACAGACAGCAAGAGACAGACATGTGGATTGCTCCATGGTCACATATGTACAGCTGGCAACATTGTGGCAGAGAAAAGGAACTGAACAGTGGGCAGCTAGACAGCTACTGCAATAGTGTAGCTAGCACAATCCAAAAACGCAAATATTAGTGAGCAAACCATGCCTAGATAACCAGGCAAAGCCCCAGAGGAGAAGTATTTGCTAAACAGAGAAGAGCATACAGATGTGTCCGCTAAAGATATGAGCAGCCATGACAAGTCAGTGCAGACCAAGTACACAGCCACCACATACACACAGGCAACAGGGTGCCACATGGTTTGCCAGAACACTGACCAGATGGCCTTCTACCGTCTGTGAGGTGAGGGAACTCAAGGTATAGTTGTTTGTACTTTAGGCCTTCAAGCAATTGCAGAGCAATTTAAAGCCAGTTATAACTCTTATTATTATTAATAAAACACTTATCACATTAATGTCCAAAGATTGCACCTGGGCTGTATAGTGCCAGGAACTGGACAAACACAGATGAAAAGACTGTCCTGCTCTAGAGAGCTTACAATCCAAACACCCTACCTCTGCATACTCCTGATCAAACAGGAAACACAGCTTTCATTCTCCTGACCTTGCCCATATTTGCATATCCCACACTCCTTTTGCTCACTGTATAAAGGACTGTGCCCACAGTTAAGCTGCCGGGCACCTGGGGCTAATGACCATTCCAATAGCAGCTGGATTTTAGATGGGGGAAAAATGAGTAATGATTGTGACTCATCTTCCTGTTGTTGAGGAAGAGAGGTCCTATGGGCAGCCCCTGCATTCACACACGCCCTCCCACTCGCAGAGTGATTTCCCTGCTGGCACTATTATCAAACACGAAAATGGCTAGCTATGGTAATAAGTACAAAAATTAAGTATCGGTGTATTAGTGATGTGTCCCACTGCTAATCCATTTACAGCATGCCAGTTCTCACTAAAAGTTGCTTTACTTAGTAGCGAAGGGAAACCATTGAAGAGAAATTGCAAAGAATAATTAAGAAGCAACATAGGGTGTTTTGTTTAAGTTTTGCGTCACATTTTTTCTTTTCTTGCTAAGTATCCATTGAGCTTTAATTAAGTTTTATACTGAACCTGCAACACTGTGGAATTCCTCCCCCCCTACCCCAGCCCTGTAATGAAAGCTTTGCTTGTCAGGCAAATTTTTACCAATTCACAAAGCGGTAATCATCTGGTCATACAATGAAAGGATTATGAGGTTTACAGTGGCTGTAATGTGTATGAGTTTATTATCCATTTCTGAGTTCCATGTACAAATCAGGTATCAAATTATTAGGAGCTGATTCTCATTTATACTTTAAGGCCCCTTTATCTGCCAGCGTGGTGTAAAGTGAGAGTAAATGTAATATATGCCCAATTTAAGAACACTTTACACTTCCAGATTGTTGCAAAATGGTCTTAGGGTAAAAAAAGAATCAGGCCCATAATGATTAACTGACTAAGGAGGTCAAAACAAGTTTGTAGCACAGTGATTTGGGGGTTTAAGATATTTGGCCTACAGAACAGAGATATAAGATTACCTTTTGCACCACTGAAAGAATTCGTTTTCAAATTCTTCATCAATATGCAATATCATTTCTACTCTCAGCCTTCAAGGTAACATTAATAAAGTATTGCACCCTACATCTCACTGTCAGACATGGTTTCTGCAACAGGAAAAAGTGAAGTGACCAGACATCAGATTCTTATGCAGAAGCACTTGTGGCTGTGTGAAAGCTCAGAGAAAAGGCAGAACAGGGTAAACTACACTTTAAGTGTACGTTTTCTTGTATGAGAATTACAGCATTTTAATAAAAAACGCATAATTATTCAAAATGATATTCAGCATTTTGATGGGGCATTATACTTTTCCAGCACAGTACAAACATTAAATAATTAATCCTCACAATTACCCTATTATACAGATGAGGAAACTGAGACTTGTCCAAAGCCACAGAATAAATCAGTGGAGGTATCAGAATTAGAAAGTAAGTGTTCTTAACTCTGCCTATGCATAGTCTACTATCCACATTATTTCTCTGAATAGGGGCATCAAAAGGAATATTTCTGAGTATATGTCAGGTAAGCCTAACTTATATTATTATTATATATAGGCTCTTTGTATTCTAAGCATCATGTGAAATGAAGATTGGATGTCATAATGCAGTATTGCTAATGCTTTTTTTTCATATGCTTCCTAGAACATTTAAGGGGGCAGTAACATCTCAACAAATGTAAAAAAAAAAAATGAAGGAAGAATGAGGACACAAAGAAATACAAAACTGAACACCAAATTGCTTCTTGAATAGAGGCAGAAATGTGTAAGTCAGCACTGACTCCAGTGAAGTCTGTCACATTTAGAATCTGTTTTTTAATTCAATAAGCTGGGATGTATTTCCTGTATCCCCTATAGAGTCTAATAAGAATGATAGATGTAAATACCTATGATTAAGATGAGAAACCCAGTGATTTAAGCTGCCCTGTGAAAGATAGAATGAACTATGCAGAGAAAAAAAAAGAAAGAAAACAGCCTTGACTTACTTTTTCAGACTGTATTATTGCTTAAAACTGCCCATGTGTCTTCCTACTAAGAGTCGCAGCAAAAAAAGAAACCTCTGTTCTAGATATTTTCTTTGTAAAAAGAAGAGGAAATGATGATGGCAACTTGACTTAATGTCTTTACAGTTTGATGAACCTGACCTTAGTTTTACCTTCCAATCCATGCATGGGAAATGTTTCAGTGCAGTGAGTTGTTATGAATTCCCCTTCAATATGAAAATATTGTCCTACTGTTTTCATTCAAAGAGTTTATAAGTTGCATAGTGCTGATCAGATACTGCCTAGCTTACCCTTAGGGCATAAGTGGGTAGAGGAGAAGGGGTAATTCCAATGGGTCTCTCAACTGGAGCAGTATATCAACTAAAGTATAATTTTCAATGTCTTCCAGTGGATGTGAAGGCCCCAGTCTTAATTTGTGCATATGACCATGCGATATTTGATGTTACAATGGTATTTTTCCCTATATTTATATTTAGCTATCTAATTAATATTCTTTTCCTTGTGAAGCTAATTAATTATGATCGTGTTATTTGTGTTTGAGAACTAAGGTTGTGTCACCCTTGACATTTAACTCTCCCATTTCTTCCAGCTTCACAGTGTGACTGTAAACATTTGCTATAGGATGAGTCTTCGCCTAGGAGCCACATTTTGATTCAGAGGGGGAAAAAAATTCTAGCAGGGCAAAAGAATGGAATCTGAATTTATTTTTGCATTGTTTTGCTTGAACTGAAATTTAGGAACCCATTGAGGTCTGGGGAGGCAAAGATCAGAGCACAGACAAAGTTCCATGAAGGGGGGAGAAGGGGCAGAAGAGGGAGAAAAGGCAGGGAGTGTGGGGAACCCAACCAAAATAAAACCTCCTTTCCTGCATTTCCTCTTTTACAACATGCTGTTTCAACAAAAATAGCACTACCCAGCATAGTCTTTGGTCACATTTCCTTCATGCAGCTTTACAGTGTATAAATTCCAAGCAAACACTATAAAACTAAACCAATCAGGATGTCTTATTTTACCATAGCTTCCTGTCATGGTGTCTAGTCAGGAACCTCTTTAACTCTCCTTCTCATGTGTTTATAAGGGTTTGAGCCTAGCTAAGATCAGCTACAAATATGAGCTTCAACTCAAAGAGGAAAGGAGTACTTGTGGCACCTTAGAGACTAACAAATGTATTTGAGCATAAGCTTCCGTGAGCTACAGCTCACTTCATCGGATGCATGCAGTGGAAAATACAGTGGGGAGATTTTATATACACAGAGAACATGAAACAATGGGTGTTACCATACACACTGTAAGGAAAGTGATCAGGTAAGGTTAGCTATTACCAGCGGGGGGGGTACAAGACCTTTTGTAGTGATAATCAAGGTGGGCCATTTCCAGCAGTTGACAAGAACGTGTGAGGAACAGTGTGTGTGTGTGTGTTTGGGGGGGGGGGGGGATAAACATGGGGAAATAGTTTTACTTTTTGTGTAATGACACATCCACTCCCAGTCTTTATTCAAGCCATTACATTACCCTTTGTGATCAGGTAAGGTGAGCTATTATCAGCAGGAGAGAGGAAAAAAAAGACCTTTTGTAGTGATAATCAAGGTGGACCAATTCCAGGAGTTGACAAGAACGTGTGAGGAACAGTGTGGAGGGGGGTAAATAAAAATGGGGAAATAGTTTTAATTTTTGTGTAATGACACATCCACTCCCAGTCTTTATTCAAGCCATTACATTAGGCTTGAATAAAGACTGGGAATGGATGTGTCATTACACAAAGTTAAATTATTTCCCCATGTTTACTCCCCCCCCCCACACACACACTATTCCTGACACGTTCTTGTCAACTGCTGGAATTGGCCCACCTTGATTATCACTACGAAAGCTCTTTCCCCCCCCCCCACTGGTAATAGCTCACCTTACCTGATCACTCTTGTTACAGTGTATATGGTAACACCCATTGTTTCATGTTCTCTGTGTATATAAATCTCCCCACTGTATTTTCCACTGCATGCATCTGATGAAGTGAGTTTTAGTCCATGAAAGCTGATGCTCAAATAAATTTGTTAATCTCTAAGGTGCCACAAGTACTCCTTTTCTTTTTGGGAAACAGATTAATAAGGCTGCTACTCTGAAACTCAAAGAGGCACTCCTTTATGGTACTCTGAAAACTCTCACTGGGCTTAAACATTCTAAAAGCTGTCCACACTGGTGTCTGGCTCAAGGAGGCCCTTGTCCACTCTATATATCCATATTTAACTCCTACTGTAGTCAGGTGCAATGGGGCTGTATGACCTCTTCCAGAAAGTACCAAACAACTTGTATACTGCCTGCTCTTCAGAATTCATTTATGTTGCATAACTATTTACTTTCTAACCCCCATTTCTCCCTCATGCCTCATTTTTTATTTTCTCCATGCTTGGCCTCTGTTTCTGTAAACGATGAGCAAAAACATATGAGCCACTTTTGAGTGACAGGAAAGTAAAAGAAAAAAAACACACTCTTCCCATTATAACGAAATGATTGCAACTTTTCATCTAGGACACAGAGAATAATTGATTTTTTCTCAGTTCAGTGGTTAAACTGAAAAATAATACTAATAATACAATTGTTTTGGATCAGTCAAAAACAAGGTTTTGTTTTGTTTTTTCTTGCCAAAATGAGCAAGAAAAAAGATATTTCAGGTCAAACAAAACATTTTGTTTGGCCCAGAATGATTTTGTTTTTAAATTTTGATTCTGGGTATTTATCTAGTTGGTTGGTTGGGGTTTTTTTTTAAGCTAAAACCAACAATTTTTAAGCTAAACATAATTTTGAAATGAAAAGTCAAAATGTTTTATTTTGCAAATGTCACCATTAAGCATTTAGACTTTTCAAAAAACAACAACATTTCTTCTGCCAAAACTATTGGCTGAATCCTCCCCAAATTTGTGAATAGCTTGTCAACGTAAAACTGCATTTTTCAGCAAATAAACTATTTGTCTGAAAAATTCAGTGAAGTGCTTTTTTTTACAAAAAAAATTACCGTGACCTGTTATTAAAGAGAAGTGGCTGAGGTTTGAAAGCTGGAATGATGTATGGGTTGAGGAACAGTGTTGGCAAGTGCTAAAGGAAATTGGTTTACCAACTACTAAGCATCTAAAAATTGTACGATGAATATGCACAGTACTTTTTTTATTTTTTTTTTCTCTTTCAGGGCACACTTAGGAACAATGCAGTAAGCATTCATGAGCAGCCATTTGAACTTGGCTAGAGTTTTGAATATGAAGTAGCTTAAACTATTATGGATACCTGATTTCTCAATGTCCTGGAGCCTGCCAGCCTGCCTATTATTGTAATCAATATTCCAGAATTGGGTGTTGATTGGCAGTGGGAGAAACAGTGAGTAAGACTGGGAAGCAAAACAGCAAGGCACTCAGATAATGTGTGTATCATAAGAACTTAGAAAGACAGTTAGGTAGATAAATTTGTCTTAAAAAGTGCATGATATATTGAAAGGCAGCATGATCCACTAGATAGTGCACTGGATTGGGACTCAGGAGACCTAAGTTTCTTCCTGGCTCATCCATTGCTGTGCTGTGTGACCTTAGGCAAGTAATTTCATCTTTCAGTGTGTCTTTTCCTTTTACCCACTCTTTGTCTGTCTCACCTATTTAGGTTGTAAGATCTTCAAACCAAGGATTGTCTCTTATTAAGTATAAGGTACAGCAGCTAGTAAATATGGGGCCTGCATATCAATGAGGCCTTCTAGGAGCAACTGTAACACAAATAATCTGTAATCATGTAATTAAAGACTTTGGCATAATGCTAATGTATAACCCACATGCTTGCTTTGCAGTATTTGGTGGTACAAATAAAGGAAGCAACAGTGGGGAGGATACATATATCTTGGTTTTGCTTTGGAGTACTCTGTGTGGCCATTAGCTGCCTGAAGTTACATGGGCAACTTTCATTGTGAACATGCAGTCTGGCAGGACACACACAGAGTCACTCTCTGAGAGTGGCACCTGTAGGAATTCAAGGGGATGGTGAGGAGTTTATAAATAGGAGTGGGAGCCAGACTGCAAGATTCACAGGTGGAGCCAGGCAAAGGACTAGGAAGGTTTCCTGTAAGGATTGTGTTGCAGGGACTTGGCCAGTTTTGTTGGATTTAGATTGCAGGCTCCCTTCCCCAGCTGGAAAAGAGGACCAGAATTTGCCATTGCAAAGACTCAAGAAGAGGTTGAAAGAGACTTTGGGGCTATCATTCCCCCAATTCCCCACCCCCAATTTCAAGGAGCAGATGTGCTCTACAGGGCATTTGGATACCATTCCACAGAGACTGAGAAGAGCCCTATGGGAGTATACATATGTGCACATGTATCATTATATTTTGCCTTGAACCTGTGGTACTAACAAGGACTAAATGTTGGGGAAACTGACCCCCACCCCAAAATGTTGCTTTTAGAAAATTGTTATTGACAATATTCACAAATGCTTCATAGGTTACAAGTACATTTATACATTATTTTAGTAAATATTTTCCTTTAACGATTTTGTGCCACTTTCGTTCTCTCAGAGATTTAAGTCCATATAGTATAGAGAGAGAGATGTATCAAAATCCTGACAAGACTAAACTCTCGTTTGTACCTCAGCTGAGCTACAGTAAAGGGGAAAAGAAATATTGTACCTAATATTATCAGAGTGCTTTCCCCAGGCCCATTACATAGGCACATGGTAGAGGAGTTATGGTGCCTATAGAACATGAACTGTGGTATTTCCTGACTTCAGAATGCTTCACTTTGCTTCTTCATCATCCTATTAACATAATTTTTGGAATAGAATCATTGAATAAAATTGAGAATACTCTAAAAATATCCTTTTTGTATATCCTTTGGTGGGGAGGGTCCCTTGGCAATGGAATCTGTTTAGAGCCAAGGTTTGGGATCAGCTAACAAGGCATGTAGAGTATGTTTGGGTGTGGGGCAGGATACAGCAAGTCAGAGTGGGTTTAGAAGACTCACCACCATATTTCTAGTCATTTCTCTGATTGAGGAGTGCTGGAGTAGCTCTGCTGCCCCCTTGCATTCTCAGGTTCTGTAAACTTAAGAGGGCTTGACCTTCTCAGTGAGACACTAAGACTGAGTGATGGGGACTGAATTCGCCCCTTATTGTATGCACAGAAAGTTCTCCACCTGCACCTGACCCCCTAAAAATCACCATTGTTTCCCAATTCACAGGATACCAGTAATGACCTATCAGCTCCATAAACCTGGCATTTAAATTTAAACTTCTTGGGATTTGTTGATTAAATCCCAGCCTTTACACGAATGAACAATAGGTTCAGTGTGATGTAGGAAAGGATAAGAGTTATATGATAAGTGAGAATGGGATAAAAGGATCTTACCTTCAACCTCAGCCTCTAGGCTTTACCTGACGAAGAGAGATGCTTGATCACCGACTCCTTCTGCTCTACTCTTCCTCTCCACTCTGTGTCTAGCCGAAGGAACCAAGGAGCATATGGTAGCCAGCACTGAGTCTTGCAGACACTAGAGTCAGAGTAGGTATCAAGTAACAAATTCTGAAGAAGTCAGCTCCCTGTTCTCTTTGGTGGACTCTCTTAGGTTAGCCATGATCCACAAGGGCCAGGTGACATCATTCATGTGAATAAGAAGGGGTTTTTTTACTTATGAATCTGCTACCAGGTATTAAAGTATTCTTCAGTTCACCATTTTCTCTTTGTCTCACTGTAAAAGTACTGTATGTTTATAGTAAGAATGGAAACTCACAGACATAGTGATGAAAGCGCTGTGGTAAAGCAGCATCCTGTGAGGTACAAAAGGTTTTGAGTTCTCTTCTAGGAAGTTATGTTGAACGGCAGCTACTATTGATCTTTGCTATATGAGGGTTTTTTTTGCCTTAACATTAATATTAATGGTGAGATTTTGCCATCAACCCACCCATATGAGCATTGACATTAGTGAGTGTTTCTACACATGAAAATGAAGGGCAGGCTGCAGCCCTTTAAAAGGCACACTCAAACAAAGAAAAGATATATTTTACCATAAATCTGATGACACTTGTGTAATTTTAAAATATTCTTGTCATTGCTAATTATCCAGTATTTGAGTCAGCCTGATTCTCATTTACACCAATGCCTCTTCACACTGCCAAAATGCTGATCAGCCAGTTCCTATTTGCTCAGAGCATCATGTGTTTGTGATTTCAGGGCCTTTATAATGCCTAGGGTGCCACAAGGAGAAAGGCAGATGTAACAGTTCCATGAACTTTAAAAGGCTCTAGCCTCCTCAAAATAAAATTGCCATTTCATTTTACAAATTTCATTTAACTCTGGCAACTTGGACTGGATTCGTCTAGTAGACAGGCTAGAAGGACACTCAGTACCTTGTGTGTCCAACCAAGTTTTATGGACACTGACCCACATCTGAGACAGAATGGAACAATTACTGTTGTTATTTGCTCCTTTATACTATGGCAACTTTGGGAAGGGGAAGTTAGATGACCAATGTCTTTAGTCACATGACAACAGATGATACAAACAACTATGATAAATTTAGAGACAGAATATGCAAAATATGATTTAATGTAGCCTATAGAAAGAAAGAAATTTGAGGGTTTGGTAAAAGAAGAGAGAAACTTGTAAGGAATTTGACAATTGGTTAGGGCATAGCTCCTTAAAGAGCTGGGGCACTGGAGGGGTAGGGATCTAACCTTCAAGGGGGTTTTAGATCTAATTGATATGGAGCAATTTTTCACAGCATGTCCAGAAGACCTTAGGGTTTGGTTGCACGGTCACAGCCCTACAATCGTGGCTGAAGCTGTGAACAAGGCTGAGAAATACATAAGCCACCAGCATGCTTGGGATATTAGACCTTCACCCCCTGACAAAAATAGAAAGGGAAGCTGAATAAAATGGGGATATACCATGCTAACTTGGATGTGTTCCCCCTAAGAAAGACAGGGTTCTCTGAAATCCGGCTGAGAACCCAATAATGGCTAGCATGGGCCCATTGTGCTAGGCACTGTACAAACCTGATAAATGACAGTCCATGCTCTCAAAAGCTTACAGTTGAAATGACAAGATGAAAGAAACAGGCACTGGGGAGTGGGTTGTGGGGAGATGTAGTAACAAATATAACAGGAGAATATGTATACTTCTTAGCCAGTCGGAAGCAGTGATTACAGCTGTCCGATAACAGTCTGATTTATCAACTTCTCTTTTATGATGTTTTATTCAGTAAAATCTTTTTGTTTAAAAAAAGTTACACTTTGTGAACATGAGAGAAGTGAGCAAGCATAATTTGTTCAGTGTTTCCTTCCCCAAAAATCTACTGCCATAGTTAAATAAATCAAATTAGTACTAAAAGAGATCAAATGTCCCCCTACATTGGCAATAAAAGTGGTTGCATTATTATGGTGCAAGGTAAAGAACAAAGCACATGTCCAATTCTTTAACCTTCAGTCATATGAGTAGTCCCACTAAAGTCATCAGTCATCAATCCTTGTTTGAATAAGGATTGGGGTCAGCCCATAGATGGTACAACTTAAAGTGACTTATCAGGAGAGGTAATATGGAAAAATGTAAATAAACCAAAGAATAGTCAAAAAAAGGGAACTTTGCTCTTGGAAGGAAGAAAAATTCTTACATTTAAAAGGTAATACACCGCAAAAGATAAACCAAACAGCTTCACTGAAAAGGAGTTTAATAGATATACATTTTAATCTATTTCTCTCCCCTTTTTTCTGTCTTTTAACACAGTGCTATAGCAAGTTGATTGAGGAAAGCAGGCCATTTTTATAGAAATTATGGCTCTTGGGATCATACTGTCTTGTGGGATTTTGGTAAAATTTGCAAAGGATATCAGGTCAGGTAGAAAAAAATATATGAAACACCTCTGTCTAAACATTTGTCTACACTGGGAAAATGAGTGGTGTTTTAACATGTCTTCACTCACACATTTTAATCAACACATTTTTAAGCACTTCTGTACGAAAAGACAGCAAAGTTTATAAACATGTTAGCAGGTCATGGTTAACTCCGAATACTTACCTAAAGTAACTTCATTTTTCCAATTTGTACATACCCTAATGCTCTATACAGGTATATTTGACTAATGCTTTTCACCTTGAAGGTAATATGCAAACTAGATACCTTTAACTTGGGTTTGACTAGAGACTGGGAGTGGCTGGGTCATTACACATATTGAATCTATTTCCCTAAAGTTAAGTATCCTCACACCTTCTTGTCAACTGTCTAAATGGGTAATCTTGATTATCACTACAAAAGTTTTTTTTTCTCCTGCTGATAATAGCTCATCTTAATTAATTAGCTTCTTACAGTTTGTAAGGCAACGTCCACCTTTTCTGTATGTATATATATATCTTCTTACTATCTGTACCATTCTATGCATCCGATGAAGTGGGCTGTAGCCATGAAAGCTTATGCTCTAATAAATTTGTTAGTCTCTAAGATGCCACAAGTACTCCTGTTCTTATCATCAATAGTATCATCCAATAGAGTAATCTTTTCCTTTGTTGTTAATGTAATAAGCAACTGCAATAGTTAAGGCAGCAAAACTATTTCTATTATAACCCCTCTTTTTATCCACTTATACTTTTCAAAACTTAATCCTTTGGGGGGCTGACATTTTCCATGATTGTGCTCTACTTGATGTTGTGGAAGAGCAAAAAAATAGACTTTCTTATTGAGGGGTGGGGTGTGGGGGGGAATCTAACCACATTTTTGAATAAGGCTACAATGTAAATTTTCAAAACTTGAAACTTTTGAAAATAGTTTTCAAGTGTCACTGAAAGACTAACAAGAATGAAATTCCTTGCACAGTAATGTTCTAATATTAATAGCTAAGATATACATATTGCTAACAAATTAGCTATTTTACTGTGACTGATATATTGTGTGGTTAGTAGGGCTGTCAATTAATCGCAGTTAACTCACAGGATTACCTCAAAAAATTAATCACAATAAAAAGTTAATCACAATTCATCACACTCTTAAAAAATAAAAGGAGTACTTGTGGCACCTTAGAGACAGTGCCACAAGTACTCCTTTTCTTTTTGCGAATACAGACTAACACGGCTGCTACTCTGAAACCTGTGATCTTAAAAAATAGAATACCAATTGAAATTTATTAAATATTTTGGATGTTTTTCTACATTTTCAAATATATTGATTTCTATTACAACACAGAATACAAAATGTACAGTGCTCACTTTATATTTTTATTTTTATTACAAATATTTGCACTGTAAAAATGATAAAAGAAATAGTATTTTTCAATTCATCTCATACAATTACTGTAGTGCAATCTCTTTATCATGAAAGTGCAACTTACAAATGTAGATTTTATTTTTTGTTACATAACTCTCAAAACCAAAACAATGTAAAACTTTACAGGCTACAAGTCCACTCAGTCCTACTTCTTGTTCAGCCAATCACTAAGACAAACAAGTTTGTTTACATTTACAGGAGATAATGCTGCCCTCTTCTTATTTACAGTGTCACCTGAAAGTGTAAACAGGAGTTAGCATGGCACTTTTGTAGCCGGCATTGCAAGGTACTTATGTGCCTGATATGCTAAACATTCGTATGCCCCTTCTTGCTTCTGCCACCATTCCAAAGGACATGCTTCCATGCTGATGATGCTCGTTAAAAAATAATGCATTAATTAAATTTGTGAATGAACTCCTTGGAGGAGAACTGTATGTCTTTGGCTCTGCTTTACATGCATTCTGCCATATATTTCATGTTATAGCAGTCTCAGATGATGACGCACTGCATGTTTGTTTTAAGAACACTTTCACAGCAGATTTTACAAAATGCAAAGAAGATACCAATGTGAGATTTCTAAAAATAGCTACAGCACTCACCCCAAGGTTTAAGAATCTGAAGTGTCTTCCAAAATCTGAGAGGGACAAGGTGTGGAGCGTGCTTTCAGAAGTCTTAAAAGAGCAACACTCAGATGTGGAAACTACAGAACCCGAACCACCAAAAAAGAAAATCAACTGTCTGCTGGTGGCATCAGATTCAGATGATGAAAACGAACATGCATCGGTCCGCTCTGCTTTGGATTGTTATCGAGCAGAACCCATCATCAGCATGGATGCATGTCCTATGGAATGGTCATTGAAGATGAAGGAATATATCAATCTTTACTGCATCTGACACATCACTATCTTGCGATGCCAGCTACAACAGTGCCATGCAAACGCCTCTTCTCACTTTCAGGTGGCATTGTAAACAAGAAGCGGGCAGCATTGTCTCCTGCAAATTGTAACCAAGTTTGTTTGTCTGAGTGATTGGCTGAAGTAGGACTGAGTGGACTTGCAGATGCTAAAGTTTTACATTGTTTTATTTTTCAGTGCAATTTTTTTTGCACATAATTCTACATTTGTAAGTTCAACTTTCATGATAATGATATTGCACTACAGTACTTATAAAAGGTGAATTGAAAAATACTATTTCTTTTATCATTTTTACAGTGCAAATATTTGTAATAAAAATAAATATAAAGTGAGCATTATACACATTGTATTCCTGTGTTGTTATTGAAATCAATATATTTGAAAATGTAGAAACATCCAAAATATTTAAATAAATGGTATTCCATTATTGTTTAACAACACGATTAATTGCAATAATTTTTTTATCATATGATTAATCGCGATTAATTTTTTTAAATTGCTGAACAGCCCTAGTTGTTAGTTAAGGTTTTTGTGCTATACGTGGGTATTTTTAATTTCTCTGGAACTCAATGCATTAGGTTCTTTTAATTGGCCATAGATCAGGAACAGGAAAACATATAATGTGTTCTAATAATGAGTTTAGGAGCAAGTATTAGCTTGCTGGCTGTGTTTTGAAGAATCTTCACTTTTTTTCCCTGAGATAATTGATATTTTTGCTACTTGACACCTGTCCTAGTTTGCTGTTAATTTTGAAACTTCCTTAAACAGAATATTTTCAACTTTTAGTTTCGAGTTAACACAAGCTCAAAGGATGACTACTCTGGAGAGATGAAAGGCAGTGCCTTTCTTATCTGCTAACTAACTACTTTCCAGTTATTTTCAAAGCAGTTATCAGAGAATAGAACCAGACTGAACATAACCATTCTGATTGGTCTTGAGAATCTAGTTATATCCAGTTCTCCCAGTGAGTCTCAAGGAGTTTCATTCTTTGTGAGTTTCAAATTGATAGATCCATGCTGATGACACAAATACAGTGTATAGATTTGCTTTATATCCTTCATGCTAGTATGTTGACTGATGGATACCATACTGAATAATATTGGCATCTTAACATAGAAGAGATACTTTATGAATTATATTATCCATGTATCATGATCTCTGCAGATAATATATTATGGCTATATTTTCAAAACCATGCACAGTCATTAGCAGAATTAGCTTGATTAAGTCCTGTGCTAAAGATTTATCAGAATGGTCAGGTTCAAGAACTTTAAATGTTCTCATGGCCTGTTGATCTTAGAGGATGTGTATGAACATCAGTGATGGCTTATGCAATATTAATACTTTAGAATGTAAATACAAATAATTTTCATCTTTCTAAGTCATTGATGTATATCAAATTGTTAAAACAATTCTTAAAATATATTAAAGACATAAGGAGCTTCCCAGTCAAAAACTTTGCTGTAGTTAAGATTGTAAAATGCATGGCAATACCTTAAGAGAAAACAGCTTCGAGGCTATTTAAATAAAAAAGAAAGCTAGCAACTTCGAAAGTAAATGTAAGATATTAATAAAATAAAATTAGTAGCATGGGGCCCTTACTCTCCTATTATTCCTTCTCATCTTACAGCTGAGTCTTTTGCAGAATTTTAAGCCTACACCACACCATGCTCGGTACATTAAAATATGTACTACCCAAATTTATGGTCTGCACGTACACAATTATTTGAGGTTTCAGAGTAGCAGCCGTGTTAGTCTGTATCCACAAAAAGAAAAGGAGTACTTGTGGCACCTTAGAGACTAACACATTTATTTGAGTATAAGCTTTCATGAGCTACAGCTCACTTCATCGGATGCATACAGTGGAAAATATAGTGGGGAGATTTTATATACACAGAGAACATGAAACAATGGGTGTTACCATACACACTGTAACCAGAGTGATCACTTAAGATGAGCTATTACCAGCAGGAGAGCCGGGGCGGGGGGAAGAAAACCTTTTGTAGTGATAATCAAGGTGGGCCATTTCCAGCAGTTGACAAGAACATGTAAGGAACAGTAGCGGGGGGAAATAAACATGGGGAAATAGTTTTACTTTGTGTAATGACACATCCACTCCCAGTCTTTATTCAAGCCTAAGTTAATTGTATCCAGTTTGGAAATTAATTCCAATTCAGCAGTCTCTCTGGAGTCTGTTTTTGAAGTTTTTTTGTTGAAGAATTGCCACTTTTAGGTCTGAAATGAGTGACCAGAGAGATTGAAGTGTTCTCCGACTGGTTTTCGAATGTTATAATTCATGACGTCTGATTTCTGTCCATTTATTCCTTTATGTAGTGTGACGGGGCAAGGCCAGATGGCTATAGGAAAGTAGTGGGAGAGAGATATATTAGCTCCAGGCTAAACAAATCCCTGGTACCAGGTTAAGTGAAATGGAAGCTGCTCCAGGCCAATTAAAACACCTGGGGCCAATTAAAAACTTTCCAGAAGGCAGGGAGAATGCTGTGTTGATTGGGACACCTGAAGCCAATCAGGGGCTGGCTGAAATTAGTTAAAAGCCTCCCAGTCAGTCAGTCAGGTGGGTGTGCATTCAGGAGCTGTGGGAAGAAGTTGCGCTGTTGGAGAGGCTGAGTAGTACACACCATATCAGGCACAAGGAAGGAGGCCCTGAGGTAAGGGTGAAGTGGAGCTTGAGGAAGTGAGGGCTCCTGTTGGGGAAGTAGCCCAGGGAATAGTACATGTCATGTTTCTAAAATGTCAGCTGCCATAGCTGATACTATTAGGGTCCATGGGCTGGAGCCTGGAGTAGAGGGCTCCCCCCCCACCTTTGCCCCTGATACTGGGAGACAACAGAGACTGTGCAAGGAAGAATAACTTCTCCTCACTCCCTCACTGGCTTATGATGAAAATGGCTCAGTAGACTGTGACCCTTGTCTCTAGAGAAAGAAGGGTTACGTGGAGGGTCACAGTGAGCCTCTGAGGCTAGCAAAATCCACCAGGAAATGCGGGACCCACAGAGGCAAGGACAGAGCTTTGTCACAGTAGAGACTGTCCGGTTTGGCTAATATACATGGCAGGGGGCATTGCTGGCACATGATGGCATATATCACATTGGTAGATGTGCAGGTGAACAAGCCTCTGATAGTGTGGCTGATGTGATTAGGCCCTATGATGGTGTCCCCTGAATAGATATGTGGACACAGTTGGCAACGGGCTTTGTTGCAAGGATAGGTTCCTGGGTTAGTGTTTTTTGTTGTGTGGTGTGTGGTTGCTGGTGAGTATTTCCTTCAGGTTGGGGGGCTGTCTGTAAGCAAGGACTGGCCTGTCTCCCAAAATATGTGAGAGTGAGGTATCATCCTTCAGGATAGGTTGTAGATCCTTGATGATGTGCTGGAGAGGTTTTAGTTTGGGGCTGAAGTGATGGCTAGTGGCATTCTGTTACGTTCTTTGTTGGGCCTGTCCTTTAGTAGGTGACTTCTGGGTACTCTTCTGGCTCAGTCAATCTGTTTCTTCACTTCAGCAGGTGGGTATTGTAGTTGTGAGAACGCGTGATAGAGATCTTGTAGGTGTTTGTCTCTGTCTGAGGGGTTGGAGCAAATGTGGTTGTATCGTAGAGCTTGGCTGTAGACAATGGATCGTGTGGTGTGTCTGCATGAAAGCTGGTGGCATGTAGGTAAGTATAGCGATCAGTAGGTTTCCAGTATAGGGTGGCGTTTATGTGACCATCACTTATTAACTCTGTAGTGTTCAGGAAGTGGATCTCGTTACTAACTCAAGCCAAGTTACAAAATAAACCAAAAAAATAAAAGAACCCTAATTACAAACAATTTACATCCACACAGATCTTGGTATCAGCTCAGAAAAGGCTTTGGATAAACTGTAGTTCTCATATTTTACTTTTAATTCATTTTCCCTTGTAGTACTTAATATATTTCTCCTTCATCACAGCTAATTTAAACCCTGTAAAGGATGATATACAAAACTGTGAATTCTACTGGATACAGCATACAAACTTCAAAAAGAATGAGCTGGAAATAAAATCTGGTTAAGAGTGGTATTTGCATTTAAACTTATACTTTATTTTTGTCATTTGCCTGTACAGATCTCGTTTGTGATTCTAATTCTATTAAAATATACTACAGTTTAAAGTTAAAAAGAAACTGTAAAGTTGTACTTCTTCACTTGTCCAAGGAATAAGTAAAGAGAAGTCTGAAAGGATGTTTTAAATGCTTTACATTTTTTTCCAAGGCAAGGGAATGTGGAATTTTATTTAATATTAAATTATTTTATAAAACCTTAATGGACTCTTTATTGCTTCTAGTAATCATAATCCTTTTTAAATGATATGGCACCATTACATACAATAAATAATGTCCCCTTCAATGCAATGTATATTAAAGCCAATAATAACAGTACCTTGTTGTGCAGTTAATAGCTGTAATTGGCAGCAGTGCTGTAGCTCCTTGCCAAATTCTAGTTGATAAAATATTCATTCTTACATCTATCACAGGAGATTGCAATTACTGACTCTCCACTCTTACCAGACTACCAACTGCTAAATGTTTAATCAAAAATGATGTAGCACATTAGCACTATTAAGTAGAATATTATTTTCTTCTGGACAACATATAACCACATGTCAGTACTGCTCTCAGCTGTAGCACATTTGGCTTCTGGTCTAGAAAGCTGGTGGGAAGGTCCCACACTATATGGCACAAGCTGTACACAGCCTCATTGTAGGACAAGCCTAAGCCTCACCCTTTCCAGGGCAGGGATGCGTTTTTGGGTCAGGAGTTGGGTCAGAAGGGTCAGCAGGAGGAGAGATTGGAATATCCCTACATGTTGGCTATTCTTCAGGCTCTGCAAGGCACATAGGAGCCCTAGCATCCAGGGCACCAGATGGGGCATCCCATAGGGCTCCGTAGATTGTGTTAGGGACTGAACCTATTCCCAGCAGCCCCAGGATCACAGAGGTGCAAGCTTTATTTCCTAGCACTAGTGCAGGGATGAATCTGGCCACAGTGGTGACTTTACAATATAGGCACCTGATCCTGCAAATGCCAGCTGTTGGCCATCAAAGCCACCTTTAAAGAATAGCATCATTACTTGGAAGATACTTGTCTTCTAGTTCAAGTATTCACGGATCAGAAGAATTTGAAGCACCTGAGAACTGTAGAGGTTCTCAATCAATGCGAGATCTGTTGTTCCCTCTTTTTTCTCCCAATTTGATTTCACCCTGGCATCCCTAAAGGTAAAGCCAACACATTATCTCACATGGGCAAGTACCCAAACAAGGGAATAGACCCATAGAGCACTCCATAGTTTTGAAGCCCTGCCGTTTTGTTAACACCATCATCATCATGTTCCCATTACACCTCTGATGTTTAGAGCGGTGACAAAGCTCCTCCACTCCTGTTTGTTTCTGGCAAGTCTTTCAATGATTTGTTAACATACTTGTGCACAATGATTTATTGTTTCTTGTAAAGTCTCTCTTGCCTCAAAATCCATTTGTGGTAAAATTGATGTCGACCAGTACAAATCCAACCCCTGATTTGAACTTCTCAGTAAAGAATGCGGTTCTCTTATTCAAATATCAGATCTATGCTCCTGATGGTCAACAGATCTGGCCATATTTGGGCGATGTAATCACTTGCCTCTGACTGGCCATGTCAGTCACTGGAGAATGATGAAGCTTGTGTCTCACAATTTCCAAGTTGTCCAACTGATTAACCTGGTGGTCTTCAATTCCAGCTACCCAATACAAGGAAAGTGCACCCAGTGTTACTTGTTTCCCTGCCAAAAAAGTACATTTACAACTCCTTTCCCAGATGGATACGACCACCTCCTCTCTGCATCATAGTCCTGGGACAGGAAGAATTCCTGATGAGGCAGATCTTGGACTCCAAGATTCTCCATGGGAAGCGCATGCAGAGTGTCTATTGGGTGGGCTGTGGTCCTGCTGATCATTTGTGGGAACCGGCCAACAACATACATGTCCCCAGCCTACTTCAGGCTCAAAGCTGCCTGGTAGGCATCTTCTGATGGTGATACTTCTAAACCTACATAAACCTAAATTACATCTTTTTGAGCCTGTTTAAATGTGATGAGTCATCCCGAGCCAGAGAGTTTGATGAGTGACCAGAGGCAAATTCCTGCCGGTCTTGTGATAGGCCCCATACCATTCAAGCAGCGTTCAGCCAATCCACAGGTGAGGACCCACACACGTGATCCAAAGGGAGGTATATAGGCTCTGGAGAGAAGCAATATCTCCAGTCTTCTCAAATTCACCACTTGGCGTGGAGCATTCCTGTTGCTAGTAATTTCAATAGACTGCTCTAGATGGTCCTTACTCCTGCACTAGCAGTGTCTATTTCCACACTAGCCAGCTCATTCCAGCCTGCATCTTCTCCTGCCTCAGCCTGCCACTGGGGAACTCTGACACTGAGATATTGAAGAGATTAGCAGCTCTGTAACCTGAAGACTTGATGTTTTAACTACAATCCTGATATTCACAGTGCAAATGTAATCACTTACATGGGTGGGTCCCATTAACTTCTCTTTCTTTTGCCCTTCCTTCCAAGTATTGAGTTCACTCTCTGTTAACTAAGTTGTCTTGGCTCTTCAACTGCTGCCATTTCTTCCAAACAGATTTATTTTGAAATACTGCTTATTGATTAGCTGCACTAGTTCCTGAATTGAGACCAGAACCTCATTTTACTGTAGAATCCCTCTGAGCTCAAACCAGGAACCCACAGGTGAAAGAAATACTGCTCTTAAAATACAGAGGTATGCAAATACAGGGGCTTGCCATTGTAAATGGGGGTGAACCTGTGTGCCAGCATTTAAATGGGGAAGTGAATCTGATCAAGATGATCCCAGAGCTGTAGAAGGCACACAGTTAGACAGGTTGGTTCTGGTATGAAACAATGCAGTGTGGGATAACAGCTGGTGGACTGCCAAGTCACTGTGAAATACAGATGTGTTCTGATGAACCTTAAACTTTCTACAATGGACTTAATCAAGTTTTAAACTGGATTAGCCCGTTCACAATATCTGGTGAGTTAATTCTCATGAAGGGATTGCCAGGGGTGAAAGTAAAATTGAGCCCTTACCAGTACAGGGCTGCTCTGGCCTCACCCCAGAAGGGCTGGGGCCTGGGGCAGAAGGGGCGGGGCTGGGGTCAGTGCCCCCCAGCCAGCCCATCTGCACTGCCTGGCCCATGCCCCCTGGGGCTCCAGCAGCAATTTAAAGGGCCAGGGACAGCTGCTTCTTTTGCCCCCCTGTCGGCTGCCGGGGGGCACAAATGGGGCAATAACGTTAAAAGCGCTGTCATGGCATCACTTTAATGTCGCTGTCCCTTTTGCGCCCCCCATCGGTGGCCCTGCCGGGTCGTTGCTGCCCCTTTTGCGCCCCCCCCCACATCAGTGGCCCTGCTGGTAGGGACCTGACAGGGCCGCCAATAGGGGGCGCAAAAGGGGCAGTGATGTTAAAGCACTGCTGCGGCAGCTCTTTAAGCAGGGTCCTTAAAGCACTTTAAAGTCATCAGTCCGGGCCAGTACTGGTGGCTATTTTTTTACAGGTATACTATACTGGCCGTACTGCCTTACTTTCACCCCTGGGGATTGCATTATGTGTACACAGGTCATTTTGATTTGAATAAACCCCAAAAATTATTGTAGGAAGAAAAAACTCTTCATGTAGACAGCTCCTAAGTTACTTGGGTCACATGCAGACAAACACAACATCGAGAGTCTAATTCTGCATGTCCATGCTGTACAGAATTCCCTAGTCATTTAGACTAACTGTTTTAGAGAAAGAACAGTTATTTCAACAATGGTCCTGTTACAAAAAAGAGAATAGAGATATAAACGGAGTGCCCAATAAATCATTTTATGGATGCATAAGGTTTCCTTGACTTTATTTATCAATGCTATTTATGCCTGTCCAATGTCTATTTGAATTAATTCAGTGTGACCACATAAAACAGCATGCTGGGTTTGATTACTTTATTGTTCTGCAGCAACACTGTGATTTCAGCAGTCAACCTGAACTCCAATGCACGTCAAATGTATTATCGATGTCATTGCTTGCCCCCAGTTTACTGTGGACAAGAGGACCGAACAGTGGCCTAAATTTTCAAAAGTGATCAGTGATTTTTGAAAGCCTGATTTTTGGGGGGGTCAAACTTAAATGGATCTGATTTTCAGGAAGTCCTGAGCACCGACCCTCTGAAAATCAGGCCTCAATTTTCAAAGGGGCTAATCTGTTTGGGTATTTTTGTTTTGTTTTTTATTAATATTTCAGCATCTAGATGGATCACAGGAACTGTGAAGCATTAACTGGTGTGCACTGTGTGAAATAACTATCCTTTTGGCAGATACTTAAGCATGCATAATTTGTCTACTTCATATCACTTTACAAGTGCCCTTGTCTACGTTTAGCATTGAGATCATTATAGAATCATAGAATCATAGAATATCAGGGTTGGAAGGGACCCCAGAAGGTCATCTAGTCCAACCCCCTGCTCAAAGCAGGACCAAGTCCCAGTTAAATCATCCCAGCCAGGGCTTTGTCAAGCCTGACCTTAAAAACCTCTAAGGAAGGAGATTCTACCACCTCCCTAGGTAACGCATTCCAGTGTTTCACCACCCTCTTAGTGAAAAAGTTTTTCCTAATATCCAATCTAAACCTCCCCCATTGCAACTTGAGACCATTACTCCTCGTTCTGTCATCTGCTACCATTGAGAACAGTCTAGAGCCATCCTCTTTGAAACCCCCTTTCAGGTAGTTGAAAGCAGCTATCAAATCCCCCCTCATTCTTCTCTTCTGCAGACTAAACAATCCCAGCTCCCTCAGCCTCTCCTCATAAGTCATGTGCTCTAGACCCCTAATCATTTTCGTTGCCCTTCGTTGTACTCTTTCCAATTTATCCACATCCTTCCTGTAGTGTGGGGCCCAAAACTGGACACAGTACTCCAGATGAGGCCTCACCAGTGTCGAATAGAGGGGAACGATCACGTCCCTCGATCTGCTCGCTATGCCCCTACTTATACATCCCAAAATGCCATTGGCCTTCTTGGCAACAAGGGCACACTGCTGACTCATATCCAGCTTCTCGTCCACTGTCACCCCTAGGTCCTTTTCCGCAGAACTGCTGCCGAGCCATTCGGTCCCTAGTCTGTAGCGGTGCATTGGATTCTTCCATCCTAAGTGCAGGACCCTGCACTTATCCTTATTGAACCTCATTAGATTTCTTTTGGCCCAATCCTCCAATTTGTCTAGGTCCTTCTGTATCCTATCCCTCCCCTCCAGCGTATCTACCACTCCTCCCAGTTTAGTATCATCCGCAAATTTGCTGAGAGTGCAATCCACACCATCCTCCAGATCATTTATGAAGATATTGAACAAAACGGGCCCCAGGACCGACCCCTGGGGCACTCCACTTGACACCGGCTGCCAACTAGACATGGAGCCATTGATCACTACCCGCTGAGCCCGACAATCTAGCCAGCTTTCTACCCACCTTATAGTGCATTCATCCAGCCCATACTTCCTTAACTTGCTGACAAGAATGCTGTGGGAGACCGTGTCAAAAGCTTTGCTAAAGTCAAGAAACAATACATCCACTGCTTTCCCTTCATCCACAGAACCAGTAATCTCATCATAAAAGGCGATTAGATTAGTCAGGCATGACCTTCCCTTGGTGAATCCATGCTGACTGTTCCTGATCACTTTCCTCTCCTCTAAGTGCTTCAGGATTGATTCTTTGAGGACCTGCTCCATGATTTTTCCAGGGACTGAGGTGAGGCTGACCGGCCTGTAGTTCCCAGGATCCTCCTTCTTCCCTTTTTTAAAGATGGGCACTACATTAGCCTTTTTCCAGTCATCCGGGACTTCCCCCGTTCGCCACGAGTTTTCAAAGATAATGGCCAAGGGCTCTGCAATCACAGCCGCCAATTCCTTCAGCACTCTCGGATGCAATTCATCCGGCCCCATGGACTTGTGCACGTCCAGCTTTTCTAAATAGTCCCTAACCACCTCTATCTCTACAGAGGGCTGGCCATCTCTTCCCCATTTTGTGTTGCCCAGCACAGCAGTCTGGGAGCTGACCTTGTTAGTGAAAACAGAGGCAAAAAAAGCATTGAGTACATTAGCTTTTTCCACATCCTCTGTCACTAGCTTGCCTCCCTCATTCAGTAAGGGGCCCACACTTTCCTTGGCTTTCTTCTTGTTGCCAACATACCTGAAGAAACCCTTCTTGTTACTCTTGACATCTCTTGCTAGCTGCAGCTCCAGGTGCGATTTGGCCCTCCTGATATCTTTCCTACATGCCCGAGCAATATTTTTATACTCTTCCCTGGTCATATGTCCAACCTTCCACTTCTTGTAAGCTTCTTTTTTATGTTTAAGATCCGCTAGGATTTCACCATTAAGCCAAGCTGGTCGCCTGCCATATTTACTATTCTTTCGACTCATCGGGATGGTTTGTCCCTGTAACCTCAACAGGGATTCCTTGAAATACAGCCAGCACTCCTGGACTCCCTTCCCTTTCATGTTAGTCCCCCAGGGGATCCTGGCCATCTGTTCCCTGAGGGAGTCAAAGTCTGCTTTCCTGAAGTCCAGGGTCCGTATCCTGCTGCTTACCTTTCTTCCCTGCGTCAGGATCCTGAACTCAACCAACTCATGGTCACTGCCTCCCAGATTCCCATCCACTTTTGCTTCCCCCACTAATTCTACCCGGTTTGTGAGCAGCAGGTCAAGAAAAGCGCTCCCCCTAGTTGGCTCCCCTAGCACTTGCACCAGGAAATTGTCCCCTACGCTTTCCAAAAACTTCCTGGATTGTCTATGCACCGCTGTATTGCTCTCCCAGCAGATATCAGGAAAATTAAAGTCACCCATGAGAATCAGGGCATGCGATCTAGTAGCTTCCGTGAGTTGCCGGAAGAAAGCCTCATCCACCTCATCCCCCTGGTCCGGTGGTCTATAGCAGACTCCCACCATGACATCACTCTTGTTGCACACACTTCTAGAGCCTCGCGAACCAGCTGAGCGGCAGCGAACCAGCGGAGCAGCGGGGACAGCAGAGCAGCTCACAGCAGGAGTTTGCCTGGGACTGGTAAGTATCCGAGTGTGTGTGTTTGCTTGCTGAGGAAGTATCCGAGCGTGTGTTTGCTGGGAGGGCAGGGAGAGAGCCTGAGTGAGTGTCTGATTGGCTGCTAGCCTGCAGGGGGCGGGCATTAGGGTGTCTGTGTGTTTGCGTCAGGGAAGCCTGGCTGTTTAAAAATAGCCAGAGCCTCGCGAACCAGCTGAGCAGCGGGGACAGCAGAGCAGCTCACAGCAGGAGTTTGCCTGGGAGTTCGCCTGGAGTGAGCCCAGTGAGGCTTACATCTTGCCAACGTCTCTGAGGAAGCTCATAGTAGGTAGGTGATATGGAAGGGGGGGGTTCAGCTATTGTGACCTGCACTGGATGTGCCATGTTTGTCTTTCTTCCACAGGACAGAAGCGACTTTGTCTGTACAAAGTGCAAGCTGGTCTCCATATTGGAAGAGAAGATTGAAGGTCTGGAGCAACAGGTAACGACCCTGCGTTGTATACGAGAGACTGAGGATTTTCTGGACCAAACTCAGGATAGCCTTCTAGGGGCACAAAGCTCTAAAGATTTAGAGCAGGTTGCACAGAGGAGCCAAGAGGCCAGTGAAGAAGCTTGGCAACATGTGACCTCCAGAAGAGGTAAGCGGAATGTCCGGGTTCCAGTAACACAGACACAGGTAACTAACCGCTTTCATGTTCTCTCCACAGGTACCATTGCGGAGAGTGGACCAGATGATATGTCTGGGGGGAGAAAGCAGAAGGAGACCCCGCTGGTTGGGAGGCATGAGATGCGATGTCCTGAGGTTGGGGGTTCCACGACCACCACTCCCAAGAGGAGAAGGCGGGTGGTGGTGGTCGGGGACTCTCTCCTCCGGGGGACTGAGTCATCTATCTGCCGCCCTGACCGGGAAAACCGAGAAGTCTGCTGCTTGCCAGGGGCTAAGATTCGTGATGTGACGGAGAGACTGCCGAGACTCATCAAGCCCTCGGATCGCTACCCCTTCCTGCTTCTCCACGTGGGCACCAATGATACTGCCAAGAATGACCTTGAGCGGATCACTGCGGACTACGTGGCTCTGGGAAGAAGGATAAAGGAGTTGGAGGCGCAAGTGGTGTTCTCGTCCATCCTCCCCGTGGAAGGAAAAGGCCTGGGTAGGGACCGTCGAATCGTGGAGGTCAACGAATGGCTACGCAGGTGGTGTCGGAGAGAAGGCTTTGGATTCTTTGACCATGGGATGGTGTTCCATGAAGGAGGAGTGCTGGGCAGAGACGGGCTCCATCTTACGAAGAGAGGGAAGAACATCTTTGCCAGCAGGCTGGCTAACCTAGTGAGGAGGGCTTTAAACTAGGTTCACCGGGGGAAGGAGACCAAAGCCCTGAGGTAAGTGGGAAAGCGGGATACCGGGAGGAAGCACAGGCAGGAATGTCTGAGAGGGGAGGGCTCCTGCCTCATACTGGGAATGAGGGGCAATCAACAGGTTATCTCAAGTGCTTATATACAAATGCACAAAGCCTTGGAAACAAGCAGGGAGAACTGGAGGTCCTGGTGATGTCAAGGAATTATGACGTGATTGGAATAACAGAGACTTGGTGGGATAACTCACATGACTGGAGTACAGTCATGGATGGTTATAAACTGTTCAGGAAGGACAGGCAGGGCAGAAAAGGTGGGGGAGTAGCACAGATCATTATAGAGGTTACTATCACTGGTCTTGGGAGACAGGCCAGTCCTTGCTTACAGATAGCCCTCCAGCCTGAAGCAAATACTCACCAGCAACCATACACCACACAACAAAACCACTAACCCAGGAACCTATCCTTGCAACAAAGCCCGTTGCCAACTGTGTCCACATATCTATTCAGAGGACACCATCATAGGGCCTAATCACATCAGCCACAACATCAGAGGCTCGTTCACCTGCACATCTACCAATGTGCTATATGCCATCATGTGCCAGCAATGCCCCTCTGCCATGTACATTGGCCAAACTGGACAGTCTCTATGTAAAAGAATAAATGGACACAAATCAGACGTCAAGAATTATAACATTGAAAAACCAGTCGGAGAACACTTCAATCTCTTTGGTCACTCGATTACAGACCTAAAAGTGGCAATTCTTCAACAAAAATACTTCAAAAACAGACTCCAATGAGAGACTGCTTAATTGGAATTAATTTGCAAACTGGATACAATTAACTTAGGCTTGAATAAAGACTGGGAGTGGATGTGTCATTACACAAAGTAAAATTATTTCCCCTCGTTTATTTCCCCTCCTACTGTTCTTGTAAAGTGCTGGAAATGGCCCACCTTGATTATCACTACAAAAGGTCCCTCCCCGACCCCCCACTCTCCTGCTAATAATAGCTCATCTTTCTTGATCACTCTTGTTACAGTCTGTATGGTAACACCCATTGTTTCATGTTCTCTGTGTATATAAAATCTCCCCACTATATTTTCCACTGTATGCATCCGATGAAGTGAGCTGTAGCTCACGAAAGCTTATGCTCAAATAAATTTGTTAGTCTCTAAGGTGCCACAAGTACTCCTTTTATTTTTACGGATACAGACTAACACGGCTGCTACTCTGAAACCAGAGGTTACTATGTTGCAGATAGCTAATACAATTTACAATAAATATTCTGGTTATAAAATAGTATTCTGCCCTCTGAGGAGGCACCTGTCACCTGACGATGTGTGGAAGCAATAACTCTGGCACAACCATCTTTCTTTTCCAGTTAATTTCTCTGATTCCTCATTAGGCATTCAGAAGATATCTCCCGTGACAATCCTCATGTGATGCCGAGAGCATGTGCTTTTGCTCTTATCCTGAAATAACTGGAGAGAAAATTGTCCATGTTAAGAGATTTACATCAATTGGTGGTCCAATTCCAGGAAGTCCTACATTTTAGGAGTCTTTCTGCAAGGGAATGGTTGGTGTATATCTGATTTATTTAGCATGCAATACTCACTTCCTGGCAAAAACAGAAAGCAAGCATTGTAGAACTGCACTTTATAAATGGTCCCCCCCATTTATTTATTTTTCCTTATTGACTGAAAGTATATTAAATCTGGAGATAACTGGCTTGAGATGTCTACAACTGGATTTAACACATCTATATTACAGGCTACAGTGCTCAGTGAAAATGTCCCAGGCATGTAATTCGTTTCTTCTCCAGGTTATGCTTGCTGAATCTTACAGATTGAATGCTTATAAAACCAATTCCCTCTGGCATTTGAAATCATCCCATGATGTTAAAAAATGCCATCCTTCAATATTGCCATTGTGTATGGGATTTTCTGCTTGTTATACTCCATGTTGTTAAAATATGAAAATATGCTTATGGGGTTTCTCTATTATGTACTACACAATTTTTATTTATTTGGCCATAAGCTTTCGGGGACTAAAACCCACTTCACGAAAGCTTGTGCCCAAATAAATGTGTTAGTCTCTAAGGTGCCACCAGTACTCCCTGTTGTTTTTGCTGATACAGACTAACATGGCTGCCACTCTAAAACCTGTCACAATTTTTTATTATACACAGAAAAAGGATTTGGGCTCAGATTCACCAGAATGTTCCAGCTGTTTAGCAGCGCACCCTAATGATGCAAAGTAGCTGGATTCTACTAGTGAATCTGTCCATTGATCTTTTTTAACTTTACTTTTGCATTGGCATTGCAGAAGGTTAATCATATGAGCCTTTCTTTTGGGCATGAACCACTTTGATATGATAGCAGATACTTACTTTCTTAAAGGGATTAAATAAGAGAGCTCCAAAAATATTAGGTATCAAAGAACTGTGATACCTTACAGACGAGTGCAACCAGGAAATCCACAAATCATTTTCTTAAACAGAATTGATGACTTATTTGTCAATTTTGTCTTCACTTTAACTTTCAAAACATTATTATTAATCATTTGTATTACAGTAGCACCTAAAGGTCTCATTTGAGATCAGGGATCCATTGTGCTAAGTACTGTCCAGGAACATAGTTGTTTGCAGTGTGGTTGTAACCGTGTTGGTCCCAAAATATGAGAGAGACATGGTGGGTGAGGTAATATCTTTTATTGGACCTACTTCTGTTGGTGAAAGAGAAAAGATTTCAAGCTCAGAAGTTTGTCTCTTTCACCAACAGAAGTTGGTCTAATAAAATATATCACCTCACCCACCTTGTCTCCCCATGAGCATTCCAGACAATCCCTGCTAAAACAAGTTTACAGTATAATTGGACAAGTCAGAAAAAGCGTAGACATAGTATTTTTATCTTAGTTTTATAGATGCAGAAAGGGGCACTGAAAGATTGGGAGACTTTCCTTAGGTAAGATATGAACTCATTCATTCTTGTCAACTCTTGTGATTTTTATCACATTACTTGCAACATTTGTTATTTTACCTAACACCCCAAAACTTGGAGTGCTGTGATTAGGATTTTCAGCTTTATTTTTTAAGGTAAGCTTCTAGCTGTCATGGCTGCAAAGAAAACCTTGAGAATGTGACCTCTGTGCACTCTAAAGGCTAAAAAACCAGAAGACAAATAATTGATCATTTTTTCAGCCAAATCACATTATCAGATTATTTTGGGGACCCTGACTCACGACCGTTGAATGCTTGGGGCTGGCAATGCTGAAAGTCTGTGGTGGAGCCAATCTAGGATTGAACCCAGATTTCCTGAGTCCCTGTTCCAGCTCTAACCACAAGACCATCCTTCTTTAGAGGAGGCAGCAGCTAGCAGAAGATGGCTTCAGTCCATCAGTCTCTGGTTTATAGGCCAAGGATGTTCCTGCTGTGTCACTCTAATGCTGACCATGTAAATATATTTATCAATTCATCCAGAGTGAAATCCATCCCTAGTGCAGGGGGATTGAACAAGGGCTATGCACCACTCAGAAAGCTCTCTGGTACATAAGGGATACCTAGGCCTGTGCAGGTCTCTTGAACACAGATAAAGTTCACCTTGACTTCTTAAAGTCTTAGGCTCCAATTTTAGGATACATCTGAGGGTGAAATTAACTTGACACCCTGAGATATTACAGGCAGGAGTAAAATTGCACCCACAATTCTATTGGAGATGGCTATTGAACATTTTAGGTTATTTAACATTTAGGTTTTGTTTAAAACCTAATTTCCAAATTTGCATAGAAAACTCTGGCCATTCTCCAAAACTCAGAAGTGTTCATGCAAACAGGGTGATTAGATGTTTAAACGCAGAGACCAAACTTGGAGTAGAAGTTTCAGAAGCCTGAACAGCCAAAATTCCACTTTAAGTTAATGGGAACTGCTTCATCTCAAAGTTAGCCCCACAGTCCAAAATTATCCTCTCTAGTTTCTGCTCTCCTGACTCTTGCAAGGTTCATTATTACTAACACAAGACTAAACATAGGTGTAGAAGCAAAGGAAAGTCCAGATCAGTAAATATTATTGCAGGTTCAAAGTTGGCAGAATAAAAGTTAAGAACAGAATGAAGTTTATTTTGACAGGAACACAGACATTAGATATAAAAAATGACCAATTAGCATCTAGTTCATGGGACGAGATGACTGGAAAAGGAAAAGATTAGTTCATGGGAAAGGACACTCATATACATTTTTAAAATCAAACAAATGTATTAATTTACTGTAGTTCTCACAGGGTAGGATAGGGTCAGATTAGAAGCGGGATATTTGGAAGGGGTTGAGCATATTCTCTTTCAAGAAGTGGTCCTAGCAGTTTGAGAATCCTGATCTTGTCAAAGTTAAGCACATGCTTTGTTGAATTGGAGCCATCATCTCTGTGAATTAGCTCCCTGTCTGGAAAATGGGTATTATACTTACCAGCCACACACAGATGTTCTGAGGATCAATTCATCAATATACCGTATATAAGATGCTCAGGTTCTGTGGTGATTATGGCCCTTTAAAAACCTAGATATTTCTATTGTTCCTACAGTATATTGTTCCTACAGTATATGCTTTGACTGATAGAGTTTTAAACTACTAACATGTTTTCTATAATGAATACATATATGTATGGCTAATGGCAATATAATAATTTAAGTCAAATGTCCTGTATTGTAATGGAAACACGTTTTTAGTTTCCTATCAACCAAATTACAAGGAATTACTCTTTTTCAATATCTTTTTTGATGCTACACCTTTTTGGAGGACCTGATCAACACAATGCCATTGGAAGTATAGCTTTCCAGCGTAAAACTGATGGACATTTTATGCAACCTTATGCTATAATATAAACTGAGCAAAGTTTTATGTGGCTATCTACTTGTTTCAAAAAACAAATTAATACCAGGTACTGATTATAGGCCCAAAGTAAAAACATCTTAAGTCTGTTTAGACTAACCACTGTTTTAGTAGAGCTGTAAAACTTGATCCTTGTTTTTTTCAGATCAGTGTTTATAGTTAAGAATATTCAGCATGGTAGATAAAGAATAATAGACTCTCAGATATCCATAAGCACACATCAGTAAAGTGTGTAAGCATTAATCCTGATTCTTAGCTCCACCAGAGCTCCATCACAGGGGGTGAGATAGAGGGACCAGGATGCCTATTAGCCACTTTTGCACTTCTCTGTCCCCAGGGCAGCTGGAGGTCAATTTGACCCCAGCATGATTTAGAATAGCATTACGGTTCCTCTAAATTACACTAGCCTTCAATGTTTTCCATGGGGCCATTATGCTACTTGAGGTTGTCAGATTAAAGTGTGCTCTGGCCACACTCCTGCCTGCCCCAAAAACATACACTGAAGGGGCTGCTAGAAGGAGGTGTAGAGTTGATCATACCAGTTCTATGCAGCCTAGGAATGCCATGTGCTGGAAGAATCTTCCACTGCTCCTATAGATCAACTTTAAGTTACTCCCAACAATAGAGTGGCACAAAGAGACTTTAGCATCTGGTCCACTGTATGTACAATCAATATGCACAAGTTATTCTGTGGAAAAGTTGTGACTGTCCAGTCAGGGGCGGATTGAGGGCTCTTCAAAACTCAATCCTTTTATAAACATAAAATATAAAAATACTAAATATAAGGAAAAGGCTGCAGATTTGAAATTGGAATCTTCAGAAAAACCTGCAATTTGGATTGCAGAGGTATTCTTGTCAGGTGGATGATTAAACTTAATTAACTGCTATAGCAAACAAATTGGAAGTGATCCAGTTTTTCAAGGTACTCAGGGTGAAAAGAAACATAATCAGGATATTTAGCTGAGCATTTAAGCAGTTACAACATGTCCACATTAAATGATCATTTGGCCTTTGTAGCTTTCACTTCTCTGTTAGAAACAAGTTATGTCTGGATTTTGTTCCTGTTTTATATCACTGTTGGTTTGCAAGAGCAACCAAATGTACATTTACAGATAGCATGGCAGAGCAGATGTTAGTCATGATCCTTTCCCTGAAATTGACATGCACATGAGTCAAGGTTGGCATCTGGTGTTAGCCTGACCAGGACTGATCAAGTCAGAATATTAAATAACTTTGCCTCTGGATCCTTAATTATTGTGTGCCTTTAAATATATGCAAAGTATTGACACAATTCATTATGCAGATGTCGTTTTAAATTTCATCTGACGTATAGAAAAAGCACATGTGAATATTCATTGTGAATTCGAACAACATAAAAACTGTCATCCTTCAGGTTTACTTAAGGCAGTTTTGTCCCAGATTCTGCCCCTTTAGTTTTGCTGAATAGCACCTTACTCTATGATTAGTCCCACTGAAATCAATGAGACTGCTCATGGAGCAAGCTGTTACTCAAAATTATATTAAAGTTTACAGTAGGATTTTTGTGGCTGTGGATTTCTTAAAGTTCATGGCAAAACATGTCTAGCTTACAAGCCAGGCATACAGATGGGCAGGCCATGAGACAGAATAAAGGTTACTTGGCTCTTTTAATTGTGCTTTTCAATGGTTTTGTTCTCTTTTTAAATGAAACCTTCACTTTTTTTTTGGTTTTCATCTACTTTTTTTATAACCTTCTGAGTTTTGCTTTGAGTTTGAATGAACCCAAACACACTTGGCCTGGTTTTGAGTTGAAGAAACCATATAAAAACTTAATATATTTTGCATGGGTTTGAACATAATCATAAATCCTCCTCAAAACACATGGAGAGGGAGGACATGCATATGAAATTTGTTCTAGGTTCCCCTCCAAAGGGCTGTGAGAACTCCCAAAGACTTTCAACAAAGTTGGGCCAAGTTTCACTGGTTTCAGGTTTGTAAATGAGCCTGACACAGCCCTAGTCAGCAGGCAGATTACAGTGGGAAACACTACTGAATAAATATAGCCACCTTATGTTGTTTTTATTTTCAGTTTGTGATGCAGCATTTTTGTGGATTATATCTTTAAATTCCCCCATTGTTGGTTTACCCTTTTCACTGTTACTGAGAGGCCATATCAACATCTTGAAAATAGTTTTAAAAGCAAGCCCTTTCAAATGAATGAAATGCAAGGCTTTGCCTTGGAAGTCTGGGTGCACTAGATAATCTCATTTCCTGGATCTATTTGGACTGTCCTGCATCACTGAAGAGGATAAATAAATCTATCTATCTCTCTTACTGTAGTTAAACTGTCACTTTGCTCCTTTCCTCCCATTGTCACTTGCAGAGCTGTTCTGGAATTGCCTTCACAAGCTGCTGAGAAGGACAATTTTCAAATGGAATTGTATGCAGCTATCTTTCAATGACTGCATTTTGCATTGGTCTTGTTTTTTCCCAGTTAGGAAACTAGACTAAATATACTATGATTCACAGTTTATTATTTCACTGGAAATAGAAAGTATCTGGCAAGTACCTTAGAATAATAGAATCATAGAAGATTAGGGTTGGAAGAGACCTCAGGAGGTCATCTAGTCCAAACCCCTGCTCAAAGCAGGACCAACACCAACTAAATCATCCCAGCCAGGGCTTTTTCAAGCCAGGCCTTAAAAACTTTTAAGGATGGAGATTCCACCAGCTCCCTAGGCAACTCATTCCAGTGCTTCACCACTCTCCTAGTGAAATAGTGTTTCTAATATCCAAACTAGATCTTCCCCACTTCAACTTGAGACCATTGCTCCTTGTTCTGTCATCTGCCACCACTGAGAACAGCTGAGCTCCATCCTCATTGGAACCCCCCTACAGGTAGTTGAAGGCTGCTATCAAATCCCCCTCACTCTTCTGCAGACTAAACAAGCCCAGTTCCCTCAGCCTTTCCTCCTAAGTCATGTGTCCCAGCCCCCTGATCATTTTCGTTGCCCTCCACTGGACTCTCTCCAATTTGTCCACATCCTTTCTGTAGTGGGGAGGGGGGCAAAACTGGATGCAGTACTCCAGATGTAGCCTCACCAGTTTCAGATAGAGGGGAATGATCACGTCTCTTGATCTGCTGGCAATGCTCCTACTAATGCAGTCCAATATGTCGTTAGCCTTCTTGGCAACAAGGGCACACTGCTGACTCATATCCAGCTTCTCATCTACTGTAATACCTAGGTCCTTTTCTGCAGAACAGCTACTTAGCCAGTCGGTCCCCAGCCTGTAGCGATGCATGGGATTCTTCCATCCTAAGTGCAGGACTCTGCACTTGCCCTTGCTGAACCTCATCAGATTTCTTTTGGCCCAATCCTCCAATTTGTCTAGGTCACTCTGGACCCTATCCCTACCCTCCAGCATATCTACCTCTATCCCCACCTTAGTGTCATCTGCAAACTTTCTGAGGGTGCAATCCATCTATCATCCAGATCATTAAGAAAGATGTTGAACAAAACCAGTTCCAGGACTGACCCCTGGGGCACTCCACTTGATACCGGCTGTCAACTAGACATCAAGCTGTTGATCACTACTCGTTGAGCCAGACCATCTAGCCAGCTTTCTAGTCCATTCATCCAATCCATACTTTTTTAACTTGCGGGCAAGAATACTGTGGGAGACCATATCAAAAGCTTTGCTAAAGTCAAGATATATCACATCCACTGTTTTTCCCATATCCACAGAGCCAGTTATTTCATCACAGAAGGCAATCAAGTTGGTCAGGCATGACTTGCCCTTGGTGAATCCATGTTGACTGTTCCTGATCACCTTCCTCTCCTCCAAGTGCTTCAAAATAGTTTCCTTGAGGACCTGCTCCATGATTTTTCCAGGGACTGAGGTGAGACTCACAACTCTGTAGTTCCCCGGATTCTCTTTCTTCCCTTTTTTAAAGATGGGCACTATATTTCCCTTTTTCCAATTGTCCAGGACTTCCCCAGATCGCCATGAGTTTTCAAAGATAATTGCCAACTCCCTCAGCACCCTCGGATGCATTAGATCTGGACCCATTGACTTGTGCATGTCCAGCTTTTCTAAATAGTCCTTAATCTGTTCTTTCTCCACTGAGGGCTGCTCACCTCCTCCCCATATTATATTGCCAGACAGCAGTGTGGGAGCTGACTTTGTCTGTGAAGACCAAGGTAAAAAAAGCATTCAATATTTTTTCTACCAGCTTTTTCTACATCATCTGTCACTAGGTTGCCTCCACCATTCATTAAGGGTCCCACACTTTCCCTGACCTTTTTCTTGTTGTTAACATACCTGTAGAAACACTTCTTGTTACCCTTCACATCCCTTGCTAGCTGCAACTCCATTTGTGTTTTGGCCTTCCTGATTACACTCCTGCATGCTCAAGCAATATTTTTATACTCCCTAATCATCTGTTCAAGTTTCCACTTCTTGTAAACTTCCTTTTCGTGTTTAAGCTCACCGAAGATTTCATTGTTAAGCCAAGCTGGTTGCCTTCCATATTTGCTATTCTTTCTGCACTTCAGGATGGTTTGTTCCTGCACCCTCAGTAAGGCTGCTCTAAAATACAGCCAACTTTCCTGGACTCCTTTCCCCTTTGTATTAGCCTCCCAAGGGATCCTGCCCACCAGTTCCCTAAAGGAGTCAAAGTCTGCTTTTCTGAAGTCCAGGGTCCGTATTTTGCTACTCTCCTTTCTTGCTTTTGTGAGGATCCTGAACTCAACCATCTCATGGTCACTGCTGCCCAGATGGCCACCCATATCTACTTCCCCTACCAATTCTTCCCTGTTTGAAAGCAGCAGGTCAAGAGGAGAACAGCTCCTGGTTGGTTCCTCCATTAGTTGCACCAGGAAGTTGTCCCCAAACCCTCTCCAAAAACTTCCTGGATTGTCTATACACTGCTGTATTACTCTCCCAGCAGATGTCAGGGTGATTAAAGTCCCACATTAGAACCAAGGCTGTGTTCTGGAAACTTCAGTTAATTGTTCAAAGAAAGACTCGTCTACCTCATCCTCCTGGTCTGGTGGTCTATAGCACACACCCACCACAACATCACACTTGATGCTCTCACTTCTAAACATAATCCAACTCTCTCAACAGGCTTTTGTCCAGTTTCAGACTGGAGTTCTGAGCAATCATGCCGCTCTTTTACATACAGTGCAACTCTTTCACCTTTCCTCCCCTGCCTGTCCTTTCTGAACAGTTCATACCCACCCATGACAGTCCTCCAGTCATGTGAGCTACCCCACCAAGTCTCTGTTATACCAATCACATCATAGTTCTTTGACTGTGCCAGGACTTCCAGTTCTTCCTGCTTGTTTCCCAGCTTTCCTCCTGATCACTTTCAGACCTGGGAACTAAGGTGTGGATCAGTGATGGAAATTTCACTGGGATTAACTACAGTAAATTGTGCATAAATCTACATGTTAGGGCAGACCTGCCCTCCCAAAGAATTAAATACTTCTAGCATTATGCATTTCTAACTGAATATAATTTTCAGCATCTGAACATGCTGACAGCTCAGGACAAGTAGCAGCTCTACTTGTATTGTGCATATGAGAGGAATATAACATTTGAAAATTGGCTCAATATTGCTGTAGCAATCTCACCCCAATCCACTGGTTCTTTGATGTCAAGCTAACAGGCCTTTGTATTTTTCTATCTCTAAGTTCCATGAGTTGCTGAAAAAGAGCCTCATCTCATGACACTTTGAAAGATGAAAAAGAAAAAAATTACATTCTCAAGTCTGTCTCCCTGCAAACTCAGGATTGTTCCTTGTTTTGTTCAGTCTAGATTTAAAAGATCCCAGCTCTGTAAAGGGGAGAAACTCCTTTAGCTCATTAACAATCCCTTAACCATCCAGTGACCCGTTAGGGTAGTTGTAAATTGCCTCTTTTGGTAAGAAGCAAATGGTTCATGCTGTCTTAGTCCTGGCCAACTCTAGAATCTTTTGTGGGTATAACAGTGTGAGGTAGGGGGTGATTTTTTGTAACACTTTTATACTGGCAAAACGTTAGTGTAGACACAGTTCTATCAGTTTTTACCACTATAGCTTTTATATTAACAAAAGCTCTTTTTTGTTGATATAATTTGTGTCTACACAAGAAGGGATTGGGATACCGGTATAACTATACCAACAAATCTTTCTAGTTTAGATAGGACCCTACACTATCTCCATATACTGTATTGCTCCAACTGTAAACTATGGTGAACCTATGCAGGTATCTGAACCATAGATTTATCTCCCAATGTCAAAGCTTTTTCATTCTTCATCAGTATAGTAGGGACAAATGGCAATATGTATCTGGAGACATATTTATTGGTATTTCTGTCTCTTGTGGACTTTAAGTCATCTGTGATGTTTTACTCAATTTCTAATTAATGTACTGTAATTGTAATGTAATGTTCTGTAATTGTAATGTACTGTAATTAATGTACTCAATTTCTAATTAATGTCAATTTCTAATTAATTTCTAATTAATGCACAATTTCTAATTAATGTTTCAGTCATGTCCAGTCATGGCCTGGCCTGGCCCTTATGCACAATGTGGGGAAAGATGTAAGGCCTTATCTCTCCTGGTGTGGCCCATGTAAGGGTTGGGTAGAATTGCAATGCCTGTGCTCCGGAGAGTGTAAGGATTGTTCACTTCATACTTCTGCAGAGCTGGCCAGCCAGGTGGGGGACATAAACTGTCCTCCTAGACCCCTTAGGGAGGGGAGAACCAGAAGGCATTCTGCTTCAGGCATTGTTTCTCTTCAGGCTGGGTTTTTCTGCACTTCTCATTATTATTGCCCTGATTCAGAAAGGTATGTTAGAATAGTCCTATTTTTAAGCACAGAGAGTCCCACTGGCTTCAGTATGACTATTAACATACTTACAGCTATGCATAAACTTAAATATCATCCTCAACTGGAGCCTGTGTGCAGTGCCACAGCATATGTCTACATTAGATTTACCTCAGTATAATTGTTCAGCCTACGATGAAGCACATATGTTTGTAGCCTGGAAAAAACCTTAAGGAACATTCACACTAGCCGTTACAAAAGCGTTAGATAACTTGAGTTAATTGATCACTTACTTCCAGGGTAAAAAATGTCTAGTGTAGAGATGCCCTAAATGGCACAATCAGACCCATAATATGTAGATAATCTTTTTAAGCCATTAAATACAGCTCTTTCTAGGAAATTTAAAACTGCCTTTTTAGTTTTAAATGGCAATGTTCAGTTAGCTAAAATGAAATCCAATAGACTTATTCTTAATACCCGGCTAATATAAATTATTTCTGGCAGGCCTCCTCATACAGCCTGAACAGCTCAGACGTAACTACAAAAAATCAATTTTAGGAGAATAATCTATAATCTGGTTTGGTGTGTGCACATACATCTATCAAAGGATATTTGACACTCAGTTACCAATTTTTAAACACAGGTTAAAAGAGCAATTTCTTCAGTTCAGTCTCAAAAGCCCCAGATATATTTACATGTTAACTCTTTCACCAGAAAATCTTTAAGATAGGAAGTTGGGAGGGAGGCCTAGATCCATAGCATGTAAAGTGAAATTCTCAAGTAATCATAAATTAAAAGATGGTTACATGGTAATTGCAACAGCAGTAGTAGATAATTAAAAGCCACTAACTAAACTATGAAATATCAAACCACAAAGATACCATATTATACAAGACTGCAAAGTCATTCACACTACTATGTTATTAATGATCCACCAGCAAGGCATTTTCTCCAAAAAACCTCTATTTTCTGGGTTACAATGAAACTTCCCTTGAAGGAAAGTTCAGGAGGGACTGTATTTTTTTCTTTGTCTAGCATAATGGAATTCCAAATCTGACTGGTTTCAGAGTAGCAGCCGTGTTAGTCTGTATTCGCAAAAAGAAAAGGAGTACTTGTGGCACCTTAGAGACTAACAAATTTATTTGAGCATAAGCTTTCGTCACAAAAGCTTATGCTCAAATAAATTTGTTAGTCTCTAAAGTGCCACAAGTACTCCTTTTCTTTTTGCAAATCTGACTGGTGTCCTTAGCTGCTACCAAAATATGAATAGTTATCAATACTACTACTACTAACAACCATGATAGAAGGAGAACAACACAGAAAACTTGGACTATGTACTGTGTAGAGGGTCAGACTCTCAATGTAATCATTTTTTTGAAGTCCATGAAGCTATCTATGACTATTTACCCCAGCTGAAGCTCTGACCCAGGTTTGAATATTGTAGTCAGAGCAGTGTGGAAACTTCACATTCTTACAGCCTGATATTCAACCAGTGAAATGGACTCCTACAAAAATTCAGTCAAGCTACTAACAAAATTGATCTCCAGTGTTCAGCTTCCCTTGAATGTTGGGAGATCCAGTCCATACAGGAGGAACAGAATACCAAAGCAAAGTCTATGTAAATCTCAGTGGCAATTTTTTTCTCTAAAACTGGAGTCTGCACAGGTAGATAAGCAGAATAAAGACAACTAATAGCCATGATTAAACATTAGCGCTTCTCTATTACTGGATATATAATTTAATATATGTTTCACAAATCTTAGGTTTCAAAAAAACTATTTTGAGTTTTGTGCAGCCCAAAGATTTTTTTTTATATAGTTCAAGGGGATTAAAAATCTATTCTTTTTTCCCTGATGTGCAGGGGTGAAGATCCTTTGATTCCAGGATGAAAGGAATGAAAACAGATTGCTTGGGAGCCCTGCTTCCCATGTATGCTCCTCTTCTTACCACTGATGTCTTCTTTGCAACAGGGCCCAAGTGAGTGGGATAGTGATGGTGGTGGATGTGTGTATTTTTCCCTTCCTTCTCATCCCCAGGATCTATGGGGAGAAACAGGCAGGAGAAAATCCTCCTTCCCTCTACACTAAAAGCAGGGGGTTCTTCTCTCCTCCCTGCGCTGGGGAGAAGGTATGTGTTGTTCCTAGTGGAAATTCCAGTAGAACCAGTCAACTGAACTCTGTTTGGATTCTGCTGATCTTTGATGATACATATGGGTCTTTGTTGGATTATGCTGGAGGGATTGTTCTGATGTAAAACTTAACTATCAAGTGAATCTATTAGGAACCAATTAGAAATTTGTCACGCTTTTTCACTGAGGCTTCTTGAACTAAGAGGACATATGCAAAGTACCAGTTTGTAACAGAATGTGACCCTCAGGCCTGTGAGTCTACGTCAGCTGGAGTGGACCAGCCACGGGTGTCTAATTGTGGTGCAGACATACCCAATGGGAACATAGTGAAAATAGGATTTTAACTGTTGATAAGTTACAAATGAGGACAAGGCTGATAATACTACCCCACAACCCAACACACACTTTATGGCTGTCCTATTTAGAAAGCCAGGCATGTGCTCTACTGCACTGATTTATCAAGTTGTTACAATAACAAGGAGTAAATTATTTTATTTCTAATTGGCACTCAAATGCTACTCAAGCAATCATGTAATCCTAACACCAGTTTAAACAATTCAGGGACAAGCCATCCAAATCCATTATACATTGCAGTGTATCATGTGATGTGCATCAACCAGTTCTCACCCTCTGCATTGTTGCCCTTAGCAACAGAAAAAGCATGTGATGGTTCTTATGTGGTATAGCTGCCCTGCAACAGCGAAGGAAAGGATTTAAGCAAAATGAAGTGGATAGAAATATTGATTCTGACAAGTAGCAGCTCTACTGGCTGGAGTTTCCCAGTGCATTGCAGTGATAATGCAGGTTCATAATTCTGGGTGGGAAAAGGGGCAGCTTTCAAAAGAAACACTATGGTGAAATATTCAGAAATATTCACTTTTATTTACTTTCTTTTCAGGTAACTAGACTGTTTTGTTCTTTTATCTCCGCCATAACATTGTGCATGAGAAAGGAAAAAGAACATAAGAGGAAGATAATCAGAGTGATAAGCTAGGGACTGAGGGCTACCATCTATCATTGTAAATGGATGCAACACTATCCAGGACAGTACAGACAAAACATATTCAGACAAAACAAAAGCAAGTACAATACATGTGTATATAATAAAATTAAAGAAGTGGGACTGTGCATTATCCAGTCCTCTCTATATTTGAGAATAGGGAAGGGACTGTAGAGAGATGAAATATCCTAAGAGATGCTTCTCCTGGGAGAATGTGGAGGGCTTCAGATCAATGTATTGACACTTGCAGTGCTATGAATGAGATATAGACCACACTGTCCAATACATACCATGTCAGTCTGACAATGTGACATGCTGCTTGCATATCCAACAGTCTCAAAGACATAAAACCATCAGTCTGGTCTTTGGAATTGGTTTAATTGACTCTAATGTCTATATTTCTGGAGATGGTTGGAAATTTTCTACTAGGCCATTTTTCTGTTTTTAAAAAGCCACTTTGTCAAAAGCGAAACATTTTGTGGAAATGTGTCAGTTCTGACAGAATTGTATTTAAAAAAAACCCAGTCCAGAGTATTCAAGTGAGGCTGAAATGTTTTCTTTTGACCTGTTGGAATGGAAGTTCTGATTTTGTAAACAATTTTTCATTTCAGTGTTTTTATTTTATATTGTTTCTCCTTTTGAGCTGAGCTGCTAGTCAGCTTTCAGGGTCTTGCAGGTTGTTCCAGTTAGGAGAAGAAATGATGATGGATTAAAGCAGGGGAGGACAACCTGAGCCTGAGAAGGAGCCAGAATTTACCAACGTACATTGCCAAATTGTCATTGTCAGCAGCCCCCCATCAGCTTCCGCCCCACCCCTGCTCCCAGCGCCTCCCACCCACTGGCAGCCCCACCAATCAGCATCTTCCCTTCCCTCCCCACACTCCTGATCAGCTGTTTCGTGGTGTGCAGGAGGCTCTGCGGGGGACAGGGAGGAGTGAGGACATGGCAGGCTCAGGGGATGGGGTGGGAAGGGTGGAGTGGAGTCTGGGCCTGTGGCGGAGCCAGGGGTTGAACAGTGAGCACCCCCGGCACATTGGAAAGTTGGCACCTGTAGCTTCAGCCCTGGAGTTGATGCCTATACGAGGAGCCGCATATTAACTTCTGAAGAGCCGCATGTGGCTCCGGAGCCACAGGTTGGCCACCCCTGGATTATAGTATCTTTGCTGCAGTTCTGTTTATTTGCAAAAACATACAAAGTCCCATTTGTTTGAGCACAAGAGGAATCAAACAAACTAGAGACAGTTTGCGTGATCTCAACACCAAACTTCTTTCAGTCAGCACACCCAAGAACTCTCTCTATGCTCTTCCTCAGTACCATGCCACTGCACTTGTTCCGGCTGAACTGGAGCTTCCTGCTCCGCTGGTTTCTCTGGTGCTTCTCCTGTGTCATCTCTCTCCCTCACCTCTCTCCCGCCTGTCTGTTTCTCCCACATACACCATAGTTGGGCTTAAGGATATTGAAAACTAAAAATTACAAATTATAACTTTAAATTCGTAAGGGATTTCCAGGGCCTGCTTGCAGGGACGGGGTCTCTGTAGGGAAGCATGTAATCTGGATCTTTGGCAGTCTTTCTTCAGCAAGGGATGATGAGTTATGCTTCTTTGCCATAAAGAGCAGCCTGCTTTCCTCCTTCTGCTCTTGTGTGTTAAGGTTCTAGATTTTAAGAAATAAAGTCATGTTATATTAGAACCTTGCAGAAAATTAAAAACATAAACGTCTCTGTATGCTGTGAATACAACTAACAGCAAAACAGTACTCACCAAAGCCATCTGCTCACATTTTCCTATTCCTGGGCCAGTTCCCATAAGCTTTTATTGTAGGAGGGGGCTTCTTAACTGTCTCTTAAAGCTATGTTAGGCTATGTTTACACTGCACTTTTGTCGGTAAAACTTTTCTTGATGAGGGGTGTGAATAAAACACACCACGGACTGACCAAAGTTTTACAGATGCTCTCCCACCGACTGAGGAACCACTGCTCATCACAGGTGGTTTTATTTTGCCGGCAGGAGAGCTTTCTCCTGCCAGCAAAGAGCAGCTACATGAGAGACCTTACAACAGCACAGCTGTAGCAGCACAGAGTAGACATAGCTTTAGATGATGGGTGGTGGTCACACCCAACAGTTTAAATGAGGCTTAACCCAAACTAAAGCAATTTAATATAAAAAAGGTAAAAAATAGAATTAAATCAATTGGAGTTGATTTTGTTGAAACAGAATATTTTGGTGTTAAACAAGTTTTTTAATTCCTTTTAGTGAGAAATTAATAATTTTTGTTGGATTTTTTTTACTAGTTTCAGAACAGAAAAAAAAGAATTGAAATCATGGAATTTCCAGCAATACGGAAAATCCTGTTTCTCACAGGTTGTACTTATTTTCTGACTTTGACATTTAAATAACTTGTAAGAAGAAAAGCTATACTAACATAGAAGTAAACTTATGATAAATATACCGTATATACTCGTTCAATAGCCCGTTTGTTTATAAGCCAACCCCCCAAGATGGATAGGTAAAAATAGTAAAAACTGTATGACCCTTTCATAAGCCGACCCTATATTTCAGGGAAAAAGAAAAGGAGTACTTGTGGCACCTTAGAGACTAACAAATTTATTAGAGCATAAGCTTTCGTGAGCTACAGCTCACTTCATCGGATGCATTTCAGGGGTTGGCAAACTTTGGCTCCTGGCCTGTCAGGGTAAGCCGCTGGCCAGTCGGAACGTTTGTTTACCTGGAGCATTCACAGTCATGGAGCCCCTCAGTTCCCAGTGGCCGCGGTTTGCCGTTCCCAGCCAATGGGAGCTGCGGGAAGTGGCACCGCTTCCCGCAGCTCCCATTGGCTGGGTATGGCAAACCGTGGCCACAGGGAACTGAGGGGCTACATGCCTGCAGACGCTTCAGGTAAACAAAACAACAATGTATTAGATATTCAATTCAATGATTTCATAGAGTTTAAAATCATCAAATTTTGGTGTAGACCCATTTATAAGCCGACCCCAGCTCTTTGATGCGTCACTTTTTTATCAAAAATATTCGGCTTATGAACGAGTATATATGATACTCAATATTTTTATGTTGTAGGTGATTTTATTATGACCATGTATGTTCACTTTTTGCATATTAGACACTGGACAGAGCCATGTATTTACATCAACCTTAAAAATTTGTGTATAATTGATGTTAAAGATACATTTGATAAAACCTTATTATACTCTGAGTGAAAATACTTCAATGAAAAGATGGTTTTATGGTGAAGGCACTAATAGTAAAATTTGCAAAAGTGCCTAAGTGACTTAGGTGATTTTAAAAATATTACCCAAAATCTGGGTTCTATTCCTGATTCTACTACTTTGGTCAAATCGTCAAATCAAATCTCTGTGTTTCAATTTTTCTGTCAGTAAATATGGGGGAAATCATATTTTTCTGTTAACTTTGCTTTGGAAAGTAAAATATAACTTTGCAGCGTCAAAACAGATATTGCACAACATTCTAAAGTGTATTTCCCCTACTGCAAGACCAGATCTGCATATTAAGTGGAGGTACAGCTGTGCTCACACAAACCAAGGTGGAGTGAGGGTTTATACAGGTGTCACTGATGGCACGTTCTGATAGTGAGGTTGCACAAGTGTCACCAATGGCCTAGTTTGGTCTGCAAGGTCTTTGTTACTGGTGAAGGTGCACAAGATGAGAAGAAGTGACCATTTCTTTGTTCTGTGTTTGTACAGCACCTAGCACAATGAGGACTTGGGACTATGGTGGTAATAATAATAATAACCTGACCTAACATTCAGAGTTTGCTAATTTGGTGGCTGGAAAAAATATATTTCAAGCCAAGCATTTTTAATGTGAAAAGCCTTGCAACATGGAAAACTTTTATTCAGAGTTGCCTTTTAGGCCAGAATGGCATTTTAATGAGGAAATTGTCTGATTTAGAAGTGTTACTCTGAGAAGTGTTATGCTTACAGCTGGTTCCTCAGTGCCATCATTGCTGGAAGTTTCTTTTATGGGGACTTACTTACGCTTTGCTTGGCTGAACAAAAGACTGGTTATAGTAAAAGTAGGGGGAGAGATGCAAATTTAAAATTAAACCATTATAGCCTTTTGCTCCACCTCTATTTTACAATAAGAAAGATGTGCAGATGGGGTCTAAAAATTTCTGGAGCTATTGTCTCAAGTAAATATAGATTTTGTTTGTTTGTTTTCAGATTCTTTGGAAGGCAGTCAATTCGGGTTGGGGATGTGTGTTGTCTGGACAACTGATTTGATGTTTCAATACTGTGGTCTCCATTTCTGTAACATTCCCCTGGTTTCATGACATCAAAAAGCTATGAAAGGCATTGAGAGGAAAAAAAAATCACATGATTGTTATACATCTAATTGTAGTGAAAGTAATGGTACTCTAGCACCGGAAGACGGACGCATTTCAAGAGTATGAGACTGGACCAAATACTAAGCAAAGACAACCTCATATGAGAGAATATATATATTTTGTAGGCTCTCGCTACATATATATATAATATGTAGAAAGAGACTACAAAATGAGGAAGACAAATATAAGAGTACTTCTTAGGCACAATACATCAATAACTGATTCTATTCGTATGCTGTGTTTCCCTTTTCTTTGTATACTCTTTTTTCTACTCTTATGCCTTCACACCTTTTCATAAAGCCTGAACGGTTATTCATTCTTGCAAATCTGATATTTTACCATAATAGGTATCAGTTATTGTTAGCTTTATATACATTTGTTTTAACATTGCTTTGTACTAATTCAACTGCCTATCTCAGTACATTCCTTTTTACTGAAAAAACTCTAAAATAAAATGTGAAGCAAAGAAATAACACTCGAGATATCTGGAAATTGTATTACTAGGAACAAAAGATATTGTTAAACTTGCTATTGCTGAGCTTGGTTTTTTGGGGGGAAACCTCTGTAGGAAATAATCTTTAGTGAAAGAACCACTATTACCTGAACATACCCTGACATGCTTTCTCAATGTATTTCTCATAACTTAGAAATGTTAAGTTGTAGGGAACCCAAGCCAAAATAATATAACATAATTGTAATTTGTATTTGTATGGGCATAGTACAGGCTGGGGTAATTAAAGATTATAATTATAATAGTTATTTATGAAGTCCCCAGGCCAAAAGTTTCTGGACTCCTAAAGTCTATAGCTACAGTAAAATAAGTTAGTAAAACAGGCCATAGCCCAATAAATTCTAGCTTTAAATTCAGTATTTCTAAGCCTTTCTAGCAACTATTTACTTGTTCCCATTATATAAGAACTAGGGACTACAAAATGACATTAATGGTTAGCAGTTTTAAAACAAATAAAAGGAAGTTCTTCTTCACTCAGCACACAGTCAAGCTGTGGAACTCCTTGCCTGAGGAGGTTGTGAAGGCTAGGACTATAACAGGGTTTAATAATTAATAGCTATTAGTCAGAATGGGTAAGGAACGGCATCCCTAGCATCTGTTTGTCAGAGGATGGAGATGGATGGCAAGAGAGAGATCACTAGATCTTCACTTGTGGGAGAGGGATAGATAGAGAGCATTGGCCTGCTAAGCCCAGGGTTGTGAGCTCAATCTTTGAGGGGGCCATTTAGGGATCTGGGGCAAAAATTGGGGATTGGCCCTGCTTTGAGCAGGGGGTTGGACTAGATGACCTCCTGAGGTCCCTTCCGACCCTGATATTCTATGATCACCTGTTAGGTTCATTTCCTTGGGAGCACCTGGCATTTGCCACTGTCGGTAGACAGGATACTGGGCTGGATGGACCTTTGGTCTGACCCAGTACAGCCATTCTTAACTTTAAAGTTTCCAAATCTAAAACTTTAGCTGTACCAGGTATCAGACATTCTGGCTAGAGCTTATCTATAAAGTTACACCTTCATTAACCATGGAGGTCTTAAAGAGTGAAAAGGAATCTGAGGAAAATAAGATATTTGAATATGGGGGGGGGAGTTTTACCCCCAAAGGTAAACTTGTCAGACAATGAAGTTTAAAAGCAGAATTAAACTGAGAATATTTTTGCTGATTTAAGTTAGTGATAGCTATTGGGGTACGATAGTGTACTTGTTAAAGCACAGGACTAGCACAGGAATTGAATTAAAGCACAGGAATTGAGAGCTGGGTTCTGAGCCTGGCTCTACAAATGACTCTCTGTGTGACCTATGGCCATTCACTACAACTTTGTGTGCTGCAATTCCCTCATCTGCTACAGGTGGATAATATTTACAAGAACCAATCAAAACTTTTCCGTTTTGAAACTTCAAAAAATTGTCATTAAAAATATTCACTAATTGTCAATCACCTCTGAGGGTGAGATTCTGTGCTGCCTCTTGTAGAGGGACAGCCCTGTACTCACAGCCTGGCAAAAGGAGACTTTAAACCAGCTTTGTGTCCTCCCAATACTGGGCTGCTCCAGAAACACATTATGCCAGTCTCCTGGGGCTGCTACACTGCCTGGCATCTTCACAGTGCTGTTTCCTGGGCTCTGTGATGGAGCCCTTCACTGCTCGTGCCACAAATCAGTTGGAGACTGCTTAGAGTGCCAGCACCAGTGCCCTTTTATTCACAGTGTCAGTTCCCACCACCATTTATATACAGTCCATTCCACGCAGCTCCCTGGGGGTCAGCTAACTTCTTCATTCAGCAGGGAGCCGGAGCCGGAGCCGGAGCCGGAGCCACAGGCTCCTCCCTTTCCAGTTCCCCCTTTGCTTCCTTTCTGCCAGCTTTATATAGCCCCCTGCCTGATAAGGCCAGCAGGTGTTTCTGCTGAAGCCCTTAGGTGAGCCATACCCAGCCAGCAGAAATTAATACCCCTTAATTGGGGCTGGTCTAACAGAACCTCCTGGCCAGCACCCTGTTACAAGCCCTGACACCCACCCCTTACATCAAGGATTTTACTCAGAGGGTAGCCTTATGGCTATCTCCCACAATAGCTGCATCAGTGGAATTTTAGAGCACCTTTTCATCACTTCTACCCAATGTATACAGATGCGAGAGATTGAAGGCTTTGAACCTGGTTCTGCAGCCAGGGCTCAGACTGTGGCCACCACACCACACCATGATCTTCTAGCTTGCAAAGGTTCACACCCATGAAGCACCTGAAGAGGGAGATGTCCAGCCTCACTGATTGGTTGGGACGCACTACTTAAACCACAAAGAGGCACAGGAATTTGTCTGAGCAACTAGGTGTTACTGTGGTTCCTGGCTACTTGCCTGACTTCTGAGTCCTACTTTCCTGCCTGTTCCTGTTCTCCTTATCCCCATCTCTTTACAGTTCATGCTTTCTTGCCTCACTTCAAGTCTTTGCTCCTATACCACTCTGACTCTGGCATTGACCACTAGCATAGTATCTGACTCTGACCTTGGCAGCTGGCTCTGATCCTGGCTTTGGTACCAGGCTCCTGACTCTAACCATCAGGCATCATTGCCCATGCCCTGACCCCTATAATAAGCTGGAGCAGGGATAAGGCTATCACCCTAATTATTCACCTACCTCACAGGGGAGTTGTTAGCCGTAGTTCATTAAAGCTAATGAAGTATCTTTAAAATTTCCCAATAAGATGCTGTACAAAAGGGATTTTGTGAGAGTATTTTATGTCTTCTCTGTATGCCCCCACCTGCTGTGGTGTTGCTAGTCCACCATTCAGCAAGGAGCTGTGAAGACACTCCATTCTGTCCATTATACTACTTTATTGATGTCACAAACTCACCACTTATCGGAACAGGAGAAGGAGAGTGGCACCAAGTATAAGATAATGGTCCTATGATGCTGCAAAATATTTACAAAAAGAAAAGAAGTACTTGTGGCACCTTAGAGACTAACAAATTTATTTGAGCATAAGCTTTCATGAGCTACAGCTCACTTTTCCACCAAATGCATCTGATGAAGTGAGCTGTAGCTCACAAAAGCTTATGCTCAAATAAATTTGTTAGTCTCTAAGGTGTCACAAGTACTCCTTTTCTTTTTGCGAATACAGACTAACACGGCTGCTACTCTGAAACCTGGCAAAATATTTAGGATCACTTCAGGAAAAATAGCAGCTTCCTAATTGTTTTGGAAGGCAGTAGGTAAGGGAATCAGCCCATTGATTTTTAGTATCCTTTGTGAAAACATTTTATAACATTTTTTTAAAAGAACAGATTTCCTAACATTCAAAATGCCAATCTTCAGAAAGGTGTGGTGTATAGTTAGGTATATATGTTTTGTAGGATGCTTATTTTTTTAACTTGATGCAGCACCCTGAGAGTTCACATGGCAAAGAAGCACTCCTCACCCTGCAAAAGCTGTGAATGTTTTTTTGAAGTGAATATTTCTGATTGAAATTGGTATTTCTGAGCCTCCTGCTGATGGGCTCCAGTTTGCATACAGAGGGACCTCATTTCTGTGTTTTTTTTCCATAAACATTAGCATTGGGAGAGGCATCTTCAGTTCTGTACTTCATTTCCCTGTGCTATTGCACATAGGCTCTTAAAACAATCCCCAAGCCTTGTCTGGACTAGCACTAACTATGGAAATACCCTGGGTTTGTTCCCTGCTCCTTTACAGTCGTTACGCTGAAGACTGAAGCAATGCGGTAGCTCAATATTTCAGCTTTCCTCTCATTCTCTATTAGTTGGCAGCCACCCTTGATGAAAATAGCATCAGCAATAAATCCCATACCCTCACACCCACCAACAACCTTTGCCCTGATGTGATCAATGAACCTTTCTGATCAGCCCTACCCTGTCTGTCAGCAAGGACTCTCTCTTGCAACATCATTCTGAATGACACATTTCCACAAAATACCAAAATTTGAGACACAAATCTTTATTACATTCAGGTTCCAAACAAAAGTTTACACACCATCACATTCAAAATAGTTTCATCACTAGTATGTGACCATCACCAGTAAATACCAGTTCCAAGCAGGTTCAGCACAGCAGTCTTAAAGCATCTGAACTACAATGAAGCTATCTGGTGAATCATTAGTAGATTGCAACAGAAATGAAGGGAAAATACACCTATTGCATTTCCTGTTAAATTGGATAATATACATCAGCTATGATAAATGGGATGATACTAAGGTAGTCGGGGTAGTAAGGGTGTGCAAACTTCTTGTAAAGAAACAGGAAAATGAGACTCTCAGTGTGAAACCCAGACCTTCCTCTATTCATGTAGAAAAGGGATCAGGTACTTTCCTGACACCACCCCTTCCCAACACTTTGCAGAGAGTTCTCCATGGAGTCCAGGACCTATGCATGGGCCAGGGGGTCAAGAACAGGGCTGAGGGACCCACCAACTCTACTGGAGGTATACTCAGGAAAGTAAACTTTCTTAATGAGCCCTTCCACACTGTAGAGCTCATTTTAAAAGGTCAGCTGAAGGCTAGGGAGCTCCATTGAGGGCAGGGGAAAGGAACCCTGGCCCTGATACAGTGGTACAAGACCTCTGTGCAGATGGCCTTATGCCTCCAGAAGATTAGAATCTGCTGGATTTGGGGGTCAAACCTTCTTCCACAGAGAAGCAAGCACCCTCCACTCCTCTAAAGAATACAGAGAAAAATTCTGCAACGGTAATCTCATGGAGTTTTCCCTGTTTGACTCCTGGCCCTCTTCTTGCAGAAGGTGTGATCTGTGCCATATTTCTATTAAATTAACCTGGGTAGCTGCCATGGTTACCATATTGTATCTGCTATTTTCTGACATGATATTGAGCTAGAACTTTCATTGTGATACTAAGGCAATTCAGCTATTTGTGATAGTCTGGTGGAAAAAGAGAAAAAGGATCAAGCTAAAAGCATTCTGAGCTATTCAGTAATGGATAAAATTATTCTTTGTTTTCTAGTTGAGCAGACTTTGGCCACAAGTTGACACCTCTAAGAGGAGAAAAGATATTAGCTGCTCAGAGGCTGGTTTTACTATTTAAACATGGAGATAAAAATGAGTTGGTGTCCTTAGATTTCTCACTGCACTGCCATTTTTTAAACATCTACTAACTAACTACTAACTCTAGTAACTCAAATGCTGATTAACTTGTTTAAAATAGTAAAGACATGCCAACTCCCGTGATCCAATGGACTTCCGTAACGAAGTCTAGTCTGAGTGACCTCAGAGCTTTTGGACTGTCTGAGGTTGAGAGCATCAGATATCCTTAAATGGATCAATGATCCTCATAATGTCTGCTTTGGGATGCTGCTGCCAATGGAAATATGCAGAGCAGCTGGAACAGAGTCCTGTATCAGTTCATCAACCTTTGTGTCTAGACTTTAGATTAAGATCTAGCATGATTTGTGCGCCCCTCCCATTCACCTCTATCTTAAACTAAAATAGCTTTTCTTATATGTTAACTGTAGTTGATCCTCTTTTATTGTCAATAAATTAACTGCTTTTTATTATCCTATGCTGTCAAAAGTCCCCAAAGCTGTGAATAGAATTTGTGAAAGATGCTCCTTTTATGAGTTTCCTTCGCTTACTATAATTGCAGTTCTATTTTAAACTTTCAATGACTACATTAATTTACAGAAAAGACCAGGGAGTTTCAGTCTGTGTCTGTGTATCTGTTGTCTGGGGCACTGTAGCATACTTCCCTTTTCTAGTGTACTGATAGTGCATAGCATACTACTAACTAATGTAACCATCTAACAACATCAGACCTTCTTACATGGCAGACAAGAATATCAACCAGAATCTCTGTCTTGGTCTATTCCCTTTGTGTCACATGGGCAGTGCAAAGGGACCAGCAACTGCACAGTTATCCTCAGAATCACCCAGTGTGGGGAATCCCCAATGGGTATAAAGCTGGCATAGGAAGAGGCACCACCCCCAGGAGCTCTGGCATGGACCACACCCCCAGTAGGCCCATAGCTACTTTTTATCCCCAGTTGGCAGACTGTGCCCTGCCTGTTCTAAGTTCTTGAGGAACATGGCCAGTTTAGTCACCCACGCTAGAAAACCTTAGCCTTAAGTCACTTCTAGGAGCATACTGATTTACCATGCTTTGGGTGTTTTCATCATTCCGTAAACAGTCTGTTAAATGTTATGTTTTCCACACTGTGAAGAGCAAGAGATGTATTTTCACTGTGGATGATTTGTATCTGAAATTGAGGAAAACAACAAAGAAAGAGAATACACATTAAATATGCCTCAGAGAGAGTGAAAGTACAGAGTTGTGTTCATTCTGAACTAGACTTAGCTAGCTTTATCTTTGTTGGATAGTACCTTAGTCTGCAAGTAGAGCTATTGATTTCAGTACTGCAAGCAATGTTACCCCACGGGCAGGTAATATACTTACAGTATCTAGAACACTGAGTGATTCTAATTGCTATTGGAAACATCTGTCTAAGCTGGATAGGGAGTGTCTGTGGCCCTTCAGACATACAATTTCAACCTTTGTTCACTGAAAAAAAAACCCACTATACAAAATGTCCCATTTATCCTTACACTTCTCTTTTGAGAGAGAAGTGAGAGGACAACAAAGAGCCTTGTGGTTACTATTGAATGATATAGACCTTTATTCTTAACCCTGCAATATATATTTTTAATCAATATATTGTAAAATAATCCTTATTTTTTTTGTTAGGAAGACAAAGCTATTTTTAATAATTCCACTAGTGCCTGGATTGTGTTAGTAACTGAAATGATAGTGAGCAGTTCACAGTATTTCTCAAAAATTTCTAGAAATTCCCTTGTGTTAGTTCAGGTTAACACCATAGATTTGGCATTTTCCTAAGCAATTACAAGTGTGTTCAAGACTGACCAATATTTATTTTAATATCAGTTTTTCTAAGTTAATGACCATGCAGTCACCCTGGAATTACATGTTGTTAGGGTTCCCTCCCCATTCTGAACTCTAGGGTACAGACATGGGGACCCGCATGAAAGACCCCTTAAGCTTATTTCTACCATCTTAGGTTAAAAGCTCCCCAAGGCACAAATTCTCCTTGTACCTTGGATTAGGTAATGCTGCCACCACCAAGAGATTCAGACAAACTCAGGGAAAGGACCACTTGGAGTTCCTATTCCCCCCTAATATCCCCCAAAGCCCCCCCCCCCCTTTCCTGGGGAGGCTTGAGAATAAACAAGATGAGCACACACCAACCTTAGGTTTTTTTAGGACACTAAAAAAAAACCCCAATCAGATTCTAAAAGAAACAGAACTTTATTAGAAAGAAAAAAGGTAAAAGAAGCACCTCTGTAAAATTAGAACGGAAGGTAATCTTACAGGGCAATCAGATTCAAAAACACAGAGGATTTCCCTCTGGGCCAAACTTTAAAATTACAAAAAGAAAACCAGGACTATACCTTCCTCTCAGCACAGAGAAAATCACAAGCCAAAACAGAAATAAGCTAACACATTCCCTTGCTAGTACTTACTAATTCTAATGGAGTTGGATTGCTTGCTTCCTTGATCTGTGTCCAGCAAGCACACAGAACAGACAGACCAAAACCTTCCCCACCCCACAGATTTGAAAGTATCTTGTCCCCTTATTGGTCCTTTTGGTCAGGTGCCAGCCAGGTTACCTGAGTTTCTTAACCCTTTACAGGTAAAAGGATTTTGTGCCAGGAGGGATTTTATAGTACTGTATACAGGAAGGTTGTTATCCTTCCCTTTATATTTATGACATGCCCCCCCAAATCACAGATAGTGTTGGACAGCAAGTTCCACACTGGCTGTGATTTCTTCCTGGAGCTCGAGGAGAAAACAGAATTAATAAAACACGTGCATCTCTAAATATACTACTAACTGTATAAAGACTAACAATATTTCCCTTAATCTTAAGGACAATTTGGACCAGTTGATTCTGGAAACTTTCATAGGAGAGTGCATCAGCCACTTTGTTAGAAGCTCCTGAAATGTGTTGTATGTCGAAATCAAAATCTTGGAGAGCTAAACTCCACCGAAGAAATTTTTGTTATTGTCCTTGAGGGTATGAAGCCACTGTAGCGCAGCATGGTCAGTTTGCAGGTGGAACGCCATCCCCAAACGTATGGGCGTAGCTTTTCCAGAGCGTACATGATGGCGTAACATTCCTTTTCACTGATTGACCAGTGACTTTCCCTCTCAGACAGTTTCTTGCTGAGAAACACGACAGGATGGAATTCTTGATCCGGTCCTTCTTGCATTAAAACTGCTCCCACACCATGCTCGGACGCATCTGTGGTTACTAGGAATGGTTTGTCAAAGTCTGGGGCCCTTAGCACAGGGTCAGACATGAGTGTTGCTTTAAGCTGGTTAAAGGCCTTCTGACACTCTTCAGTCCACTGAACTGCATTTGGCTGTTTCTTTTTGGTTAGGTCTGTCAGTGGGGCAGCGATTTGGCTGAACTGCGGTACAAATCGCCTGTAATATCCGGCCAAGCCTAAGAAGGATTGGACCTGTTTTTTTTTACTTTGGGACAGGCCACTTTTGGATAGCATCCACTTTGGCCTGTAGGGGGTTGATAGTTCCTTGACCCACCTGGTGTCCAAGGTAAGTTACTCTGTTTAGGCCTATTTGACACTTTTTAGCCTTAACAGTTAGTCGTGCCTCCCTTATGCACTCCAAAACTTTTATAGATGCTCCAGATGTTCTGCCCATGAATCAGAAAAGATGGCCACATCGTCAAGTAGGTGACAGCAGATTCTCCCAATCCTGCTAGGAGACCATCTACAAGTTTTTGGAAGGTGGCAGGTGCATTTTGAAGCTTGAAAGGGAGCATATTAAATTCATAAAGCCCTACATGGGTGATGAAGGCTGACCTTTCCTTGGCGGATTCATCCAGCAGTACTTGCCAGAACCCCTTGGTTAAGTCTAAGGTAGAGATGAATTGGACACGTCTCAGTTTCTCCAATAGCTCATCTGTGCGTGGCATTGGATAATTGTCTGGGCGAGTCACAGCATTTTGCTTACGGTAGTCCACGCAAAAGCGTATTTCCCCATCTGGCCAGGAAGGATTTTATAGAACTGTATACAGGAAGGTTATTACCCTTTCCTTTATATTTATGGCACATGTCAAAGGCCAACATTCTGGAAGAGAGACACTGTTTTCCACACTACCTGGTATTTCTATAAACCAGTATATTTATATGTCAGGATGTTCAGAGGTTAATTACCACGATTCACAGATATCTGGACATCTTAGTTCAGAAGACCGAAACATCTGAAAATAATCACTCAGGGCTTGATTATGCCTTATCATTACAGCTTCGCATTGAGATGATATGGATCTGCACTACCCCACAGGGAGCACCAGAAGCATTCTGCTGCAGAGAGTCAACACAAAAGGAGCAGAACCGGCTGAATCCCTCTAACTAGGAATTCCCTTAGGATGGTTGTGTCCCCAAAATATATAGAGTTGGAATAGCCAGTTCCAGTGCCAGCCTCCCTGCAGTCCATGGTGCAGGGAAGGGAGAACTGGAGAATGATGTAGGAGTAGATAGAAAGCAGTGCTCAGCTGGTGGATAGTCCTTTGACTGTTGCCAGCTGGCACAAGTTAGAGCAAGTTAACTTGTACTCAAACCTGCCTTGGGGCTATGACAGAGAATCTGGGAGCTTAAATTGGCTGCTTGATGCTCCCTCCCCCGATTTCACTAATCCTCTATCAAGCTAGAGAATCTGGACTTTAGATTTCACATTTGTACAAAAATGATTTTCAAATGAATGCTAGTCCTCATGCCCTCTTTGGGATTGAACTCTATTTTTTATCCACAGGGAAAACACAGCATGGTAAGCCTAAGTGCTACTCCACTAACATACCTTTCCTCTGAACTTGAGAACCCCTGTAGGGATAAGAAGATACTTCACTCTTATGCTCATTCAATGCTTTGGCTCTCTGAGACTGTCAGAAAAAAGGTACTAGTTCAAATACTGGTGTTTGTTATTAGATCACTAGGCTTGCACTGAATGCTGTGATAACTTGTCTTTGGGTATTAAATAATCCCATTCTTCATTCGCTTAGTCCTCCAAAGGGAACAAAACCATAAAAGAGTAGCAATGTGGCAGGGAAATATGATGACAGAGAATGCCCCATCAGCCCACATAGCCACCACTGCCCAGAAGTGCTTTGAAGATAAAGTGACGAATGGAAGAAGGGGTCAGCACAAAAGAAAGTGGGAGAAGTCTGTTTGAGGCAACATTGACTATCAGTGGTGGTCTAATTTAGGGCTATGTATTTTAGTGCTTTATGCTGTCATCCATCACCACAGTAACTGAGTGTCTTCCACATAAAATCAATAGCAATGTCCCTAGTGGACTTCGTGGAATCTCTGGCTTTTCTTTCTTTGGAGTGAACATTCTCTTGGAGTTGTTGTTTCTTTTTTCGTCTCTTTTCTTTTTGGTTTCCGAGTAGCAGCCGTGTTAGTCTGTATCTGCAAAAAGAAAAGGAGTACTTGTGGCACCTTAGAGACTAACAAATTTATTTGAGCATAAGCTTTTGTGAGCTACAGCTCACTTCATCAGATGCATTCATTGGAAAATACAGTGGGGAGATTTATATACATTGAGAACATGAAACAATGAGTGTTACCATACACGCTGTAAGGAGAGTGATCACTTAAGCTGAGCTATTACCAGCAGGAGAGCGGGGTGGCGGGGGGGACTTTTGTAGTGATAATCAAGGTGGGCCATTTCCAGCAGTTGACAAGAATGTCTGAGGAACAGTGTGGGGAGGGGGAATAAACATGGGGAAATAGTTTTACTTTGTGTAATGACCCATCCACCCCCAGTGAGTTTCTTTTTTGGTTAGTTGGTTGATTTGTTTGGTTAGATTTTTTGTGGGGGGTGGGTGATATTTGGGTGTGCCAGTATTGTGACAGTCATTCTTACTATGCTGGAAAGCCTTTTTCTAAGAAGAAGCTTTTGCAGCGTTTCCCAAAGATAGACTCTGGATACACCTAATCTCTTTTTAAAGTTTATTCCATAGCTGGAGCTTTGTCCTTTGAAAGAGGATGCTTTGTCCCCAGCTCTCACATTCTTCGTCCTGTGCTTTGTGGTCTGCATTCTCCCACAGAAGCACTTCTGGCTCAGTGATTCATAGACTGAAATTTGATCTTTAGTATAGTTGAAGCTTGGTCTGTTCGTTGCTTGAAAGATTAGGACCCAAGCCTTAAAACAGTATTTGAAATTGGGATCTAGTGGAGGGACTTGAGCAAGAACTTAATGTGCTCATAGCAACATAGACTATGGAAAAAGTGAGGAGCTGTATTCTGTGCCAGTTGGAGCCTGTCCATTGTAGTCATGTTCACGTATAGTCAATTACAGTAATCCAGCCTCGAGGTAACAAATGCATGGGTCACTGTGCCAAGTCCTCACCTGGGAGGAAGGGATGAAGTTTCCTACTAAGTTGAAAGTGAAATAAGGCATTTTTAGAGACTGATGTTACCTGATCATCCAAGCTTAGCAAGGAGTCAAACAGGATCCCAAGGCTTCACAACACTTTGAATAGGGCTGTACACCTTCAACAGAACATGGAGACAGTGTGTCACTAGTTCTTTAAAACATTTAACCCTTTCTGACCAACATTGCTTTGGTCATGTCTGGGTCCAGATTGTGCCAGCAGCCTTTCATCCTGATAATTTAGTAGTGATAATTTCAGCAGTGGTGAATGAGACATATAGTCGTCTCATGCAGTGATGGATTAGTCACTGGGCCTATGGGGCCCATGCCCAAGGGCCTCAGTCAACCAAGCTATCCCGGGCAGGTGGGTGGGGAAAGCCGCAGTGCCCCCCAAACCCCACTCCCCGGTGACCACACTGAGTGGGCAGGGTGGGCATGGTGGCGGGAGATTCCCCCAGCATCCCCCATCCCCAGCAACAGCAGGGGGCTACAGGGGAAGCTCACAGCACTCCCTGACCCTGAGAGAATCCGGTTGACCACAGCCAGAAGCCCCTAGTGCACCCCCAACCCCATCTCTGGTGGAAGCAAGGGGGCAGCAGGGGAAGCCCCAGCATCATGACCCTCGCTGTGGCTCCAGCGCTGGAGGAGCTCTTGCTACCTGCTGCGGCCCCAGGACTGGAGGAGCGCTTGCTATGTGCTTCAGCCTCAGGGCTAGGGGAACTCTCACTCCCCGCTGCAGCCTGGGGCTGTGGCAGGGAGACAGAGCTTCTCCAGTCTTGGGGCCGCAGTGGAGGAGCGGAATGGGAAGGACCCTGGGTGGAATGGGGTAGGGCCCTGGGGAAGGAGCAGAAAGGGGTGGGGCCCTGGGCAGGGTCACATGTGCAGGAGGTAGAATGGGGGTGAGACAACAGGTGGAAGAAGTGGGGAGGGGCCCCCCATTTGCTCTGGACCAGGGCCCCAGGAAACCTTAATTCGCCTCTGGTGTCATGTGCACATAGTGAGATGTCATGGACTCAGCAGCCAACAATCTTCCCTAGTTGTCTCATGTAGATAGTGAAGGGGGAGTTGAGGTGGGACTAGTATAGATCCCTGTGGGATCCTGCAAATGATGGCCTTTGCGGGTGAAGGGAGGGTGAGGAATGATTGGTGCAAATATAGTTCTAGATCATCTACTGCTGCTATGGCATGTAGAAGATTAGTGATATCTTGCAGTCTACTGTGTTAAAGGCTGCAGAGAGTAGTCCAGCAGTGTCAACATGGTGATCTTGCCAGTGTCCACAGCCATGAGGAGTTTTTCTTTGAGTGACATAGGAATGCCTTTGTGCTGTGCCTGGTTTAAAACTCCAATTGTGATGCTTCCAGAATGTTGGCTGGTGTCACATGAATTTGGTGGTACTGTAACTACTTTTTCAATTATTTTGCCCAGGAACGGAAGCTTGGAGAGGTCTCTGGCATTGAAGGATGGCTTCTACCCATGCCATACTTCCACAGCTTTGTTCAGCAGAGGCACTCAAAATAGATCCCCTGTCTTTGTTAAAGAAACATAGTGGCTGGTTCCAGAACTTACTCCTCACCTTGGACTGAAGTAGCCCAAATTGGGTGACCTTCCAAGCATGCTGTAAAAAGGCACCTGTTAGATGGATTCCTGTTTTGCAGAGGGCTGAGGATATACTTCCCACAGTAAAAACTAGATTTGTAGATGGATGGATGGCTGAGTTCCTCTTGAATGATCATTTAATCTCTTATATTGTTGACTTGTCTTTTCTCACACTATGTGTATGTTGGATTTCAGACCATCCCCTAGAGATATGCTTTTGGACTGTCTTCCACATTAGGGAGATCAATTCTCTGTAGTGCTGCATGTTGGAGTAATATTAAAGATGGGTTCATCCAATTCAAAGGTAAAGCCTTCCCAGTTAGTCTTTCTGATATTGAATCTCAGAATGTACTTTGTTTTTTCTGGATTGTACTGCAGCCTCTATTATCATTTGCTCTGGTTTATTCTGCAGTCTTGGCATCGCTGCCATAACCTCCCTTCTGAAGTTGCCTGTGTTTTCAGAGGTGACAAAGGTGAGGTCAGAAATGTACCTCTTGTTCCATTGTGAGCTTGGGAAATTACATTTATACTTGAAGTCAGAGCAAGGTCAAGTTGCTAGTAGCTGCCCACTTCTCAACTTCTTTCCCAGGTGGTGATATGACTGTTGCAATCACCATTGACAAGGAGAAAGTCATTTGGCCATAAAAACTGTTCATGCTGGTTTGTAAGCAAAAACTACTGCTTTTTGATAAAGTTCAATCATGATAAGTTCCATTATACCAGGATGTTTCACCAGACTTTTTTCACATAGAAGTATTGTGCTGCATAGATGTTGCTTTTAATGTTTGCAGCAATAAACATGCCAGGGACAGTTGGTGCTGTTGCCTCTTGCAAGCACATAATGTCTGCTTTCATGCCAGATTGAATGTCAGCCTTCTGTACAGAGAATCCCTCCACTCTGAAATTGACAATTTTGTTTTCCTCAATTTCAGAGTACTGTGCTCACGCCATGCACATAAAATTGATACTGAACTCAGTAAATCCTGTAGGATCATCACAGGGACTTTGAAAAAAAAATCTCCCATACTATCGCTATACTGCCTTGCAGGGATTGCACAACCTTCAGTGAGGCACGATGCCTTCATTAAAAAGGAGAGACAAAAACAGATGCATGTTCCAAGACATGCTTTTCATGGACATATTCCACCATACAAGTGGCTGAAGTCCAAAAAGAGCTCTGCCTCTGAAAATTATTTATCCCAATACCATTGTGGAAAGCTATAGAGTTACAAAATGGCAGGAAAAGCCAATGATCTTGGAGAACCTGGTTCCTTCAGAACAACCCCCTTCCCCCCCCCCCGGCACTGACCTCAAGGAACTGTTTTTTTCTAAATCAAGTGAGAGATGGGGTGGCAAAGGCTGGTGAGAATATGTCTAAGTGGAAGCTGAAGAATGACCCTAGATGTGAACATGGGGAGCCTAGGCAAACACTTGAACACTGCCTGAGGCAGTGCCCCCTGTCAATATCCTGTGCTATCTGAGATAAGTGACAACACCAGGTCTTGGCTACAGTTTTGAAGTGACAAATTATGATGATCATTTAATGATGCTAGGATTTCTCTTGTATTATCACTTATGTGTGAGGACCTCTAAAACCATACAGAGATTTTGTTTATTATTTAAATCTAAATAAATAAATGAAATAAAACAGTAAGTTGTGTGTATGCTGCCATTGATGGGATGGAGAACAGAGAAGACTGTATATCTGGCCTGAAAACTGCATCTGCAGTATCAAGAATAGACAAATATTTCTTTCCTTACAAAAAATAAGGACATGGTTTTAAATGCCACTCTTTAGGCATATAGCTAACAAATCCATAAAGAGTTATCAGAATAAGGGGTTGGACTATCGGTAGATAGTTTTATTTTATGGGCCAAATTCTGTCCATTTTCATCCATGCAGCCATGGTGAAGTCATTAGGATTGCAGTGGAATAACACAGCACAGAAGTTGGTCATGTACGAGCCATCTTCAAGAAGGGCAAAGCAAAAATATTTTTAAACAGGTCAAACATATTTAGAGTATTTCCTTTTCAAACATATATTGATCATATTCAAGGTTATTTTGTTTGTATAGTTCCTCAGTACACTGATGTGCTGATGACATCCACATGAGAAGAGTGTGACTAAGAACTGAGAGGGTGCACAACTGAAAATCTCCCCCTGGCTCTACAAAGATCTGAGATTTCCTGAAAAATAGGACACACAGGAAATGTCCGGTTGTTTGTGTAATTGGTCATGCAAATTTATGCAACCGAATACACAGATCTTCAGGCATCTTTTCATGACTGTTACATCTTTTAATGAAATTGCAAATTATTTCATACATTCATGCACAACAGTGCTTCTAATCCATTGATGAACTGACAAAAATGTCTTGCTTGGGATTTTTTTTTTAAATCTAGCTTTAGATTTTCTACATAAGCTTCTTTTTCAGACATCTCACTTAAAATATCCATCTGCGAAAGGTAACATTATTCAGTCCCTGATTCAGTCAGGTATTGCTGCACTGCTTAACTTTAAGCACATAAGTAGTCCCATTGCTGTCAGCATGTTTAACAACCTTCATGAATCAGGGCCTAAATCCCTTGCTAGTCCATACGACTTAAGAACCAAGCTTGAGATAGAGGTTATGTGGAAAATTAGAAGGAAAGGAAAGATCTGTATGGAGAGTGCAGGTTAAACTACCTCTTCACTCCCACCACCTATCATCCATTATTCCAGTTGCCCTTCCAAGCACTTTTCTATTAACAAAAATATGTAATTTTGGACTATTACTCTTCCCAATTTAATTCTAATAAAAAGTGGGAGCAGAAAGCAATCATTTAGCAACAAACTGAAACTGAAAGGTCAGCAATGCTCATAGGAGAAGGATAAAGGGAGTTTATATTAGTCCAAGAAACCTGAAAAAATAAAATTAGTGAATATTCTTTACAATAAATATAGGTCAAGATTCTTTATAACCGTGGGGGTTATAAATTTGCGCTTATTTTTTTATTTTTATTTTTGGGTAGAAGCAACTTTTCATTGCAAGATACATTGTAAAATTCCCACAACATTTGTTTTAAACCTTTTTTTTTTCATTTTTCATTACTAAGCTTTATTCCAGATGAACAGAATTTGTTGTCAGTGTGAATTATTTTCTTATTTAAAACATTTTTGTAAAACCAGTGAAATTTTTACTCTGGTAACAAAAACAGTCCTGGGCATGCTGCAGATGACTACTGGGATGGATGAGGACATAACATTAAACACTGCATTCAAGGTGTGCATATATTGTTGACTAATGCACACACTGTTATTGCTTATTACTCCAATACTATGGTGTTTAAGATCATACAGTTTTTGCTTACTCATGTGAGTAATCTCACTGAAGTCAAGGGTCTACTCACATGAGTAAGGAGGCCAAGATCCAGCACACTTTTGTGAAGAACTGTGGGTTCCCTTAGGATAAAAAGCACTATGTAAATGTAAAATATTATTAGATTTTTAAAAAATCTAAGAAATGGGTCAAGAGTGAATATAATACCCTGAGATATGCTGAAGAAGCTGCTATAATAAGGCTGATGTGTGCTCTTAACTCCCATTGGACTAGTACCAATCAGGATCAGGCCCCAAATAAGAACTAATACTTCCTTAACCACACACACCCAATCTTTAAACCATGTTTCAATTAAATGTAGCCTATATTACTGACCATACAATTAACCAGTCAAACCACTTCACCCAATCAGTAATTAGTACAAAGTGGATCTACCAATTTTGATAAACAGACATTTTCATAAGGTCATATTAATTAAAATTCAGATCTTATCTATGTAACCCCCCTTTGGCGTTTGCTAGCTCCTGGAAGGCTAAACTGAGCCTCTATGGATCCTGTTCTCTTGACCACAGCAACAATGGCTCCAGAACCAATGGACACCATTTCCCAGACTGCTTTAGGGTCTGGGTCAGGGACAGAGCAGACTGAGAATGCCTACCAACGCCAATGCATTGGATGGAGTTATTTATATAGACAGTTTGCTGGGCCAATAAGGAACCAGGACAGTTCAGTTCTGGGGGATGACTGTGCGGGGGAGGCGTTTCCTGACCCAGAGACAAAGGGACTAGTTTTGGTTTCACTTTGGGGACAGGCAGCATAGCCTAGGAAGTCTCTAATCAACTCCCACATCCCACACAAAAGTGGTCTTTGAACTACTGTGGGATTTAGTATGTGACTGGGGAGTACCAGCTCTGTGGATACCAGTGATCAAAGGGGCAGAGAACCAATCCAGCACTAGTTACCAAGAGCCAGCTGAGACCTCTACTGGACTCCAAATCGGGGCCAGGTGAGGACCCTGCTTCATGCATGGGTGACGACACCCTAAGGGGGAGCCCCTTTGTTTTATATAAACTAGCCAGCATTCACAGCACTGCAGCACTTGTTGCAGAATTCACCCTCAGTACCTCATCTGCTTCGAAAGGGAGGGAGCTGGGAACCTGTATTGAATGGTAAATGCAGAGAGGTAGGGAATTTGACTAAAACATCAGCAAAATAACAATCTTAATCCTTTCCTTCCCTAGAGTATTTGTTTCCTGTCCCAAATAAAGTCCTCTGTGCAGTATTATTCTTTCTGAGTGTGGCATTTCATTGTCTGGGGCTTCTATTAATGTATTATATTATTCATGTACTGGGTTACATTCCTTGTGAACAGAGTAACAGAATTAATTATTTTCCCAAGGGACAGCACCCCTTGTATCCCAGACACTGAGAGGAGTCACCTTGGGTGGAGGACCAGATGCCGAAATAAAGAACCAAGGACCTGCCCACTTAAGGTGGGAGGAGAAGCCACTCAGTTAGCAAGCATGAAGAAGGCTTCAGCCATGCCTTGGGTGTAGCCTACAAAGATGATGCTTGCTATGTTATTATAGAAATGTTGAAATTTACGGAGGCCCAAACATCTATTTCTTAAAAATAGGCTTGATAATAGTCAAGTGAGGCCTGGTAAAATGAGTAAAGTGAAGTGAGTGAATTCAGATGCAAGCTGAAGATAAGTTAGGATATAACCCCAGGGCAAGTTGTAAACATGTTTCGATCCTGACTGGTTTTTACAAGTGTTTTAAATAGCATTTTCCAAAACATTAACATTTTATCTATATTGATAATTACAGGTATGGCATTTACACAGATGTTAAGATGGCAATGTTAAATAGCCAATAAGAAAGTAGAAAATATTGAATTATAGTTAATGCTAATTAAAGCGTATTATTATAATTCATTAAAAAAGCTCAATAATTTTACATTAGGCACACCCTTCTACTATTAAGGTATTGTTAGAGGATGAGTATAATATTTTTTCTCCATTTAGGGACTGATCACCCCCAGCTGCATCATATCATCTTATAATGTGAGTATAAATGCAGTGTATGATTGTACTGTAATGCCTGTTTGCTTAACTATTTCATATTAAATAAAGTATTTAATTTTATCATTTGTGTTATTTACGGTCCTTCATTAAATTAAATTATCTGTATCTTCCTTGGAGACCCAAATCTTAAAGAATTCAGTTTGCCATTATTCCTTATTTTTAAATTAGTAATTGGGAATACATAATCAAAGGTTACATGGGGGAAGGGCTAAATATAATCCTGTTAGAAGAGTAAGAACAACTCTTGTGGGTGAGGGGAAACCAGAGGGTTGGCAAATAGACAGCTTCATAGAAGTGGCTATTACATCTCATGTACGTTTGAAGCTTTAGAAGTCTTAATTGGATCATAATCTGTGCTACAGTATTGTGTGTTGTGACTCCAAACTATGTAAAATCTTAAATGACATCCACAGCAAATGTATTAAGAACTGAAATCCTAACACAATGTCCAGGATTAACAAAATCATACTTCTCACTGAGGGTCAGTTGCTAGAAGAAAATGATTTTTTTTTCCTTTCTTAAAAAAGCATGGCTGCACATGCAGAGAAACAATAAGATCACAGCATATGGGAAAAATCAGTGTGACACTACTCAGTTCATTTCATGGATATTGGTTTGAAACAAAGTACAATAATGATCTGGTTATAGACGGTCTAAGAAAACCTTAGTTTTTCTTCACATTTCCTCACATTCCCCTACTCCTTAACACTAGTAGCCATCCCTCCCCAGTAAGTAGCAGTGGCGAGCAGCCAATGGGGCTGTCCCCGGTGCATCAGGAAGGATAGGTTGAAGGGCAGACTACTAAGAGCAGAAGTCTGAAAGAAGGATGATCTTTGAGAAGGTGCATGTGTAAAAGGTGCCCAGAACAAATGTAGCTGAGGAAGCCCGGGCAGCCCAAAAGTGTCACTCCAAGAGACTGATAGAAACTAAAGATAGGGCAGGAGGCAAAGTGGCCCACTATCACTATCACTGCTGTATCAGAGAGCCACGGCCTGGTACCAAACTGGTGACCTCCTCTGCTGACTTCATTAGAAATTATAGAGTCTCTGCAACTCTTAGGATCTGACCGTTTCTTCCTTTGGATATTCTGCATTCAGTTGGAGGGATGTACCATTTCATATTCAAAGTTCAATTTGGGCAAAACTTAAAAGTAAATTCTAGTGAAGTGCTCAGGTCTTCCAAGGATCTGGGGGTTCCAATCTAAAATGGAGAGATATCTGAAAGAGAAGACACTACTTAATTCAGAAAATGTCTCTGTTATTTTGACTTTGCACTGAAGGATGATGGGCTGGAAGTATTTTTAATGTAATTAAGAAGTTAGGAATGTAATTTTAGGGTACCTTTAATAAAGAGATGAGATACAAGATACAAGATACAAAATATGTTTCAGATCTATTAGACTGATTGGGTTTTCAAAAAAAGTAAATTGTAAGTGGCTGCTGCTGTTAAAAGTTGGCAAAAAGTCTTTTTTTAAAAGATAATTAGGGTGCACTGAATCCAAATATGGTTGTTACCAAGCTGTATGTTGTGTATACCGGCCTCTACAAAGAGAGCAAAGTAACTTTTGGAAATTGCTGAAGAGTAAAATTTTTTATTTCTTTTTCATTAGGAATAACATAGGTCAAATGATTGTAATGAGCTGTAGGATGTAATACAAGTGATCAAATAATATGCACAACCTGTTTATAAAACTATTGAATTTCCATTTCTTATTTGCAAAAGATATTAGAAGTATTTCACTTTGTTATACAACCACAAAAGAGCTCTTATTCCTTCAGTGTTAGAACTTCGAAACAAAGGTATAGCAGCTGATTTAACTATCAGAAATATAACACAATCTGAAAACATCTGTTTTAAAAACGTGATGATATATTCTTGACTAAGCATGAATGTATGCATTAAAACTCTTATTTAATGTTGTACTATTTAAAGATAGTATACAGATTGAATTAACATATTATTACGGCACTAATGACACATCTACTTATTTGATAATACTGTCCTTAAGCAGTAAATATCAGGTACATTGACACAACCTTGTTCCAGATCTCGACATTTGCATGCTCCTGTACAAACAATTCATGCTGTCCTGCACCTGCGTCACTGACTATTGCACCCTGTTGTACAGCTACAGAATATTTCCTCCATTCAGTCTGCTGCTATTGGTGGCAATGACATGAGCTGTGGCACCAGACTGCCGTTCTCCTATTTCCAACCCATTGTATTTGGAGGAGGAAGTACTGGATCTGGGCAGTGAACCTGTCTCCCCAACTAATGCCTGGAAATGAGCTCTCTCTATGTGGCAGTAACACCATCACTTACTGGGAGTAGTGCTTCTGATGACCTCAAGCGTGTGAATAAAATGGCAAATGCTTTATCAGTGCTATGGACCTCTGACAAGCCTTATATCTTACAAATAAACTCTTCTGCACTTTTCACCTTCTTCAAGTCCAACTCACTGTGTCCAAGGTGTATTAACAGCTAATGAAGTCGCTGAAAAATTTTCCATGTGGTCTTTGTGCTGTGTCCAGAAATAAATGAGGTAGCATCACAACCAGTCAAGGTGTGAAATGGGAGCAGAGTTTCCAGAACGTGTGGTTCATATTGTAGTTTCCTATTCATGCCATTTGTGAGAAAGTACTTTAGTTCCTTTGATGTGCCAGCTTTCATCCAAAGCTGTCTACATGCTATTTTGCTGTGGTGAGCCAGCAAAAGAATAAGCACATCAGTGTCCCTAGCTGCAACAATCATACTGTTGGTATCACTGTGGACACAGTGCAAAATCATTCTTTTGTCTGTTCCTTGCTGTTGAGTGCATTGCTGATTGGTATCAACTGTTGCTGTCAAGCATCATAGCTGAGCTTCAGCCTGAAAGCCATCAGCCAGAATGATGATTTTATCATGTGGTGCTTGGGTTGCTCAGATAAAAATATTACAATGTCCTTCTTATTTTCTGGAAGCAAAATGAAATTATCCAGTTTCACGTATCTGCCTTCCACCACTCGTCAGATGGGTCTTGTACCTTTTGACTGTTTTTTGTTGTGTACTATCCTTAATAGATTCCTTGTAGTACCTGTCAAACATCTATTTTGTGGAAGTCTGCACCAGTCCTCAGTATGATTTTTACAAATGTACCCACAAGATCTCCATACGTTTTGGGTCTGTACAACTTTCCTATGGTTGCACATGTACCATAAGACATCTTTTCCCAACAAGGGAAACTGTTGATGGGCAGTGTAAGTCACCTGTCAGTACACCACTCAGTATTGCTTTTGTGCCTGTTCTTAGGCTGCCATTCGTCTGCACTCATGCCAAAGGGACAGTCATTTCTTGTTTAAAAATTTGTTTAAATTCACAGTCCTGCCATCTTTACAGGCTGTGATTAGGCTCTGAAGAATATTTCTGTCTGCCTTCATGGTTGAGGCCTTTTCTCTGATTTCTTCCCCTAATTCATATAGCATGGAAAAGTCAGAGCATTATTTTTTGGCAGTGGATTATGAAAGTGTACATACCTAGGCTCCCCCTCCTGTGTCATAAGTTGTTTCTCCACAAAACTGTCCAGCACCACTTGTCCAAGGTCTTTGCATTCCACAATGCATCTTGTATGGCTTCAGTAGCCAGAACTTTTGTTGCAATATTTTACACTGAAATGGTTCCTCCCCAAAGAAAACGGTGAACCTTTGAAGTATTTGTAAGAGTGCATCCTCATCTTCATTGTCATGTCACTTCTTTGCCTTTTTTGGACTTATTGTGAATAAGCTGGTCATCTAACCCAACATGGAACATGGCTCTAGTGTTTGCTGTGATATGGGCTCTCACCCATCTGAGGCCTGAGCAAATCTCGGTGATGCCTACAATTCCATCTTCTTTCTTTCCTGTTCCATTAAGCCACTCTTGGCTCTGATCAGGGTCCATTTGGTAGAACTTCTGACATGATCTCTTGATAACAAAGTTCCCCTGTTGGAATTCCTTGAGCACTCCAGCTGGTAGTTGATGCATTTTGGCGATGTAGATGGCACCCTCACTGTGACATGTTGGGGATCATCCAAACCAGAAAGAATTCTGTCTCCACCTACTCTGTAACCTTGGATGCCTTTACACTATGCATCTTTGGTTCATACCCCTGACAACAGTAGCCTGCCCACAAGCACAAGGTCTCACCCTCGCTTCCACCAACCTAGTTACTCCTTGCAGGGTGACACCAACAGCCCTTTCCAGTCCTGAGTCTCCTCAAATCCATCCTCCCTGAGTTCTTACCTATCAGGCACTCAGACTTTTTCCCTCTGCCTCATCACCCCAAAAGGTGTGAAACCAGCCTCCCAGATACCAGCTTACTTTGGCACATACACACCACACAGTTTGCACACCAGAGGCCTCAGTGGGGTAAATAATAAATAAAAGAATTATTTAATAGAAAAGCCACAGCTTCAAAGATGAAATAATAGTAAGGGAGAGGAAACTTATACAAATTACACAGAAAATATACATAAAGATGCAACCTCAGGCTTTAAACTTCCATAATAGATACAATCCCTTTTCTAATTTAAGTTACCAATTGCCTTTAAACAGTTTACCAGAATTCCCCTTGGCCATAGGGAGGATTCAGATTTCATGGACAGCACCTGCCAAGTAACTGTCCCCCAGCTCCTAGATGAAAACCACAGATTCAAGCCTCCTTTTTTTTTCCTCTGTCTCTGTCTCTCTCAGGCTATACTGTTTCATAGTTACCCAGATTGGGCAAATTCCCTGTTGTTTCAATGTTTTTCCATTAACTTTAATGAGCCATCATTTTCTTTAAGCCAATGTTGTGTAAACAACTGTTTTGGCACTTGACCCTCCTTGTATGATTGCTTCACCACCCTGTTGCACCAGAGTTACAATTTACACTGTATACACATACATAAATGCATAATCATGGTCTGTATACAGATCTCATAGTGACCATAAATTCAGAACATTGCAAGCATTCATAAAACACCTTACTCTATATTTTTACAGTACATGATTGAATATGAGCAGTAGAGACACTATTTCCATGTACTGCCACCAAAACCTAAAATACACACTACCTTCATCTTTGCTGGCCACAGATGTGGAGGTGAGATTTTAAAATCTTTGTGAAATATGAACTGATGTGCTCACCTAAGAATGTGACTGAATGGCTTTGACAATATTATCTTTGAGTCCTTGATCATACGCTGCTATAAAGTCCAAGAGCTGTGAAAGAAGCAGGCACTGGAAGTGTCATTTTGTGGGTCTGCATTGCACTGGAATATGACTTGCCAGTCACAGCTTTTTCTCTTGACTTTGGTCCAGTCCTGACATCTGTCTGTGTGTGCTGGCCTATAAGTTTCTGAAAGTTCAGTGAGACACAGAGGCCTATTAATTGTGGAATAAGTCACTCTGTGGCCCATTTTAGTTCCATCAGTTTACAGTACAGAGCTTCATGAACAGTTGGAACCACATATTGCTGCCCAAGCACTGACGACACGTTTGTATCTACATACAATATTGAGGCTATCTAACTCATGGGCAGGGGCTTGAAATGATTAGCAAGTATCCAGTGGTGGTTATTTCTGGTTCTGTGGTCATGTGTAATTGGTTGAATCCATCCATATCTTGGGTTCTCATTTGACATTAAATGATACAGGCCATATCAGAAGCAATTGCCTGCACTGCAGTTCATAGACTAATAGATTAATACACTTTAAGCTTAGAAGGGACCATCGTGGTCATCTAGTCTGCCTTCCTGCACATTGTCAGCTGAATGAACTTCCTGGGAACCAGATTGGGAGGAATAACATCCCCATTCTCAGCATCCAAAGTCTGTACTTTCTAATTAATGCAATGGGCGGTCTTGTAGAAAACGGAACAAATAGTTTTGTCTTTGTTGCATGATGAATGGGGGGCCCCAAACCCATATGCTTTGGTATCCATTTCTTTCCTCTGCTCACACCACATATAATGTCTTGAGCTACATTAAGCACCTTAAATTTCATTGATTCTTGTTTCTCAAGGTTCTCTTAATCAGAAGAGATTGCCCTTCATATAGCAGGTAGAGGAACAAGTACAGACTATCTAGAAAGCAGACAGCTGCATCATCCTCAGACATTGCCTTTGTGGCTGGGGTGTCACAAAGTATCTCCATGAATTTTCAATGCAACATATACCAGTGACAGAAATATGACTCCTTGGCAATGGTAAATGGGGACAGTATCTCATCATCTTGGCAGGAATCTGTCACTTGTGAGATAGGTACATATTTATACTTGGCTGGAACTAAGAGTGTTTGTCTTTCAGCAGGGGATTGATCAGGCAATGAAATGAAATGAACTAAATCCCCAGGATAAGCCTGGAGTTTTCCCTTGAATGATGGTCTATGACTGATGCAGGAGTGTGGAATTTCAGTGCCAGTTTCCTTTGCAAGATTGCGGTAACAATGCCAAACCTCAGATAGCTCTAAAACATAGCCTTGATTGGCTGCATGCTAAAGCTCATTTTCAAACCATGGCTGTGTTGGTAATTTTGGTGCCTTCACGCTTTCATCACAGACCTCCTAAACAGAATGTGACAAGTCAGGTGGTACTTTCCTTTAGCAGCTATGGGGTCATTTACTCTAGCTAAATGAACACTCATTTTGTGAACAAATACAACTGCATTCACTAACTGTTCAGTTATCTTGAATGTAGATAGAGACATGAGTCTTTGTTTAGGCAGCACTTGTTGACAAAACATGCAGCATTTACAGTCAATGGGTTTCACAGAATTGGACTGTTCTATTATAGATACTGGTGTCTTTATTGGGATCACTACAGCTTTCCACGATACAGCAGCTGCAGATGGCTGTAACCTCTGGATTTGCCTTTGCAAGTGTATTGGGCATAGCAATTTCTGTGCTGCACAACTGATACTATCTATTCTGAATGCAAGATGGACTGAATCTTGCCACTGGCCTCACTGTATTTGACATCTTGTTGTTCCTTTCTAATGGCTGTTGACTCCCTTATTCAATGCAATCTTTGTTCATGTGCTTTATGTGATTCTTCACAAATAATGCAGAGACTGTAGGAAACTGGTGTGGATCTCTTCAGATTTACTACCAATTCCATAGTATTGCTACAATGATAAAGAATTTCAGTGTCATAAACCATCACCTCATTTAACTACTGTTGTTTTCTCTTTGTAAAAACAAAACAAAAACAAAAAACACCCAAAACATCACCATCAATTCTTGGTTAATTCTACTCTCACTACAAAGCATTATGTACTATAAAACAAACACTAAGCATGCACGAAAATGATTTTATCTATTACATGAAAAAATAACGTGTTGTGTTTAACTTATTTTGGCTATTACAATAAATGGATGACTTAACACTATAAAAATTGAAAGTTAGGGTTCAGTAGATGTTTTCTCATTGCTGTTCTTAATAGTCTGAAAAGCAATTATGCCCAACAGTTGGATTTTGCTGACAAGTTCATGCATGTGCTGGTGGTATATCAAATATTTCTGGTGAATTTTGCTGACCATCTTTATTTACAAGTTTGAGGGTCTAAATGTCAAAATTCTGTTTAGTAGCAAACATTTTTGAAATCAACAGGTTCAAATTATGTTATAAAAAGTTGTTACCCATTTTTAACAAAAAATGCCTCAATCCCTTATAGAGATCTGATTCTGAGATATCTATCAACTTTATATACATTGAACTTCCCCAAAATTGAAGTGGTAACAGAAGCAGCAAGCCGTTAAGAAAAGCATATGAAGGAGGAATAGGCCTTGCATGAGGCCTATTAAGAAAAGGCAAACCTAAATAAGCAAAAAGGTGGTTAGATTTCCAGATGGAGCTCCTGGAGAATGAGACTGGTTCATTTGACAGCAGGCTGGGAGACTTCCGGAGGAAAGGAATTATCTATTGACATTATGATATAACAAGGTGGACACCTTCTTCATCCCCCAGGTTGGCAAGACCCTAGCACTGGCCAGGATGCAGTCTTGAGGGGGAGGGTATCTGATGGGGGTGCCACACAGGTGACAAAGAGTTTAAGTGGCCTGAAAGGCCAATTAACCTAGCAAGCTGGACCTGGAGGGGTGTTAGGCCTCATTGGTGATCAAACCCAGCTAGGGAGGAGCTGGGTCTTCATAAAGCAAAGAGGAAAAAACTACAGGAGGAGTGGTCAGGGAGGACACCCAGCTTTATCTCTTTGGTTGAGGGCTAAAAGAAGCCTGGGTGGCTGAACCCTGAACTAGAAGCCTGGAGGGAGACAGGAGCCAATCAGGAACTGCAGCCTGGTTAAAACCCTCAGCAAAAGGATAATGTGACTGCCCCTGGGTAGTTGGAATGAAACCTGGCAACTGGGGCCAGTTTGAAGCTGGGGCTAGTCTGCAAAGAAGGCTTCTAGCTCAATCTGGCTGAGCTGGAGATTGTTGTCTAGCTATTTTCTGTTGGATTTTATGTGAAAGACTTTGAGACCCTGCAAAGGGTTGGACTCTGTTATCTGGCTTGGTCAGAGGGCCAGGTCATGCTCACAGCTGAAATAGGCCAAAGAAGTCATGGGGGAAACTGATACACAGCTGTCTCAATGCCATATACAGTCACCAAAGGTGTGTTGGCACAGCCATTTTACCACATATGACTAAATCACTGCATGCTTCTTTATAAAATACAGGGGTTAGACTTTTTCAGAAGCTTTGCTGGATTTTAACTACATTTGCTGGCCACTTATTTGTTCAAACATTCAGCTTGTATACCTATAAATTATAGTTGACCAATGCCTAATTTAGGGATGTAAATTAATCTGTACTGATGCAAAGATGCAAATTACATCACCTTTGCCACAGAGAGCTGCTGAGCCCCAGGGATGATTAATTCCCCACCATTTTGTCCTGGGGATAGTTCTGTGAAAGGGAAGGTTTTTTTAAAAGGGATTTTAATGTCTGGTGGCATTGTAAATTGGTTTCAGAATATCCTTGCTGGCAATTTTTAGTATGGAAGTAGCATCAGCTCCCTCATAACATTATTCCCCTTATTGGCTGGAGAGCAAAGATACACCAGCAGACTACTCTTAATAGTCTGGTTTAATTATTTTGACATGCTTAAGAATATAGAAAACTTGAAATATGTCTCGTACTGGTGTTTGACCTGTACATATTATACTGTCCTTTATGTGCAATAATTGACATGTATGAAGAATATTTAGTTATTAATGAAGTAGTCTCTTGCTTAGTTCATTGTGAAAGGCCATAAAACACCTGAAGTCTGGAGTATTGTATTATTTATCAATCCAAAGCCAGTCACCTGATCTTTGGCACTGCATGATCTGTTCATTAACAAGCATTTTCCTGTAGTCCTACCAGTGTCATTGTTGTAAAATATAAAATCCTATTGCTGTACTATGTTTTCTCTCATATGCATTTGTAAGAAGTATAGTACAGTTTTTTTAAAAAGTGCTTAAATTTTTAACAAATTTTATTTCTTATCCCTTTTTAGATACTTCCAAATTAAAGTTAAATTAAATTTAAATATCTATAGCTATAGAAATGGAAGATTTCTACAAGCTTAGGCATTCATATGTTATCACTCCACCTTTCTTCAAAATATGCTGAGACAGACAGGCTGCCTGCTGTCACTCATTCGTTAAGGAACATGAAGGAGATTGGCCTTCTGAAGCTGTCTTCAATCTATTTTTTTTTCAGATTGCCCAGCTGTCAGTCTTACTTTTATGAGCACTCAACTCTATTGGAAAAACAAACCATCTGGCAACTGCTGTTGAAGAATTTAACTAAATTGGTGTCATTTAGAAAGGTGATTTCAGTTTTGCTTTTGGTAGTTTCATTTCCCAAATCAAATGGTTTTACAAAGTGAGAAAGCCTTGTTTCTGGCTTTGCTTAACTATCTCAACTCTGCTTTAAATCTTCTGGGTGAAATCCTGGCCCTATTGATAGTGAAACTCCCAGTGAGTTCAGTAGAACTGGGATTTCATCCCATGTCTTTGTAACGGTCACTCTCCATTTTAGTTCTTATGTAAGAAAATAACTTGTACTGTCAATAAGCCTGTTCATCTTCTTAATTAAAAAATGCAGTACCCAATGGTCAGATCGTGCTATTTTTACATGGTCTGGATAAGACATATTTGCATGGTAAGGTTCTACTGAATGTGAATTAGGGTGACACAATCTGGCCCAAAATAATGCAAGTAGAAAGACATATTAAAATCACAATAATGCCAAAGTAACCTATAAATAATCATTACTATGTATTAGGGTTAATAGTGAAGGAATCAGACAGCACTGTGGCTGAGCAGAGATAGTGATGATGCTTGACAGTGTGGAAGAGAATGGTGTGGGAAGCCTATAAAGCAACATTCATCGGTGTAGATGAGAGGCTCTTTCCCACTCTGTTGACCAAATTTATCCTTAGCAGTAACACCATTAAGCCCATAGAGCTTTAGCTAAACTCGGCCCATCAGTTTCAGTGGAGTTGACATGCTTACCCCAGTGTTTGCATTTGGTTCCATAACTACAGACTTAGGGAAGCCTTTTGGGGCATCCATCAGTCAGCTGCCCTGCAGGTTAGTTTTGACTAAAGCAAACTTGGTTCGCGGCTTGTTCAGGGTAAGCTCCTGGCGGGCCATGAGACGCTTTGTTTACCTGAGCATCCGTAGGTATGGCCGCTCGCAGCTAAACAACAGAATAAAAGTAGCAGTTAGAGGTAGAAAGGCATCCTTTAACAATTGGAAGTCAAATTATAGTGAGGAAAATAGAAAGGAGCATAAACTCTGGCAAGTCAAGTGTAAAAATATAATAAGGCAGATTAAGAAAGAATTTGAAGAGCAACTGGATAAAGACACAAAAACTAACAGCAGTTTTTTAGAAGTTCATAAGAAGTGACCTACAAAACAATCAGTGGGGCCACTGGACAATTGAGGTATTAAAGGAGCACTCAAGAAAGACAAGGCCATTGTGGCCTTTGTACTGATTGCCCCTGCAGAAGATGTAGGGGAGATCCCCAGATCCAAGTCATTCTTTTTTATGTTGTTGGTAGAGATGTGCTGGAATAAATTGATAAATCAAATAGTAATAAGTTGCCAGGATCAGATGGTATTCACCCAAAAGTTCTGAAGGAACATAAATATGAAAATGCAGAACTACTAACTGTGGTATGTAACCTACCACTTAAATCAGGGGTTCCTAAACTTGGTTCATGGCTTGTTGCACTGAGAATTAAGAATCAGATTTTAAAAGCATAGAAGAAAATTACTAGGTCACCTCCATAAATCAACAAAGCAAAAACTATTAAAAATTGATGTCTCAGAAGTGTTGTAAGCAAGAAGAAAAATCACACTGGAAACCTCAGTACAGAAGTGGGAGCTGATCCACAGCTGGTGTCAATTGCCATAGCTCCATTGACTTCAGTGGAGCTTGAAGTCAGTGATAGTGTATGCCAACTGAGGATCTGGCACAGTGTATTTTGGAAACATTTTCTTATAACCAGCGTTTTCTTATAAGTGATGCAAATTTTGTATTAGATAGTGACTTGGACTGCATGTTTATGCAAGTCAATAAGAGAGCAAGAACTTCCCTTATAGGCCTGAATGAGTTCCCTAGAGTAAGCTGGTACTGTTGGTAAAATTTCAGTGGGAGATAGGATTCTGAGGCACTTTTGAAAAATTACCTGTGTGCCTCCTACCTTCTGCAGGGGTTGGGCAGGGAGGGCTCCACCCTCTATTAGTTGACAAGCACAGCTGAACTGCAAGAGGGTTGTTGCAAATTATAGCTTGCTCCAGAACAAGAAGAAAATGGGAGGATGTGTCAGTGTGGCTCTCTGAAGTCACAGTGCCTCTGTCTATATTGGGGTGGGAAAACTATGGCTCAGAGGCCACATCCGGCCCTCCAGATGTTTTAATCCAGCCCTCAAGCTCCCTCCGAGGAGTGGGGTCCAGGGCTTGCCCCACTCCAGCTGGGGAGCTGGGTTGGGGGCTTGCCCCACTCTGCATGGCTCCCAGAAGCAGCAGCACGTCCCCCCTCCTGGTCCTATACATAGGGGCAGCCAGGGGGCTCTGCATACTGCCCCCACCTCAAGCACCACTCCCGCAGCTGCCATTGGCCAGGAACCATGGACAATGGGAGCTGCCGGGGTGGCGCCTGCAGATGGGGCAGTGCGCAGAGCCGCCTGGCTGTGCCTCCACATAGGAGCCAGAGGGGGGACATGCTGCTGCTTCTGGGAGCTGCTTGAGGTAAGCACCCCCCAGAGCCTGCTCCAATCCCCAGGACCACCTCAATCCCACTTCTACCTCCCAGCCCGGAGCACCCTCCTGCACCCCCAACCCCTCATCCTCAGCCCCACGCCAGAACCCACACCCCCAGCCAGAGCCTTCCCCCCCCTCACCCTAACCCACTGCCCCAGCCCAGAGCCTCCTGCATCCTGAACTCCTCATTTATGGCCCCACCGCAGAGCTCATGCCCCCAGCCAGAGCCCTCGCCCCCTCCTGCACTCCAACCCCAATTTCGTGAGCATTCATGGCCCATCATACAAGTTCCATACCCTCCGGCCAAAATGTTTGCCCATCCCTGGTCTATATGCTATTTCTAATGCAGGTAATGTATTCCTGCCCTCTTCACCTTACTGAACTTTGTGCCTAAATAAACAATCTAGCACTGTATGGTCACATTTTATGTAAGGGTTCAAAAAATAGTTGAATAAAATAGGAACCAAAACTATGCAACCAGTCTCTGAACTGAGTCTTTTTTATAAAAACTTTTTTAGGTTATAAAAAAGTTGGTTAATGTTTGAAAGCAAACACTTCCCAGTTTGGGAGCCTGCATGCTTCCTGGGTGGGGCAAGAAGCCAAAGAAAAAATGTGACTGGAAGTGTCTGGCTCAATTTTGAAAACCTATGAAGTTCTGAAGAGCTTAAATAGCCACATGTTGGAGTGCTTATCTGATCCAAATCTCCATCTTTTCAGGTACACCCATCAGAATATATCTATAATTTTGTGTGAGGCAAAATGGCAAAGGTCCAACTGTGAAAAGCCAAGAACTCAGATTTAACATTGAAACTGTCTGCCCCTGCACACTGGATGGCAAAAGATTAAGGGATTATATCATTTATCACTTGCTATGTGATGTGAAACTGTTTTTCAAGTTATGGAGCGGAAAAATTTGTCTTGAAATGGTCAGTTTTGATATTGGTTAACAAGCCTAGGGCCAGATTCAGTAAGAAATTAACCTGGGTTCTATGCTGTACAATTACTGCAGCATGAATATTCAGATAATTCAGGGACGTTTGCAATCTGTGTTCTTTAAACACATTTTTCATGATTCAGGAAATAATTGATCTTACCCTGTTTTAGAGGTTCAGATCTGGGAATGTAATTTAATTTTAAACCTGGACCTCCCTGCATTAATAAATGACAATAGAAGTGTAATGAGTATCTTTTTTCCCCTTTGCTTTTTCTTCCATGCACTTGCTTTTTTTCCTCAGATCAGTAGTAGTGGATATGTCTGCAGCCATTTTCCCTAACAATTCAATACTGAAAAGGCAATGGCGGGGAAATACCTTGGTAATATCAACAGAGATGCTATCGAAACTTGTGCCTCTTTAGACTAGATTTACTATTGATGTATAATCTTTGTGCAAATCTGCTGCCTGAAGCAGTCTGGCCTTTGCCTGGATTTAGCCAGCTTCAACAAAAGATATGAACACCTTTCTTACTGATGGAGGGCAGAAGCACTGATTTTACTAATAGGAGTGGACACAGTCTGCTGATGGTTGGATTTTAAGCAGCTTCACTTAAATTACAGTAAGTGAGGGTTATTTGTAATCCTAGCATGTGAATTTTGACTATTACTCATTAGAAATAATTTTCTAATAGGCTCAAATAACCTCACAATGTAAATAATGTCATTATTATAATTTATTGTAGTAATCCAGACCCCAACCACAAAAGAGCCCCCATTGTGTTAGGCATTGCACAAATACATATAGTCAGAAACCACCAATGCCTCGCAGAGCTTACAGTTGGAATGGACAAGTGAGAGTAAATATTCGCATCCCTGTTTTACAGATGGGGAACTGAAACACACCAACATTAAGTGACTTGCTCCAGGTCACAAAGGAAGTATGTGACAGAGACAAGAATGGAACCCAGAACTCCTGAGTCCCTGTCTATCTCCCTGACAGCAAGACCAACCTTCCTCCCTGAACAAAACTTCCTGGGATAAGTCTCATGACTGGAATATTGGTATAGAGGGGTATAGACTGTTCAGGAAGAAAAAAAAAACAAGGAGGTTTTGCATAATACATCAAGAATATATACACTTGTTCTGCGGTCCAGAAGGAGGTAGAAGAGGCAGACTAGTTGAAAGCCTCTGGATAAAGGTAAAATGTGGGGGGAAGAGGGAGGGAACAGGGATGATGTCAGGGTAAGTGTCTATTATAGACTACAGGATCAGGAAGAGGAGGTGGATGAGGCATTTCTGGAATAAATAACAAAAATATCCAAAACAGAAGACGTGATAATAATGGGGCACTTCAACAACCCAGACATCTACTGGAAAAGTAATACAGCAAAACACAAAATTGCTGTTAAGTTTTTGGACTGTATTGAGGACAACTTTTCGTTTCAGAAAGTGGAGCAAGTAACAAGGGGAAAAGCCATTTTTTACTTGATGCTGACCAACAGGGAGGAGTTAGTTGAGAATCTGGAGGTAGAAGGCAATTTGCATGAAAGTGATCATGAAATGATAGATTACATGATTCTAAGGAAAGAAAGGAGTGAGAACAGTGGAATAAGGACAATGAACTTCAAAAAAGCAGACTTTAACAAATTCATAGGACTAGTAGGTAAGGTATCACAGGAAGAAAATCTAAGGGAAAAAGGAGTTCAGGAGAACTAACAGTTTTTCAAGGAGATAGTATTAAAGGAACAGTTAAAAGCTCTCCTGATATGAAGGAAAGGTAGGAAGAAAAGTAAGAAGACAGTATAACTCCATCAAGAGCTCTTTATTGACCTGAAAATCAAAAATGAATCCTACACCAAGTGGAAACATGGACATATTGCTAAGGATGAATACAAAAGAATAGCACAAACAAGTAGGGACAAAATCAGAAAGGCTAAGGCACAAAGTGAGTTACACCAAACAAGACACACAAAAGGCAATAAGAAAAGGTTATTTAAATATGTTAAGAGCATGAGAAACATGCATGAAAGTGTAGGTCCTGTGACAAAGCTCTGTCCTTGCCTCCGTGGGTCCTGCGTTTCCTGGCGGATTTCGCTAGCCTCAGAGGCTTATTGTGACCTCCACATAACCTTTCTTTCTCTAGAGACAAGGGTCACAGTCTACTGAGCCATTTTCATCATAAACCAGTGAGGGAGATGAGGAGAAGTTTTCCTTCCTTGCACAGTCTCTGTTGTCTCCCAGTCTCAGTGATTAAACAGGGGGCAAAGGTGGGGGGGGAACCCGGGCCCAACCTCTACTCTGGGCTCCAGCCCAGGGACCCTAATAGTATCAGCTATGGTAGCTGACCTTTTAGAAACATGACATGTGCAATTCCCTGAGCTACTTCCTCCACAGCAGCCCTCACTTCCTCAAGCTCCACTTCACCCTTACCTCAGGGCCTCCTTCCTTGTGCCTGATATGGTGTGTACTACTCAGCCTCTCCAACCGCACAACTTCTTCCCACAGCTCCTGACATGCACACCCACCTGACTGACTGGGAGGCTTTTAACTAATTTCAGCCAGTCCCTCATTGGTTTCAGGTGTCCCAATCAACCTAGCCTTCTCCCTGCCTTCTGGAAAGTTCTTAATTGACCCCAGGTGTCTTAATTGACCTGGAGCAGCTTCCATTTCACTTGTCCTGGTACCAGTAATTTGTTTAGCCTGGAGCGAATCTCTCTCTCTCTCTCTCTCTCTCCCTCTCCCCTACTGCTCTCCCATAGCCTTCTAGCTTGGAGGGAGGGGGGAAGCTGCTACTCCTGCTGCTGCTAGGCCCTAAGCTCTCCCTGCTGCTCCAGCTGCTCCCCTGGCTGGGCCAGACACCCCCCGTTCTCTGCTACCTGGTTGCTGGACACCCCACACTTGGGTGCTGCTACTGCTGCAACTGCAGCCCCGGGGGGGGGGGGGGGCTGCTAACCCACTCCCCAGAGAGGAGAAGTGAGGGACCCCAGCCACTGCGGTTGTGGACACCACCACCAGCACCACCACCTGAGAGGGGTCCTTTCTGCCTGCCTGGATCACCACCTGGAGTTCCTGGAGCTGCTGCTGCTGCAGAGGCCACTGCCTGGAGCTGCTGAAGCCCGAGGAGGAGAAGAAGAGGATCATCTGCCAGTGGGGCAGCACCTAGAGACTTTGCAGACCACCGTGGAGGGGGCCCTAAGACTAAGTAATTTTCAAATTGTGCTCTTGTGGTGGGGGATTTGACTGTGTTTGTAGGGACACAGGGGGTGTGGGGTGGAGCTGCCCCCCGATCCATCTGTGTGTCCCCCCAACCCCCACCACTATTACCACCACCGCTGCCCCCTCCACCCCCCCACTGGCTGTATACCATCTGCCTCAGCTCCTGCCTCTGGACTCAGCTGCTTGCTTGGCTTGCCATGCCCTATTTCCACCCTTTGGGCCAGAAGAAGCAGCCAGGCTATAAAGACTTGAGCAAGCGCACGTGAGTGCATGTGCCCCCCCTGGACTGCCTACCCCCCAGCTTTGCCCTTTACTACCTGCCCCATTTGCTATTGTAGCTTTGCCCCCCTTTTTATCCCAGCCTCCTGTAGTAGCTTCAGTTTGTTTGCCTGCCCTGCCCATTTCCTTCTGCAGCCTTTGTTTGTTTGCCCCGCCCCAGCCTCTGAAGCTAGCCCCTTGGTTTCCCTGTTCTACCCCAGACCGCTTAGCCCCTTGCTCCGTGTGCCCATGCCCCCTCCCATGCGCTTGTGCAATTCCCCATTTTAGTTGCAACTCTCTTCACTGCACCCGCAATGTTGTTATATCCCCCCCTCCCCTAGTGCACCAAGAGGAGCCGGAATTCCACCTTGTGTCGGTGACTGACCCCTAACCCCTGATTGCCCCCCGTCCAGCCCACCCCTTTTGGCGCCCTCCTCCCCTGCCTGCAGCCTAGCGGGGAGGAGTGGTAGACCTGCTTCCCCTCTCCCCTCCTCCTTTTGGTGTCCCTCCTTTTCCTCCTTGCTCATGATGGCGGGGGATGAGACGGGTGAGACCTCTCCAGTAGCCCGAGCTCCCCCTCCCCCGCCTACCCCTCCATCACCCCCCCAAGCTTCTACCTCCGCTGCCGAACCATCTGCCACTGCCCCCGCTGGGGCACCAGCAGCGACGGGCACCGGGGTGACCTCCACTGCTGCTATGTCTCTCCCCTCCTCAGATTCGGGGGGAGACCCCCAGCCGGTGGGAAGGGCCAGGGGGAAGAAGAAGGGGAAGGGCCCCGCTAAAAAGACCAGGCCCTCCATGGCAGGGGCTGCCCCCGATGCCCCGGCCCCATCTCCAGCTGGGGCGCCCCTCCCCGCTGTTCCCTCCACCAGCTCTGCAGGTGTCCCTCCCCCGGCCCCCAGAGCATACGCCCAGGTGGCGGCAGCCCCCCCACCTGCCGCTACGTCATTTCTCCAGCCCACCGCCTCCGCTACCATCTATAGCGGCTGGGGCCCCTTTCCCACCATGACCAGGAAGCACGGCGTCCGTTGCCTCCTGGTGCCCGCCTCACCCCACGTGGAGACCTATGTGCGGGCGTTGGCGAGGGTGGTGGGGCCCACGGCCATTGTGGCGGCCTCCAAAATGTATGGCAAGGTCGTCTTCTTCTTGGCATCGGAGGCCGCCGCCCAGGAGGCAGTGGAGAAGGGCCTGGCAGTAGGGGGCGTGTTCGTCCCTTTAGAGCCGCTAGAGGACCTGGGTGTCTGCCTGGTCCTGACCTCCGTCCCTCCCTTTCTCCCCAATGCCGCCCTGTTACCTGCCCTTTCTACCTTGGGGAAGCCCATCTCTGTCATCAGCCCTCTCCCGTTGGGCTGCAAAGACCCCGCCCTCCGTCACGTCCTCTCGTTCCGCCAGCAAGTGCAGCTTCAACTGCCGCCGGCGGCGCGTGACGGAGAGGCACTCGAGGGGTCCTTCCTAGTCCCCTACCAGGGGACCCATTACAGGGTGCATTATTCCACGGGGGAGGCCCGGTGCTACCTCTGCCAGGCGATGGGGCACGTCCGGAGGGACTGCCCCCTGGCCCGGGAAGGAGGGGCATCCAGGACCCCCGAGCCCCGGCAGGGCACCGGCCCCGTCATCGCCGACGCCCCTGGCTGCCCGGCGCCTGAAACCACCCCTCCTCCTTCCCAGTCCACCATTGCTCCCGCTCAGGCCTAAGGGGCACCTCCCCCACTATGCCCAGACGAGCGGGAGAACCCCGCCCCCGCTGTTTGCAATCTGGCGGGGCCTGTGGAGGAGGGTGCGGCAGGGACACCGCCAAGCATGGGAGAGGGCCCGCCCCAAGGGGAATCTTCCCTCCCTTGTGCTGCCCCACGTTGCCCCCTCGAGTCCCTGAGCCATCGCCTCTGCCCCCTGACACAACCCCTGCTAGCCAGCCCCCGGATGATGCCATGGAGGGCTGGGCCCTAGTCCAGGGGAAGCGGGGCTAGCGGAAGGCTCGAGCTCCGCTCCTCCCATGTGACGCGGAGGCCCCCCGGAAGACCAGGAAGGGGGGCACCAATGCCGAGCCTTCTGCTCTACCCACGGGTGTGTTCCATCCACCAGAACCGGCTGGGGAAGACGTGGCAGCACTGGAAGGCAGCATCTCCCCTCCCCGGGAGTCCCTCCCCTCCAAGACCCCCGAGGCACCATCTGAAACCCCAGTGTGCCCCGAAGTAACCGTCGCGTCAGGTGCTGGCGGGGAGAATCCCGGGGTAGCGGAAAATAATTTCCCCTCTATATATGAGGAGATCGAGGCCCTGGGTCTGACCCCGGTCACCCAGGGCGAGGACGATCCTATGCCAGCGGGCCTCAATCTGGGCGACTTCATTCCAGCCCCCCTTTCCCCATACTCCCTCCCCCTAACCGTTGCTTCTGCTCCCACCTCCGAGGAGCCCCTGGACTCCTCCATCAACCCGGCTGCAGAGGGCACCCCGCTGAGAGCCACCGAGCCAGTTGAGGCGATGGCCAGTGCCACGCGGCTGGAACCTGAGCCACCAGGGGCATCCCTCGCTGGTGAGGAGCTTTCGACCTCCTTTCCGGGAGAGGACCCTACAGAAGAAAGTCCACCTCCTGATGCCGTGGCTGCCAAATCCACCAGAGAGCTTGTGCCCGGCATCAGTGAGAGCCCTCTCCCGACCCAGACTCTCACCTCTACCCCTGCCCCTCCCCTTATCCCGCCCACCTCCCAAGATATCATTGCCACCCCTGGGACTGTCTCCCTACCCTTTCCAACAGATGACTCCCAGGGAATGGTCTTTGTGTTTGCCCGTCCCGACCCACCAGGGGCTGCTATCCTCCCTCCGCCGCCCCCTATCGCCCCAGCATTCAGGTCAACCCATCAGGAGCCCCGTCGGGGGTCCGCACCCTGTCTGCCCGTCTCGCTGGGCCAGGGGGCTGTACCAAGGGCCCATCGGGGAGCAACCAGACCATAACCCCAGCCCCCCATGCGCTGCGAGAGGAGTTGCGGGAGTTCCTAGAAGATGTCCGTGGCTCCCGCAACAAAGTCCAGCTTGCCCTCCAGCGATGGGGGGACTTTAATCAAATCCTCCGGGCCGCAAGGGCCCTCATGGGGGAGGGGAAAAGGACCGGGAGACAGGGCGCCGCGGCCTACCAGCGGGTCCGCCACTTCCGTGACTCCTTACTCACCTACGGGGTGGGTCACGGACTGCTGCGCGGCCCGCCGGGAGCCATGAGCATCCCTGCTGGCGAGGATCCCCCCCAGCCTTCCTCATGGCACCCTTTACCATTGCAACATTGAACACCCGTGGCTGTAGGATGGGTCTCCGCAGGTCCCAGGTGCTTTCCTTCCTTCGAAAGGGGAGGTATTCTGTGGTTTTCCTGCAGGAGACCCATACGGATCCAACCGCCGAAGACAGCTGGCGGCTGGATTGGGGGGTCAGGGTCTACTTTAGCCACCTCACAGTTCGTACGGCTGGAGAGGCGACCCTGTTCTCCCCTGACCTGCGGCCCGAGGTGCTGGGGGTCACCGAGGTTGTGCCGGGTCGCCTGCTGCACCTCCGGGTCCGCATGGAGGGGCTCGTAGTCAACCTCGTCAACATCTATGCCCCAGCAGCGAGCCCGGAGCGGCTGCAATTCTATCAGCACGTACCCGCCTTCCTCGGCACCTTGGATCCTCAGGAATGCCTGGTCCTGGGAGGGGATTTTAACATCACCCTTGAGGAGTGGGACCGCTCGGGGACTGAGCAGAGCCCGGCCGCCATCGCCATCCTCCAGGAGATAGTCGAACACCACTCCCTGGTGGACGTCTGGCGCGACCACCACCCGGATGACACTTCCACGTTCACCTTTGTCCGGGTGGAGGCCCATCGGTCGCGCCACTCCCGGTTGGACCGCATTTATTTATCACGCTTTCATCTTTCACGAGCCCACTCCTCCAGCATCCGTCCGGCCCCATTTTCTAACCATCATATAGCCACCATGACAGCCTCCCTCTGCACGGAGAGGCCGGGGCCGGCCTATTGGCATTTTAACAACAGCTTGCTGGAGGATGCGGGCTTCGTGGCGTCCTTCCGGGAGTTCTGGCTGGCCTGGCGAGGGCATTGGCGTGTCTTTCCTTCGGCGCGACGGTGGTGGGACCTAGAGAAGGTGCGCACCCAGCTCTTCTGCCGTGACTACACCCAGGGCGCCAGCCGACGGAGGGATGCGGCGATAGAGCAGTTGGAACGGGAGGTCTTAGAGATGGAGAGGCGTCTAGCCGCCAGCCCTGAGGATCCACCCCTCTGCGGAGCGTGCCGGGAGAAGCGGGAGGAGCTCTGGACCCTCGAGGACCATCGGGCCCGGTGTGCCTTTGTTCGATCCCGCATCCGTCTCCTACGGGAGATGGATCACGGCTCCCGCTTCTTCTACGCCCTGGAGAAAAAGAGGGGGGCTAAAAAACATGTTATCTGCCTACTGGCAGAAGATGGCACCCCCCTCACGGATCCGGTGGAGATGTGCGGGAGGGCGAGAGCCTTCTACGCAAGCCTTTTGTCCCCAGATCCGACCGATCCTAACGCTTGCAGAGTGCTGTGGGAGGAGCTCCCGACGGTCAGCGCGGGAGCTTCTGAGTCCGGCTAGAGCTGCCTCTCACTCTGGCTGAGATCTCGGAAGCCCTCTCTCGCATGCCCACCAATAAATCTCTGGGCATGGACGGGCTGACCGTGGAGTTCTACCGCGTGTTCTGGGATGTCCTGGGCCCAGACCTAGTCACCGTCTGGGCCGAGTCTTTGCAGAGCACAGTCCTGCCTCTTTCATGCAGGCGAGCCGTGCTGGCCTTATTGCCGAAGAAGGGGGACCTCCGCGATTTACGAAATTGGCGTCCCGTCTCGCTCCTCAGCACGGACTACAAAGTCGTGGCAAAAGCAATCTTGCTGCGGCTAGGGTCCGTGCTGGCGGACGTGGTCCACCCAGACGAGACTTACATAGTCCCGGGCTGCAGCATCTTCTACAACCTATATCTGGTCCGGGACCTTTTTGAACTCGGGTGTAGGTATGGTCTTTCGTTCACCCTCCTGTCCTTAGATCAGGAGAAGGCGTTCGACAGGGTGGATCATGGGTATCTCCTGAGCACTCTGCAAGCATTTGGCTTCAGACCCCAGTTTGTGGATTTTCTCCCGGCGCTGTATGCCTCCGCAGAGTGTTTGGTCAGCCTCAACTGGACCCTGACCGAACCGGTCAGCTTCGGGCGAGGAGTACGGCAGGGATGCCCCCTCTTGGGCCAGCTGTACGCTGTGGCGATCGAGCCCTTCCTCTGTCTCCTCCGAAGGAGGTTGACAGGGTTAGTGCTGCGGGAGGTGGAGCTGCGGCTGGTCCTGTCGGTGTACTCTGATGACGTGCTCCTCCTGGTTCAGGACCCGGGCGACTTGGCGCAGGTGGAGGCTTGCCAGGCCATCTATTCGGCAGCCTCCTCTGTGCGGGTCAACTGGGTCAAGACCTCTGGCTTGGTGGTAGGGGACTGGCGGCAGGCGAGCTCCCTCCCACCCGCACTTCAGGCCATCCGGTGGAGCACAGGTCCGCTGCTCTATCTTGGCCACGCATCCCTCTCCGCTGGAGAACTGGCAGAATTTAGAAGTCGGGGTGATAGAGCGGCTCCGGAAATGGACAGAACTATTCCGGTGCCTCTCCCTTCGATGGAGAGCGCTGGTGCTTAATCAACTAGTCCTATCCATGCTCTGGTACTGGCTCAACACCCTGGTCCCGGCCCCGGGTTTCCTGACCATCCTCCGGACATCAATTCTGGAGTTCTTTTGGTCAGGACTGCAGTGGGTCCCTGCAGGGGTTCTCCATCTACCTGTGGAGGAGGGAGGGCAGGGCCTGAAATGTCCACTTACTGAGGTCCATGTCTTCCGCCTCCAGGCCCTGCAGAGGCTCCTTTATGGTGTGGGTAGTCTGGTGTGGAGCATACTGGCGCACGCCTTCCTGCGTCTCTTCCGAGGGCTCCGATACGACCGGCAGCTCCTTTATCTCCATCCGAGAGGCCTTCTGCGAGACCTCTCTGGGCTGCCGGTGTTCTACCAAGACCTCCTCCAGACCTGGAAACTCTTTTCAATGACCAGGTCCGTGGTGACCACCAAGGGGGCAGATCTCCTCGCGGAGCCCCTGTTACACAACCCCCAGCTCCGTGTGCAGGTGGCGGAGTCCCGCTCGGTGCGCCAGAGGTTGGTCCTGGCAGAAGTCACAAGAGTCGCAGACCTACTGGAGTATGACCGGGGAGACTGGCTGGATCCCCTGACGCTCGCTCAGCGCATGGGGCTCTCCAGACCTTGTACTTCCCGGCGCATACTTCAGGAGGTGAAGGCCGCTTGCCGCCCACTGCTCGGGTTTATCTCAACCAGGTCCTGCACAAGGGCATGCCCCGCCCACCTCCTACCCCAGGTCCACTGGATCTTTTAATTGGACCCCTGCCCCATGCACCCAAGTGACCCCCTCAGCCCTTCACTGTAAGCCCGCTGCACGAGATTTAGCCGGTCTGCTTTCAAACCGCGCCAAGAAAACATCTCTACACGCTCGTGTTCCACTCCCTTCAAGCCCTCACCCTCGTGTCCCGCCCCGATACAAAATGGCGGGACCTCCTGCTACCTTTGGAGGGTGAGGAGCCTCGGTTGGCCAGCCTATACTCCACCTTAGTCCCAAGACCCGCTGGGAATGTCAGTTGGCGGCTCCTTCACAGAGCCGTGAGCACAGGCATGTACTTGGCGCGGTTCACCTCAGTTCCAGACACCTACCCCTTTTGCGGCGTGTGGGAAATCCTGGCACATATGTACCTGGAGTGTGCCAGGCTGCAGCCCCATTCCAGCTCCTCACCAATATTTTATTACGCTTTTGGTTGCACTTTTCCCCTCACCTTCCCTATCCGTGGCCCCACTAAGTCACGGGATCTCCTGGTCAACCTCCTCCTGGCCCTAGCTAAAATGGCCATCTATAAAACCAGAGTGAAGAGGTTGGCCGATGGAGTCCCCTGTGACTGTGGGGCATATTTCCGATCCTCTGTCCGTTCACGTATCTGGGCAGAGTTCCTCTGGGCGGCGTCCTCTGACTCCCTTGATGCCTTTGAGGAGCAGTGGGCACTGTCTGGGGTTCTCTGCTCGGTGTCCCCATCCGGTTCCCTTCGTTTGACCCTTTAACCATACCCCTTTCCCTGTTATTTCATTAGTTGTCCCCCGAAATTAATTGGAATCTAGGTCCTGTGGATTCCCCTTCTAGGCTGGGAGGGATCCTTTAGTAGTGGATGGGCTTCGCCCGCTCACTTCTCGGATCCCAAAAGGACTACTCTTCCATACCCATCTGGCCTTGACCCATCACAGTCCTCTGGTTATAGTGGAAGGAGAGCTAATACCTTATTACATCAAGAAGTCTGAGGTGTTTAATGCCTATTTTGCGTCAAAAGTTGAATGCTGAGGAATTCTCTTCCAATAGTTTCCCCCATTTATATCAAGGGAACTATAAATAAAGCACTTTCTGTGATCCTAACTGTAGCAATTTGGCATAGGAAACAAGGTGGTATCTCAGGTAACCATGTTGATTATTAATTTAAAATATTAATCTGGAAAATCAGAAATTGAGGGCCAGATTCTCCTGTTAGGCCATGTCGACCTCAGTTCCATCAGCATACGGCTGCCACTGTAATTAAATAGCTTTTGCATGTCCACACTATGCTCCTTATGTCAGCGGTTTGTGTCTTTACTAGCAGCACTTGCATGGATGCAGAGAGCAGTACACTGTGGGTAGCTATCCCACTGTGGAGCTCACCACCTTCTAGCACAGGGTGTTTTGGGAAGGGTTTGCAATGCCTCATAGGACCAAAAAAGTCATTCCGGGTTGACTGAGAACATGATTTAAACATCCCATAATTCAGTGTTCATCTCATAATTTAATCTGCATCCCATAATGTTTTGTACTTCTTTTCAAAGATCCCTGCGAACCCACCCATCCCTCCTTACTGTCTGCCATCCATATCAGAGGCATGAATACTGCACAGCTTGCACTCTGATACGCATTATGAGCATGGGCTGCCTGATCCTGCAGTATTTGCAGAGCTGTCAGGGGAGCTGCGGGGAACATGACAATTCTTTGGGTGAGGGGGGTATATTGTTGTGGGACATAGAAAGAAACAATACAAAGTTGCTTGCATCATTCACAGAGCAACTGCAGATGGTAGAGTGCTGGTTCTGGGCCTGAAAAATGAGCATTGATTGGTGGGATTGGGTCAAAATGCAGTCTTCGGATGATGAGCAGTGGCTGCAGAATTTTTGGATGAGCAAAGCCACATTCCTGGGTCTGTCTGTAGAGCTCACACTAGCCCTCCAGCACAGTGACAAAATAGATCTACACTGACAGTGGAGAAGTGAGTGGCAACTTGCAACACCCGATTGCTACTGATCAATTGGTAAACAATTTGGAGTGGGGAAATCCACCATAGGGGTAGTTGTGATGCAAGTGTGCAGAGCCATTAATCATCTCCTGCTACGAAGGACTGTGACTCTGGGCAAAGTCCAAGACATAGTGCAAGGTGGCCAAACCACAGCTTGTGAGCCACATGTGACACTTTTACAGTTAAAGTGCAGCTTGCAGAGCTCCCCCACGCTCTCCCCACCATTCTCCACCAACCAGACTGAATGGGAGGTGGTGGGGAGTGGGAGAGCTCATGTCTTCTGCCCTGTGGATGGGGCTAGAAACTTCTGCCAGAGATTACTGGTGTCAGCTGAGAGTGGGGTGGGGGGCACAATTTAAAGGTTTGCCTTCCCCAAGAGCTTGAATCATGCCCCCCAACTTAACTCAGCGGCCCTGCCATGCAGCTCCGAGGTGTTAGCTCCACATGGAGAGGCAGCAGCAAACAGCTGAGAGCTGCAGGGAGGGATTGCTGCTATAGCTTCCTGGGGAGAGGCAGTAGCAAAAGCAGCTGCTCTCCCTGCAGCTCCCAGCTGCCGTGCAGGGAGGCGGCCTGATGGCATCATGTGATTGAATGGGTCCAGCAAACTCTGGCAAAAATCTGGGGGGTGCACATTACCCCACCTGACTTCCCCACACGTCACTTCTGGCTTCTGTCCAGAGGCTTCAGCCCTGCAAAGCACGTCTTCTGGGGCTCAGGGCTTCAGCTTGAAGCCCCGAGCCCTGGCAGGTGCCGACTACTGGGCTGAAGCCCCAAGACCCAGCAGGTGTGCCCCGGTTCTCGAACTTCTGAAGATTGTCATATGCAGCTCAGAGGATCAGTAAGTTTGGTCCCCCCTGACATAGTGGATGGTTTTTCAGTAATGGGGTTCCTGAACTGCGGTGGGGCAATAAATGGCACATATATCCCTATTTTGACACCAGACCTTGCCACAGAGTACACCAACAGAAAGGGCTACGTTTCTATCATATTGGAAGCACTGATGGATCATTGGGGAATGCTTTACTGACATCAGTGTAGGTTGGTCAGGGAAGGTGCATGATGCATGCATCTTTAAGAACACAGAGCTGTTCAGAAAGCTGCAAGCGGGGACTTTCTTTCTAGACAGGGGATTACCATTGGGGATGTTGAAATGCCAATAGTGATCCTGAGAGACCAGCCTACCCCTTACTCCTGTGGCTCATGAAGCCATACACCGGCCACCTTGACAGCACGAAGAAGCGCTTCAGCTACAAGATCAGCAGATGCAGAATGACAGTTGAATGTGCCTTTGGCTGTTTGAAAGGTCACTGGTGTTGTCTACTTATGAGATTGAACCTCAAAGAAAACATATCCCAATGGTTATAGCTGCCTGCTGTGTGCTTCATAATATCTGTGAAGCAAAGGGGGGAACATTCCCATCAGGGTAGAGGTGGAATGGCTGTCCACTGATTTTGAGCAGCTGGATACCAGGGTTATAAGAAAAGCTCCACATGGAGCTATTTGGTTCAGGGAGGCTTTGAAAGACCATTCCAATAGTGAGCCACAGAAATATTTATTGCTGTAGTGTGCTGTACCTGGCATTGCTCTTTTACACCTCAGTATGAACCTTGTAATGAGTCCTGTGTGTGTAATGACATGACATTGCAAATGCACCTATTACTAGTATCTGTGAATGTCAGACCCAGCTAGCATATGTTGTGAACTAATAAAGATGAATTAAGTTTCCCAAAATAGACTTTTATTCCATACCCATGTAAACAGACACATTTATAAGTGAATAAAAATTAATAAATAGAAGGAAAAGAACTTTCGAAGGGGAAAGAACAGTCATTTCCATTTCAAGTACACAGACACCTGTGTCTTTCACAGGTCAGTGTATGCGCACCTGTGATTGTCTGTAGGGGTAGTGCTGCAGCTGCAGATACCATGTGGAATGTAGGGGATGGGGGGAGCTGTAGCGAGGTCCCAGAATGCAGTTCTCTATGGGATGGAGAGGGAGACAAGCACAAGACTGTTGAACCTGGAAGTCAAAAAGAATCTGCAGCATGTCCATTTGCTGCCTGAAAACCTCTAGCATCTCCTGCTGCACATCTTTCCTTTCCCCACACCTTTCTCCTCTCCACTCTATCTTTGGTCATTCTGTCTGCAAGGGTGATCCTCCAAGTCCTGTTCTCAGTATCCAAAGCAGCAGAGTCTTTTAGGATCTCTTGGAATATGTCATCCTGTGTCATCTTCCTTCTCCTTGTTATCTTGCTGAGCCACTCTGCTGGTGTGTATGGAGAGACCCACAAGGCCACATTTCCAGCTGCAAAAGATACAATGCACAGAGGTACCACTGCGAATGTATTCACAAGATAAATGGAAACTTGGTATACTGAACTCAATCCCCTGGATCCACACAAGTTGCAAGCACTATATTCTCACTTCTACTTGGGATTTATACAGCACAGTGGCAGTCCCAGCCATGGTGAGTACCATAAGGGAAGGGGGGAAGTTGGAAAAATAAGTGGGGGGGGGGATAGCTAACTGCCATAAGTATATGTGTATAGGGCAATTGAACTGAATACTGGCATAGTTTTCCAGTGGTGATTTTAGCTGATGTCTCACTCCTGAAGGTAACGGAGGTTGAAAGGGAACAGCTCCTGCATGCTTCCAACTGGGTCTGTATGCTGCTAGCCTGTGTGCTGTAATGGTGCCTGCTGATGTAATTGCTGAGTGGCATGAAAAAGTGTCCTACCACAGCAGAAGAAATAAGGCAGCTCTCCCCAGAAACATATGGCAGAGAATTGCAGACTATCTTCAGGAAAGTTTCCTTGAGATCTCTGTGGAGGATTCACGGGACATCCTGGTGCACATAAAAAAGCTGTTCCACAGCATCCCCTCTGCCTAGCTGTACAGGGGAATGAGAACCAGATAGCAATTCTACCTCTATTGGTTGTTTCACAACCTTTTCTAGCATAAGGTTGTTTTTGTTTTCTTGCCTCAGTCTTCACAGACAAGGTCAGCTCCCAGACAGCTGCACTGAGCAACACAGAATGCGAAGGAGGTGAGCAACCCTCAGTGGTGAAAGAACAGGTTAAGGAATATTTAGAAAAGCTGGACATGCACAAGTCCATGGGTCCAGATCTAATGCATCCAAGAGTTCTGAGGGAGTTGGCTGATATGATTGCAAAGCCATTGGCCATTATCTTTGAAAATTCATGGTAATTGGGGAAGGTCCCAGACGATTGGAAAAAGGTAAATATAGTGCCAATATTTAAATAAGGGAAGAAAGAGAACTGGGGAACTACAGACCTGTCAGCCTCACTTCAGTCCCTGGCAAAATGATGGAGCAGGTCCTCAAGGAATCCATTTTGAAGCACTTGGAGGAGAGGAAGGTGATCAGGAACACTCAACATGGATTCACCAAGGGCAAGTCATGCCTGACCAACCTGATTGCCTTCTATGTTGAGATAACTGGCTCTGGATATGGGGAACGCAGTGGATATGATATATCTTGACTTTAGCAAAGCTTTTAGTACCGTCTCCCACATATTATTGCCAGCAAGTTAAAAAAGTATGGATTGGATGAATGGATTATAAAGATAGAAAGCTGGCTAGATTCTCGGGTTCAAGAGGTAGTGATCAACATCTCGATGTCTAGTTGGCCGCCAGTATCAAGCAGAGTGCCCCAGGGGTCGGTTCTGGGCCTGGTTTTGTTCAACATCTTTATCAATGATCTGGATGATGGGATGAATTGCACCCTCAGCAAGTTCGCAGATGACACTAAGCTGCGGGGGGAGAGGTAGATATGCTGGAGGGTAGGGATAGGGTCCAGAGTGACCTAGACAAATTGGAGGATTGGGCCAAAAGAAATCTGATGAGGTTCAACAAGGACATGTGCAGAGTCCTGCACTTAGGAAGGAAGAATCCCATGCACCGCTACAGGCTGGGGACTGACTGGCTAAGCAGCTGTTCTCAGAAAAGGGGATTACAGTTGACGAGAAACTCAATATGAGTCAGCAGTGTGCCCTCATTGCCAAGAATGCTAACAGCATATTGGGCTGTATTAGTAGGAGCATTGCCAGCAGATTGAGGGAAGTGATTATTCCCCTCTATTCGGCACTGATGAGGCCACATCTGGAGTATTGTGCCTAGTTTTGGTCCCCCCACTACAGAAGGGATCTAGACAAATTGGAGATAGTCCAGCGGAGGGCAACAAAAATGATTAGAGAGCTGGGGCACATGACTTACGAGGAAAGGCTGAGGGAATTGGGGTTATTTAGTCTGAAGAAGAGAAGAGTGAGGGGGGATTTGAAAGCAGCCTTCAACTATCTGAAGGGGAGTTCCATAGAGGATGGAGCTAGGCTGTTCTCAGTGGTGGCAGATGACAGAACAAGAAGCAATGATCTCAAGTTGCAGTGGGAGGTCTAGGTTGGATATTAGGAAACACTATTTCACTAGGAGGGTGGTGAAGCACTGGAATGGGTTACCTAGGGAGGTTTTTAGGCCTGGCTTGACTAAGCCTTGGCTGGGATGATTTAGTTGGTGCTGATCCTGCTTTGAGCAGGGGATTGGACTAGATGACCTCCTGAGGTGTCTTTCAACCCTAATATTCTATGATTCTATGATTCTAAGTAAAAAAAAAGTAAATCAGCAGATGTGTCCTGCTACTTTGAAGGTTCCATCCCTGCAATTGCAAAGCAAACAGAATACTTACCAGAGGTTCTTTCCCCTGCATCAGACTCGCCTGTGCTGGGCTGTAGGGACTGGCTTCACTACCCAGGAATCAAAAATAGGTCCTGGCTCCCCATGCCACTGGATCCCTTGGTCACCTCTCCCTCATAATCCTCTTTGCTGTTCATGATGGGGGCCTGTGGGCTCTTGGGGATGGTGGTGGGGTGTCCGCCAAAGATGGCATGCAGCTCTTTGTAAAAGCAGCAGGTCTCCAGCTTCTCATCAGAGTGACTGTTCCCCTCTCTTGAATTCTGCTACACCTGCCACAGCTCCATGGCTTTCACACTGTTGCATTGTTGCAGGACCCTCTTGTAGCTCTTCTCTACCATGCCCCAAGTGATCTGCTCATAGATGCTGGCATTTCTACAGCTGGATCAGAGCTGTGTCTGCACAGCCTCTCCTCCCCACCTACTCAGGAGAGCCAACACCTCCTGAGTAGTCCAGGCAGGAATGCCTCTGCAGTGTGTAGCCAGTATGGTCAGCTGGGCAGTTGCAAGGTGTGCTCTCCAAGCCAGGCAACCAGGAAATTGATTTAAAAAATGTTCAGGGCTTTAAAAGGTACGGGTGTGTAACTATGTACCTGGCTGCTGGGCAGCAGAGTTCAAAACAGTGACCAGAGTGGTCAAGTTGGGGCATTGTGGGACACCTCCTAGAGGCCACTAAAGTCAATGTAAGTAATGAAGTAATTCGTGTCTATGCTGACACTGCGTCAACGTAACAATGTCGACCTAAATGCTGTGCTTCTCATGGAGGTAGAGTTATTAACCCAATGTAGCAGGTGAGGTATGTCGATGGGAGCAAAAATTAAATGTAGACACAGAGTTATATCAACGTAAGCTGCCTTGTATCAGCCTAACTCAGTAGCCCAGGCCTCACTTATACTGGTATAAATCAGGAGTAACTCCGCTGAAGCCACACCCATATAAGACTGATGTGAATGAGAAGGGTGTCCGGCCTTTACTGAACTTTGCCTAAAATAAAGCTTTTAGAGTGAGCTCTGTGGTGTTTGAGAAAATGATGATGAAGAGGGTATTAAGAAAAGTGTCCTAAAATTATTTTAAAAATTAATATTGATTGGTATTAATTCAAAGAAACTACTAAATTGATGGGCTCAGTGGGATACAAATGAAATGTGTTACTGCTTTGGTGCATCAAGTATCTTACTGCTGTTACTTTACTATGTTGTATTATTGGATACAGCTCAAGAATAATGTATGCAGTCATCAGAGGAATGCACCAGACAAGGGCATTGTCAGAACATGCACTGATTTGAACATAGCTCCTGAGGGTGGCTTCTGAACATTCTTCTTTGTGGTGTAGCTAATTGGAGGCGTGGTGTGGCTAGGGCTGGATAAAAGTGCTGATGTGCACATTGCCAAAATTATATGATGAAACCAAAAACTCTGCCATCTTTCCAAAAGATTGAACATTATGAGTCTTGGCAAAATCCTGAAGTTCTGTTTCCATTGGGATATGTACAGATGCCTTTCATTTCACATATGCAGAAAGTATTAAAACTACACCACTTTTAAAAAAAAATGTTCATGAAATGGAATATTTCATTGCATAATACATACTTGTGGCTATAGATTAATATTTAAAGCAGTGGCAAGGAATAACCACATAGGATCCTCCACTTTCCCACCCCAAGATGTGAAAATTCGGTGAGATATATACTAAATGCCATGCTGACCAATACCTGGAACTTTGACATATAGTCACAGAGCCAATGAGCAAAAAAGACAAGGTGAAAGGGGGGGAAGTAGGCTGTTTTACTTTAATAGCCTATTATATTGTTACTGCTTTTGACAATTTCACTTCCAAAAAATTCAAACTTTAAATGTAATTAAAGCAGGTAGAGAAAAACATGCTAGTTTGCTAGGTCATTTTTGGTGGGTATTTTTTGGTTAATAGTGATAACAAATTCTACTCATGTGTTTTGAAATCCAATTATTTTGAGCTGGCAAAACCAGAAAATAGTATGAAAACATATACACAAATATTTCAGTGAAGTGTGCATTTTTCCCACATTTATCAAATCTTGCTACTATTCTGTAAACTCTTATCTAGTTTTTTGTAGCATTAGAGCTGCAATGATTTACACCATCTGATCTGGGCTATTTTGTGTATATATTTTTTTTAAAGAATCACTAAGAAAAGAGGGGATGTAGCCTTCAGCAGCTTAGGGCCAGGGCACCCCCAGATGAAGCTGTATACCCTTCATACGTTATTTTCTCTTAATTTATTAAGTTTTAAATATACATGTTCTAAAATTTCATGGTGTCCTTTTTCTTTGGACTGAATTCTTTTCAAAATAAATTTCTATTTAAAACATAACTCATCTTTATTATTTTGCAACATCCACTACTGAGTGCTTAGCAAGTCTGAAAGCCAATTACTTGTTACTGACAATGTGATACAACTCATTGGATAAGCCATATACAAAATTAATAGATGTTTTGACAATGTTATATTCCTATATGTGAATCAATCACCACACAAGCCATGTAGCGCTAACTGCAGCAAAACACTCTATGGTGGCTTACTCTTAAATTGCTTTCAAAGACTCTGTAGCCATATAGCTCTGCGTTCAGCTCTTCTAATAGCCCTTGTGTTTGGCTGTTCAAATTCAGCAGACAATCACCCACTGCACCTCTGCTCTCCACCTCAGTGAAAACTTGTCCCCCTTTGCTTCATATACATTATGCAGTACATAGCAGGTAGCTATAACTATTGGGATATTTTCTCACTGAAATCCAATCTTTTGAGTAAACAACGCTAACCTCCCTTGACTTGATCAAAAGGACACTCCACTATGTCCTGCACATTGCCCAGTGTTGCAGTCCTTCATGGCCAGAGGCAATTAATGGCTCTGGGCACTTATATGAAAATGTCCCCCGGAGTGGATTTCCCAACTCCAAATTGATTTCCCACTGACTGGTAGCAATCTGGCATTGCAAGTTTCCAGAGTGCAATTACCATTCATTTCTCCTCTGTCATTGCACCTCTCATTTTGGTGTTCCTGCCATGGAGGGCTGGGACATGCTCAGGGCACAGATCCAGTAATGTGGCCTTGTGGATTCAAAAGCTCTGCGATCACTGCTCATCATCCCAAGCCTACATTACAATGCAATCCCACCAATCAATGCTTGTTTCTCAGACCCAGAAGCAGAGCTCCACTGCCTGCAGCTGAACCATGAATTCCACTAACAACCTTGAACTGGTTCTCAATATATCCCACAGCAATCTGTCCTCCATGAAATCATCATGTTCGCCACTGATTTGGTTCTTCTTGCAGTTCTGCAAATACTGCAGGATTGTGCACTCTGTGTTTGCACTGGTGACAATAGTGCAGAACTGTGCAGGCTCCATGTTTTTGTCAGAGATGGCGGACAGTGAGGAAGACCACGCACCTTTGTGGAATTTTGAAAAAAGTGCAAATATTATGGGATACAGTAATATTATGGGATGGAGACAGTTGCAAATTGGGAACTTGACCCCTTGCTCCCAGTCAGCCCTGCATGCCTCATTTCAGGCCCATCATATATTTCTAAAACATCCCAAAACAGTGCGCTGGAGTTGCAGATCGGGGTATCTACTTATAGTGCACTGTTAATTGATACAAGCACTCCTGGTGAGTATGCACACCACTGACACAAGGAGCCAAGTATGCATGCACACAAGCGATGTACTAACTGCAGGGGCTTTATGCTGACTAACTTGCAACAACGTAAGTTTGTAGTGTAGAGATGGCCTCAGTAACTTTCCCAGAGCTGAAGAAGAGCTCTGTGTAGCTTGAAAGTTTGTCTCTCTCACCAACAGAAGTTGGTCCAATAAAAGATATTACCTCAGCCACCTTGTCTCTAATATCGTGTGACCAACATGGCTACAATTACACTGCAAAAAATATTTTTCATGTCTCCTACTCACTAAGTTGTTATTGCTATTACAATGTTGGTGAAGAATTAAAAATTTGTCACTATAGATGTGGAATCTATATGCATTCATGAAAGACATTTTTATTACTTTCAAACAAATGAAAAAGTGAGACCCAGTTGGATTTATTCCCATATAAGGTCTAAACTGCTTTGTTACTTTATGTTGTTTTTAATCTGCATAGAGAATACTGGCATACTATTGAAAGAGGTTCTGGATGGATTCCAATTGATGGATAGATAATGTTTGGATGTCTTTGAATGAGATGGCACAGCAATACTGTTTTACAGAGACATACAAATTTAATCCAAAACAACAAAACAAAACATGCATCCGATGAAGTGGGTATTCACCCACGAAAGCTTATGCTCCAATAAGTCTGTTAGTCTATAAGGTGCCACAGGACTCTTTGCCGCTTTAACAAAACAAAAGTATATGAAACATAATTCAGCACTAGCCCCAACACTACAATAACCCCCATACACTTTGCTAATGATTAGTGAATGCAAATGGAAATGAAAGCATTAAAGATGTGAAATAGTGAACTGCATAATAGAGCCATGTTTACTAAATATTTTAGTGCAGAGTCTCAGCTGGGACTTAAGATGCAGCTCGAATTGCTTCATTAATTTTTACAGCAATTTTCAGTTCTCTAAAAACTGTCACCTTTAGAAGGCAACAGCACCTTGCCAAATGCTGAAGCATGCATTTAGGGAGAATATTATATTTCAGACCCTGGCTTAAAAAAAGTGTGAATGTTCAGTTCATATACATGATCAGTCTAGTATTAAATCGTTAATTATCATACAGTGGTTGACAATTAATATTTACCCAAATGCCTTTTGCAGGTAATTTACCATTGGGGAATGCACATGCTTAAGTAGGCTTTAATTCTTTAGGCTGAGATTTTGTAACGGGTATTGAAAAAAGACATTCAGCCAGATAGTGAACATTAAGCACAGACCTGCATTAGGCAGTGTGGAATCATATTGCCCCCTGGCAGCGCTCCAAGTGGCACTGCGTCTGAGGAAACAAAACATCACCTCATGTGGAAGTTGCACCATCCTTTTGAATGGTGTAGTTGATAAAATATAACAGTGTTTACAAATATAGGGCCATAAACTCTCATTGATCCCTTCTCACAGCCTCCATTTTCATCCATTGGGTTTGAACATATAGGTCAAAGACACTAAGTAACTTACATGTGGAATAATAACAGATGTTAAAAATATGTGACCTGATTGTGCCCCCAAGACCTGAGTGTACTAATGATGGTAACAGGCAATTTAAATTAAATATGTTTAAAAACACTTATGGTATTGCCAACTCCAGTCACTCAAATCTCATGAGTCAGGCACTCAAAAATCATGAGAATAGCTTAAAGATCATGAGATTTTAAAATAATCCATTTAGGGGGCTTTTTTTCCTTCTGTTTTTTGAGTCTTTAGGTCATACTCATGTCATATTTTCAAGCTTTTTTTTCCCTACAGCCATGAGAGCTAGAAACTTAATTTTTTAAAATGAAAGTTGCATGTCTCACACAATCACTTGTCTCCAGTAACTGAAGCTTTAAGAAATAAACCAAGCATTGTGAGATGTGTGATAAAATCATGAGAATTAGCAACACTGTGTAACTTAAAAAAAACCTTCACCAAAATAAAACCAAGCTTTAAAATGTATCTATATGCAGTGCCAATGCTTATCTTAAAATAGTTTTTACTGCTCCTAGTTATAGATTCTGAGAATGCAGATGTGTGTGAGAATTGTTCCCTTCTATTTACAGATAAAAGTATTTCAAGAGACCATTTCATGCACCTCCCAAATCCTGTAATATATAATGAAAATACTTTTCTCTGTGTATCTTGCTTTGCTAAAATGCTCTAACCAATTCCCATAGAGGAACTTTGATCCTCTGTTTTTGTAACCTTTTTGCATGAGACAATACAAAGTAAATAATTTCTACAGAGGAATATTAAGTTAGAGAAAAATTAAAATATAAACACATAACTAAGCAAAAATTCATGGTGAGAATCAAAGCTTGCAGGCTTTATTCTTTAGAATAGTGAATACACGGATCTTTCTAATCACCTTATTGTCAGAAGGGATACATTCCATAAGATCTGTGATCAAAGCATTGTGCTGGATTATCTGTATGTGTGTTTAGCATAATCTAGGATTAAGCATGTTCTTTAAAGAAAGACAAAGTTGTCGTTCATTTTGAGATATCATTAGATCTTTGTAATCATATGTTAATATCATTAAATACACTAAAGAAAAGAAAATATCAGCTATTGAACTCTTTCTGGAAGACGAAGTCATTTTTATTAGAATACAGAACAGTAAATTTGGTTAGTTTATTTAAAGAGTTACAAACGCTGACTCAGTTAAAAAAAACTTTTCACACATACATTTTCTCGTCTGCACTGTTGTTTCTTTTTGTGTTCATGTGTATGTGGATGGATGAGTGTCAGTTTTCTGGGAGCTAATGATTTGTCCATTAAGAGCATTCCATTTTTCTGGGCAAAGAGCTTTTCATCCTATTCTAACAAAGTTAGAATATGTGGGCCTGTTTCCTGATTCTCATCTGTTTTACAATGGAGTAACTCCATTGATTTCCATAGGGTTACTCTTAACTCTCATTCCATAGACTTTGAATCAAGCCTTCAGGGAAGAACTTCCATTGATTCTAGTGGGCTGTGCATAATGCCCCTAGGGTCTAATCCACAGTACAAAGTAACTCCTGGGAGGTACTGGGAGCTGAAGCATTCAGCTCTGGCTCCGGTAGTGATCAGCACGTTGTAGGAATGGGCCATTATCCTGATGTAAATATAATCAGATCCAGCTCACTTTTGATCTCTGTGAGGGGAGTGGAGGCAAGGTGGAGGGCATAAACAACTGGAAAATATAGGTCTTTCCATACTTTAACACAGTGCAAATTGCAAAGTATGCTGTTCTCTATGACAGAACACTATACACCAATTTGCCTCTGAGAATTTGTTTCCACATTTTTTCTTCTTCCAACTACAGTCAGTGTTTCAAACCAAATAACCACATGGCCTGTATGTAGTGAATTATTTAATAGATATAAAGGTATGTAGAATACATGTAAAGGATATATGACATGACATGCATCTATAAGGTGCCACTGGACTCTTTGCCGCTTTTGCTGATGTAAAGGATGTAGATCATAGAAATGTCAGGCTGGAAGGGACTTCAGACGTCATCTAGCCTGGTCCTCATGTTGAGGCAAGACCATGTAAACCTAGACCATCCCTGACAGGTGTAACCTGTTCCAAAAAACCTCCAGTGACAGGGATTCCATGGGGAAGCCTATTCAAGTGCTTAACTAGCCGTATAGTTTAAAAGTTTTCTAATATCTAACCTAAATCTCCTTTGCTGCAGATGAAGTCAATTACTTCTTGTCCTACCTTGTGGGCATGGAGAGCAATTGATCTTCTTTGTAGCAGCCCTGAACACATCTGAAAACTGTTATTGGTTCCTTTCTCAGTCTTTTTTGCTTAAGACTAAACATGCCGAGTTTTTTTAATGGTTCCCTTTTATGATATGATACACTGGACCCTCGCTATAGCCTGCGTTGCTATAGTGCAGATTCGCGTATAATGTGGTCGCGGCGATGGATCCCAAATTTAAATATTTAAATTGGGATCCATGGCAATACGTCCCCCATGTTAACGCGGTCCCTGCATTAATGCAGGACCGCACATGGATCCTGAACCACGGGCTATAGCGAGGGTCTGGTGTATCATATTTCTTGTTCTCCTCTGGACTGTTCTCCAGTTTGTCCACATCTTTCCTAAAGAGTTGCACCAGAACTGGACACAGTACACCAGCTGAGACCTCACCAATTCTGAGTATAGTAGGACAGTTTTCTCCCATGTCTTACATACAACAATCTCCTGTTAATACACTCCAGAATGATGATAGCCTTTTTCACAACTGCATCACATTGCTGACTCATATTCAATTTGTGACCCTCTATAGCCCCCAGATCTTTTTCAACGGTACTACCACCTGGCCAGTTATTCCCCATTTAGTAGTTGTGCATTTGATTTTTTTTCTTCCTAAGTGAAGTACTTTGCATTTTTTCTTTATTAAATTTCATCATGTTGATTTCAGACCCATTCTTCAATTTGTCAAGATCATTTTGAATTCTAATCTTGTCCTCCAAAGTACTAGCAACTCCTTCCAGTTTGGTGTCATCTGCAAATTTTATACACATACTCTCTTCTCCATTATCCAAGTCATTAATGAAAATACTGAATAATACTGAAAGTACTGGACACAAGACAGACCCCAGGGGGATCCAACTAGATATGTCCCCCCAGTTTAACAGTGAACCATCAATAACTACTCTGAGTATTGTCTTTCAATACAATGTTTTACACTCTCTTTATATTAATTTCATCTAAACCACATTTCCCTAGTTTGCTTAAGAGAATATCATATGAGACTGTGTCAAAAGCTTTACTAAAATCAAGATAGCACAATTACAGCTTCCCCATTCAAAAGGCCAGTAACCCTAAAGAAGGAAATTAGGTTGATTTGGTATGACTCGTTCTTGTCAAATCCATGTTGGCTATTCTTTATAACCCTATTATCCTCTAGGTGCTTACAAATTGTTGCAGCATCTTTCCAGGTACCAAAGTCAGTCTGACTCAGAGCTCGAATTAGAGAGGGGTTTAGGAGGACCAGGCCCTCTTACTACTTTTGGGACCTACCTAATTTCTCTCCTATTCAAAGGCACTGGGAGGCAGAGTGTTTTGGCTCCTTTACTTTTCCCAATGTTCCCTGGAAACTACTGACCAGAACAGGGAGCTTCTGCAAACTGCCTGTCCAGTTTGAGAACATGCTCACAGAAAGCTAGCCAGAGCAAGAGAGCATATATAAACTATACATGCGGCCAGAAGTATGCACAGCAAGCCAGCCAGCACAAGGGCATTTCAGCACATTCAAATCCTGCTAGAGCTTGTACAACAATTTAATTTTTATGCCAGCCTACAAACGTGCCCTTAGGCAGGGCAGATCTACTTTACAAATTTACAGCTCTCCTGTTGTTGTAATAACTCCACCTCCGCAAGAGACGTTAGCTATGTCAGCGGAAGAAACTCTCCTGCCAACATAGCGCTTTCCACATGGGGGATTATACTGATTTTTCACACCCCAAGCAACGTAGTTATACTGAAGTAAGTATGTAATATAGCCTAAGGCAGGGAAAGTCATCAAAACCATTGTTAATTTGAGTCCTACTTTGGGCAGAAATCTGGAAAAGGTTGGAAGGTACATTGGTAAAATCTGTCTCTGTAAGGAGTTGGTGTTGGTTGGTTGGTGTTGTTTGTTTTTTTATTTTGGGGGCATGTAATCAAAGCATTTCATATATTTATATAAATATATATGAATGACCTGGGATCTGTGTGTGTGTGTGTGGGGGGGGGAATTAAGGTAACACTAATCTAAACATTGGAAATCCAGAAAATGAAATCAATAGTTAAAATAGTCATCATCCTTGTGGGGAGTGTGCGTGTGTGAGCGGGTGGTCTGGCCAGAGTGTGCAGGGGATGGGCCCAGTTTGGAGAAAGGCTAGATGGGGGGACCTGCAGCATACCTGAGGAAGCATGGCTGAAGCAGGGGCAGAAGCCCCAGCTGGAAGTGGGTAGTTGGAATAGGGGGCCCAACTCAGTGTGCAGCTCTGGCTACTTGACCCAGGTCCTCCAGTTAGTTGCTTCCTGTGATATGTGTCAGTACTAATGGCTTAATGGGATGAATGGTGGATGTCCACCTTGTATTAAATAATATGCGTAGGGCCAGCAAATCAGTGAGGATAACTTGATAGTCCAGTGGGTAAAGCATTCACCTTAATGACTGGCAACTCACGTTCAACTCTCTGCTTGTCAGGTGGGGAGGGATTGAAATGGCATCTCCCACATCCCAGGTGAGAACTGTAGCCACTGGGCTAAAGGTCACAAAAGAGGTGTGAGTTAGGCATGGACCACTCTGGGGCCTGACTCAAGCAGTGGACTGCAAGCAGTGGTAGGTGCCTCTCTGCAGCCTAGACTTAGACACCTATCTGCCTGATAGGGGCAAGGCTTAGGTTACATCCATCTCATCAGCATCTGGTGTTGAGTAGCTTAGGTGGCTCCTCGCCTACCATGCTCATAGTTGTGGATCCCATTCTCAGGCACCTATCTCTCCCTGTGCATTGTAAAGGAGCTTATGTGCCTAACCCAGCATTTGTGGATTCCAGTGATTTTCAAGGAGCCTAAAAGTTAGGTGTTGCAACACTTACTGTTGTAATATCTAAATCTTTTGTGGATACTAACCTCAGTGAGTTTAGCTGCCTACAGGTTTAGACTGCAGCTGAGCAGCAGTTTTGTGGATTGCAGTGGTACCTAAATCTGGGACTTGGGTGCCTAAGTCCCTTTGTGGATCTGGGCCATAGTCATCACATAGAATTTTGCATTCACAGACATGCTGGCTGTGCTTGCATTTAAAATAGAACCTAAGTTGACAAATAGTGTAATTAATTCATATATTTTACATGTCATGATAACAATTACTGTTGCTACAAATTGCAAGATAGATGAGGTTCTTACATAGTGGTTAATTATATCATTCATGTTATAAAGCTCATTACATAAGCTAATTATCTAATTTCAGCATAATTCTTTTATTATTCGTTAAAAATACATTAATTCCCCATTAACAGGCATTAGAATTTTACAAAAGGTCTAGCAGTGGCAGTGCTAATGTATTGTACATTACCTACATTTCTTATATTTCATAAGACAAAATACCTTCTGTCATGTGAATTACTTTACGACCATCCCATCTAACACAGTTCCATATTTTCCCCCACCCAATCATGATCTTGCAGAAACATGTGTTCTCTGTGGTCTTTAATTCAGCCAATATGTTCCCTCTAAACTGGGATAATACAAGCTGAACTATAGCGCTACGGTCATTGTTTACACAGTCTTTGCTTGATTAAATACTTGGTACAGGGAAGCCTGCCCCTTTAAGGGACAATGGGACTTTTGCCTGTCAGCACTGTTCAGTTAGCCCCACTCCGCTTCACCTGTGCTGGGTATTGAATTTAAGAGGAAGGAAGCACAGCTGTGGGGAGCTGGCTGGAGAGGTGAGTATAAATCAGGCAGAGGTTAAGGAGTGGCTGTTCAGGAAATAGCAGGGAGCAATTCAAAGGAGCCAAGGAGGGGTGAGATGGAAATGAACCTGGAAAGGGCAAAAGCTCAATCCTATGGTGGGCAGAAGAGTGCCTGAAATTAAAGGAGAGAAGACAGACCCCTTGGGAAGGAGGGAAGCCTTTAGGTTTTAGATTTGGGAAGCCTTGAGGTTTTAGATTTGGATTCCCCAGAAGGGGTGGACTCTTGTTAATGACTTAGTTGGAGGGCAAAGTCACTGCAGCAAGTCAATGGCATGGTGAGAGCAGGCTGAAGATTGTGTGGAAAAACTGGGGTGGAAGTGCTACATCTGCTACTCTTACTGCAGGGGGGTTATCTGGGATGGTGAGTCATGTAACAATACCTGTGATTTTCTAAGGGCCAAATACCGACGCTGCTGGCCTGTACTGTGAGAAATTGAATTTCATGGGGAAAGCCCCCTGGCAGCAGCGAGAGGTGTGCCATGGATCCCCACCCTTCTGTCTCTTCCTTCCTACTTCTGTATGCAGCAGTGGAGTCATTGGGAGTTATGGGAATGTGGTGCCTTCCCGGATGTCCTGGCGTGGGGTAGCATCCAAGCTACTTGGTGGTTGAAAAGACAGCGAGTGAGCCTTCTCCCAGCCCAGCACCAGAGCTGGCTGGCATCTTCTAAATGGAGATATCAGCAGGAAGTGGGCCCATTGGCCCACAGTGAAACGTAGTGGGGTGACACCTATTCAACCCACACTCACAAGCACCTGTATCCCTTTCAAGCTCCCCCTGGGCAGATCTATTGGTACTACTGCTGACCATAATATTCTTGGCTCCTGCACAGGAGAAGGCTCTAAAGACAGTCTGTGGAGGAGGAGGTGGGGAATTAATTTGCATGAGAACCTTCCAAGTCTCCCTGGGTTCCAAGTGGCTCTGTGTCCCCTAATGTGTCAGCATGAGCATACTTGGGCATATTAAGTCCACTGCAGAGCTCCCATCTCAGTGCATAACATATCTCTGTACCCCATAGGGATTTGCCTTTAATAATTTTAGCAACAATTTAAAATTAATAACAGGTCTATATGATAGAAAGTTTACATACCTCTTCTTTTCTTATATATATTAGCACTGGCATTGCAACTTGGACACCAAACAGCAGAAGTATGAGTCCAAGATACTAATAAAAAAATCAAATAAAAATAAATATATAAATAAGAATTATTGCACAACAGAATAATGCATGGAAAGCTGCTTCATAAACTGAAATCTGATCAGCCATGTTTATTATTTAAATAAAAAGAAAAGGAGTACTTGTGGCACCTTAGAGACTAACAAATTTATTTGAGCATAAGCTTTCGTGAGCTACAGCTCACTTCATTGGATGCATGAGTGAGCTGTAGCTCACGAAAGCTTATGCTCAAATAAATTTGTTAGTCTCTAAGATGCCACAAGTACTCCTTTTCTTTTTGCGAATACAGACTAACACGGCTGCTACTCTGAAACCTGTTATTATTTAGATGTATTCCAATAAAAGTAAGGAAATATGTCCCTATAAAAGCAATCAGAGAGCACAATACATAGGTATTGCTGCTGCTGCCTAATTCAGGATTAGGCCATTGCTATGTATGCAGTGCTGCAGCGGCACGACTGTACTGATACTATGGCACATCTGGTGAAGACACTCTGTGCTTATGGGAGAAAGCTCTCATGTTGGCATAAAAAACCACTTCTGTGAGCAGCAGAAGCTATGTCAGAAGCTCTCCCATTGACGTAGCGCTGTGCACAGAAGCATTTATGTCGGTGTAACTTATGTTGCTCAGTGGAAGGGGGGGAAATTCACATCCCTGAGTGACATAAATTTTGCCAATATAGGCTGTAGTGTACACATGCCTTAGATATTAAGTAAGACACAACTTGATGACACTAGATTTAAAGAGGAAGCTTTTAACTTTTATTGAAATAATGAGCAAAGTTACTGGTAGGTAGTAGAGATGTTAAGCATAATAATTACAGAGTAGTTGCAGTATATAGTGCCATTCATCTTGAAAACATTGTGAAACTTTTAGGGTGAAATCCAGGCTCCTTTGAAGTAAATTATTATTTATTGGTATTATCATAACAGCTAGTAGCCTCAGTTATGGACCCGGAATCCACTCTGCTAGGCACTATACAAACTTAGAATAAAAAGACATAAGAACAGCCATACTGGGTCAGACCAATGGTCTGTCTAGCCCAGTATCCAGTCTTCTGACAGTGGCCAATGCTAACTGCTTCAGAAGGAATGAATCTATCTCCTGTTGTTCACACCCAGTTTGTGGCAACCAGAGGCTAGGGATACCCAGAGCATAGGGTTGCATCCCTGACCATCTTGGCTAATAGCCATTGATGGACCTATCCTCCATGAACTTAACTAATTTTTTTGAACCCCACTATAATTTTGACCTTCACAGCATCCCCTGGCAATGAGTTCCACAGGTTGACTGTGCATTGTGTGAAGCAGTACTTCCTTTTGTTTGTTTTAAACCTGCTGCCTATTAATTTCATTGGGTAACCCTTGGTTCTTCTGTAATGTGAAGGAGTAAATAACACTTCTTTATTCACTTTCTCCACACCATTTACAATTTCATAGACCTCTATCAGATTCCCTTTTAGTCATCTCTTTTCCAAGCTGAGAAGTTCCAGTCTCTTCTGATACAGAAGCTGTTCCATACCCTTAATCATTTTTGTTGTCCTTCTCTGTATCTTTTCCAATTCCAATATATCTTTTTTGAGATGGGGTGACCAGAATTGCATGTAATATATGTGGGCATACCATAGATTTATATAGAGGCATTATGATATTTTCTGGCTTATTATCTATCACTTTCCTAATGCTTCCTCATATTCTGTTAGCTTTTTTGACTGCCACTGCATATTGAGCGGCTGTTTTCAGAGAACTATACACAATGACTCCAAGATCTCTTTCTTCAGTGGTGACAACTAATTTAGACCTCATCATTTTATATGTATAGTTGGGATTATGTTTTCCAATGTGCATTGTTTTGCATTTATCAACAATTAATTTCATCTGCCATTTTGTTGCCCAGTCACCCAGTTTTGTGAGATTCCCTATGTAACTCTTTGCAATTTTTGGATTTAACTATCTTGAGTAACATATCATCTGCAAATTTTGCCACCTCATTATTTCTCTTTTTTCAGATAATTTATGAATCTGTTGAACAGCACTGGTCCCAGTACAGATCTTTGGGGGACACCACTATTTACCTCTCTCCATTTGGACAATTAATCATTTATACCTATCTTTTGTTTTCTGTCCTTTAACCAGTTCCATGATCCATGAGCGGACATTCCCTCTTACCCACGAATGCTTACTTTAAAAGCCTTTGTTGATGGACCTTGTCAAAGGCTTTCTCAAAGTCCAAGTACACTATGTCCCCTGTATTGCTCTCCTCCATGTTTGTAGACCCTCTCAAAGAATTCTAATAGATTGGTGAGGCATGATTTTCCTTCACAAAAGTTGTGTTGACTCTTCCCCAACAAACTGTGTCCATATAAGACAGCCCCTAGGAGTTTTTCCATTGACTTCAGTGAGGCCAGGATCTCACTCTTAGTAATTAATCATTACAACCTTATGGAGACTGGCAATTAGATACCTGTATTATCATCTCCCTTTAACAGATGTAAAAAAGTGATGCAAAAAGGCTAAGGCACTATAGTCTAGTGCCATAGATTGAGCTGGGGTAAAATCCAGGATTAGAACTCAGGAGTTCCTAGCTCTGACTGGTGTGTCTCATTGACGTTTGTGGTACTTTACCAACAAAAAGGATATCTCTCTGCCTCAGGGTTCTTATCATCTAAATAAGATATTACACAAAAAAGGATAATAAAGAAATGGGGAAAAAAGGAATATAGGAGCATGAAAAACAAAAATAAAGATTGTGAGAATTTAAAATTATAGCCCAATCCTGCTGACATTGATGTGTGTCTTGCCATTAATTTCAACTGAGTCCTTAAAGAACAGATATCAAATATGAGTACTAGTTACAACCATAATAGCCAAAATAATTGCTAGCTACTCTTTATTTAATCATACTTGGAGTTTCCATAATATAGCTATATTATAGCCATTTGTGTCTTCAAAGTATAAGTTATCTGTCATGAAACACTCTTCATACTTAGTGTGATATTACTCTAATGGATGAAATCCTGGTGCCATTGTATCAATGGGAGTTTTCTGATTGACTTGAGGAGGGCCAAATTTTATCCAGCAGAGCTTTCAGCAATGGATATGCAAAACACAAAACTGCGACATGATTCTCTTGGCCTTAGCCACACAAATTTCCCACTGATTTCATTGGGGAGTGATGCATGAGTAATATCTGCACAATCAGGCCCAAAGACAAGATTACATGAAATATTCTTGTTTTACAAGGACTCACTGTAAGGCTTGCTTCACATATTCTTAGCTTGCTATTTGTCCTGTGTGATCCCCTAAGTTACATGGTATTGTCACTGCTTCCTGACTGGATGAGTCCCAACGTGTGAAGAGCTTTCAAGATGGCCACATGAACACTTTCAGTGAGAATAGTTTTGCTGATCCTCATTTACATGAGTACCTGAAACACTGATACCTGTGACATTTTGCATCCTTCTGCCTTTTTCCCACCCACTCTCCTCTGAATAGCATTGGAGGGGAAGCAGCAGTGCTGGTGCAGTTGCTGTGTTCTGCAATATAAGTAGCCCAAATAGGGAGTAAGTCCCTTATTTCCCTATACTCTTTGGAGTATGTACCTAGACTGGCTCACGACCCATTAATCAAGTATAATCACATTCGTAGTAGAGCATTTATCTTGGAGTTCAGACAGGCCCCAATATATGCACAGGGGTCTCCTGTGTAGTCCTCTCTAGGCTCTCTCTACTGTTTCACTGCATTACCTGTTTCCTTTCTCTGAAGTGAAGCTACAGAACAAGCAAAGGCTTCTTCTTAGATTCTATCATCATTACAACATCCATAAGTTACTATCATTTGAAATAAGCCCTTGTATGCACTTCTGCTTTTGTGCAAAGCTGTGTTGAAAATATAGCCTATTCATAGATATAAAACTAAAAGGGACCATTGTGATCATCTAGTCTGATCTGTATAACACAGGCCATAGGGCTTAAGGTCCTTAAAGTTCACAAAGCAATTGCACATTGCAGTGCTACAAGTGTAGTGTTAGTAATTTTGTATCTGAGGCCATTTTTTTTCCTTTTTACCTCCAGCTGTTGTTTTTTTCTGTCTATTAGATCAGCTACTTTAGTATTTCTTAGGTCTACTTCTAAAGTTGTGAATGTCAGCCTGTCAAGGAAGGCCCTTAAGCAAGGAAGCTTGGCAGATGGCACACACTGCTAGTGAGTCAATAATGCTCATCTGATTCAAAGGGGGCCAGCATCCTTAGAGCAGTGGTCCACAGACCCCTGGGGGTCCACAGACTATGTCTAAGGGATCTGCAAAAGGTTGTCGTTACCATAGCACAATGGTTTTCAAAGGGGTCCACACCTCCAATCGAAATTTTTAGGGGTCTGCAAATGAAAAAATGTTGCAAACCATTGCCTTAGAGCAGTTGTGGGCAACTTGCGGCCCGTGGGCTGCAGCCCGTCAGGGTAATCTGCTGGTGGGTTGCCAGACTGTTTGCTTACATTTGCATGGTTACCCACAGCTCCTCCCAGTGGCCGCGGTTTGCCATTCCCCGCCGCTGGGAGCTGTGGGAAGCAGTGCGGGCCTGACTGCCACTTCCCACAGCTCTCATTGGCCGGGAATGGCAAACCGTAGCCACTTGAAGCTGCGGGTGGCCATCCAAATGTAAACAAACTGAAGGGCCAAAATCCATTTGCTTCTGATGTACGATCTTAACTACAGTTTCTGATAAGAACTTTTTATATAGGCCCAGATGAGGACTAGCTAACAAAGAACAATACATGGCTAAGAGAAAGCGGGATAAACAGACAACCTTGTGTGTTTCAAGTCAATGAGCAGAGTCAGCATGACTCCAGATGGTGAGTTATAACTGGGTTACAACTGGGTAACTTATCGCAAGTTATAGACACACGAAGCACTGAGAAGGGCCTCCAAGGTAACTTCCTGGTACTGATGCCAGAACAGAGTTCAGGGAGAGGTCTAACATGATTGACGTGAGTTATGACACCCTCCCCTCACAGATGTATGCCAATCATAGCCCACAGAAGTGCAAAGGGTAAAACTATAAACAGTTGTTATTTTTAGGTACTAATTATTGCTTTTTTGCTTTAAATCTCCAGGAATGTACCTGTTGGTCAACTGGGAGAGCTGCTACCTCCTTCCCCTGGACCCTAAAATTAGACCTCTATAATAGAAATAATATAAGGATAATTACCTGTGTGTTAGCAATATGTTAATTTGAACCATGGGTGGAGCCATTATGTAATCTTTTAGACCATTGTTTTATTGTGCTTATCTTTGTCTTACTGCTAGAACCTATCCAGGGGCTTGGGAAAACCCATCCCTGTCGCTTCTCTCCACACAATGAGCACCCTATATAATCTATTGTAATTAATTGTCTAATAAGCAAAGTGACACTCCACCAGCTCTGTGCGTAAGAAACTCCTGTGCTTGACTCTACACAGTGTCCATTTCTGATCCTTCACAAACAGTCTGGTGGCCCGCACGTTGCCCACCATTGCCTTAGAGGGACAGAATTTTGACCAGCCTGAAAAGAAGATACTATTGAAGTAGCTGACAGATGTGGAAGGAACCACTCCCAGGTTGGAATTTTGGTTATACCTGGAAAGATACTTTTATCCTGAACAAGGCACATGGGGTGGAGTGTGTATGGGAGTGTTTAATTCTCCACTGTCCTGTACCTTGCTCCATTGTATTTACACCTTCAAATCTGAATTCTCCATTCACACTAGCAATATCAGTTTACATTTACTTTTCACAGGTATGAATGACTATATTGGGTCCAAGGCAATGGAGAAACAGGCCCTAACTAATTAGTTATAGTGGGAATTGCCCTTCTAATCACCCATGTCCTGAATGCAGGTTGTATGGCAGAAGTGCCCAAACTTTTCCTCTCATGCTCTCCCCCCATTTACCAGTAATGGAATTTGTCAGTGCCCTGCCTCCATTACTGCACAGTTGGCTCTGTAGTGAAGCTTGGGCTGAAGGTGGAACTGGGGGCAGAACTGAGGATGGGGGAGCAGCTGGGGCGAGAGGTGGAGCTGGCCTGTGGCAGAGAGGGAATGAGGGCAGAGCTGGGCTGGGAGTGGAGCAGGGGGCACAGTGAAGCTGCCTCTAGGGCTGGACCTGGTCCGGGGGCAAAGCAGGACTGGATGGCACTCCCTCCTGGGCCCCGCCATATGCCTCCCTGAACATTCCTCCGCATCCCCCCTCGGAGGGCATGCCCAACAGTTTGGGGACCACTGTTATATGGGATGGTAAATATTTCAATTATTCCTTCTCTTCCTATGCTTGCAAGTCTTCACTTTCAAAAAGGCCATAAAGTGAGCACTGCTATCTCTGCTGAGCCTGTCCCTGCTAACATAAGTCAAACTGTGAGTCTGGTCTGCGGAGTCTGCTGTGCAGCAGACAAGAGCTTCATCTCATCCATTGAAGCACTGCACTCAGGAGAGCTGACTCCACAGAGCACCACAGCTTGCTGGGCAGGCAGACTATTGTCAGCAGGAGGAGCAATGGTTTAGAGCAGCGATTCTCAAACTGTGAGTCGGGACCCCAAAGCGAGTCATGACCCTATTTTAATGGGGTCGCCAGGGCTGGCTTTAGACTTTCTGGGGCCCAGGGCTGAAGTCGAAGACTGAGCTTTGGCTTCCCTTAAGCTTCAGCTACCGTTTAGCTTTGCCCTCATCTGCCCGGGACGGCAGGGCTTGGGCAGGTTCAGGCTTTGGTCCTCCATCTTGGCGTTGTGTAGTAATTTTTGTTGTCAAAGGGGGTCCCGGTGCAATGAAGTTTGAGAACCCCTGGTTTAGAGTGAAATCTGATTGCCCTGTTGAAGTGTTGTCTGAGGGACAGGGACACTTTTACTTGAACAGTTCCAAGAGCAAAGGGAATACAACATGCAATAGCACTGCCAATTTACAACTGAAGACAGCATCAACTAGTAAATTAAAGTCAACCAAATGTAAGGGTCTAAGTGAACTGAATGAATTCTCCCCGATAGCTAGTTGCGATGGGGAGAGACTTCCGGAGCAAACTGTATTTACATTAGCACACCTATTCTGCATGGATATCCAGCAGATAGAGCAGTATTGCTCAAAATAATCAACTTTGGCTGGTGTTGGGTTACAAATCACTTTACTATTGAATGCAGGGGTAGTGAAATGCTGATACCAATGTTGTTGGCATTATTGTATGAATACAGAGAAGCAGGACTGTACTTAACCTGTCCCAAATGATGGAGTAACCCACAACTGATAGGACCTTGTTAAGCCATGGTCTCAAATGCCAGAACCCTGTGAAAGGCTCCCTAGGGGGCCCCAGACTGGTTTAACCTGTTCCTCCCCACTGTTCAAAGAAAGAGCTAAACAGGCTTCATTAGCAGCCTCTTTGTTATTTTAAATGCTGAATCAGAGCTGAAATCAGTTGTGGTGGGACTGTATTTCTGCCCACCCTGCAAAGAGCTGAAAATTACTAAGAAACTGATGTGCAGCAGTCACAGCAGAGAGACAGGTGGCTGACAGTTGGTCAGTGAATGAGTGAGGCAGTGAGCAGAATGAGAGGCTGGTGAGGCAGTAAGGAACAGTGGTTGGCGGGGTGGCCAGGCGGCAAGGAGCAGCAACTGGCGGGGCAGCCAGCCAAAGCAAGTGCTCAGCTGGCAGCGCAAGCAAGGTGCCTTCTTCCCCAGGTGGGAGATGAACTCACAGAGATGCACCTCTGAACCCCGAGTCCTCTCTGACCAAGCACAACCTCTGTGAGTGGGGTATGGTAGGGGAGCAGAGAGGGACACAGAAAAGGAACTGTCTCAGAGTAGCAGCCGTGTTAGTCTGTATCCGCAAAAAGAACTTGTGGCACCTTAGAGACTGACAAATTTATTTGAGCATAAGGATTCATGAGCTACAGCTCACTTCATCGGATGCATGCAGTGGAAAATACAGTAGGTGGATTTTATATACACAGAGAACATGAAACAATGGGTATTACCATACACACTGTAACGAGAGTGATCAGGTAAGGTGAGCAATTACCAGCAGGAGAGGAAAAAAAAAACTTTTGTAATGATAATCAAGGTGGACCATTTCCAGCAGTTGACAAGAAAGTATGAGGAACAGTAGGAGGGAAAAATAAACATGGGAAAATAGTTTTACTTTGTGTAATGACACATCCACTCCCAATCTTTATTCAAGCCTAATGGTGTCCGGTTTGCAAATTAATTACAATCCAGCAGTCTCTCGTTGGAGTCTCATTCTGAAGTTTTTTTGTTGTAATATTGCCACTTTTAGGTCCGTAATTGAGTGACCAGAGAGATTGAAGTGTTCTCCGACTGTTTTTGAATGTTATAATTCTTAACATCTGATTTCTGTCCATTTATTCTTTTACGTAGAGACTGTCCAGTTTGGCCAATGCACATGGCAGAGGGGCATTGCTGGCACATGATGGCATATATCACATTGGTAGATGTGCAGGTGAACGAGCCTCTGATAGTGTGGCTGATGTGATTAGGCCTCATGATGGTGTCCCCTGAATCCTGCTTGTGGCATTCTCCCTGATTAATGTCAGGTGCCTTCCTTCCTTTCATGAAAAGTTTATTTTCTACAAGTGCCCAGGGGTGGTGTGTAATTTTCCCAGATTACTGGGTAGGGGCTCGAGTTGGTTCTTTGTTGTACTGTTGAAAAGAAACCCCTAGATACTGAACCCAGCCCTGATTGCTGTTGGATCCATCTTCCAGAAGGGTTATACAAATAATCCAGTAAAATAATCTGGCCTGGTAGCAAAACTGACAATGCAATCGTTTTTTTCCAGTACTGTCACCGCAAGTTGAACCTATACTGTTAAAAGGGTGGCAAGATGTACAGCATACTGTAATTCCACAAGGTGTTGCTACAAGTGGGTCTTTGTGAGAAGCAACCTTTATAGTCTGAAACTATAAAGGAGTTTTACACATTGCTTCAGGGGCTAGAGGCATTCCTCCCTACTCCCCCAGAAAAGAGCTTACTGATGATAAACTAATGTTGCAAATTAGAAACTATCTGATTTCTTTAAAGCTTCTTAGGAATTCCAAAAATGAAATAAAAACAAGGATGAATCCAACTCCAAGCAATATATAAGAAATATATGCTACCAAGTGGTTCTCACCTGTGAAAACTGAAACAAAATGAATTCATAAAATGTGATTTTTTTTCTTCGTAACTTCCACTTACAAAACCTCTGCCATTAAAACTTCTTCATTTTTAAAAATTCATTGTCCCAACTTTTTTAAAGCCATTGTTGAACAGATGGAATTACTGAAGTCACTAAATGAAGTTATTACCTGCACTGCTAGATCTGGCTAAAGAGACAGAGGTCTGCTTTCCTCATGATATTTCGTTAACTCCCAGTATTGTTCAGAGGAGGTATACACTCAGTGATGAGCTGGAGCCGGTTCACACCGGTTCGCTAGAACTGGTTGTTAAATTCAGAAGCCCTTTTAGAACCGGTTGTCCCACGAAGGACAACCGGTTCTAAAAAGGCTTCTAAATTTAACCGGCCAAAAGTGGCACCTTAGGCGCCGACTCCATGGGTGCTCCAGGGCTGGAGCATCCAAGGGGAATATTTGGTGGGTGCAGAGCACCCACCGGCAGCTCCCCACCCCACTCCCGGCCCCAGCTCACCTCTGCTCTGCCTCCGCCTCCTCCCCTAAACACGCCGCCCCGCTCTGCTTCTCCGCGCCCCCAGGCTTCCCGCGAATCAGCTGTTCACATGGGAAGCTGGGGCAGGCTGAGAAGCAGGCCGTGGCTTCCTGCTCAGGCCCAGGGATGCGGAGGTGAGCTGGGGCGGGGGGCGCGAGGAGGGCCCCCTGCGCCGCAGCAGTAACCCGGGGGGGGAGGCGCAGGGGAACTGCTCCCCGCCCCAGCTCGCCTCTGCCACCCTGGGCCTGAGTGTGAAGTTGCCGCCTGCTTCTCAGCCCTCCCAGGCTTCCCGCCGAACAGCTGATTCGCGGGGGGGGTGGGGGGGGCCAGGGCGGAGAAGCAGAACGGGGCAGCGTGTTCAGCGGAGGAGGCGGAGCAGAGGTGAGGTGATCTGGGGCTGGGCGCGGAGTGGGGAGCTGCCGTGGGTGCTCCAGCCCCGGAGCACCCTGGCAGTCGGTGCCTAAGGTGCCACTTTTGATGTGATCAGTGGGGGAGCGGCAGCTCCCCCTGCTCCCCCCCAGCTATGTTCCCCCACCCCTAGGAGCCAGAGGGACCTGCCAGATGCTTCTTGGGAGCTGCCCCAGGTAAGCACCTCCGGGACTCCCCACCTCGCCCCACCAGCAGCTGCCTCTGGCTCTTAGAGGTGGGGTGGGCACCCACTACGGTGGCCCACGAGACCCTCCTGCCCAGTTCTGGGGGCAGTCAGGGCACAGGGGAGGGGGGTGGATAGGGCAGGGATCCGGGGGGGGGGGGTCATCAAGGAATGCAGGGGGATTGGATGGGGCAGGAGTCCCGGGGGTGGGGGTGGGCAACGACCCCCTCGTGGGGTGAGGAGGGAACCCGTTGTTAAGATTTTGGCAGCTCATCACTGTATACACTCACATAGAAAGTAGTTCCATTTGTGAGAGTTCAGTCTGAAATCATAATACAAGGCATTCTGGGACACCCAGAGTTGTCCAGCAGCACATCAGATGTAAACAAGGATATATATAGTAGAGTTGTGTGAACAGTTCATAATGAAACCAGAGGACACTCACCTGCTTATAAGTTTGTTGTGCACTCAAAATTCATGCTAGATTCACAAACTCTTTGGGCATGGGTCCAGTTCTCCTTAACTGGAGGACCAGGACCAGGCTTCCATTTATATTTTATCATCTTTGTGGACATGAGAAGGTGGTTGTGATTCCACCCTCCACCCCTCTACATTGTCAGTGTCTTGTGTCAGAGTTACTTTACTGACTAGATGAGTTGTGGTTCCTTGTCACTCAGACAGCTCCTCCTGTGTGGCTCCTCACAGGTGGGAAGGATCCTTTTCTCAAGAAGTAATTCTGAGAGGGACTTCAGGAGTGTGGGTATGTGCTTCCTGCCCATGGGGAGAAGGCAAAATGGTTGGTGCTAATAATGCCAGCAGCAGGAGGGGAGCTGCCTCTATACTCTATTGCAGAAATAAAAAGATGTAGTTTTGTTCCTTAACTAACCTTGTTCTCATGTCATTATTCTGGGGACTCTGCCTAGCTGTGCCAATCCACCGACAAGTAGACCACAAGGTCACATAATACTTTTCAGGGGAGAGCTTGCTTTCCTCCTCCCTATGTTAGATCTCTGGGGGTAACCATTTAGACCACTCTCTGCCCCAAAGGCTCACATGGGAGGAGACATCTAAGGTGAACTCTTTCTTTCCCTTCTTCCATGTCTACAAGAAAGATTTTTGGACCTTTGTGACCTTCAAATCACCTCAGTGTTGATATCTGGGACAATGTAGTTGGCCCCTTCCCCCACATTCAGCCTTTGCGGAGATGGTTGCTCTCCTCCGAGTCTACACAGGAAATAGCTTGTGAACCCCTGAAGATCTTTCCTATTATTACAGGTGGGACAGAGGCTCAGGCCTGGTCTATACCTAAACTTTAGGTTGACCTAGCTATGTCGGCTACATTCACACCGCTGAGAGATGTAGTTAAACTGACCTAAGCTCTGTTATAGATGCTGCTCAACAGAAGAATACCTCTTCAATTGCTGTTCTAAGGGTCTATGCTACAGATTTCGTTCCCTCACTTTGACAGTAGATTTGTCCAGTGAGGAACAACATAAATTACAGCAAAGTTAATTCATTGCCTTTTAATCCAATGCTGCCACCTTGTGAAGAAATTCAATAATTATTTCTGTTAGCTTCTTTATGTTTTGCTAGTCATGGAATGCAGAAAAAAATCTATTTATACTCACATAAAACAGTGAATAAATTGTTTCTGTCAATTAGAAGCCACATGCCGAACATCATAAGCATAAGACCTAAAACTTGAAAATAATGGTTTTTTTAAAAATTAATTAATTAATAGTTGCTGAATAATATTTACCAAGTTATTTAACTTGTTAAAAATAAATCAAGATTCTTACCAAGAAAATTCCATTGAAGATGCTTAGAAAGTATTTTAGGATTAATATTTTATCTCTCGGTTTCATTCTCTTTCTTTTTCTGAGTTTTTAATGGCTTCTGCAAATATAATTATTCATTCAACCTAAATCATTCGTTCAATATAATTAATGAGATAAGTAACTCTTAAGTATATGTCTGAAACACAGTTCTATAAGAGTAAATATTTAAAACTGCTATTTTGAGTTACAAAGTGGCAGCATCATCAGAGGTGCCAAGATGGCTGACACATCATGGCTGCCTTATAGCTGTGATCAGTCTTACATTTTCTTTTTCAGTCTTTTCTTTCTACATCTGCAAAGACTTTTTGGAACAAGAGGGATGAAGGTGTGTGTGTCAAAGATGCCATGGTTCTGTCGGCTATACACTTACACAGCACCACTGTGACCATGAAGCTCCCGCTTGGCTGCTGCTAACCCTGTAGGCATCTTAACTCACTCAGCACCTAACATTGTTGGATCATACTAAAGAAGTTCTGTATTAAAATCACAAATGAGTTTGATTCCCCATAGTTTAAATTCCAGGGTACTACTAATTAAGAGGTCTCTTGGTTTTTGGTACTGTTTCTCTCCCTCTCTCTGTGAAACTTGCAAGCTGCTAATTGTGTTAGTACATTCTAAGACAGAGTCTGTTCTCAAAGCAATTCTTTGTAACAACAACTACTCACACAGAGGGAGACTCAAAGCAATACTCTGTAACAACAGAAACAGCACCCAGAGACTCCCCGCCCTTTTGTTGTATTCATCTAGCTTTGTTAACAATTGTGATTAAAATAGAGATAGAGGATGTATGTGGATGGATGCTTGGTGTGGATAATAACTGAATGATCAGGGAGGTGCCAGCCTAAGAATCCAGTGTCCATCGGCTGAAGAAGACATCAAGTGGAAATAACCAGAGGACCCCCAGAGGGCAGACTGGAATCCACCCAACAGCCTCAAGAATGGAAGAACCAAAGAACAAGATAACATCTGGTAGCATGGATTCAAAAACAGACTCCAACGAGAGACTGCTGAATTGGAATTAATTTGCAAACTGGATACAATTAACTTAGGCTTGAATAGAGACTGGGAGTGGATGGGTCATTACACAAAGTAAAACTATTTCCCCATATATACCCCCCTCCAGCCCACTGTTCCTCAGACGTTCTTGTCAACAGCTGGAAATGGCCCACCTTGATTATCACTACAAAACGTTTTCTTCCTCTCTTCCCCCCCCCACTGGTAATAGCTCATCTTAAATGATCACTCCCCTTACAGTGTGTATGATAAAACCCATTGTTTCATGTTCTCTGTGTATATAAATCATCTCCCCACTGTATTTTCCACTGAATGCATCGATGAAGTGAGCTGTAGCTCACGAAAGCTTATGCTCAAATAAATTTGTTAGTCTCTAAGGTCCACAAGTACTCCTTTTCTTTTTGCGAATACAGACTAACACGGCTGCTACTCTGAAACCTGCTGATTGATTCAGCAACAGCATGATGAAGCAATTCTCATAGACTGATATAGGAAGAAATTCCTATAAAAATGGACTCTAGAAAGTGAGAATTTTGGGGTCTGATTCTGCAAACCAACTTCCAGGAGCATCAGATGAGCATCTGACAAGGCCCTGCTCCCTCCTCATGTCCAGGCCACCTGGCCAGTGGCTTGGCATGAGCAACTCTAAGGCTGGTAACTATGATAACAACCTTGCAGAACCTGTGTGTGTGTGTATGTGTATGAATGAATGTGTGAATAAATATGAAATTAAATGGAATGTTATAGCTATAACTTACTATGATTCTTTCTGTATTCACAACAAATGTGGCATTTTGCCTTTTCCCCTTTAATAAGATCCTGCTGGTTTTTATTTTATTGGTATCACAACATTCTACTGTAAAAGTTCCCTCGATGCCTAAGTTTTAGATCTAGGGGCATGTGCACCACCTCCCCATTCTAGGCGTTTGGAGGCCTATCTCCCACCTTACGTCCTAGTGCCCAGCATAAGGAATTGGGCAGAGCAAAAGATATCATGGCTGGGATAAGCCCCAGAGCAAATCATGAATCAGGGGAAGACAGGCATTTGGCCGCCTAAGTCGTGTGAGGGGCCCAATCTGGGAGGTAGTCACTGAGCATTCCATTCAAAATATGGTCAGAGGAAGATGTGGTATTATTTTCTACATTATAACTTTTACCCACATGATTAGCACACTCACCTGGGATGTTAGAGATCCAGGTTCAATTCCTCCAGAGCTGTCTGCAGAGGGGGAGAAAAGATTTGAAAAGAAAGTATCCCTTCTCTTCCCCTTAGGAGAAAGGGGGTAATTGAACCTCACTCTCTCACATCCTAGATGAATGTGCTAACCACTCAGCTACAAGTTATGAGGTGCACAAGGCCTCCTTCTATGGATACATAGATAACAAGCATATTCCATTTTTTTTTAAATAACCTTTACTTTCTACCACCTTCTTTGGTGGTAGGAGTGGTGATACTGAAAAACAGTGAGATTTGTCACATAGTCATAATACTGTATTAGAAGCCTAATTCACATAACACCACACTGGTATTAAATTACACCTTTAAGCACAAAAGTTATCTGTATGCTTTTCTGTAGATGAACAGAAAACTCCACTAACTGATTTCTCTGTTTTATGACACCATTCAGGCAAGTGGAAGAATTAAGTTGCTGAAGCCCCAAAAATTTAACAGTGCTATTCAAATGGTATTTCCCAAAGCAAATGCAAGAGATGCAATAGAAAAAGAAAGGATGCCTAAGGATCTCTCCTTTAGCAGGGCTGCTATCAATTTCTGTGCACGAATGAGAATATAATAGTTACATTTTCTGTCATTTTTAAAATAGAAGGAGATTTACCAGGATAGATGCAGCTTCCATATTTTCAAAGAATTGTATCCAATAAACAGTTTACTGAACAGACAAAACATATATAATGAAGTATGGTGAAAGGCATTGATTAAGGAATATCATTCAAAGCACAATTAGTTTTTGCTTGACTTGTCAACATTCTTATTCTTTGCATTAGGAATTTTTACTTGCTAAAGACTAGAATGACAAAAAGAAAAAACTTCTTAAAACTGCTGCCTTTTGATGTGTTTAATTCTATATTACAAAACCGTGTACAATTTATGAACCATACTGGATAACTGTTGCTCCACTTCCCCTGGAATAGATTCCATCACTCTTAAAATAATATACTATGTATTAACAGGGAATTAAATCTCATCCCAGAGTTTTTCACATCTAGAATTTAATGAAACGCTGTACCTGGAGCATACTCAGCAAAACAATATTAACGGTTACATGTTACCTGACCAAATTGTACATGAAATAGTCAGAAATCTTTGGAAAAATAGTGCTTGCACTTCAATGTTTCATTATTAAAACTGGTTTCAGAGTAGCAGCCGTGTTAGTCTGTATTCACAAAAAAGAAAAGGAGTACTTGTGGTACCTTAGAGACTAACAAATTTATTTGAGCATAAGCTTTCGTGAGCTAATGAGCTGTAGCTCACGAAAGCTTATGCTAAAATAAATTTGTTAGTCTCTAAGGTGCCACAAGTACTCCTTTTCTTTTTTATTATTAAAACTGTTTACACACATTTTTTCAATCTTTGTAAAACTGTTTGATTGTATAAAAGGTAAAAATAGTGTTATTCCCACAGAAGCATGTATTGTAATTGTCCTATTAAAATACAACTCCAAAACAAAACAAAAATCCTTACCAGTGCTGAATATTTCACTCTTATCTATGGAGCACTACCATATAGTGGCATAAATTCGTTTCTTCACTGCATCTTGAGTATGTTTACTAATTCTTTTGTTGATAATATTTTAGTTCCTTGTTACAGAAGACAACGATGTACAATGCTCTACACAAGTTTCTTTCATTTCAGTGCTGCAATAAGTTGTTTGCTTTAATCACCACGAGCACAATGATTAAGGCCATGTCTACACTACAGGGATTATACCAGCATAGCTACAGTGCTGTAGCTACGCTGGCAAAACCCTGTAGTGTTGACACAACCTATACCAATGGAGGGCCTTTTCCATCAGTGTAGGAACACTACATTCTGAGCAATAGTAGCTAGGTTGACAGGAGCAGTCTTTCATCAACCTAGCTGTGTCTACACTTGGGGTGAGGTTGGCATTTTTCACACCCCTGAGCAACACAGTTATGTTGACCTAAATTTTAAGTGTAGCTCAGGCCTAATTCATGTACTGGAAGATAAATATCACTGAATCAGTTCTGCCCCTGAAGAATTTTTAAAAGATCTGATTTTCTCTTAAATGACAATTTTTAAGATGGCTGAGATAATATCTGTTACTAGACCAACTTCTGTTGGTGAGAGAGACAAGATTTTGAGCTTACACAGAGCTCTTCTTCAAGTAAACTTTTGTCTCTCTCACCAACAGAAGTTGTCCAATAAAAGATATTACCTCACACATCTTGTCCCTCCCATATTCTGGGACCAACATGGCTACAACAACACTGCATGAAAGAACTTTTAAAATTGGTTTAGATGGGGTTGCCAGGCATCCGGTATTCGACTGGAATGCTTGGTTGAAAATGGACCCTGGTGGCTCCAGTCGGCACCACCAACTGGGCCATTTAAAGTCTGGTTGGCCATACAACCGGGGCCCTGGGCTAAGGCAGGCTCCCTAATTGCCCTGGCTCTGCATGGCTCCCAGAAGCAGCTGCCAGGTCCCTGTGGCCCAAAGGCGCAAGAAGGCTCCGCGCAGTACCACTGCCCTGAGTTGCGGCTCCGCAGCTCCCATTGGCCAGAAACCACGACCAATGGGACCTGTGGGGGCGATGCCTGCAGGCGCGAGGGTAGCACACGGAGCCTCCCTGGCCGTCCATGCAGTATTTCAAGTATGTGATAAATCTCACTGTTTTTCAGCATCACTACTCCTACCACCAAAGAAGGTGGTAGAAAGTAAAGGTTATTTAAAAAACAAATTGGGGTATGTTTGTTATCTATATATGTTGTGAGTGAATTTAGTGCTCATGAAAGCAAGAATAAGCACTCCTTAGAACCATTAGGTTAAAACTAAATGGAACTCAGATACACCAAAACTGCAATACTCCTTTTTCCTCAACTCCTTTTTCCAACCCTTTTTCCTCAAGATTCCTTGATTGTCCTCCCTCAGCTCTGTTCACGACTTTTCCTGCCAGTCCTGATAGATTCTTTCCTTTACAGCCATCCTGGATAGACCTTTAGGATGAGATTATCCATCTTGTTAAATCTATTTAAGCACAGTGAAGCAGACTTAAACCCATCTCAATTGACCAGGGGAGTATCATCTCTTAATCATACCACCTTACGTCCTAGTGCCCCGCATAAGGAATAGGGCAGAGCAAAAGATATCATGGCTGGGATCTCCCTATATCTGTCTGTTTCCTTACTGGCAGAAAAGCTCCCATTGGCAGTTGGCATAAAATAGAGTAATCTTCAGGCTGCTCTGACTTCCACAAGGAACTGGATTAGTATTTTCCAGCTCCAGGATTGTAGAGCCACAAAGAGGTTATAATGCAACCTTATTCCCAACTCTCACTCCCATTCCTGGAGACTTTCACCAAGTACAGCTCCTTTGTTCTACAGGATCTAGGCCTTGGTTTCTCTCTGCTTCACTGTTGTATTGTGCCTAATCAAAGGGTGTTCAGATCTTAAAGATGCAGTGCTAATCCAGAAATAATGCAGGAGACACTCTACAGTCTTCCCCATAGGGCTCTACTAAAGTATCTCAGTCCTAACTGGCAGGACTCATGCTCTTTCTGCTCAGACTTTTATAGATGGGGGATGGTAACTGACTTTAGACAAATGTGACTGTCCATTAGGGACAAGTCACGTAGGGTGGGCTCCATGAAGGATCTTAGGCATTGAAGCCCTGAGCATCACAGCGTCTAACTTTTAGGCACCTCAAAAATCACAAGAACAACACAGCAATCCATGAAGCTGAATTAGGCACCTAGGCACCCTATATCATGAAGGGAGAGGGGAAGGCATCTAAGAATGTGATCCACAAAAGCCAGTGTGTTAAGCAAGGAGCTGCCTAAGGAAGCCAATGGGAAATGCCGACGAGAGGGGTGTATGCTAAGCCCCACCCCCTCATAGAGATAGGTACCTAAGTTGGTATGCAATCACAAATTAGTATCCATTGCCTCGAATGGGATGGCTTAGATGCCTAAGCCACTTCTTGAGGGCATGAGTTAAGCACCACTTTACTCCACATGAAATAGTCATAGAAGGAGACTTTGCCCACCATATAATTTGTAGCCCAACGGTTAACACTCATCTAGGATGTGAGACAGAGTGAGGTTCAATTACCCCCTTTCTCCTAAGGGGAAGAGAAGGGATACTTTCTTTTCAAATCTTTTCTCCTCCTCTGCAGACAGCTCTGGAGGAATTGAACCTGGATCTCTAACATCCCAGGTGAGTGCTCTAACCATGTGGCTAAAAGTTATAATGTAGGAAATAATACCACTGCTTTCTCTGGACAGATTTTGAATGGGACCCAATTTGGAAACCGTGCTCAGTGACTGCCTACCAGATTGGGCTCCTCACATAACTTAGGTGACCAAATGCCTGTCTTCCCCTGGTTTGTGATTTGCTCTGGGGCTTAGGTGGGAGATAGGCCTCCAAACACCTAGAATGGGGAAGTAGCACACATGACCCTGGATCTAAAATTTAGGCATCTAGGGAACTTTTACAGTGGAATGCTAGGTGCTTAGTGAGTTAAAGTGCCTACAGGTTAACAGCAGCCAGCAGGTTAGAAGCGGGAGCTTCATGATCACAGTAGTGTTGTGTAAGTGTATAGCTGCCAGTACCATAACTGACATCCGCTTCCTGGGAGCTGTGGTAAGCGCCCTGGGACCCCGTACCCTCTCCCGCACCCCAACCCCCTGTCACAGGCCGGAGTCCCCTCCCGCACGCAAACTCCCTCTCGGAGCCTGCACTGCATCATACCCTAACCGTCTGCCTCTAGCCATGAGCCCCTTCCTACAGCCCAAACCCCTCATCCCCAGCCCCATCCCAGAGCCCACCCCCCTCGCTCCCCAACCCCCTGCCCCAGCACAGAGTCCCCTCCTGCACCCCAAACCGCTCATCCCTGGCCCTACCCCAGTACCTACAGACCCAGCTGGAGCCCTCACACCTACCACCCACACCCTAACCTCCTGCCCCAGCACGAGTCTCCTCCCACAACCAAACTTCTTCCCGGAGCCTGCTTCCCCCACCCCTCCATACCCAAACCTCCTGCTCCAGATCTGAGCCCCATCTTACAACCCAAGCCCCTCATCCCTAACCGCACACCAGAACCTGCACCCCTAACTGGAGCTCTCACCTCCTGCACAGCAATCCCTTGTCCCAGCCCCTTGAAAGTGAGTGAGGATGTGGGAGAGGGAGCAATGGAAGGAGGGGGGATGGAGTGAGTGGGGCGTGGTCTCGGGGAAGGGTCAGGGCAGGGGTGTTTGATTTTCTGCTATTAGAAAGTTGACAACCCTAGATTTGGATAAAATTGTTACATATTATTACAGACTGCTGGGGGAGACAGGATGGATTTCAAAAGGACACGTTTTGTAAATACTTTTAGTATTGACATCCCATCCAATCGTATTGCAAGTTTAATAATATTTGTATTATTTCCCTCAAAATACCAGCTCCGGGATTCAGGTGATTACTTGAGAATCACAACTTTCTTTTTAAAGTATGTTTCTGGCTATCGGTGCAGAGAAAAGCTTAGAAACACGATGCTAAAGAGCTCACAAACCAAAAGACAAAAACTAACAAACCCAACATTAATTATTTATACAGATCTCGTGATTGCTAAACCAATCTCACCATTTGTTTGTGTGGGGGGGGGGGGAAGGGAGCTGACGACTCATGATTTGTCAATCCCTGGCGTTGGCAAATCTATTTCCCATGCCACAAGCCAATCAGTGTAAGAAAATAATGGGGGGTTGAAATAATATTCAAGCTGGGGGCGGGGTGGGAGCTGCTAAGGGGAGCCCAGCGGGGCTGGTGATAGAGGGTTTCCCTTGAACCTACAACCACGTTTCTCTCTCCCTATCTTCCTTCACCACCTCTCCCCAGGCTGGAATGCAAAGCGAGCGCTGCTCACTAGGTTAGTCCCTTCCGCTGTGCCGTAGCACAGGCTTCGCCCGGCCCCCAGTCTACCGGTGCCATGGTTACGCTTCCTGTTTAACACCGCAGCGTGCGCAGCTGGAGGGTTTGCAGAGAGGTCTGCGTGACCCGAAGCTGCAGGATCGGGGCGTCTCCAAGGGCCGAGGCGCGGGTAGGGGCCCCGACACCAGCCACGGGAGGCGACCAGCTCCATGAAACCCACGGGGACTGCTCGGCGAGATCCTGGGGACGGCGGCTGGTCCACCGGGGATGGGACGTTGGAGGAACTATCACTCCCAGCATGCACAGGGGCGGGGTCGGGCCGATCTTTGTCGCCCGGGAGCTGTAGGGTCTGCGAGGGCGGTTTTTTGGTTGCATTCTGGGAGTTGTAGTCCTGGGCGGGACCTCTCGATAGAAAAGGAGCCGGGCGGGCCCCCGGGGGCTGCGCGGGGGGAGCCCCGCCTTGCCTGGAAGGGAAGTTTTTTCTCCTTCAGGCTGAGAGCCTGGCCTCTTCCCGTGGGATTCTCACCTCCCTCTCCGCCCCCTACCCTCCCGGGGGGGCTGTTTTGCCAGCACCTGCCTTGAACCCCTGATATCTTTAACGTAACAACTTGGTTGGTGTTTGTATTTGCCTTCTTGGTCCTGAGCCTCGTGGCTCTTTATACTCAATCTTTTCTCCGCAACCATGAGCGCGAGACACTTTTTGTCTTTAAGTGAGGGCTGAGCTTCTGGAACCGCCCAGCCGCTTGGGTCTGCCAGAAAAAAAAACATCAAATAGCATGTGACTCCTGAGACCTTAATGAGGGTTGGCAACAGGACAGTATATTACCCGTGATCACGATTAGCGCTGCAGTTGCACTGATGGAGTCGAGGGAGGAGGGATTTTGCTGCACGTGAATGTATCTGCGTGAAGCAGTCCCACATTTAAATAAGTGACATCTGTTTTATAAATGGTCCTAAGGGTGTAAAATCCCAGGATGCAGCTTCTCCACCCTCCCCAAGTGCTCGTTTTAAAGTTTGGTTTGTTTTCTTTGTGAAACCTGAAATCAGGAGAAAATGTAAGGGCTTGTGTATGTGGGGGAAGTTCGGGTGCAGGGAACCAGGGTGTGAATTTAAAGCACAGTAAGTACTCTGCCCTAAGGCAATGCCTACGCTACAGCAGCACTGCTGCTGTAATGCTGTAGCATAGACACTTCCCATGTTGATAAACATTTTTTCTGGTGATGTAGTTAACCCATCTCTTCAAGGTGGAAGGTCACCAGGGCCTAACTATTTCACTCTATGTGAAACCCTAAGACCAGGCCTAATTCTCTGTGTGGAGGTTCTGTGTGTTTTTCTTCATTCCTGTTAGAGAGTAAAGTGTGTAGTTGGGATAAACTTGTGAAGGTCCTTTTCTCTTTATTAAAAAACAGAGATCCACATGCAGTGCCCATACTCTAAATCGGGGTGGGCAAACTACGGCCTGCCAGCTCTTAAGAGTGTGGAGTAAGAGCCTCCACACAGAGAATTAAGAAAGAATAGCTAATGTACACAGGCTACTCTAGGCTTTTTACCTGTATAGACAAGCCCTAAGCAATCTTGCTAAACTTTCTGTTGTATTCTTCTTAAGGAATGAAAAGAATGATGTATGAAGAAAAGGAGTACTTGTGGCACCTTAGAGACTAACAAATTTATTAGAGCATAAGCTTTCGTGAGCTACAGCTCACTTCATCGGATGCATTTGGTGGAAAAAACAGAGGAGAGATTTATATACACACACACAGAGAACATGAAACAATGGGTTTATCATACACACTGTAAGGAGAGTGATCACTTAAGATAAGCCATCACCAACAGCAGGGGGGGGAAGGAGGAAAACCTTTCATGGTGACAAGCAGGTAGGCTAATTCCAGCAGTTAACAAGAATATCAGAGGAACAGTGGGGGGTGGGGTGGGAGGGAGAAATACCATGGGGAAATAGTTTTACTTTGTGTAATGACTCATCCATTCCCAGTCTCTATTCAAGCCTAAGTTAATTGTATCCAGTTTGCAAATTAATTCCAATTCAGCAGTCTCTCGTTGGAGTCTGTTTTTGAAGCTTTTTTGTTGAAGTATAGCCACTCTTAGGTCTGTGATCGAGTGACCAGAGAGATTGAAGTGTTCTCCAACTGGTTTTTGAATGTTATAATTCTTGACGTCTGATTTGTGTCCATTCATTCTTTTACGTAGAGACTGTCCAGTTTGGCCAATGTACATGGCAGAGGGGCATTGCTGGCACATGATGGCATATATCACATTGGTAGATGCGCAGGTGAACGAGCCTCTGATAGTGTGGCTGATGTGATTAGGCCCTATGATGGTATCCCCTGAATAGATATGTGGACAGAGTTGACAACGGGCTTTGTTGCAAGGATAGGTTCCTGGGTTAGTGGTTCTGTTGTGTGGTGTGTGGTTGCTGGTGAGTATTTGCTTCAGATTGGGGGGCTGTCTGTAAGCAAGGACTGGTCTGTCTCCCAAGATCTGAGAGAGCGATGGCTCGTCCTTCAGGATAGGTTGTAGATCCTTGATGATGCGTTGGAGGGGTTTTAGTTGGGGGCTGAAGGTGATGGCTAGTGGCGTTCTGTTGTTTTCTTTGTTGGGCCTGTCCTGTAGTAGGTGACTTCTGGGTACTCTTCTGGCTCTGTCCATCTGTTTCTTCACTTCAGCAGGTGGGTACTGTAGTTGTAGGAATGCATGATAGAGATCTTGTAGGTGTTTGTCTCTGTCTGAGGGGTTGGAGCAAATGCGGTTATATCGTAGCGCTTGGCTGTAGACAATGGATCGAGTGGTATGATCTGGATGAAAGCTAGAGGCATGTAGGTAGGAATAGCGGTCAGTAGGTTTCCGATATAGGGTGGTGTTTATGTGACCATCGCTTATTAGCACCGTAGTGTCCAGGAAGTGGATCTCTTGTGTGGACTGGTCCAGGCTGAGGTTGATGGTGGGATGGAAATTGTTGAAATCATGGTGGAATTCCTCAAGAGCTTCTTTTCCATGGGTCCAGATGATGAAGATGTCATCAATGTAGCGCAAGTAGAGTAGGGGCATTAGGGAACGAGAGCTGAGGAAGCGTTGTTCTAAGTCAGCCATAAAAATGTTGGCATACTGTGGGGCCATGCGGGTACCCATCGCAGTGCCGCTGATTTGAAGGTATACATTGTCACCAAATGTGAAATAGTTATGGGTCAGGACAAAGTCACAAAGTTCTGCCACCAGGTTAGCCGTGACAGTATCGGGGATACTGTTCCTGACGGCTTGTAGTCCATCTTTGTGTGGAATGTTGGTGTAGAGGGCTTCTACATCCATAGTGGCTAGGATGGTGTTTTTAGGAAGATCACCAATGGACTGTAGTTTCCTCAGGAAATCGGTGGTGTCTCGAAGATAGCTGGGAGTGCTGGTAACGAAGGGCCTGAGGAGGGAGTCTACATAGCCAGACAATCCTGCTGTCAGGGTGCCAATGCCTGAGATGATGGGGCGTCCAGGATTTCCAGGTTTATGGATCTTGGGTAGCAGATAGAATACCCCAGGTCCTGGCTCCAGGGGTGTGTCTGTGCGGATTTGTTCTTGTGCTTTTTCAGGGAGTTTCTTGAGCAAATGCTGTAGTTTCTTTTGGTAACTCTCAGTGGGATCAGAGGGTAATGGCTTGTAGAAAGTGGTGTTGGAGAGCTGCCTAGTAGCCTCTTGTTCATACTCTGACCTATTCATGATGACGACAGCACCTCCTTTGTCAGCCTTTTTGATTATGATGTCAGAGTTGTTTCTGAGGCTGTGGATGGCACTGTGTTCTGCATGGCTGAGGTTATGGGGTAAGCGATGCTGCTTTTCCACAATTTCAGCTCGTGCACGTCGGCGGAAGCAGTCTATGTAGAAATCCAGGCTGCTGTTTCGACCTTCAGGAGGAGTCCACCTAGAATCCTTCTTTTTGTAGTGTTGGCAGACGGCTGCTACTCTGAAACCAATGATGTATGAGTTATAGTTCAAACTTTCAAAACCCTACTGGTACCCGCAGGCTTGCCACTTAAATGGCCTCTAGCCATTCTGGATTGGTTTTGTATTTTTATATATATATAATATATATATATACACACACCCTGAAGTTATCAGAAACATTCTAGACGTACACAAATTTTAAAATAAAAATAGAATCAGAATGGTCCAAGGACACCAAGCTCCTCCTCACCTTAAAAAGACCTTTATCCCTAAATCGGCTTTCCTGTCCCAAAACCTCAACTCCCAAAGTGTGCTATATTGTATCTGGTGTGCCATTTCAGTCTGCACTTCTTGGACAGTATCTATCTTAGCTTTCATATCTAAACTAGTATAAAGTATACAGATTAAAGACATATTAATACTGATTATTTATGTTTATCCTTAATAGTACCAATAGGAAGGGGTATAGGGTTGGCATGGTTTTTTTGTTCATCCTAAGTGGCAGTGTAACACCGACAGACTCTGGTCAGCAGTGGGCAAGGTTAAACTTGGGACCTTTGGAGCTGAATATGTGACCCTCTACTGCATGTGATTGTTAGCTAAGGCAGTAACAGACTCATTAATTTCTCTCTAAGTGGTCTCAATGCCACTAGATAGGATAGAGAACCACACACAGGAGGTGCATGGGGTACAGCAGCTCCTGCTGAATCCAGAGGAATAGGCTGTTCTGGGATGCTTTTCTTATCTCAAACTATTAAGGTTTCAGAGTAGCAGCCGTGTTAGTCTGTATTCGCAAAAAGAAAAGGAGTACTGAAGAGTACTGAAAAGAAAAGGAGAAAAGAAGAGTCCTCTGTTTTTTCCACCAAATGCATCCGATGAAGTGAGCTGTAGCTCACGAAAGCTTATGCTCTAATAAATTTGTTAGTCTCTAAGGTGCCACCGGTACTCCTTTTCTTTTTGCAAACTATTAAGCAAACCCTTTCCTGTGTTGTATTGTTTTTCTTCATTCCTGTTAGAGAGTAAAGTGTGTAGTTGGGATAAACTTGTGAAGGTCCTTTTCTCTTTATTAAAAAACAGAGATCCACATGCAGTGCCCATACTCTAAATCGGTGTGGGCAAACTACAGCCTGCCAGCTCTTTTAATCTGGCACTTGAGCTTCTGCTGGGGAGTGGGGTCTGTGGCTTGCCCCTCTCCAGCACTCCAACCTGGGAGCAGGATCGGGGGGCTACTCCATGCAGCTCCCAGAAGCAGCGGCATGGCCCCCCTCTGGCTCCTATGAGTACCGCAGCCATTTGGAATGGCTGGGGAGGTGCCTGTGGATGGGGCAGCGTGCAGAGCCACCTGGCTGCACCTCCGTTTAGGAGCAGGAGAAGGGACATGCTGCTGCTTCTGGGAGCCGCTTGAGGTAAGTGCCGCCCGGAGATTGCAGCCCGGAGCCTCCCCCCGCGCCCGAACCCTGATCTCCCTCCTGCCTGCCGAAGCCCTCAATCCCAGCCTGGCGCACCCTCCTGCACCCCAAACCTCTCATCTCCAGCCCCACGCCAGAGCCCGCAGCCGGAGCCTGTGCCCCTTCCTGCACCCCAACCCCCACCCCACCCTCCGAACCCCTCGGTCCCAGCCCAGAGCACTCTTCTACCCCCCAAAATCTTCTCATCCCCAGCCCACTCCAGAGCCCTTCCCCCCGCCCCCCTACAGCCCACTCCCCTGCCCCCAGCCCGGAGCCCTTTCCCGCACCCTGAATGCCTCATTTCTGCCCCATCCTGAAGCCCGCACCCTCCAACCAGAGGCCTCACCTCATCCCGCACCCCAACCCCAATTTTATGAGCATTCATGGTCCACAGGCAATTTCTATTCCCAGATGTGGCCCTCGGACCAAAAAGTTTGCCCACCCTTGCTCTAAATCCATTATCCATAGCTGACTAAACTGAGGCCAGATGGGAATGCATGTTTACTGTGTTTTGTTTAATACGGTCAGTGATTGAAGGTAATGCTCTTTGTGGACCTTTGAAGATTGATAAGAAACGACAGATATGTGTACTGCCATATAAATAAATTAGCATGGTCTACTCACCACTGTGGCAACTTGGTTAGCAGCTCAAGTTCATTCCTAGGCTCCTCTTTAGGCTTTAACTTAAACTGCTAACTGGAGTTGCCATGTTTTTGCTGCTATTTTAATCCAAGTTAGCTAACCTGAGTTAAGGACACACCTTTTTTCCAGTGTAGACATACCCTTAAACTCGTATAACTTTGCTCATCTGAGTAGTCCCTCCCATTGAAGCCAATTAAAGTTGCACACATGTAAACATTCATGGAAACAGGGCCCAAGGTAATATATTTTATTATTTGTGTGCATCCTTCTCTTTCAACAGATTGATAAATATAGAGTTTTAGGTCCTAGTACAGCCAAACCTTAACTTTACAAACATGAGTATTCCATTGACATCAATGGGAGTATTCATGTGTCTAAAGTTAAGTGTTCATATAAGTCTTACTGTGGATATGGATGCTTTTTTGTTTTGTTTTAGAGAGAGAGTTTTCAAATACCTACTACTGCCACAAATCTAGCAGTAAATACAATATCCACTAATGTACCAATTTTATTTTTCCGCTTTGCTGTTACAGTTTTATTCTGGAAAGCTATGGAAGATGATGATGATGATGATGTAAAACTTGAAGAAGAAATAAATATAGAATTGAACAGAATCAGTGTTACTTCCCTTGAAGCGGATGATCTCAACACTGATTTATCAGCAGAAGCTTGGAGTGATGGTGAAACAGTAAGTGTTTAATGGAAACAGGAGGGAGAGTATTTCCTTTACTTTTGCATGGCAAATCTGTGTCTTTTGTGGAGGCCTTTTGCATTCCTGCTTTTCTAAGGTACTTGGAAGTGTACAATAGGGTGGATTTGATTTAAATCAAATTGATTTAAATCATGATTTAAATCACTAGTCAGAAAGACTCAATTTAATCATGGATTTCTACATAAAAGTGCATTCTTGTTGGTTGTTATAACCTCAATACAAATTCTTCATAACTCAGAGATAGATGTAGGTTTCATTTTTAGAAGGTACACACTATACATTTTTAAAGTGATTTATATTGAAAACTTTTCAGATTAGTTTTACAAATATATCAGAAAATGAATGATTGTTTGGTTACTTCATTTACCAAAGGTAATTGAAGCAGATATTTATGAAGTCATTGGGAGGTGAACTATCTCCAATTAAACAGGTTAATCATTAATATTTGGAGGATTTTCTTGCCATGCTGTATTAGGAGGAGAACATCACCAGACAGACATATAAATTGTTTTATTTAACTAAAACAACAGCGTTATGTATTCTGGATTTTTTTCTTCAACAGCAAACATATAATATTTTAAAAAAAACAAGCATATGAATTTTTGAATTTAAACATTCACTTTTTTTAAAATCAGGTTTGTTTTTGTTTAAAAAAAATATTTCAAATCAACTATGTCAGCCAGGTCAACATGAGAAACTTAAAGTATTGGCTTCTACAACTAACTCAGTCTTCTTCACCTTCATTTTTCTGTTTGTTCATAATATGGAAAAGAAAACAAGCTTTCCTGCTTTTTCAGGTCTCAAACGATTTCTCAGTTTGGAATGAATTAGTCCAAAGGAAGAAATTTTTCTTTCTACACTAGCAGAAGAAGCTACTGCTGTTAAAAGTGAGATTATCACTTCAACAGTCTCTGAATCCAAGTGCTTAAGTGACTTCCATCAGTTCACTGGTGTGACTTTCTTTAAAACATCATCAGCAAACATATATTTCCTGAATATATACCCTTTGCTCTGAAGTTTATTATAGTTGGCATTATGGAGGGCTGATTGCTGGATGTCCATTTCATAGCCAACTCCTCTTCTTCAGCAGTTAAGGTTTGACTTGGTTCTGAGTATTGAGAATATTTGCAAGAAAATGAGCTGGAGATAGTGCTTGTCCCATTCTTTTTTTTTAATGCTTGTGATTTAACTCTGTCATTGCATATTTCTCTTATTAAGATCTCACTCAGTTCCTTCCAAATTTCAACAGCATCAGCAATAAAAGAGCTATTTCCCTGCATTTTGTTCAAGGCTACAGAAATAGGCTTCAGGGTACTCGGCATGTGTTCAACATTTCTCTTAAGCCCAATGTTGAGAACTTTGGCTGTGACAGTGCCATCTATTTTTTCACGATTTTGTTCACAAACTGTCATCAGATTAGGCCAGTTCTTGATATAGTGCTCAAAACAGTCCACTACTGAGTTCCATCACATGACTTGTGGGAGAGTTAGCTTGGTTTCTCCCACTTTTTTTCAGAGCAGCTACTGCAAAGTGGTTGTTACGGAAGTATTTTGCAATTTCAACATTAGGCTTTATTTCTGGAACACTGAAGTCTTTGGATAGGAGGTGCATCCAATGAGCACTGAAATCATATGTTGTTAGCTTGGGGACTCTCTTCTAAATTTCTTCTCATCTTGGATACATTTGCAGCACTGTCTGTGACCAAGCTGCGTACTAGACATTTGAATTGTTTTTCACAGTTTGTTATAGCTTTTACTGCTACTTCTTGTAAGTATCCTGCTATGTGTGCATTTCCTACGGTATCAATTGTTTCTATAAGGAAGACATCCCCTTCTTCTGTTGTCACACAAGCATACACAACAGGATCATCAAGGACATCCACCCATCAAGACTCAGGTGAACAATTTCACCCTCTAGACCTTTTGCACACTGCTCAATTTCTCTTTCATACACTTATCCAGCAATTTGCCTGCGACATCTGCTCTGTCGGATGGACTGTATTCTGGTCTTAATGACTGAACCATGTTAATGATATGTGGGTTCTCAATCATACAGAAAGGAGAGTTTGTTGCATAAACAAACCGTGGAATTTTTTCATCAATTACCTCTTTTTGTAATCTGCTGATGCTTATCACAAATTTATCTATGGTTGTTTCTGGAGGAAGGAGATTTTTTTTTTTCTTTTTGCTACAGTTGACATACTGTGGCTATGTGACATACATGAGGTGACTAAAACACTGTCATTGGCAGATAACTTTGAAACTAAAGGAAAATGATGGTGATCTTGAAGGTGGATAGTCTTCAGAATCCTGGAATTGAGGATGGAGTCTCCTAAACAAAATAAGTCAATGTACTGTAGTTATTTAATTATTATTACCATACTGCTCATTTAGTATTACTCATTGCATTCACTGACACTCAATACTACTTTAAAGGTGAAATTGTAAAAGGAAGATCTGTCTATTTCAGCTATTTATTTTTTTATCAAACTGCGTCTAAAATGATAGTACCATAGAGTAACAACTATATTTTTTACTCAAACATGAGAATTCAAGAATAGTCCAGAAGGAAGACAGGCAGTCCTTAAGAAAGAAGAATGAAATAAAAAAGTTTACCAACCTGAAGATCCTGCATATTCAGACATGTTCCTTTCATCTTCTTCAACGCAGCTTCCTCCTGAGAAGGAACACTTCTCATGACGTGGTTTCATTCGGACAACCAAGTCTTGCATTTCTTTGTTGCACTGTTTTGCATTTTTCACACATGCCTGTCTTACCCATAGGTAGAGGAACTTCATTAAAATATTCCCAAACTGGGTCTTTTTTACGGCCTGCTGCCATTATAGGTTTTCCCTCCTAGTGAGAGAATGGTATGGTAGATCTCAAATCTATGAAGGCTACACTCAGAAAGACCTCAAGACTTCTGGAATATGCTGCTCAAACAGTTTCACTTTTGTTTCTACTGCCTGTCCCTCCCTTCTCACATTTATCTCCAGACTTCTTCTTCTTGTCCAGATCTTTTCTGCCTGCAACAATCTTCTATACATTGGAAGTTTTTGAAACTTTGCACTCTTTTAGAGAGAGGTAAGGGATTGACTCTGTGAACATAAATTTGCAAAGGGACAATAGGGTTGAGGTCTGTTATTTTTCACCTCTCTATATTATTTATTTATTTAAAACATTTTTATCTCTGGAGACACAAATACAGTTTGAGAAATGCAAAAGGCCACATCTATGCTACCTGCTGGATCGGCGGGTAGTAATCGATCTATTGGGGATCGATTTATTGCGTCTACTCCGGAACTCCACCATGGCGAGAGGTGGAAGCGGAGTTGACTGGGGAGCGGCGGCCGTTGATCCCGCGCTGCGAGAACGTGAAGTAAGTGATTCTAAATTGATCTAAGATACGTCTACTTCAGCTATGCTATTCTTGTAGCTGAAGTTGCATATCTTCGATTTCCCCTCCCCCACCAGTGTAGCTCAGGCCAAAGAAACTAAGCATCTCTGATGGTATCTTCTAGATTGAGCACTGAGTCTCATTGAATAGATAGAAAGATTAACCTAAATAATCTATACAGAAGCCCCTGGAACCCCATAAAATTGGAACTCATTTACAAAACTTTTCTTAAACATTACATGAATATATTGTCTCATCCTATAGAATTAGAATTTATAATCTATATTCCATGATGAGATATCTTTGAGCTGTAATGTATCTTAATTAAAACTATCTTTAGATAGGTTTTTTTCCTCAAAAGCATTTTATAAAAAAAAATCCAATTTAAATTAAAAATCTGATTTTTATTTTTTTTTTAAAAAGAAATAATTGATTTTTATCCACCCTGATGTAGTACAGGTATCAGAAAGTCTAGATGACTAATGTGCTATTTCCTAATATTTATTCCCTGGAGGAAAACTTCCTTCAAATGTATCCTACTCTTATTAATTGAGCTCCATGAAAATGTAAACTTGAAGTGACAGATAAGCCCCTGAAATAAACTGATATTAAAGAAATACCTATTGTGAACTGTGTATTTAAAAGGGCATGTGTTAAAAGAAAGCTATTTATGGGATATAGAATAATGAGCTGCAAACTGATTTTCAGAAAACTCAAATTGGTAGGTCAGGGACATTCTGCTGAAATCACAAGATCAGATTCCAGTGGATTGTAATATTTGACAGAACCTTTCAATGTTAAAGATGGGTGAACTTTAAAAGAGATAGATAAAAGTTGTGATTGTTAACCAAATTAATCTTTGGTCTTAAAAATTGGGCTTGCAAATTTTGCAAGAAGAAGCTGTCTTGTACAATACTTCCTGAGTTTTGATTCTTTCCATATAAATTAATCCCTTTAGTTTCCCCCCTCTCCCCACTTTTTTTTAAGAGGTCTTCTGAATTCTATCCAGTTAATTGAGACAAGGTAGGTGAGGTAATACTTTTTATTGTGGGCCAACTTCTGTTGGTGGAAGGTACGAGCTTTTAGTGTCATAGAGCTCTTCTTTGGTATGGGGAAGGTAACCACGGTGTTGCAGACATTCTCTTCCCCATACCTGGTTACCTTCCACATACCTGAGGAAGAAGCTAAAAGCTTGTACCTTCCACCAACAGAAATTGATCCAATATTCTGGGACCAACACAGCTACAACAACACTGCATTCCATTGATAAACAAAATTCTGGTATATGCCTAGAATTATATGCAGTATTCATAGAATCATAGAACTGTAAGGGACCTTGAGGGGTCATCTAGTCCAGTCCCCTGCACTCAAGGCAGGACTAAGTATTATCTAGACCAGTGCTACTCAAAATGGGGTCCGCGGACCGGGGTTGGTCCGTGAGCCATTGGCTGCCAGTCTGTGTGCACACTGGGAAAAAAAATTGCCGGTCCCCCACATCAAATAGCTTGAGAATCACTGGTCTAGACAATCACTGACAGGTGTTTGTCCAACCTGCTCTTAAAAATCCCCAATGATGGAGATTCCACAACCTCCCGAGGCAATTTATTCCACTGCTTAACCACCCTGACAGGAAGTTTTTCCTACTGTCCAATCTAAACCATCCTTGCTGCAATTTAAGCCCATTGGTTCTTGTCTTATCTTAGAGGTTTAGAAGAACATTTTTTCTCCCTTCTCCTTGTAACAACCTTTTATGTACTTGAAAATTATCATATCCCCGATCAGTCTTCTCTTCTCCAGACTAAACAGTCTAGTCTACTCTAGACCACCAAGTCCTACTATTCATTTTCTTGGAGTACTTCCAACTCATCAAAATCAGAACGTTCCTCAAGAACACCAAGAATACTGCATGCTATTCTAGACACCTGCGTACCAGAATTATGTCAATCAGCTTGATGGAATTCAGAAAAGAGCCAAGAGGGGAGGGGGAGAAGTCAGGGACAAAATAGATTAATATATGTGTAAAGATTAACAGAACTGCATACTGTAGTCTTGTAGGTCCTCAATCCTAAAATCAGTTCTCCATGGGCTCTGGGGTCCACCTATACAGAGGGTCAGGCCCTTAGTAATTTAAGTACATATCAGTCTTTGGAAAAAGTTATTTGGAGGGTAAAAATTCATGAAGACAGAGAAGTTGCTAAAGGTAGATCCAGTAGATTAAAATTGCGAATCATGGGATCCAACTGAGAAAATAAAGGTTTAAACTGAATTTCAGGAGAAATTTCTAAAGGTCAAAATTAAGGAGGTTGACGCAGCACTTCTTTATATCTGAATTATGATGTCGGTAGTGTATAGGAATGTGGAAACAAAGCCCAAGTGAGATTGACCCGAACCTTTTTCAACCTTACATTGTTAGGTTTGAGTTTTGGGTCAGTTCTCATAGGAGCAGAGCATGTAGTGATGCCTGTTAAGGTTGCCTGACACTATTTGCATTCTAATGCTCTGTTTTCACTTGTTTGTTTTTTTTAAATATAAATCACTTCATTTACTCCTTATTGATCAATATATGATCATGGAAATAAATGTGTTTTTGGTAACAAACATTTTTATTGCTCTCCTTTGCCACCTCTTTTGGCTTCCTGCTCCCACCATCACTTATTCTCTGCTACCACTTTTCTGTAGGGATGCATCCTTGCCTCAAAGTCTTTGGACTATGACTGTAATCTCAAGGACCCATTGTGTTATTTCCATCATCAGAACATTTTGTCTTCATAAACTACCACTGCCTATTGGCAGAGAGTTCCTAGAGCATTGGCCAGTGGGGATCTATTTAAAAACATAAGGCCTGATCCTGACAGTCATTAAGCAACCACAACTCCCACCAGAATAATGAATGTCAGGACCTCTCAATGTTCAGGGCCTCTGAGTACTAAGTGCTTCCTGAATGATGATGATCACCTTAATCTCCAGTTGACATAAAAAGGCATTGACACTCAGCAACTCTCAGAAGGCACTGGGTTCTTCACAGGATCAGGATCCTTAATGAGGAAAAACAAATACAAACTCTGAACAATGAGGGTGAGGTCTCTCTTGCCCAGGTGAGCAATTTGCTGATGATATTCCACAGAACTGAGTTCACTCCTCTGCTTCTGGTTGCTCCTCTGTGCCGTTCTGCCTGTGACTTATGTAGTCGTGGATAGAGTAGAGTACCAGTGAAAAGAAGTGAAGTGGAGTACAGTGGGAGCAAGGATGTCATTTGCAGGCTCATCCTGAGAAAGCTAAATTCTGTGGTTAATTAATGTCCCTGGGTTGGAATATAAATTCAGGACTATACATTCCCTAGATGCACAATGGAATGCTCTCTGATGTCAGTAAGAAGTTTTTACAGAGATCAAGGAGACTATGTGGCCTTTATGTAGTAACTAAACATTTAGTTATTTATTACTTGTTCAGTGCCTTCTTATAATGCTCATCATTCTGAAGAAAATCTGTTCCCTTTCAGGTCACTGTGATCTCTGCCTTGTTCCCCTCCCCCCCCCCCCCCCCCCCCCCCCCCCCCCCCGCCCCTCTGTTCTTTTCATTTCCATCCCTGCAGAAACATCCTGTTCCCAACCTAGTGCATTTTGCTTCCATCCAGTGAAATGATCAATAATTAAATAGTAGAACTGCCTGAAAAAAACATAAATGAAAATTTTGTCCCACCAAAAATGTTGATTTGTCACAACTGAAATGTTTTGTGGAAATGGATTGGTGTTGATGAAATTTTCATTGGGAGGTTTTTCAGGTCCAGCGCTTGAGAGAGGGAGAGATCCACCCACCCTAGGATAGCTGAAAGCCTAATGGTTAAGATACTTGCATAGAGTGTAGGGAACCAGGGGTTCCCAACTCAGGGTTGGGGACTTGAATCTCCTGGTCTCCTACATTTCAGAAAAGTAACCTAACCACCAGGCTACAGCCTCATTCTCTTGCTGGCCCTCTGAATATTAAATTTATCATAAGTGGAATAGTTCCATCAGAAGAGATTGAGAGAGACTGACTCTATAATCTGGTGATTAGGGTATTTGCTGAGGACGTGGGTATTGAATCATTTGTCCTTTTGTTCAACTTGGATCAAACCAATAACAAAGAAAATATCAATTATAAAGATGCTTCTAGAGGGCAGTAATAATTAGATTGCTGTGAAGTCTAAATGACTGTCAAATAATGAGTGACACAATAATGAAACCAAGGCTGAAAAAATACATGATTTGTGGGAGGGAGTGTGTGTCCCCCACTAAAAAAGCTAATGTTTTAGTGAGGGACGCATACAGTATGTCTACACAGCATTTTGGAGTGAACCAGGAATGAGTATCTCAAACTGGGTATATAGTCTTGGCTAGTGGGGCTGGGGCTAGTGCTAGTGCTTTCAAAATAGCTATGTAGACAGACCTATGGACTTTAATTAGGAATGTTAAGTATTTGCCTGTGATATTCACAGAGAGATGAAAATACAGAATTGAATTTAAAATAATGTTTACTTCTAGACTTCAGATGAATTGCCAGAATCAGTTTTGTACTGTCTAAACTTTGTGAAGAACAGAAGTCAAAATGCTGAAAATTTTATACTGCAAGACTTGGAAGATGAAAAAACCACAAGTAAGCTGTGACTATAATAAATGTATGTGTGATGTGCCCCCCCCAAAGCCTCATATTGACAGTGCAGACCAAACGAACAACCATCCCTAATATAACATAAATCATCAAATGCAACAAAACTATGAAACCTATTGCACCAACTTTAACTTGTCACCTAGTATTGCAGCTCCTATACTCTTTCAGATGTTCTCTGAATATCACTAACTAATGTAGCATGTAGTCTGGAAAATATGTGGTCATGTATAGTATGGTATGCATCACTTTTATTACTACAAAACAGTTTGCAAAGGATTGGCTAGAAAATATGACCGTGTTCAGTGGTATGGAAATCTTGATTAATAGTTTATAGATTGCAATGCCTACGGCTTGAGGTGGTGTTGCTTTTCAAGCCTTCACAATAGCATGAAAGGTTTCTGTTATTATAAGAGTGCTTAAAATCTGCATTCTTTTTTGACTCAGTCAAGGATATTCTAAAATTTCTGCATAATGTTAGAGGGTCTGCAGAGATGGGAGTCCAAAGGCATTTTACACATGTGCTATATAGAGGACAAGTTGAAGTTGTCTTTATCCTTAATTCCTTCCTCATATCCTGCATAACTGATTCCTACCCTGTTACTGGGAAACCATCCAGGTTCCAGAATGTCACCACAGTCACTTCTAACTTCATTGTTGTGGGATGCTAAAGAGTGATGCATAATATGCCTTCCCTTCTTGTGTTTTGAAGCCCCAATTCTGTGGACCACAAGGAATCAGTATTTCTCAATGACCGGTCCATGGATTGGTGCCAGCCCCTAAGATCTCCCTGACACAGTTTTCGAAGGCAGCAAGCTGGTCCCTGGTATCAAAAAGCTTGAGAAACACTGTTCTAGACTATTCAGGTCAATCATGAGTTTTCTTTTTTCTTCGCACCCCCCACCCCCGCCCCACCACACATGTTTAACATTTGTAATCTCTAAAGACTTAATCCAGAAATAGCATTTGCTAGGGTGGATCTTTGCACCTGGGGCCACTGCTGGCAGGTCTTCTCATAGGATTGTTCTCTGAAATACTATTATTCGCCCTCTCTAGACCATGCTCTTGTTAGGGTCAATATTGTGAGGTTCTCATCACCTCTGCCTCCCACTGAAATTAGTGGGAGCTGAGGAAATTGAACGCCTCAAAGACTGATCTCTTCGTTACTAAGTTACCCTAGGTTATTGAGACTCCAAATCCCAGTTTAGTCAGAGTTTCCAGGTTTCAGATCTTTTAGTTGGGACCTCTTCTGAATAAAGTTAAGTGTTTCCTATTCATGTGTATTTCCTATTCCTATTCAGTGTCTTGTCTTGTGGAGTAGTTTTCTTTGCATAGATGCTGTTGCCATAGATATTCTTTTTTTTAACTCTAATATTTTATTTCTATATATCCAGTACTTTAATTATCTTAGATTAATTAGATTTAATTTAATATTAACTGGACCGCTTCTTGTCTGAGTGAATTTGGTGTTTTTCTTAAAATAGTACCTGTGGTGTACGCTTTTAAAGCAAAAACACATTGTGTTTCAGATTTTGGATTTTATGGACTGATAACAGGAAACTACTATTCATCAGAATTATACTATTTAGACATCTTCTCCCAATGTCCTTTTTTCTCCCCCTTCTCTCCTCAGGTGATCTCTATCGAGTAATTTCTAGCCCAGCTTCAGAGTACTTGGCAGAGTTGGCTTCTGAGTACAATGAAGATCCAGATGCATTGAAGAAGAGGGTATTCTATATTTAAACCATCTTTATAATAGAATAATCATTACAGATAATCAGTTCCTTTTTTGGATCCAATCTTACAATGACCAATGCACATGCTTAAATTTACACACTCTAAGTAGTTCCCATGGAACTAGTGGTGCACATGGTGTATAAGGGGAAGCATTTGCATGTGGTTTTGCAGGTTGGGGTCCTTGGTTGTGATATACTCAGTCCATAGATCATGAAGTTATAACATTTCGTATAAATGTCTTAAGAGGTGGGGATGAACATTAAATGACTATAATAGACTTGGTCTATCAATTATTCATATTTAATCCAGTGGCAAAATGTCATTTTTATAATATAACATTTTTATAGTGTTCATTTTTAAATTTATCTATTATTTTACCATTGTCTGTTCCCTTTCATTATTAGGTTTATGAGATCACTAACATAATTCATTTATTGACAAGGTTTTGCTGTTTCATGGAAAATGTTAAAAGAATTATGACTGGAATTTTCAAGTCAGACTCATGGAGTTAGGCACATAATTTCCATTGAATTTCAGCGTTATTCAGTTGCCAAACTCTCATAGGTACCTTAGAAAACCTGAACCTATATTTTAAAAACAGTTCAGTTCTGTTTATTTACCACCTTTTACTTGTTTCCCCGTTTTTACCAGTGAGCACTGTATAGAATATGAAGTTTAATTACATTAAGAGATCACTTTCTCGTGACCATCCTGTTTGTGACAGCACAATTGTTTACTGTGATGGTAGTTATATCACAAATGTAGAACTATACCTACACTGTGCAGATGATCAATACGTAGTGGGAGTAGATCAATTCTTGGCAGTGAAGAACAAGGGAAGAAAAATTAGAAGATGTGATCCATGCACTGTTGTTTTCAAGTAATGTTTTTTCAGTTTCCCTGTGTGATCAATTCCACGTATTTAATGCCATAGTAGAATTAATTTATACATATGGTACTTGCATTTACTTGTGTGACTTCGTACAAAAAATATATTTTGACCATTTCCCTTTCAATATACAAAATATAAGAAAGCACTACAATCTTTTGGGAACTGCTCCAAATACTCATTACCCTAGAAAATAACATTCTAATTTTAAATATATTTGTGTGACACTGGTGCCTAAAAGTTGCAGTTAGGGATCAGAGCCCCCAGATTGCTAAACTCTGAACAATGAAGATGAAGTCCCTGACCCAAAGTCTTTATCTGAAATGTTCTGGATTGTTATAGCTTCATCCCATTTCATTTTATCATGAGAATGTGTTTGGTTTACACAGATACTGTCTGAAATAGAAAATGAAGAATTGCAGACCAGTGCAACTTCGGACAGTAATAGTCAACCCATCAATGAAGATATAACTTGCAGTGTGGTTGCTGATGTGCACTCTGTCACAGGTAAACAAACAATATTAATTTATTTGTGCTGCTAATTAGTGCTTACTAATATTGCTGAATAAAATATTTCTTCTGCTCTGTTCTTTTGATGAGAATAGTTAAGGCAATCCAGTACAATATATATTACAATGCATAGGTGCCAACTCTGTGGGTGCTCCGGGCTGGAAAAAAAAATAGTGGGTGCTTAGCACGCACTGGCAGCCCTCCCCCCCCCCCGATCAGCTTCTCCCTTTCCGCCCCCAGCGCCTCCCATCTGCAGCGGATCAGCTGTTTGGCAGCATGCAGGAGGTTCTTGGGGGAGGAGCAAGTGTGGGACATGCTCTGGGAAGGGGACAGAACATGTCGAGAAGAGGCAGGGCAGGGGCAGGAAGAGGCAGAGCGGGGTGTGGGTTTGGGGAAAGGGGTGGAGTGGGGGGCTTGGGGTGAAGCAGCGGTCAAGCACCCCCTGGCAACTCAGAAAGATGGCTCCTCTGTTACAATGGGATTTAGAACCTGATTTTGGAAGTGGCGCTACTTAGGCAGATGCCTGCATTTATCCAGTTGTAGGATTGGGATCTTAACTTCTTATTCTTGTTCCTTTCTAAAGTCTTGATAATGAGTTTATTTCAAATGGCATTATACACAAATGACTTAAGTAATATAGTTTATTAGCTAATTTCATTTGCTGATTGTTACATTGGGCCCAGTTGCTGATTCTGGGACCTTTTAAGTATGCTTAGCCAATCTTAATATTTGTTAATTTCAGGGGGGGTTTACATTAAGGGCTGCATATGCAGAATGTGGCGTTGGTTTGAATACACACAACCTGAACATGCAGGTTTTTTGCATAAGTAAATCCAATTTAAATGCCCAGATTGAGTGCAAATAAACTTTGTATGTGTCAGTTCTCTTGTTTCTCCATGCAAAACATTAGTATGAACACAAATGGAAGTTCTATTGTGGCCACTGATCATTTGTTTGATAGACTATTCACTTTAAATGTCACCCTACAAAATGGCCTCTATATTCTACTGTGACAGGAGCTTTTATGGGCCCTGTATTCTATGTGGCTAAGGGAAAATTGCCCTGGTGCCTCCATGGGTAGGACTGCTCTAAACAGTCCTACACAGACCTTCTTACAAATCCTGGCATAGTGGGCATGTATGTTTGTGGCCGGTCATTAGGCTGGAGTGGGTAGGCCTATAGAACTGTGGTCATTTTGTGCAGCACCAGCTCCTGTAGGCAGCCCATAATAGATTGCCGGAATTTAGAACAGCTCCATGCACTGCCACATTCTGCTCGTAGCGCTTTTTCAGCCCCTGGAGCAACTCCTCCTGCTCTAGGGCTTCAAGTTGTAGGCTGTACAAACACAGAATCTTACTCATATTGTTTTCTTTTCAATCCATTACATTATTTCATGATTTCAGATAAGTAATTAATTACTATGAAATGAGACTTTTAGTTAAAAGGTGTGTTTGCTTAAATTCTTGTAGATAATGGTGGCATGACCATTAGCTTTACTTACCATGAAGTAGAGGAAAGGTGCAGGCAAGAATTTGAGCTGTGGGAGGAGCGACAAAAAGAACTTGAAGACCAGAAAAGGAAAAAGCTGAAAGCTGAGAGGGAAATAGAGGAAAAACAAAATGAAGAGGAAAAGAAAAGAAGGCAACTGTATCTGGAGGAATTTGAGGCTGAAAGGATGAAGTTAGAAGTGCTTCATAAGGTAACATTTTAACAAAGATATTTACAACATACCCCTTTATTTATCTGGACTACTTGAACATACAGATCAATGCTGAAGAGAGGGGGGAAAAGTACCCTCTCAAATCTCTGCACGTCCCCACGCTTCTGGTTCCAAAGAGAAATATTGCTGAGAATAAATCATGTAGATCTTTGTATTATGATTGTCTCTCATCCCTGTTTTGATCAGCTGTGAACTACTTAACAAAGCTGACATTTAAATTGTCATAGTTAGGCTTTCTCATTATTAGTATGACCAAATGGCTGACACTGAATCTGAGTTTTTAGCTACTGTTTTTTTTGTTTGTTTGTTTTTTTTCTGATTCAGCCAACCTGACTGCTTATTATATTTCAGGTATCAGTACTAAATAAGTGGATCTTTGGAGAATGCTATTTTTATAGTCAGCTATGATTTTAGTGAGTTACATAATGAAATATAATAAAATAATTGATATAATGTTACTTGTTATACAGCAGCAACAAGCTATGATGGAAGATGAGTTACTGAAAGAAAAGGAAGTTTGGAGAGAGAAGTTTAGGCAACATGAGGTAATTTGTATACATGAGCTTTCGTCAAAAAGAATTTGAATGTTATTGTAATATTCTTGAAAGATACTTTCATTGTTATGAAGGAAAACACAATCAAATTTAATGATTTATACCATGTGTGTTAAGAAAGATTACCTGTGTGTGGTTTTAAAAAAGAAAAAAGTTTTTGAAATTTTATGAAAGCAGCCCTTCTTTTAAGAGGGTTAACTCTGGCTGAGCAGTCCATTTCTCCTCTTGTTTGAGCATCTGCAAATAGCTCTCCAGTTCTCCAGCTAAACAAAACTTTTGGCCAACTTTACAAACTGGAGTTTGTCTCCATGTACTGATAAGAAGACAATCCTGTGTCCAGACTTACCTGGAGAAATGTAGAAGAAACCATATTAGCAGAAAGTAAAATACCTTTTAAGAATAAATCTATGTCTATCTTGTTTCACATATTACAATTACATCTTAAGAAAGATTTCAATAATTCAGATGCTGAATAAAATGTATTTCCATTGTCGTTTTGGCACAGGAATTGATCAAAAGACTACAGTTGCAAATAGAAGAGGAAAAAAGGGCCTTTGAAGAACAGAAAGCAAAAGAAAGACAACACTTGGCAGAGCAGTGGAATACAGCAGCTGTGAAAATCCAAGCTAGATTTAGAGCATTTATCGTGTACAGAAAATATGCTCCTATCTTAAAAGAATGGAAAGCAGAAATTAAAAGGAAGAAGGAATTGCAACAAAAAATGGAGAGAGAAAAGAGAGAAAAAATGAGGAGATGGATGCAGGAAAAGAAGCAAAAAGAAGAAGAGGTGAGAAAGAGACAAGAAGAAATAGAAAGACAAGCTCATGTGGAACAGGTGAGGAGACGTGAGGAATATGAAAAGAAGAAAGTAATTCTGAGGCTTGAACGAGAAAAAAACCTGCAACTAGAAGGACCAAGAGAGCAACAAGGAGCAAAACAAAAAGAGAAAATAGCAATAAATGCAGTGGCTGAAAATAGAGACAAAGACACAAAAAACACAAAGAAAGAAAAAGAGAGAGAAAATATAAAAGACATAAGAGAACAGGAAAAGGAGCAGAAGAAACAGATACTGGAAATAAAAGAAGAGGAAGAGAAACCTGAAAAAAAACATGTTGTTGGAAAGGTACAAGAGGCAAATAATTCAGAGAATCCAAAAGACAGAAAACAGACACCACCAAACTCTGAGGAGAAAGAAGAGTCTTGTGAAAAAAATAATGAAAATGAAGATGGGTATGTGATGACACATACAGGAAAAAGTTCCCTACTAACTATAGAGCTTGATAAAAATACAAATATGCTGGATAGGGAAGCCATTGTTCTTGTAGCTAATGATGCAATCGCAAATAAGAAAAACAGTATGCACAACAGTCAGTGGAATTTGGAGGCCCAGCCAGATAACTGGAACAGTGAACACAAAATGCAATCATGTAAGTTTGAAACAATTAAAACAGCAGAGGTTGTGATGAAGGAAATTCAAGAGGAAGTTGCTGAGTATTGGGACAAAAGTGAGAGTGTAATTAAGTATTTTGAGAGGCCACTAACACTACCTGATGATGTTGAAAAGAAGAGGCTAACTTGGATGACAACATGTAAACCCTGGTCTAAAATTTATAGAGAAAACCAAAGAAAGAAAGTCATTAAAAGAAGCAGACCAAGAAAAACCTCAGCTAGTAAGATGCCTCCATTAAGTATAGAAATGATTATTCAGAGTGACCCTTGGAAAGCCCTCCAACAGGTAACTAAATAGTGTAAGTAATTCTTAAGCAGTGATTTACGTGAGAGCTGACTGGTCATGTGAGGCGGAATTTTCAAAACCGCCAGCGTTGGCCTAATTGGTTTTCCCATTGACTTCTTCAAAGGGAAAACAATGAGGCCAATGTTGACTGCTTTTGGAAATCCTGCTCATGGTGCTGAATCTTTTTTAAGTCACAGCTGAAAATACATAGTTTCCTAACATCATTTTTCCATGTAAGAAATTGCTTTATTGAAACAAGGATGTTCTGTGACTGGGATAGGAAGTGGTGCATAAGACAATGTCTCTATCAAAATGTGGTTTACACTAATAAAATGGCCCAGAACTGCAGAACAGTTTATTTTAATGCAAAAGAGGCTGGCACATATTTGTACTATTGTCATCTGACTTTTATCAACTGTGACAGGGTTGGGCCAGATGGCTACAGGAAAGTAATAGAAGGCAGATATATTAGCCCCAGGTTAAGTAGGTCCCTTTTCCCTGGGTAAGGTAACAGGGAAGGTTCCAGAACAATCAGGAACCTTCTGGAGACAATTAAGACAGACAGGCTGACTAGAACACCTGCAGCCAATCAAGAAGCTGCTAGAATCAATTTAAGGTAGGCTAATTGGGGCACCTGGGTTTAAAAAGGAGCTCATTTCAGTTTGTGGTGCGCGGGTAAGGAGCTGGGAGCAAGAGGCGCTAGGAGCTGAGAGTGAGAACGCATACTGTTGGAGGATGGAGGAGTACAAGAATTATCAGACACCAGGAGGAAGGTCCTGTGGTGAGGATAAAGAAGGCATTGGGGGGAGGCCATGGGGAAGTAGCCCAAGGAGTTGCAGCTGTTGCACAGCTGTTTCAGGAGGCACTCTAAACAGCTGCATTTCACAGGGCCCTGGGTTGGAACCCGGAGTAGAGGGCGGGACCGGGTTCCCCCCAAATCTCCCAACTCCTGGTCAGACACAGGAGGAGTTGACCTGGACTGTGGGTTCATAAAAACGGCCAAACTGAGGGCTGCTGTGAAGCTCCAAGGCAAGCAAATCCGCCAATAAGCGCAAGACCCACCAAGGTAGACGAGGAACTTTGTCACACAACATTCCATTATTATTCCTAATATATGATACTTAGTTTAGCGACGATTCTTTTCACTTCTATTATGATAAGATTATATACACTTCTAATCTGTTGACATTATAAATGAGACAAAACCCACACTGGCTTCTGTTTTGCTGTCGCATTAATCTTCTATTCATTCACATTATACATTATTAGTAGTGAAGCACTTCTGTTTGAAATGGACATCAAAATCAAATGAGTTTGGCTATCTTTTTATAGTTTTACCAATTTTTTCCACTATCCGTTATAAATTAGGGTTTTCAATTAATTGCAGTGAACTCAAATGATTATCTCAAAACAAATTAACTCAATTAAAAATAATCACGATTAATTACAGTTTGAATCACACAGTTAATAACAGAGTACCAGTTCAAATTTATTATAAATATTTGTGGATATTTTTTCTACATTTTCAAATATATTGATTTCAGTTGCAACACAGAATACAAAGTGTACATTGCTCACTTTATATGATAATTTTTAGTACAAATATCTGCACTATTCTCTGGAATGGTGGCCAAAGCATAAAGGGGCATACGAGTGTTTAGCATATGCTATTTTTTTGCTTTTTTACAGTACAAATATTTGTAATAAAAATGATAAAAAAATTGCGATTAATTGCAGTGCTCACTTTATAATTGTTTGATAACCATATTACAAATCATTTCCATGTTTTAATGATGCTTAGGTATTGTTATGCATTTTTTTATGATGGGAGCATTAATTTATCAGTTAATAATTTTGCTGAAGATCAGAAAACTTTGTCTTTTTTAAGTGTTTTATAGTAAATTCAGAATCTAGACTTAATCCATATAAGTGTATGCTATGTAGTATGTATTTAACTTTAAAAAGGCTACATAAAAATACTATTAGAATGCAATCTTATGGACATCCTTTTCATTGAATGTGTGTAGGTTACGACACTTATACTTCAAGATTTGTCTGGCTGTAGCCTCTCCACATTGTCAGAATGTTCAAATCTTCAGTTATTGACCCTTAGACGCTGTGGACTAACTGCACTGGAAGGACTCAGTAACTGCAAAGGCCTAAAGTATATTGATGTGGAGGTACCTAGCATATTTTACTGTCTACATGGAGGTGGGGCAAGACTGTCATCTCTGCCATTCAGAATACTATGAGACTGAATCCATCAGTTTATATGTGTATGTACATATAGGACAATATTTTTTTAAAAGTGCCAAAAGTTAGTCTACTAAGTGCATAGTTAGGGTTTGCACTTAATAAGCAGCCTGATTTTCTAAAATTCTGAGTACCTAACCTTATTCCTTGTTTTTGGCTCAAAGACAAAGTTGAAGGCACACAAGGAGATGCTAGTCTACTGTATATATTGTTATAATTTTAAAGTGCAGTAATTTGAAGCTTCCAGAACTAGGAAATAGGCATAGTCTCGTTCTCTGTCTCCAAGTATTAGGTTATGAATGGCCCTAGTGTGAGTATGAAGTGAAAGTGATAAATCTTCATTCCCTCTGTTGCTTGGCTGTACAAAGGCTGTATCCCTCCTTAGTGACTAGAGCATTTAAAAGTGGGCAAGGAGGCCTTAGGCACATATCTCCTGTGTACTAGCCCAGATTGCTTGCCCATATGAGCAAGGAGCAGCACCAGCATTGGTTTCTGAGGCACAGTCTCTCCAGTGCTGCTTCTGCGGGGGGGTGGCATTGCACTACTGCTTTCACGGAACCGTGGCTCAAAATCTAAATGACTAAAGAAAATGTGTCTTTATAATGTGCCTCATTTAAAAAACTTGACGATCTACATGAAACGGATGGTTTTACCTTTTCGGTTTTTAGTATTTTGATTATATCAGTGCACTGGGAGAGTTCATGCATAATGACTAACAGAAGACCCATTGTGTATATAAGCTTTGAATGTTTCTTTTTTGCCCAATGACTACTGTTTGGTGTGTGCTGTGACCCTCTCAAAATTAAGAGAGGAATGGGCAAGGTCAGTTATAGCTAAGGCAATGTTGTCTAGTGGCTAGAGCAGTCACTGGGAGTCAGATTCTTGTGTTCTTTTCCCAGTTTTCCTACCTATTAAAAATAATCTTGGGCAAAATTTTCAAATGCCCACTAATTTTGGGTGCCTCAAATTACAGCACAAAAGGAGTAAGAGGATTTTATACATATAGCTAACCTGTTAATCTTTCTCTGACAGACATTTATAGGTAATGAGGTTTTAAACTAAGTGTTGCCCAGTATTTTTACACACAAACTTGGTGTTTCTAAGCATTAGAAATGTTATTCTATAGACTGTCTATGCGCTGGAAGTTGGGTGGCTTGATCTACGGGAAGTGCTGGCTCCTCTGATAGAAGACTTCCATTCAAACTAAAATAACAGAGCAGTTAAATGCCCCTTTGTTTACTAATAGCTGAAACAACTGAAGACACTTCCCAAATCACAGACCAGTATGGCAAGGCTCGAGTAGGAGGTGAGCCATTTGGTCTGAGGGGTTTTCCTAGCATCTGCATACCAACACAGGGGACTGCGTATTCACAGATTCCAAGGCCAGGAGGAACCATTGTGATTGTCTAGTCTGAGCTTGTGTAAGACACAGGCCATAGAACTTCCCGAAAACAATTCCTTGAGCATTGTTGTTTGGTGGAGCTGTAAGTGTCTGAGAGTCAGAAGCAGGCAGCGAAAGCCAAGCAGACAGCAATAGAAGCACTAGTAATGTGGCCCTGGGGGAAAAAAAAAAAAGCCAAGAGAGCTTTATAGGCAGAGTTCTGGCTACAAAGAAGCTTGAAAATGTGAGCAAAGAAACTGCCTTCTGTTGTGTGCTTCCTACTGTGTTCGGTGAAATAGGACTCTTTGTACATTCTTTATAAATGGATTACATCAAAGATGCCTGACTCAACCATCAGTTTTGCCTCTTAATGGAAACACTCCTCAAGGCCCCAAATACTGGCTAACTGCTCAGACTAAAAATGGTTAACGATAGTAAAGTTTACAATATTTTTCAAACACCCCAGTGAGGTAAGGAAGTGGTGGTAGCCTCATTTTTACAGATGGGGAACTGAGTAACAGAGAGACTACATGACTAGTCCAGGAGCACACAGAAAGTCTGTGGTGGAGTAGGGAATTGAACCTGGGTCTACCAAGTCCTAGGCAAGCTAACCAAACACCGGACTACCTTTTCTCTCTCGCTGAAAACTGCCTATACTTTTCTATTCAAAATGATCTTTAATTTTATCTGTTTTTTTTCTTTGTGGTAGGAAAACAATATTCAGACAATAAGTTGTGAGAATCTAGAAAATCTCTGCATTTTAATTCTGAATAAAAATCAACTTGCATCACTTCAAGGCTTAGATGGCTGCAGTGATCTCAGGAAACTTGAACTGTCCTGCAATAAAATCACTCGAATTGGTAATAAAATATTAAAGATGATGCATTTTATTCATTTAACATCAGTATTGTGCATTTATTCATAATTTGGTTTGGTTGAGGATAGAAAATGACTGTTGCCAATGTAGTAGTGTTTGTTTGTAATCTTGTAACAGGCTTATTTCAAAGAACATATTACTCAGTACTCATGTCCTTATTAGGATGGAAAAATCGGAAAATTACATATACAATCTTACACCCTTTGTAGGACGTGAATAGTTTAAAATCTCAAATAAGTTGGGTGGGTGGACGATAAGAGAAGAACCAGAAACATGAGGGGAATGAATTTGTTTTAGATTATAAAGGAGGAAAAAATTATACAAGAAGAGAAATACTTGTCCTAGTTCCTTCCTCTGGGGATAACCAGGAGATCCATTAGCCTGATGCTGGTACAGCAGGCCTCAGAATGTTTTCTCTGTAATGAAGGGACAGTTAAATGCAACACAGTGGAAAGAATTGCTGATTCTGCTGCATTAGAGTGGGGAGAATCGGTTCTTTGGTTGTCTACAGAAGAATGAACCCATTCAGTTGGCAAGAGAGCCTCAAGTTTTCCCCTCCAAAAGTATCCTTAATAATTGAAGGGGGGAGAGAGGTAAACCGCCTTGTAATTACCTAAAATGGTGATCCCAGTGCTGAAAGGAGCAAGGTGCTTCTTCCTTCAAGAATGAAACACAGCAGATAGATCTGCTGCTGAAAAGGTTGCAGGTCCTGCTGTGGGGACTGGGTCATGTTGGAAGGTAGATTTGTGAGGGCCACAAAGATGTAGGTAATCATTGGAATACTTAACTAATACAAACACTGAGCCTTCTGGGGCTTGCCAGGCACTAATTCGAGTGAAAATCAAAACATAGGTTTTGAGTCATAAGGAAAGATTTCATTTGCTGAAGCAATTCATCTTTTGTTTGGAGGAAACTCATCTGAGCTGAGGAAGCCTATGCAAGCAGTGAGTGGGTAGGTGGCCAGCTCTTGAGTTTGAGGCCACTTCAAATGTGTGTATGGAAGGATTTGAGTTGAGCATCAGCAAGGTGGTGCTTTTGAGTGCTTTGTCTTGCTTTAGACTTGTCTTAATGTTTACCGATAAACAAAATGAGGTATTAATGGAAATAAGGAATTAAAATAGGGAATTAAATGAAAAACCAACATCATTGCAACTTCCACACTGACAAATTAAGCCCATTGGATTATTGATTTTACATATTAAAGTACATGACTATAATTCATATTTCTGGGGACAATATCCTGCGGTGGTTGTAAATGGTGGTGTTATTGGCACCTTCTATAAAAACCAATGCCAGTAGCCTAACGGGAACTGAGGAAACAAACTGCAAGAAGCAGTACTGGAACTTCCTTCATGTCTGGTTGCCAGTAATGCTGTGTGAGATTATTTGTTTGAGATGGATTTCCTGTGGCAGAATATCTGCAAGATTAATATGCAAGTGACATAATATTAATTGATGATCCTTAAGTATCTGTGTACAGAGCAAATGAAGTAAAAGCCTTCTGTACTATCTATTATGTACAATGAAAGTACTGTATTTACTGAGTGTAAGATGAGTTTAAATGGGGAAGTGAATGTTCAACGAAAAACCACATGGTTTTCTCTCCTAAGGAACAGCTTTGAGGATGTCTGGATAAACTAAATGCATAACATAGATTTTTTTGTTTGTTTCACACAATAACATATTGATAGTTAGACATCTTATAGAATCACACAAAGATGGACTTATGTTTTTAAGATGTTAATTTGCTCCTCCCATCTGTAAATCTAGTAGAATGTCCCATGGCAATTTTGGAAGTTGCACTGCTGTGAAGCGTTCTTTTTTACATTCAGTTCATTCAGTTTTAAATTATTCTAATCTATGGGGTGGGGTTTTTTTAAGGGTTTTTTATATTTATGGTTGTAACAATTCAGGTTAACTTGTTGCAGGAAGTTTCTTAGATACTATTATTTTTGTTTTCACTAGAGTATAAAAGTAGGAAAATGGGAGGAAAGGGAGGAGGAAAAAGGGGGAAAATGGCAGTTGGCAGAAGCTGTCAATAAATGAAAAGGAGTACTTGTGGCACTTTAGAGACTAACAAATTTATTTGAGCATAAGCTTTCGTGAGCTACAGCTCACTTCATCGGATGCATTCAGTGGTATTTTCCACTGAATGCATCTAATGAGGTGAGCTGTAGCTCACGAAAGCTTATGCTCAAATAAATTTGTTGGTCTCTGAGGTGCCACAAGCACTCCTTTTTCTTTTTGCGAATACAGACTAACACAGCTGCTACTCTGAAACCAATAAAATAAATGGGGTTGAGGGGAATGCTTTATTGCAAAGGAGCATGTCCTCTGAAAGCAGCATGCTTGCTGCCTGGGTGATTATACTTTTGTACAATGAACGTAAGGAACTTTAGCGTATGTATATACTTGGGAGGGGTTGAAATATTTCTTTTATTAATGAAAAATATTTTTAAAAAATCTTGTCAATTATGGCATTCATAGATTCCAAGTCCAGAAGGGACCATTGTGATCATCTAGTCTTGTCCCCTGTGTAACACAGGTCATAGAACTTCACCAAAATAATTCCTAGAGCAGAGCTTTTAGAAAAACATTCAATCTTGATTTTAAAATTGCCAGTGATGGCAAATCTACTACGTCCCTTGGTAAATGGTTAATTACTCTCATTGTTAAAAATGTATGCCTTATATTCAGTCTGCATTTGACTAGCTTCAACTTCCAGCCATTGGATCATGTTATACCTTTCTCTGTGATTGGGGCACCCATTAACCCTCTCTTTGTTAAGATGAATAGATTGAGCTCCATGAGGCTATTGCTATAAGACTTGTTTTCTAATCTATTAATCATTCTTATGGCTCTTCTCTGAATCTCTCCAATTTACCAACATCCTTCTTGAATTCTGGATACGGTATTCCAGCAGTGGTTGCACCAGTGCCAAATACAGACAAAATATAACCTCTCTACTCCTATTTGAGACTCCTGTTTATGCATCCACAGATTGCATGAAATCTCTTGGCCATAGCGTCTCAGTGCGAGCTCATGTTCAGGTGATTATCCACCACAGCTCCCAAATCTTTGGTTAATAACTAGATCCAGCCCCTTTGAAAATGCATGTGTATGCTGCTGCTGCTTTTTTTCCCCCTGTGAATCTCTGTGTGGGTTATAGGATGTGTATTCTACCCAGTATGCTACCAGTGCTAATGAGAACAAAGCACGGCCCTGGATGACCCTTTCAGGCAGTCTTGGTTTTACCATTTGTTAGAGGTTAAGAATCGCCTAATTGGAGCATCAGCTTACTCAGAACCCCTCCTCTCTCTTTCTTTCAGTCAGAAGTCTCCTCCTGTTCTTCTAACTTCTCTTGCCTCATCCATTGTCTTCCTGTTTTAAAAAGGAAAGTTACTTTATTGCTTCTGGTCACTGAGTCAGGACAATGTGCGCTGAATGGGGTGCTATGGGCAAGTGGATGCTCCATGCAGCTGCACTATTTTCACTTTATCAAGAGCAGTTCTGCTTATAGAGGGGTTTTCACCTCAGCTTGTTTTATTGAGACATATGCATATAGTCACAGAACACCGTTTTTCATGTACTGCCATAGCTGATATCACATCATGTGTTTTATGTTGGTGCCTTGTCAGTTCTCATGAGAAGTCAGACTCTCAACAAAATCATTACTAATTTTTAAGCATGACAAGATCTTTAGCATTGTACAAAACACAGAAGACATAAGATTGGCCATACTGGGTCAGACCAATGGCCCATCTAATCCAGTATCCCTGTCTCTGACAGTGGCCAATGCCAAGTGCTTCAGAGGGAATGGACAGAACAGGCAATCATCGAGTGATCCATCCCCTGTCATCCTCTCCCTTTTGCACTCTGCACAGTGCAAAATATATAGTCACTTAACATTTGTGGTTAGTTTTAACCTTGCATATGTCTGCAATATAGCCAGTAAATATACAAATTACATATTTGTATTACAGTAGCACCAAGAGGTACCAAAGTAGATTGGAACCCCATTGTACTTAGCATTTACATACACAGTGAGCGACAATCCCTGTCCCAAAGAGCTAACAATGTAAAAAGATGAAACAGACAAAATAGACAAGACAGAGACAGGGCTTTCAATCTAAATAAATGAGGAAACAGGTACAGAAAGTGAAATGACTTTCCAAGGTTGCATAATAGGGTAGTGACAGAGCTGGAAATAGAACCCTGGTCTCTTAACTCACACACACACCTCTTATACAGGTCCCTTTTGCACATCCTCTACTTGTCTGCCACTAATTTGAATCCAGTGCCATCTTTTAAGGATATTGACCTTGCTACACAGAAGTACAAAGCTTTAAAAATGGAAAAATAATGTTGAGACAAGTTCTTGCAGCTGTCAGTTTTCAGTACTTTGCCTGAAATGAAACTATGCTCAATCCACTAGATGGTGCTAGTTCCCTTTTAATCCCCCCCTCCCCCCCAATAAAGTAAATAAATACATTAAATAAGATCCAGAAAAGCAGCTTGCAGTCTGGTGTAGTATGTCACAGGCATATCTGAAATTCTTTTTCAGTAATTAAAGGCTAGTAAATTAATTTCTTAAAGCTCGGATGGGAGGAAATAAACTGCTTGTAACAGACCATTTGGCTGAAATTTACTGTAGTATCAGTTTAATATCTGATATTCTTTTCCATTTCCAATTATTATTATCCTAATTCCTGTGCTATATAAATTCTTAATTTAATGTGAATATTGATGTTTAATTTTTACTTTGTTTTTTTTTTCCTTCATCTTTTTTCTTCTTTCTCCATACACTGTCTGTACCTGTGGTAACCCTTTCTTTGGCTGGGACAAACAGTACTTTGGAAGGCCTAAGTTGCTCCAGGGAGATTACCGCAAAGCCATCTCCATCCTTGCACACATCATCTCTACTCTGTGCATGGAAGGATGGGAAGGTTGGGGATAGGTCTGAGAAGACCTGCCTCAGCTACCTCCCAGTTCTGTGAAGATTACCCAGAAAAAAGGACTGGGAGGGTACTACATTTTTCTCACTTTCCCTCCCCCTGCCATAGGTTTTTATACCCTATTCATCACTATCATTTCTGAGCTCCCTTCAAGGGAGCCACAGTGCTAGGAACAAGTGAGGAGTGAATGGACCCAGAGCCGGTACAGAGGTACAAGGCCTACCCAACTTTCAGATCCCTTGAGTTCCAAAAAGTTGTGGGAGGAACCTAGTCTTGTTGCACTATCCTATAAACTGCCAACAGAATGATTTGGGGGCAACTCCAGGAGAGAACTCTCACTCTCCCAGGTATAACTGTGGGATGTGATAGCCTGATTCTTGCTCTGTATACCAGGTGTTAGGAATGCTCTTTAAAAATATGGTAGTTGTAGATATAGTTCAAGACATACATATGTTTAGAGATCCCTCACTTTCCTTATAAGACTTTGTTTTAATGTTCTTGCTTGAACAATGCATGCCCTCATTCACTTCCCTGCTGATTAACCTCCGTGTATTATAGTGGTATGATTAGTTCTTACTATTTCTGGTCACTTTTTAAAAACTTTAACTAAAATATTTCAAAGTGAGACCATTAAGCTTTTGTTTTTAGTAGAGATTTTAAGATGGCTGCTAATATTTTGCTAATACCACAGGACCTTGACTAAATATGCTCTCTGCCTTGGGTATTTACTAATTTCTCTAGTCACAGCATTGTAAGAGTACTTTTACTGCATGAAGCATGTCCTATTACAACACTTTGACAATGTGATGTGCACAGAGATTGCTAAGTTTATTTGGTTTCTTGTTTAGTTAATAGACTCAGATGTTTACTATTTTTGTATATTCTGAAGATGATTGTTTAAAATGCTTGAAACACATAGGGATGAATGTAAAATTAATCAGTGTTTTAAAATACCTCAGAATCATTGTAAAGCCTTTTATAGAGAACTGAATGTGTTCATTTTTTATGTATAAAATATGAACCTGTTACAATCTCAGTGTGCTTTATGTTTCAAAATCAACACAATTTTAATCACATTATGATTTAATTCAGGTTAAAATATGAGTTTTCCTTTTCAGGTGGTTTAGAGTCATTGAAAAATCTCCAGCAACTAATTGTGGACCACAATCAGTTAATCAGTACGAAAGGTCTTTGTGATCTCCCTACTCTCATGCACGTAGACTGCTCTTTTAATCATCTTACTCAACTTGAGGGCATTGAGAATTGTGGTCTGCTTCAGATTCTGAAGTTACAAGGAAATAATCTAAGTGAGGTAATATCCATGAATCAAATAGGTTGGTTTTTCATACCAGGCTTCTCTGATACCAGTAATACAGCTCATGATGCTGATCACATTTTTTTTTTTTTTTGAGGGGGAGATGTACAAATGGCCAGCTATGGGAGTTTGGTGTCTCAGTACCCTTTTGACCTTTAAAAATCCCCCCCTCAGTAATTTAGTTTTCATTCTTTGCACTATAGTGGGTAGTTTTCAGTTTGTTGTTTGCTAATTTTTTTTAAGTTGGTCAAACTGCTATGATCATTAAAGGTAAAATGAGCCATGCAGTAGAGAGATTTCTTCCAGAATTCAGTATGGGATGATTTTCATAGGCGATAACTGCCTAAAACTTGAATTAAATCATTGTGGGCTGCAACTCTCATAATGAGGCTCTAGATGGCTACCTGTACATTTAGTCACCTTTCTTGGCAATGGCTTTTATATAAAGCTGAGGCAAAACCTACTTGTCAATAAATAGTCAGTCATTGCATGAATGAAAGCAGTAAATTTGTGTATATTGCTAATCTCAAATGCTGTGTCTTATATTGAACGTTCAGACTATGCACAAAGCATAGAAAAATGTTAGCATGCGATAATTAAAAACGATATACATACTATGTAACAAAGCATATCTGTAATAATATTTAATAATCTATTCAAGAAAAGCAGCTGATAAGCATTCAATTGTTATATGCAATCAATTTTTATTTGAAAAATAATAGCAAAAAATCACTTTTCTATATTTAGCTCCCTACGTTGGAAAATCATGTTCTGCTAAGAGAATTATACTTGGATGACAATAGTATTTCAACTATGGAAACATTTTCTTTTTATTGGCTGCCTCTGCTACAGATCCTTTCTCTATCACAAAACAGGTAAAATGGAAAGTCTTTCTATTCAAGCAATTTAATACATTAGATATTTACAAAATAACAGTTCTCTTATGAGTTTTAGGTACGAACCTGAGTGTATATAAAGGACAGCTCTGCTGTATCAGACAAAGCAGAGTTCCTAGGATGATGATGTCTGAAAAAGTATATTTAGCAATTAATAGGTGTAATCTTCTTTAGACAATTTTGAAAACAATGGTGAGCATAAAAGGTTAATTTAAAAATATAATTATGGCAGTGCTGTAAATAGAATTATTTGTAAAACAATCTCTGTCTGTCTTCCCATCAAAGGGCTGGTTTTGCTCCAAAAGTTGGACCTAATAGAGGCCTCCCACTCTATCTGGAATAAACAGTGCTAATTAAAATGTTCATCAAGATATTAATTTTCATTTCTATGCACCCATTACATTCAGGTGTCAAAGAAAAGGAATTTCAAGTTGCTTATCAGCTTTTATTTTTCATTGTTACAGTTCAGTTTGATTTAAGGTGTAAAAAATAAAATAGGGTTTTTTTCTTATTATTTATAAGTCCTATAGTAAAATACAAAGCTATGGGAAGTCATAAATTAATATGTGGCAATCTGTGCTTCTATGGGAGTATAGTGACCACATGTTCTGAGTCAAAAGGTTGCTACCCTTTTTTATGTAGCTGATTTCAAAATTGAATCTATCTCAGTGCATGAGCAAAGGCAAACAATAACAAACGGTTACAATTCTAGATATTTCTAGTTCTCTGTATTACTTTTGTACAAACTCATAAGACTGTGTGCGTGCATATGTGGTTTTTTGTTTGTTTGTTTTTTTTGAGATATAAGTAGCTACAGTTTCTGAACGGGAAGTGTATTTTACTAGCTTACATCACCATTTCAGACATTTTATAAAGGATTTTTGTTAGTAGCTTGCCCTCTTGTCACAATGTAGGGTATAGATCTGCAGGTATTTTGCATGCCCTACTATAGGGCATATACAGAATCGATAGCCTTCCTGAAAACATAGGGCAGTGCTAAAGAATTTAGGGCATGTCACACTAAGCAGGGTTCTGTCATAGCTGGGGCATGGTGCTTTCTGTGTCCAAGGAGAGCCAATTGGCTGTGATTGTGGGGAGATGTAAGTTTAGATTCACTTGGGGGCATTCTGACTTTTCAAACCATGCTTTACAGGTCACCTATAATGTAGTAACGCATATGAAATTGCAAGGCATGCAGGGTGGATATACAAAAATCTAGACTTCTTTCTTGATCAGCTTTTTGGAGACAGTGCTTCATGTCTGTGACTCACATGAGCACTGTTTGGTGGGCAGTGGATTTTGATTTACTCTTATTTTGGTAACTCAGATAAAAATGTAAGTCTGTGTATGATTTCCCCAGACAGTATTCTCCCTCTATTTACTTCATAACTTTCTTTTCTGTTTCCTATTCGGCTTCTATAAAACACCCATCAAAGTGGTATTTGAGGTCTGGATTTGCAAAGGTACCTAATCACCTAAACCCCAGACTTAGTACCTAAATTTGTGTTAAGGTGATGTTAAGTCCCAGTTTTAGGCTCCACTGTGATGCAAAAAATTCCTGCTGAAAGCTTTATGTATCTAAACTCTCTTGGTACCTAGGTTTCTGCCTCTGGGTATGTGCACTGCTGCCTCACATTAGGTGTCCAGATTCACAATTTGGGGAAGATAAGTATTCAGCTGCCTACCTTGTGTGGAGGGCCCAGTCTGGTAAGAGTGCTCAGAGGTTGCCTACCGGATTGTGTTGCATTCAAAATATGGCCTCAGTACAAGATGATGGTGATGAACTTTTGAGCTGAAGTGGTTACAGTATTCAGCTGGGATGTGGGAGATCTGAGTTCATTTCCCCCCGCCCCCTTCCAGAGAAGAAGAAAGGATTTGAACATGGGTTTGCCACCTCTCGGGAGAGTGCTCTAACTGCTGAGCCATGGGATTGTCCAGTGTGAAGCTCCCTCAGTGTCTCCTGTTGAAGCTGTTCTACTTTGGATAAAGAGTCATTGGAGCAGAGAGAATGGATGCTGGTCCACCACGTCCCAGGTAAGTGCTCTCACAAGGCTATAGAATCATATTTTCTCTCTCTCCCAAAGACTCTTTTTAATATTTGAAGCTGTCCACTGTTTATAAATACTCAAAAAGTCATAGAGTGAGAGAATGACTGATTATAGCTTGGTGGTTAGGATACTTGCCTAGGAGGTGGAAGGACCCTTGGTCTAGTTCTCCTGCTCCAATCATTCTTCAATTATTTATCCAAACTGGAACAACTTCAGTAGAAGAGACTGAGAGAGCCCCATATCAGACTAACCCATAGCTCAGTAGTTATAGCACCCTACAGGACGGGGAGAATTGAACCTGAGTGAGTCTCTAGCTATTTTGTGTGGAGCGATGTTCTGGCCTCATTCATTCTCACAAGAAGCAGCTTAGTCATCTAAGCCGCCTGACTCCAAGAGAGGGGTTCCTCTTTGTGAACCGCTAGCAAAGAGAGGCACCTCACTACAACCTGGACTAAGGCATCTCCCTACCTATAGGACTGGAGTTTGACACAACCTTGATTTTGTCATCCCCTATTGGGTACCTCTAGGCATTTCCCTGCCTAGCAGGCTGGCTTTTGTGAATTGTATTCCAAGGTGCCTATCTCTCCCCATTCATTGTATAGGAGCCTAGATGTCTAACTCAGGCTTGGTGAATACAGTATATTCCTGTGATTTTTCTATGTGCCTAAACATTAAGTTTTGCAATGCTCAGTATCTCAGTGCCTAAATACCTTGTGAATCCAGCCTGAGTGCCTTTTCCTTTTCTCTATATTTTATGGAGTCGTTCTCTGTTTTCTGTCCCCTGCTTTTTCCCCCTCTTCCCCGTCTCTCTTTTTTTTTTTTTTTGACTCATTCACGCATTCAGTTGCCATCTTTTCTGTTAAAACCCTCATTCCCTTTCATGTGTCTTCTCTCTGCTAGTCCTGCTGACATGCTGTGCTTTAGTGGTTGGCTGAAATGTGAAGTGCTTCCCGTAGTGGGGAAAGAAGCGCTGTAATATGTCAGAGCATCAACAGAACAAATATATGAATGATAAGTCAGACATGAACAACTACAACAATATGTGTCAGTGCCTTAACTCAAATCTTTGGGGCAAAAGAGACAAGTTAATGTTAAATGCAGAATAGAAGCTTCAAAATTCCTAGTATTGCAGTAGCATACTCTTACATTCACTTTATGTACATTATAAGCAGCTCCATATGCGTCGCTATGGCTTAAATAACTGGATGTTCTATATAGGAGGAATTAATGTAATGGAGTAAGCTGTTGAAAGAAAAGCTGTTTCTTTGCTTTAATCCTTCAGCCAATGCAATCTTGTGAATCTTTTTAAGAGTGTGCACTGAGTGCCATTTCCTTTTTGCTGATTTCAGGAAGCCCCTGCAATGGTAAGACTGTGAATTTATATTCTCCTTAAAAATAAAGCACAGTGTTTAAGAAAAATCAAAACAAAAAAAGAAAGTTCTTCACAAACTAATTTGTAAGGATTTGTTGATCTAGATATTATGTCCATATCAATATCAAAAATTGCTCCCCAAAATCATTTTTCAAAGTTGAACCTCAAAGCATAAAGAAAATGTTTTAAATCCACAACTTGTTAACAGGGAATTGTTCTAGAGCTAAATATTACATATTGTAAATGCATCTGAAGACAAAATAACTGAAAACAAGTATCTCTTTCACATACCTTCAGAAGTCCAAGTTTTTTGTGGTGTTGCAATGCTACAGCTGAGATGGTCACAGAGCTTTGCATTATGTAATACATACATACTCAGTGTGGGTTCGATCCCTGCAGTCAACAGCATAGCTCCCACTGGCTTTAATAGTGCAGAATCAGGGCCTATATGAATGTACTAGTCAAGAGCTATGTTTAGGGTTGCCAACTTTTGTAATGTTTAAAAACTGGACGCTCCAGCAGGAGTGCCAAAACCTCTCCTTCCCTGCCCCTTCTCCCTGTGGACCAGCCCCTGCCCTGCCCCTGAGGCCCTCTGCCCATTTGCTCCTCTTTTCCCCCCCTCCCCCTTGTCGCTTGCTGCTCCTTGTTGCTTGCTGCTCTTCACCTCCCCCACCTCTATCGGGATGGACTTGCCTACGGAGCCGGGGCTGGGAACTGCAGCTGCCTGACACAGGTAGGAGCCGGCCCCAGCTAAGTAGGGTCTGGCACAGGTGATGACTTGGCACCTCCCCCACACACAATAACAGGACTTCGGGTGTCCAATCAGTAGATATGAATGGACACTGTCAGGTCCCCTTTGCAACTGGACTTTCTGGTCGAAAACTGGGCAGTTGGCCTCCCTACCTATGTTCCCTATGTGATAGCTGAACATCACAAACACCCAATTAGAGAGAGGCATTCAAGGGAACAAGTGCTTTGCTTTAGACTTTTAAGATTACATTAAATGTTTCAGAGCAAACGGAACCTGAAGTCAGGACGTGGCCAGTAGGTGGAAGAATTCATTTTCAGATAGGTTTTCAATAAAAGTCTTTAATATTTATATCCATACATGTACTCTGTTAATGACTGAGGATCATAACAGTTTCTTTTTAATTGACAAAGGTTTTACAATGAAACTTTGTTAGCATAATTTTCAGCCAGCTATTATGTTTGAGTATAACTTTATAGATTATAAATCCAGACAGAACCTTTTGATCATTTAGTCCAGGGGTCTCAAAGTCTCTGCCAACGGGCCATCTGCGGCCTGCGGAAACTTTTTTAAAAGTTCTTTCATCTGGCCCTCATGGCTGCCAGCTGGGGGCAGGAGGGGACCGGGCAGGAGAGATTCACATGCCCCTCCCACCAATGTTGCTCCATCCTGCTGCTCCTCGGACCCTCGCAGGGGTTGCACTCAGCAAAGTGTCATTCACCTCTGGCAGCTCCGCTCCTTGCAAGCGGTTCTCTATCCCTGCTGTTGCTGGCGGAGCCACAGAGGAGAGACTCAACCTTCTACTGGTGGCATCTGACTCAGATGATGAAAATGAACACGCATCTGTCCGCAGTGCTTTGGATTGTTATCGAGCAAAGCCCAATGTCAGCATGGACTCATATCCTCTGGAATGGTGGTTGTAGCATAAAAGGGCATTTGGCACGTAAATATCTTGTGACGCCAGCTACAAGGGTGCTATGTGAACACCTGTTGGTCACTTTTAGATGACGTTGTGAATAAAAAGCGGGCAGAATTATCTCCTGCGAATGTAAATGAACTTCTTTGTCTGAGTGATTGGCTGAACAAGAAGTAGGACTGAGTGGTCTTGTAGGCTCTAAAGTTTTATATTGCTTTTGAATGCAGGTTTTTTTTATTTTACATAATTCTACATTTATAAATTCAACTTTCATGATAAAGAGATTGCACGGCAGTACTTGCAAATGGGGGAACTAAAAAATACTATTTCTTATTTTTTTATTTTTATTTTTTTTTACAGTGCAAATATTTACAATCAAAAATAAACTGGGCACTGTACACTTTGTATTCTGTGTTGTAATTGAAATCAATATATTTAAAAATATAGAAAACACCCAAAATATTTAAATAAATGGTATTCTATTATTGTTTAACAATGTGATTAATCGCATGTTTAATCATGATTAATTTTTATAATCGCTTGACAGCCCTACTAACTATTCATTTAGCTATCCAAGGTGCTAGAACTAATTGCTGCAGTTTTCCTTTTAAGCTTATAGGGCTTTATAGTATTTTAATCTTTTACATGGCATGGCATTTCAGCGCAGTACTTTAAACCAGCTCAGCTTAGTCTAATAATTTTCTCTTTAGGAGGTTTTGTTTTGTCTTTTGCTTCATAGATTTTACTCTTTTTTTTTTTATGTAGTTCTGATTATTTTATCTCTTCTGCTATTTTTCAATGACTCAGCTACTATGGCTTTGCTTGAGATAGCACCACCAGTATGGGACTAACAAGGGGCCATAATTCTGGGGAAATAAGAAAAATCTGTTTTTCCTCTTTTTTCTCAGTTTTCTTCTCCCTTACACTATTTGTTTCCATCTCCCTTCTCTACTCACTCAAATTGCTTCCTAGACCTTAAAAGGTACACAGCAGGAATATCCTTGTAGGCGTGCATATGCTCTGATATATCAGCTGCTGTATTGAGGTCAACTAGCTCTGTAGAGCCTCCTGTATCTCAGTACCTCAGAAAAATCTATGAGATATGCCAAGTACAAGGACTGATATAGAATTACTCTTTATATACTAGTCAGTCAGAACAGAACTTTCCCTGCAGACTGAAATAGCAAAATACTGGGTTCCCAAAATAGGAAATCTAGTGTGGAGAGTATTTGTGGCATGGGTATGATCAACACATAGTACGTTTTCCTGAATTAAAGAACATTTTCAGTTATTGCAATTAAAAAAATAAAAATTTATCCACAGTTGTGCTATGCACTGTTGTTGTAAGATTTTGTCTACACACAAATTTGCACCGGTTTAATGAAATGTGTGTGTGTTTAATTGGATTTAGTTAAACCATTACTAGCTTGTTTGAAAATGCTATTCTTTCATTTTAAGAGTAGTTTATATTTTGCTTTATCTTAAACCTGAAAAAAAAGAAGGGATCAAGCTAAACTTCAATATGCCACTCTTAAACCAAAATTAAAGGGTCTAGTGCACAAACTTGCACTAGTTTAGCTAACTCAGTTAAAAAACACGCATTTAATTAACCTGGTTCAAGCTTTTGTATGGACAAGGCCTAAATATCACAGATGGCACTGTGACTGTTGGCAACCGTTAGTTTTTAAAATCAAAAGGAATGTACTGTGGGGAGGAAAGTAAATGAACCTATAAATTAGAGTCTGCTATGGTCAGAAATCTTTTTGCATAAAAATATCTACTTATAGACTCACAACCTGTTAGTCAAAGCTGCTCATATATTGCCAAAATATATGTTTTTTGACTTTTAAACACTGTTATTCCTGTAGTCATTACAGCTAAGAGAAAAAGATAGATTTTCTTCTGGTTCATGTATCATCAATAGAATTGTGAACCAAGTTTTGATTGCAGAATCTTTATTACTGATGAATATATGTGCATGTGAGCCACAAAGAGCTCAACCTGACTTTCACATCCCATGTCAAGTCACAGGGAGGGCAGTTTACAAGTAAAAATATAGTTTCAAAGTCCAAAAATCAAATCTAGAGTCAGTAAAATTCGTATTAGTTGTGTCTCAATATGCCTTTTCTTTTTGAATCATATTTCACAGTAAGAACTGCACTTACTCCAATTTATCCTCTGCCCATCGTATTTTTTCAACGAGGTTGAAAAAATTATGGAACATTATAGCAGGGATCGGCAACCTTTGACATGCGGCCCATAAGAGTAAGACCCCTGGCAGGCCAGGCCAGTTTGTTTACCTGCTGCATCCGCAGGTTTAGCCGATCGCAGTTCCCACTGGCTGCGGTTCGCGATTCAAGTCCAATGGGGGCTGCAGGAAGCGGCAAACCGTGGCCAGTGGGAGCTGCGATCGGCTGAACCTGCGGACGTGGCAGGTAAACAAACCGGCCTGGCCTGCCAGGGAGCTTACCCTGATGGTCCGCGTTCCAAAGGTTGCCAATCCCTGTATTATAGTCTTAAAAATGATTTAATATGGTTTTACAGGACGTTACCAATATCACTTAAAAATTACTTCAAAAGTAGTTTTTCCACTGACAAATAGTGCATCTATTTTTATTTCTCATAACAGTGTATACTGCATCTTGAAAATCCATGACACAGGCTCCAGTACCTCAGAATCAACAAAAGTTGATCTGGGTGCTATGGGGTGAAAGCTGATTTTAAAGCAGTTTCCTAGACAAAACGATGCACTATTTTTTTTTATGCTGTGTTGATTATGTTGGTAGTTGTAGCGCTATTCTGTGATGAACTGACAATTCTATTTGACTCCTGCTCTGCTTTTTTCTGCTGGGATTATTATGAGATTTAAAATTTTCTCATCAGTATATCGCTTTCCTTTGACTGACATTCTTTGTTAATTCTTTTTCTAAGAAAATTCAAACCAGAAAGACAAAGGACATTACTGAAAACTTAATACCACTTGACCTTGTCACACTAGCCCTCGGCATAAAAAAGATATAAATTACAAAGAAGACACACAAGTAAAAGATATTCACAAAAAAGCAAGCAACAGCTTCCACTTTCTGCTCCCATTTAATGTTGCAGCAGGAATAGGACACTGACCAGAGAGTCTTGCAGTCAGAAAACGTATTTTTAAAAGACTTGTATAGGAGAAAACAGTGTAAAAATGAATTTTAGAATATGCTCACCAAATATTACACAATTTCCCAAATCCTGTTGAATGTCTGCCTTTACCCAGGAAAATTTTAACAGGTAGGAGGACTGAAGAACTAAAATTTAACTGATGTTCTATAATGTATATTCTTATCTTAAAATAAAGTTCCCGTATTTCTTTCACATTCTTTAAAAATTATACAGTGTTTTACTTACAAAACTTCACCTTTATTGTCCTAAATTATCCTTCTATTTTTCCTGAATATTCTGGCAGAGAATACTTAACAACGTTGTCTAATACTAGACACTCAAAATACATATCTGCAACAAAAGGTTACTGAAATTGATAGAATCCAGTCCTATTCAGAAAAATTCTATATCCAAAGGTATTTTTATGACTGATTAACTCCAATATCATAGTTAATTACCACTAAGGATTTCTGGAAAGGTTGTAATTCCCAAAAGACAGTGGCTTGCAATGGAAGTACACTGTCAACCATAATTACAGTCATTAGTATAGTATAAAAATGCATATAACATGCACATTTATTAGAGAGACTAATATGTATTAATAAGTGAGAGCTCTGAGAGGGCTTTTTAGCATTTCGATTAGAATTCCTTTTAAAAAAAAAACACACTCAACTGGGTGTGAAGACATGTTGCAGGATCAGTGTGTTCACACTGAATTTAATCCTGCTTAGATCGACTCAATGGGAGTTTGTTTTGTCATTGACTTCAACAGGCAAGGGATCACATTGCCTTGAATGCAACAGAGATCTTTTTTTCTATTGCCCAAAGATAATTTGTCTATTTTAAGCAGAATCCAATGGCTGGAATTTGAAGCTAGATAAATTCAGACTGGAAATAAGGCATAATTTTTTAATGGTGACAGCAATTAACCATTGGAGCAATTTACCAACGGTCATGATGGATTCTCCATCACTAACCATTTTTAAATCAAGATTGGATGCTTTTTCTAAAAGATATGCTCTAGGAATTATTTTGGGGACATTCTATGGCCTGTGCTATACAGAAGGTTAGACTAAATCAGGGGTCTCAAACTCAATTTACCTTAGGGCCAGTGCCAGTCCTCAACTCCTCCGAGCGGGCCAATAATGTCTCTGAAGATGGTGTTCACACCACCTCCCAGCCCGTTTCCCACCCTGTTCCCTCTCTCCCTTGGCCTCATGCCACCCTGGCTGACTCTGCCTGGCAATGAGTGATGCTCCCTCTATGGCTGACTCTGCCCAGCGACTAGTGATGGTATCTCTGTCCCTCTCCCCCAGCCAATGGAAGCTGCTGGGGTGGGGGATGGCGGTGGCGCCTGTAGCGGACAGCCGGCAGTGTAGCTGCATGGTTTTCTTTTTTGGTGGTTTGGGTTCTGTAGTTTCCACATCTGAGTGTTGCTCTTTTAAGACTTCTGAAAGCATGCTCCACACCTAGTCCCTCTCAGATTTTGGAAGGCACTTCAGATTCTTAAACCTTGGATTGAGTGCTGTAACTATCTTTAGAAATCTCACATTTGTACCTTCTTTGCATTTTGTCAAATCTGCAATGAAAGTGTTCTTAAAACAAATAACGTGTTGGGTCATCATCCGAGACTGCTGTAACATGAAATATATGGCAGAATGCAGGTAAAACAGCAGGAGACATACAATTCTCTCCCAAGGAGTTCAGTCACAAATTGAATTAATGCATTATTTTTTTAATGAGCATCATCAGCATGGAAGCATGTTCTCTGGATTGGTGGCGAAAGCATGAAGGGGCATACGAATGTTTAGCATATCTGGCACGTAAATACCTTGCAATGCTGGCTACAAAAGTTCTATGCAAAAGCCTGTTCTCACTTTCAGGAGACATTATAAATAATAAGCAGGCAGCATTACATCCCATAAATGTAAACAAACTTGTTTGTCTGAGTGATTGGCTGAACAAGAAGTAGGACTGATTGGACTTCTAGGCTCTAAAATTTTACATTGTTTGTTTTTGAGTGCATTTATGTAACAAAAAAAATTACGTTTTGTAAGTTGCACTTTCACGATAAAGAAATTGCACTATAGTACTTGTCTGAGGCCAATTGAAAAATACTATTTATTTTGTTAGTTTTAGAGTGCAACTATTTGTAATAAAAATAATAATATAAAGTGAGCACTGTACATTTTGTATTCTGTGTTATACTTGAAATCACTATATTTGAAAATACAGGAAAAAAAATCCAAAATATTTAATAAATTTCATTGGCATTCTATTGCTTAACAGTGCGATTAACAGTGAGATTAAAACTGCAATTAATTCTGATTAATTTTTTTAATTGCAATTAATTTTTAGTTAATCGTGTGAGTTAACTGATTAGTTGAAACCCTAATAGCAAAATTATATATATATCCCTGACATCGTATTTCAAAACTTATTTCAGCAATACTTGTCCCTATGTCTGTTTCAATGAGAAGTGCTGCTTTTTTTTTTTTACATAACTTTTTCTTTTTTGTTTCTAGTTTGACTCAGCTTGCACCCCTATTTTCATGTATATCTTTGGAAAAGCTTAATATCAGCAACAACTGCTTGTCAGGTGAGTATGTAAAATGAATTAAACAATATTTTTTTTAAAAAATTACCTTAAGGCCTTTTTTAGGACTACAGGGAACCAGCATATTATAAATGTCAGTTGTTTATTAAAATATATGGAATAGGGTCTTAAAATGACAGGAGCTATTCTATCACCACCTTCGTGAGTGTAGTATCTGGGCACCTTCCAGTTGCGTACTAAGTGATGTCGCTAACATTTGTCACATGTGGTTTGTTCTGTCTCTCATCCTCTCCCCAGGGGAAGAATTGTGTGTTTTTTTTTTTAATGTACATGCTGCTATGTGCTTATGTTAAAGAAGGGTTGAAGAATTGCATCTTGCATTTGGATTAGAAGGTGGTGAAGTTTGTGAGTTCATTCTGCCATCTCAGATGGGCCCCCTGAGACAGCTCTTTTTTCCACACAGAAGAGCATTACCCTTATGATAGGAAGATTAATTATTCTTCAGGAGCATTTGTTAGTCAGACTTCATCCCAAAGCTTCTGGTGATCTTTTGAGATGTGCTAGGCCTAGGCTGCTGAACACTTCAAAGATAAGGACCTTGAACTTGGTTAATTATTCTATGGGAAGCCAGTGTATGCAGCAGAGGACATGTTTGACATGCACACAGTAGCCTGTGTTGCTAAGGAGATGCTTGGTGGTGTGCTGTACTACTTGGAGTTATCCAAGGGCTGATGGCTTGCATTGCTGTAGTCCAGATGAGTGGTGAGGAAGGTTTATGTAACTGAGGCCACCAGCATGTAATGGAGTCTTCTAACCGACTAGAGTTGTTAGAAGTTGTTTTATTTGTGAATGCTGCTATGTGAGAATTTAGAATCAGAGTGAGGAATCTGGGAGTACTGCTCACCTACAGACTGACTTCACCAACTAAGGTGTGTAACTTTAACCAAAGGAGATTGCACTGTAGCTGCAGACGACTCAAACTGCTTTCCTCTCTCCATCAGCATAACCTCTGTCAAGTTCTTTTTCAACCAGTTGATCTTCATCCATGAGATGATCTCATCCAAGCACTGGGGCATCTTAATAGTAGATCATATACAGTGGAGTCGCATCGTACATACATTTAACTTACGCAGATTCAACTATACACACTCAGCAAAAAAAAAAAGAAAAATAACAATAACTCGCGGTGGTGGAGTACTGTACAGAAGTTGACAGGAGATCGCTTGGGGGATCGATTTATTGTGTCTAGACTAGATGCGGTAAATTGACTCCCGCTGGACTGATCGCTGCACGCCGATCTGGTGAGCATCTCGCCGCACTGACTGTGATTCTAGTGTTTAAAGATCTGTATTTTTTGTACAACATGGCCCCTAAACGCAAGCCAACTACTTCATCTGGTGCTCAACCGAAGAAACAGCAAGCTGTTCCAACGCTGAAGAAAAAACTGGCTGCTTTGACCTTACAGAGAGATGGTATGTTGGTCTCCAATGTAGCGCATAAATATGGCTGCAACGAATCTAGCATTCGTGCCATCAAGATTTGAGAGAGAGAAATTCGTCAAGCCGTAGCATCAAGTGCTCCAATAACTGCTAAGGTAATGAGCCAGGTGCATGATAAGACTTTAGTGAAGACTGAAAAGGCATTAAACTTATGGCTGGAAGACATGAACTGGAAACACATGCCTATCGATGGCAACATGTTGCAAGAAAAGGCTCTTAGCCTCTATCGGGCCGAAGAGGGACAGCTTTCTGATGAGAAGGAATTCAAAGCCAGCCAACATTGGCTTAACTGTTTTAGGAACCGCTTCAAGCTCAAAAATGTGCAGACTACTGGTGAAGCTGCATCTGCCAATGAAGAGGCAGCAAAAGCCTCCCCCAAACAATTAAAGGAAATCCATAGAAGAAAAGGGCTCTCTTCCGGAACAAGTTTTTAATGCTGATGAGACTGGGCTCTTCTGGAAAAAAAATGCCCAATCATACTTACACTTCAAAAACAGAAAGACAAGCCCCTGGCTTCAAAGCAGCTGAAGACTGTGTGACTGTGTTGTTTTGTGGCAATGCAGCTGGGCATTTAATAAAGCCGGGCTTGCTCTACAGGGCTGCAAATCCCTGTGCCCTAAAAGGCAAGAACAAAAATCTCCTGCCTCTGTTCTGGCAATCAAATAAAAAGGCTTGGGTGATGGCAGCATTATTTCTGGATTGGTTCCACAAATGTTTCAATACGGAGGTCAAGTGGTACCTCGAAGAGAAAGGACTTGACTTAAAGTGTTGCTGATCGTAGACAATGCTCCTGGCCATCCTGAGGCATTCCGGTTTGCGCATAACGACGTAGAAGTCGTCTTTCTCCTGTTTTTATTCTTCTGTCTCTCTCTCTCTTTTTGACTATACATGATTTTCGCCTTACTTACTGACTTCAGAACCTAATCCCCACGTAAGATGTGACTCCACTGTATGGTGAAAAATAGGTAAAGCTGTGTGACATCTGCATGCTGCTGGCTAAAGAACAAAAAACCTACACATGAATTACTGCTATATTTGAAGCAATGAAGAATATGTTGTAGCTTCTATTCACAGACTCAAGCTGGAATTGTATACCATCAGCTCTATTTGTAGTAGTCAGTATTATTTGTGCATTTCCAGCTATAATGCAATGGATCATAATTTAATGTCAGAGTGCTCTTTAGATGCAGGAAATCCGTAAAGAAGGAATATATCCTCATTCTATGTTTTGGGATGCCTTGTTGTCCTCACCTGTTTTTCTAAATGTAATAGCATAATGTTTTATCAAATACCTGAAATATCTAGATAAATAGGTGTTTCCAAACATATTCAGGCAAACAGGTGACTACTTTACAAGACAACAGAAATGTTTGTATACTTCTGCTGAATTTTATGATTTCTGTTAAATTGAATTTTACTTGAATATACTTTATACTAGAGCTGGTTGAAATTGGAGAAAACTTTTTCACAAAAATTTGGACAATTGTCATTTTGTTTCTAACAAAATCCACAGTAACTGAGAGTTTGTTAATGATACTACTTTACTATAATTCTTTGCTTTTACACATGGTTTCACCTTAATTATTCAATATTTATATATACTTTTTCTTCCGTAATGTAATATAGACCTTGAGAGTGTCCTCACATGGTTTAGTGGATGTCACAAACTAACTGAGTTGTCACTCAGTGGAAATCCAGTTCTCCAAGAAAAAAATTGGAGGTAAGATAAACAATGAATTAACCCTTACAATATATCCATTGCTCAACAAAATCTAAATCAACTAAAGTTCACACATAACCAGATGGTAAATAAATCTTAATATTTAAGTTAGCTAAATAGTAATTTTATAAAAATCTGGAGGTTGCAATGAATATACTATACATTTTATTATTCAGAATATTATATCTGATCATTTTTGAAATCTAAATATTATAAATACCTCCACCCAACAAATGGCCAAAATTATCCCTCAGCTCTCCTGCACACACTGCATTTAGGCTTGTGGCAACATCTGCATCTAGGTTTGTTGCAACATCTGCAAATGTTGATATTTTTATAGGTGATCTGATTTTTTTTTGGTGTAAATGCTGGTCATTTTTAAAATTAGATATTGTTGTGAAATAATATCCAGAGAATCATCATCCTTGTAGGGATTCTAATTTTAGGAAAAGACTAAGTCCTAAGCTTCTATGATCAGAGAAAACTTGTAGTGGTAAATATTAATCTTTGTTATATCCAGGAAATGTAGAGAGAGACTGGCATGTGTAAGTAGTTGGCAATGAGATTAGTTATGAAGAGCTGTGCAGGGCTTGCCAGCTGTGGGAGATATTCATTTCTCCTTTTTGTATAGAGGGATGCATTTTGCATCACTCTCTAACCTCAGATTTGGGGCTGTCTTCCAGTTTCCAATTATGATGGTTAATTGTCTGGGCAGCCTGCCTGTGGGTAGGTGTACACTGCAAAAACAAATGCTTTGTTCTTAACTCAGGTTAGTTAACTCGGGTTAAAATATCAGTGAAGACACAGTGCAAAGTTTTTAATTTGGGTTAGCAGCTTGAATTCAACCAGCTTTAACACAAGTTGCTAACCCAAGTTGACATGTCTTTGATGCTATTTTAACTTGACTTAGCCAATGTGGGTTAATTTGAGTGAAGAACACACCTTTTTTTGCAATGTAGACCATACCCACTGTTGCGGAGAGCATGCCTAATGCAGGCCTGAATAATGATAAAAGTATGACTCAATAAAACCCTAGAAAATACTGCCAGATGACAGTGGCTAGTGAGGTGGCAAGCTGAGACTACCTTCTACTTTGCAAACAGTTCTGCTGTTAACATTCTCTCATCCTGTTTACCTGCTTCATCTATGTGTTGTTTCTGGTTGTGACCTTAGCTTCTGAGCTCTCTAGGACAGGGACTGCCTTCCTGTTCCATGTTTGTATGGCACTTAGCAGAATGGGGCTATCATCCTGGCTGGGGCCCAGAGTCTGACTGACATGCCTGGACAACCAACCCCACACCTATAGTAGCACGCCCAAAGCTAAGACATTCAGATGTGCATCCAGGCCACACAAGTACTGTGTTTTGGGGAAGGTAAAGGAGTTGACTTCAAATAGCAAAAAAAGGCTCAGCCCCTTCACTTGCCCTTGAGAATGGGAAAAAAACAAAACGCTCTGCTTTGCTCCTCAGCAAGAGGGAGTGCAGCTGATCGGAAGTACCCAGCTTTATGGGGAGCAACCCACCAAAATCACTGCTATCAGCAACGGAAAGAGAAGCCAGTTCCCTAATCTAAGTAATCGCTACCCACAAACTGGAACGAGCAGATAGAGAGAAAAGTCAGCATGGCCTAATCTGTAGGGAGGGAACTCCCAGATTACACTGTCCAGTGGAAGACTGACTGTCAGCATCAGTCACTAAGCTTCTTGTGCACCAGGAGCTGCTTCCCTGCCAGCCTAGTTTATAATGAGACTTCAAAACTATGAGTACTGTGGTACTGCATGTAGGTGGTTAGGAAAGAGGAGAGTTCTGTGTGTGCACAGAAAGGTGGAGGTGCACAGAAATGAAGGAGCATGTCAGTACCATCATGTACCAAAATGATGGGCAGGCCAGAAACATCCATAGGATTATCTGTAAGTTTACTTTGCTTCAGTAAGCCTTATAGAGCTTCAACACCAGGAATATGCCAGCAACTCTAAAATTATGTAAAAATCTCAACTTGTGCTTGTCAAGTTTGTAAATGAACACTTACATTTACTATGGTGTATGTGAAAGGCAGTATTGTGGTGCTTTGGGAGAGGTTTTTGGAGGGAAGATTTATTTCCCTGACACTTAGTATGGGTGTAAGGTCCTGGGTTAAAGTTAGATCCTGACCGATCCTGTCAATTTTTGGACTCAAGCACCTTGTCCTCCCTTTCCTTCTCTTCCAACTCTGAATTCCACTGCTTAAAAGGAAAACAGTTTTCACCATCACAGTTAAATTTGGGGCAGGGGGAAACCCAGGCTTATCCCAATACAAAAATTTGAGCCTGGCTGCTGGATTCTGCAGTCCTTTTGTGTTCAGGGATTTATAACTTGGATGGGGGTGACAGGGAATGAGTCTGGATAAAAAGAATTGGAAAAAGTTAATGACTTCATTGTTGTTTTTATGGAGACATTCTGTTTCCTTCTGATTTCTTTCCCTCACAGTGAAGGACTCTGAAGAGTCATTGAAGATATAAGTGAGCAAATAGATGCCTCTCTTCACTTGTAAAATTGTTGACACAAAACATGCTTTCCCCACCCACAACTCTTTGGTCTTAGATACACTCCTGCAAACAACCAAGTATGACACTTCTAAACGAATGAAGTAGGAACTGGAGAGATATACAATGAAAGAGAACTGTGATGTGTGTATGCTCTTTACAATAGCACTTAAGGGGGAAAAACTGCATAAAACATGCATAAAAATGGGCTGAATTCTGCACTCTTTATTTGAGGAAAAAGTCTATTGATATCAATGGAAACTTTGCACAAGCAAGGACCCCAAAATTTAGCCCAACGTTTCTGGGTTTTTAGTAAAATGCTGTATATTTTCATAAGTTTGCCAGAGTGTGGCAGTGGTTACTTCAAGCTTATTCTCCATTCTAATTAGCATTCTTTCCCAACTCCAAATAAAATTAAAGAACATGTCTTAAAATGTTTTATTGCTTTATAAAGTTAAATACACAAATTAAGATGTTTTAGTAGAGTACTTACTGCTTCATAAAAAGAGTGAGCATTGACCTGTTCTGGCACACACGTTTGTTACTCAGATATTTCACAGCATACCTATCATTTCATCTCTGTTCTCTTTCTGAAATGGTGTACCAATTTAAATTGGCAGGTTTATTAGATTCCATCTCTTGGAGTTACTGAAATCCCTGTTATAATATCAATAGAACACTTTTATGATATTTCCAGTGAATAATTGCTGTGAAATGCTTCTTAAAAAGTAGTTTTCATTTGTATAAGCATTGAGAAAATAATAGTTGATTGTGGATTTTTGTATACAATGGTATGTAGCACTAGTTCTTCAGTTGTGGCTGAGATGTACACAGTATAACAGGTCAGGGGAGAGAAGCAGACAAGGTATAAAACCTCAGGCTTCAGATTGAGCCAATCTCAGGTTTAAAGCAGAGCAACTTCAGGGACACTAAGGGCCATCCCAGCAGCTGAGGAACACATTTTCCCTGCCCACATCCCGTGGACTGGGAGGGTTGTTGGGAAGCCTCTATAACAACTCTGTACTACCCCAGGATTCTTCTATAGTTGGGAAATCTTTAAGGGGCTAGATCTGCCATCTTTCTGGATGATTGTGGGATATGAAGCAGCCAGAGTGGGCACCAGGATCTGGCCCTATAATGTGGGGTGATGATTGCTCTCACTATATGCTTGATGCCTTTAATGGACTTCCAGTTCTTTGCCTAGGAGTTGTATCTCATTCCTTCATATGGGATTTGAAAACTGGCTGAAAACCCATTCCATAAATAAGCTGCATATTTTTTTTTCTTGGGTTGGTCCAATAATATTCCATAAATTCTGTATTTTAATTTGGAGAAGGAGCCTTCTCATGATTACTTCCTCCCCCTGTAGCATCTCCTGAAGCAGTGAGTCCTGTTGACCCCTTTCCTACCACCTTTTATCCCCATAACAAGGGAGGGCACTGTGCTGACCCCCACATCACCTACAGTGAAGTTTGTGCTTGCACTGGGAGCAAAAACATTTTCCATAGTTAAATGTAAAGCACATCTTCATTTTAATTGGTATTTTGAAAACAAATTTCTATGAATGCCAGCTGGGTGGGGTGATAAGGAGTCATACACTGCAGCCAAAGTTCCGGGTCAATTGTAACCCAGGGTAATTGTCTCCTTTGCCATCCTCTGTCTAAATTCTCTGTCATGCTTTTTAACTGTGTTACCCCACCATAATGTAGCATAAGCCCTTGCCATTAAGTCCTCATACTTGAACAAGGAAATACAACTCTCTCGCAAATTATGCTCGCATAACCGCAAAAGATTGTTCTTAAAATTTTGAAGCATCTTAGGTCTGCGGGGTTTGTTCTCATCTTTTTTTTTGTTCTTTTTGCCCCCTTTTTCTGTCTGTTGTTCCCTAAAGAGCCAGGTAAATAAATCCACAAACTCCCCCTTCCAAATCTTTTCCTTAACCTTTATAGACAGATGATTCCTGAGTGGCCAATCTGATGCTGCATAAGATCCAGAGTTCTTTCACTTAACTTTCTGGCCTGGTAGCTTCAAGAGGAAGATGGCAGGCCTGTAATCGAACTTTTGTCTCGTACATGATAGGTCAGAATAAACTATTGGGTCAATAAGCTGTCCCTATTACTGAACTTTTTAAGTGAGCCATTTAGTTGATTCAGAGAAGCTTTAGATTGACCAGAGTGATCTAAACTGTTCTTTCCAAATAAGAGCATGTAGTATTTACTTGGGAAAGTATCACTTATATAGAATAGCTCTAAGGATAGAAAAGAGATATTAAGCCCATTAAAAATGTCAGTATTCTGGGTTGAGATAACAAGGGAACTTTCAGATAAGATATGAGTAATGTAGTTGATTATGATTTTGACTAGGAATACTTTTTAAAAAAAAATTAAAAGAGCTTAGCAATTTGATCCTGGCCTCGCTTGTGTTGCTTATCAAAAGTGATATCACAAGGTGGTGGAATATGTAGCAGTGTTTGAGGTTTTTTTTTTTAAATTATTTAAAAAATATATTACTGTCATTGATAAGCCCTTCTTGGAACCATAGATGGAAATATTTCTTAACTTCTTTTTTTTTTCTTTGTTTTCCTAGTCTCTGGGACCAATCTTTCCAATCCACAGAAATATGCTGCTAGTAATGTTCTTGTGATTTCCTACTTTTGCTGCCCACGAGCCATAGTCCCTCAAGTGCAGTACCATGTAACTGTATATAGTAACCTTCAGTATGATCATTTCAGTGTCTGAGTAAACATTTACTTTGACATTCATTTCTGTAATCACTTTTTTAAAACTTTTCTCTCAATTCCTTGTATAACTTCAAGCCAATTAAATACAAAACTTTGTGCTCCAGTATTACTACAAGCTTCCCTAATGCAGTGACTTGCCAATTTTTACTTTATTGGTGTGATAAATTCGGGGGGAGAGGGGGCTTGTTTGTTTGTTTGTTTTTGGCATGGTATATAAAGAGAGAAAAATATATATGTATATTTTCTCCAGTAGGAGATCTTTTAGCAAACTTCATATTAGTATTCAAGTAGAAAAATGTGTGCACATTTTTTGGAATTTGAAGCTTTCAAACAGTAGCAGAAGTAGCTGTAAACATGTGTTTATATTTAATGCATACAGGTATTTACACTACCGTTAATGAATGCAAGTACTATTAAATATTACTCTTCAGCATGTGACATTTTAATAAAGCTTACATTTACGTTTATACTGTTTTTAATTTCTGATGTCTCACAGAATGAATTTCTTCCTCAGACATTACTCTGGAAAACGAAATTACTTCTGAATTCCTATTAACTTTAAGAACTGATACCTCAGGTTCCTCTCTTAGATCATTTGACCCAATAGAGCTTTTATGATTGGACAAGAGATTAATTTATCTCAAGGATTTAAAGGCTGGGACAGTATAAAATATGGATTTGTTGAATACAGCATTAACTATAACTTCAGGCAATATGTTCCAATGAACTTTACATAACCCCTTGATACCAACAAAGGAATTAGTTGTAAAATTTTCCAATCGGTTTCCTACTTTCATGTCCAGCCAGCGATAACACCGACAAAACTGAAGTACTAAGAAATTGCTTTTTAAAAATTAAACCCTAGGATCAGTCTGAGCGCTCCTAGGGGAATGTGTTTCACTGCAGTAATGATTAATAGAGCCTCTTAAGTGACAGAATATTCACCAGGAAGTTTTCACTAAATGAAATATTGACTCAGCCCTTCACCAGGAGAAACCCAGCTGGAAAAACCAGTGTTGAGATCCCATAGCTCGAAGATACACTACTTCCAGCATTAATCAACTTGATATGGAACTTTTTAAATGTATCATTATTCAACATTGGCTCTTCACTACAAGCTCAAGGCCAGTGTATCTAAAATGATCTTTATTTCAAGTATATTTTAGACAGTATTACATTTGCCATAACAAGCAGGGGGTGCGGGGTAATCTTTATATCTGCATCAAATAGCACTGCTGTTGTGAAGACTTTTGCCTATCTATGTTTTGGATAATGTAACTCAGCCATAGAAATTTGCTCGGATTTGAAACTTGGCATATATGATCTCAGCTAAGTAACATTCTTTTCTTTAAATATGGGGGCAGTCAAGGAATGCTCTGGATCTGAAGGATCATGTAATATAGTTTTAACTGATGGCAAGAGTGCCTATAGCGCATAATAGGCTTTCTTTAATGTGTGGTGTTAAATCTAAATAAAGGAAAAGCTAATTCAGATTTATTTAAAATTTTTTGTGTTAAGATGTAATACTTTACCAATTTAAGATTTTTTTTGCAGTTTGATATATTGAAAATAAGGAATATCAGACATAATACATATTGTATTGTCCTAAACAAATATTTAAAATATCATGATTTAATTGGTGAATAAAACACACATAAAAAGTGTTTTTAACATCTGTGTGCCAGATTATCCCTTACATGTGAAAGGACTGCTGAGGAAATTCATTAGCCCTCCCCCCTCTGCTTTCACTGGTTAACCTCCTTTCTTCTAAGATGGACTTCATGCTATGAAGGGCATTGTTAATCCCATAGTCTGTTAAATCAGATGATACACATTTCTGAATATTTTTTAAAATACATCTTTTAGAAAAGTAAAAAATGAATTCCAATAGCTATCTAAGGTGGGTGTTTTTTTTAAAGGGAGTGAATTAACCTAGTCCTGTTTTGTTTGAAGTCAGTGGGAGTTCCATTTAGGTATATACAGAAGCAGAGACCTATCACAGTGACTAGGATTGGAGCAGGAGTCATCTCTTAATTCTCATAAAAATGTGTGACTAACAACAGCACTAGAATTTGCTATAGTGCAAGCAAATTCCATGCTATTTTCCTCTCATTCCTGACTTGCAACATCCCTGCTGTTCCACATGGACTTTCCTGAGATTGCTAGTCAGGCTGAATTGTCTTGTTTTTGTTGTGTGTATAAATGGAGAGTGACCTGCATATTGCAATGCCATTTTCATTCACAGTCTATACAATGTCTCCAGATGTGTCAGGTCAGCCAGTGCTGCTTTATTTTTATATTTATGTTATTCCATCGTGATATAGTTTTTCTGTATTGCCTGCTAATCAGTTGCCTGTGTTTAAAACAAAACACAAAAATATTTCAGGTACTCATGGAGTTATTAATGATAATGGATTACATCCGGGTCCTTTTGAATCAGAGATTTTTGTCACTGATTTCAGTGTGGCCAGGATTTCACCCAGCATCTATATACCTACAAAGTATTAAGAATTGCTGCTAAGAAATGATTTCTCATGTTAATTTTGTGGTTTCCATAAGAGTAAATTTTGCTAGTAATAAACCGTAAATAAATATCAAATAAGGTATAGTAATTTTATGTAAACATTTTCACGTATACCAAAATGTTTTTAGTAAAATAACATACTTAAAGGTCAATCTCTTTATGTAGTTGTGATGGGGATTTCTGACTTTGGATTCTAAAATGCAAGATTTTCCATAATGCTAATAATGGATTGTTCTCTCCTCTTTTAAAAGGTGTTCCCTACTTAAAATACTTCCTAGTTTGCAGTTTCTTAATGGTGAAAACCTAAATTCTCTTGCAAAGCTCTCAACTGAAAGAATCAAAGAGTCAAAACCAGGAAGCTTTTTGAAATTTTGTCAAGCCCAGATTGAAGAAATTGACTTAATAAAAAAGAAGACCACTGAACAAGGGTAGATATCCAAAATCTTTTTATGCAAATATAATTATTTTCAAAAGCATGCTTTTGGAAATGTTATGTCTTTAGTATACTTCCTCATTGTTTTCCTGTATTTTACTTAATTTATATTCCCAGACAAAAAATTAAGTTAAGAATGAGAGTATATATCAGTAATTTAAACATAAATAACATTGCAATGATGATATAATTATCCTCAAAATAAGCTTACAAAACCAGGTCAGAGTTAAGGTTAAACTTGAGAGATCCAAACATGTTAAGGCCTTCAAACAAGCTTAAGTCTATCCTCTAAGGGCTGATTCAGTCAATACATTTTAGTATTTGTGGCCCAAGATTAGATTAAATTGATTTTTGTTAAAGGCACATTGAGATTTTTTTTCCCATATTAGTTTTTCTTGGGTGTGTTGATGATACTCCAAGTGATTGGAGGTACATAGGTAAAGCTCTAAGTTTTTATAAGGGAAGACTGTGGTCTTCAAAGTCTCTCATACCTCCAGACTTGATACTGTGGTAAATTGTTGAGCAGCTGTCCTGTGGTAAATTTTTCTTAAATAAATTTATGAGATTGAGATTTTCTTGCAAGGAGATAAGGTAGAAGTATGGAGAAAATATCTTCCCTAGAATCACTTTAGAAAAGATAACATAAAGCAGGTAATAATGAGGCAGGTAACATTACTTAACAAATTAATTGGTCTTGGGCCAACCAAAAGTTTCCCGTTCGATCATTATTAATTTAGTTCTGATGCATATTCCAAGAAATGGATATATCAATGCAAATAATTAAATTGTCTAGCACTGAAATGTCAAGTCCTTTTAGAAACCAAGAAGCTGGTCACTGTGTGTGTGTGTGTGTGTGTGTGTGTGTGTGTGTGTGTGTGTGTGTGTGTACGCTTGCATGTAAGCGTATGCATAAATAAAATGTACAGTATTTGTTTAACAGGCATTCTCCTACTATATATGTTGCATAAACAGCTTTTTTCATTTTTTCAAATTTGTTACAAGTTTTATTTTTGCACGGGTTTTTTTATGTTTGCTTTATTTTGATAAGGGATCTTATTTGGGCTTTTGTTGTGCTGATTAGTCTCTGGAATCGCTCAGTGTTTTCATTCTTGGGCAACATCTACATTTCCGGGATGAGACCTTCATGCATTGTCTGTAGTGATTGTCCTATTCCTTACGAGGGGTTACAGATTTTGTTAACATAAAATATTTGTGATATGAATTCTGAACTGCATATTATTACAATAAGGCATCTTAAAATATCCCATACAAAATATCTATTTGTTTTTTAGCTATTTATTGGAAACATACTTTTGTGTATATTTATAAAATTATACCAAAATCCACGATCTGTGTTTCTCATTCCGTTCATGAGTTCTTTGGTATCATGCATAGGGATAGAGGCTTCAGTTCAGGAAAGTACTCAAGCCTGTGCTTAACTGTAAGTGGGTGAATATTTCCACTAAAGTTAATGGGACTACACATATGCTTGAAGTTAAGTGCTTGCTTAAGTGCTTTGCTGAAACAGGCCCAGATAAATCAGAAAACTGTAAATCTTTCCAAGCCTTTCTGTGACATATTAGCAGAAAGGCTTGGAAATGTTCTGGGTTTTTTTGCAGAGATATTCTCACTTCTTCTTCAAGTGCTTGCTCATGTTGATTCCAATTAGGTATGTGTGCACTGCGTGCTCAGTAAGCAGAAGGTTTTTCTCATAGCAGTACTCATGAGGTAGACTCGGGGCCCCCTAGAGTTACACCTCTATGACACTGTATATAGGGCCTTGCCGACCCACCCCCACTTCAGTTCCTTCTTACCGTCTGTGACAGTTAGCCAGAATACTCATTCTCTCTTGCTTTGGCAAGCTTTCTTCCTAGTAGTCTTCAGACTGTTTTTTCTGTAAATAGTTAGACCAGTAGTTAGTAGTTGTAGTTAGTTTAGTCATTATATAGTTAGAATTCCATTAGGGAATTGTTCTGGGGGTACCCCCCATTCCACTCATCCACAAGATGCTACTCAAGATTCAGAGGGACGAAGCCTCTGTAATGTTGATAACTCCATATCAGCATTGGTACACATCTCTTCTGGAGCTGTCAGTGGAAACTCCAATCACTCTACCAAAAAGAAAAGGAGTACTTGTGGCACCTTAGAGACTAACACATTTATTTGAGCATAAGCTTTCGTGAGCTACAGCTCACTTCATCGGATGCATTTCACGAAAGCTTATGCTCAAATAAATGTGTTAGTCTCTAAGGTGCTACAAGTACTCCTTTTCTTTTTGCGAATACAGACTAACACGGCTGCTACTCTGAAACCAATCACTCTACTGTTTCTCCTGGACCTGATAACACAGGACCGCGGCCGACTTCAGCACCCCAACCTTGAATCTCTCCACTTCATGGCTTGGAAGCTCCAGGGCTAAACCCGATGGAGCTTGCTGATCCATTTAGGGAAGTCCTCCTTGGCAGTAGGAAACCATCTACTAGGGCCACTTATTGACCCGAATGGAAGAGATTCACAATTTGGTCATCGCAGAAACACACGTCTTCTGCGCACTCGACAATACCTTGTATCTTGAACTTCTGCACCTGAAGCAGCAAGGGCTTTCTATGCCATCAGTAAAAGTCCGCTTGGCTGCCATTTCCGCCTTTTATCCAGATGTGGCAGGCCAGTTGGTCTTCACCAACTCAATAGTTGGATGCTTCCTTAAAGGACATGAGAGGCTATACTTTCAAGTACAATAACCGATCTTTGCCTGGGACCTTAACCTGGTTCTTTCCAGAGTATTGAGGCCCCTCTTTGAGCCACTAGTGACGTATTATTTCTACTAGAAATGTTCCCTTTCATGAGAGACAGAGCAAAAAGCATTTGCCAGGAGTGTATCCAAGATTAAGGCCCTAACATCTGAACCTCCTTACACAGCCTTCTATAAGGACAAGATTCAGCTTCAGCCTGCACCCGGCTTTCCTACCAAAGGTCATCTCCCAGTTTCACGTTAATCAGGACATTTTTTTACAATCTTTTACCCCAAGCCACATGTGAACAGCCGGGAACAAAGACTTCACTCTTTGGGTGTTCGCCAGGTGTTAGCCTTCTATATTGAACAGACAAAGCTGTTTCAAAAATCTACTCAGCTGTTCATCACAGTAGCAGACAGAATGAAGGGGCTCCCGGTCTCTTCTCAGATAATTTCTTCATGGATTACCTCAATTATCGGGACGTGCTTCGATCTGGCGAAAGTACCTGCCACATGCTTACAGCACACTTCATGAGGGCGCCGGCATCTTCAGTGGCATTCCTGGCCCAGGTCCCAACCCAGGAACTTTTCAGGGCTGTGATGTGGTTTCCCTTGCATTATGCCGTTACTTAGCAGGCTAGGGACAATGCAGCCTTCAGCAGAGCGGTGCTTCATGAGCTCTGACCCATGAACCCATGAGCTCCGACCCTTCCTCTGAGTTCCTGCTTGGAAGTCACCTAATTGGAATCGACATGAGCAAGCACTTGAAGAAAAAATGGTTACCTACCTTTCATAACTGTTGTCCTTTGAGATGTGTTGCTCATGTCCTTTCCAAGACCCACATGCCTACCCCTCTGTCGGAGCAAGTCCGGCAAGAAAGAACTGAAGTGGTGGCAGCTCGGCAGGGCCTATATATAGCGCCATGGAGATGCGACGCCAAGGGGTGCCTCAGCTGACTTGACGGGTACTGCTACCGGAAAAACCTTCTGGCTATTGTGCACACAACATGCACACCCCTAATTGGAATGGACATGAGCAACACATCTTGAAGAACAACAGTTACGAAAGATAGGTAACTGTTTTTTCTATATGTGATAGTCATTATATCCTAAATGGAGTATCTATCCCAGGGGCTGGCAAACTTTTTGGCCTGTCGGCCACACTGGGTTTCCGAAATTGTATGGAGGGCTGTGCCTCCCCTAACAGCCAGGTGTGGCGTGGCCCCTGCCCCCTATCCAACTCTTCCCTCCCTCCCCCCTGCTTCTCACCCCCGATGGGACCCCTGTTCCATCCATCCTTCCCTGTCCCCTGACCGCCCCCAGACCCCCCGCCCCTGACTGCCCCCTACTGCCCCATCCAACCCCTCCTCTCATTCCTGACTGTACCCCTGGGACCCCTGCCTCATCCAACCACCCCTTCTCTCATTCCTGACCGCCCCGAAATCCCTGCCCGACTGCCCCCCATCGCCCCAGCAACCCCCCTCCTTCCTGACTGCCCCCCATTCAACTCCCGTTCTCCGACCTCTAACCGCCCCAAGCCCTATCCATACCCCCGCCCCCTGACCACCATCCAAACTCCCCTGCCCTCTATCCAACCTGCCCTGCTCCCTTCCCCCTACCGTGCTGCCTGGAGCTCCGGTGGCTGGCGGCGCTACAGCCGTGCCACCCAAAGCACCAGGACAGGCAGTCATGCCGCCCGGCTGGAGCCAGCCATGCTGCCACACAGCACAGAGCACTGGGTCAGGCTGCAGCTCTGCAGCTGTGCTGCCTGGCAAGACCTCGCAGCCCCACGCCCAGAGCATTGCGCCGGCGGGACAGTGAGCTGAGGCTGCGAGGGAGGGGGGACAGCAGGGGAGGGGCCGAGGGCTAGCCTCTCAGGCCAGGAGCTCAGGGGACGGGCAGGAGGGTCCTGCAGGCCGGATGTGGCCCGAGGGCTGTAGTTTGCCCACCTCTGGTCTATCCTCTTCTGTTTCAAATTATATGTACATATTATGCGGGCTTGCAGTGGAAGAATCACCTCATCAAGAATCAACTTTGTCCTACCTTAACAACCTTTTTAACTAGTAACACTTTTCTTCTTTATTGTGTGAGTTCAGTATTCGAGGTTTTTAGTTTCTTTTTAACCTTTATCTGTAACAAACTCTGCAGATGAGGCCTGTAGAAGGTCCATTTAGTTTGTGTTTACAGTTCATTTTGTCTGACCATTCCTGGGTTCTAGGTCATATTGCCCTGATTACTTTTCAGGCTCTAGTATTTAGATTTATTCTTATTTTATGTGTCCAGGTTTCTCTTCGGTTTCCAGAACATATTCACACTGCATGCTCTTATTCTTACAGCACACAGTGAGATTTTTCACATCTTCATAGCCAGCTGTGTTTTTAATTGTGATTCTTGACTTCTGTTTTGCAGATGAAGCACTGATGCTTCCTTACCAGTTTATCATTTGAAGCAATGTCTCCTTGTTAAAAAATTTGCCAACTACTTATTTACCTTGTAGAGAATTTTATAGTGTCCTCAACTGTGGATCTATAACTGGTACTTCAGTAAGCAAATCACTTTTCTGCAAAGTGACTAGAGACACTTAGGACTGCTTCAGCCCTCAATGAGGATGGGAATCAATTGCAGGTGTACTGGGGGAGGATACAAGAAAATTCTAAAGCTATGGCGGTTCCTGCCATAATATAGCATTATGCACCCAAAATTTTGGATATATTTGAGAAGAGCGATTACAAGTAGATAATTCTCATGTCCAAATTTTGTTTCACAAATATTCTTTAGTTTAACTATCTTCTGTTGTCAATGATATCTGAAGGTCCTTTAAAAATTTGATCCTTAGTAATTTTTAAATTTAAACTTGTAAATTGGAAATGAATGAAATAACTCTTATGAAATTTGGTTCAAAAAGTATTCACTTGGGTTACAAACTCGTATATTATATTTTTTGGCCCAGAGCACATTTTATGGATGATTTAAAAACCATTGAAAAGTGTACTTAAAAAAACACACTCAAAAAACCCCCTAAACAAAACATACCTACATAAGCCTAAACAGCACAGCTATTATACTTACATACTGTGATACTTTCTCCAAGTTGACTGAGTTAATGTAACATTGAATAAGAACAGACTGAAAAAAGAGCAAGCTTCTTGTCTGTTTCACATCTCACTAAGTTATGAGCCCCTGTAGGTACGACCTCAGCTATGTAATCTGCCAAAAGTAATCACTGGTTGGTTCTTTAATCCATGTTTCATATACCACTGCTGCTCAAATAAATTGTCTGTGCAGTTTCTGCTTTCAAATGCCTTGTTTTTACCATGCTTAAGAATTATGTTTTTTTAAAAATTAAATTTCTGTATTCTAATAATGCCTGTCATGTAATCTTTTGATACTTACTCATAAATAGCTATATTAAGAAATACAACACTTCAGTTTCAGTAATAGATACTGATGGAAGTTGAAAACCTTATAAATAGTAACTATTTAAAATAGTGAAAATGACAGGAAAGCTCTGTTATAGGAATGTGAAAGGAAGAAATATAAACAGTGAACTCTTTTATGTATCTGTAAAGGATTTTTGTACTTTGTAGTTGAAGAATAATGATACTTCTACATGTTTCCTCTATGCAGAATTATTTTAATACACAATTACAAATAGAATCTAATGTAATATCTGAGAGTAGAGTCTCCATATACTGTTTGTCACAACTCCTCATATTTCTTTTAAACACAGAATTGTGTAATAATTCTTTATTAAAGCGACATACACTGAATACTGAAACCTGATATAATTTATGTTTGGGAAAGTAAGTCATTCTACACTATCAGGCATTCTGATGCATTATTAGTGTCTATATTGCCAGCATTGACAAAAAGGGTGCTTTTAAATATGTACTTGTAGGATAAAGATTCAGATAAGAATAAGATATTTTTGCCAGAGCATTACTAATGCCTACATGTATTTTTGCAAAACTGCAATCTAGCATGTTAGGCAAAGTCTTTGATGGCTTGTCAGTAATAGTAGTAGTAGTAATAAAGTCCATTTGTTCCGGGCTGAACACTGGTGACATCATAGCAGAATTTTCAGAAGCCTTTTCAATCCATCGCTAACTTCACACATACAGCAGCTGAACTTCTAGTGATCTCCTGCAAATCATCTATCCATCTTCTCACTGGTTGTCCTTTACTATAATGATCCATAACTATTCCTTTCATGATAATTTGTTCAAGGGTATTTTCATCTCTGTCTCTGATTTGATCAAAATACACCTCTATCCCGATATAACGCTATCCTTGGGAGCCAAAAAATCTTACCATGTTATAGGTGAAACTGCGTTAAATCAAACTTGCTTTGATCCACTGGAGCGTGCAGCCCCGCCCCCCTGGAGCGCTGCCTTACCACGTTATATCCGAATTCATGTTATATCAGGTCGAATTATATCGGTGTAGAGGTGTATATAAGCTTGCACCTGTTGATTTCCAAAAGTCAAATCTGCTTCTCTCTGATAATATTTCTAATGTAAGTGCTTTTCTTTTCTGTCCAGGAGATGCACAAGAATCTTCACTAGTACCACATCTTAAAGGCTTCAGTTTTCTTTTTGCCTGCAGCATTAGTTTCCAAGGATTCATATCCATAAGTAACTAAGTTCACCAGTGGACCTTTCATGCATTTTGAGATGCCACAGTTTTTCCACATTTTCAGATAGAGACTGCGGCTGAGTGATCCATCTGTAATCATCTTCCAATTTCTTTGGAGCAGCCTTCTTGGTTGGATATGTATGATATCCAGATAATGAAATTAATCGACAGCCTGTGCTGTACAGTTAATTGCAATGTCTGCTTGTATCCTATTGTTATTGTTCATGTCAAAATTCATGAATATAAGTTTTTCCACTTTCAGGAATAGTATATAGTCCTCACTAACTACTTTTACAGACTAACATTCATTTCATTGTATCAATGGTTGCATCAAAGAGCATCATATCATCGGCAAATCTGAGGTCAGTTAAGAAGTGTGCACCAATGGAAATCTCAGCTTCTTCCACTTTATCAAAACTGTCCAGATCTTGTCTCATAATAAATTCTGTGTACATAGTGAAAAGACTTGGGGGCTGAATACACGCTACCCAATGGAAAAACACTGGCTGTTGCCTGCTGCTGTTAGCATCATGGTCTGCTGTTGATTGTAGAGATTTGGAATGAGTTCAGTGACATATTTTTGGAATTCCCATATCCTCCAGTATCCTCTAGAAACTGATATGTTGGATGGCATCAAATACTTTGGAGTAGTCAGTAAAACACATAATCAGTGGGTGATTATACTCCCTGCATTTTTCATGATATGAGATATTCATAATTTGATCACGTCCCTCTCTGAAACCAACTTCTTGTGGTGGTAGTTCTGTTTCTATCATTCGCTTCTTGCAATCCTGAATTATGTAGAACAGCACTTTATATGAATGTGATATTAGGGAGATGTTACAATAGCTACTGCAATCTGTTGTATCCCATTTCTTTGGTAAGGACAGAAAGAGTCTCTTCATCCAAGTCATCCAGCCAGTTTTTAGTCATTTGTATCGCAATACAAGATTTCTGTACGAGATCAATACCATGGTCAACAATAATTTTTAACAATTCTGTTGGTTGGTTATCTACCCCTCATGCTTTCTCAGGTTTCATTTTCATAATAGCATGCACTGTTTTGGACTGATGACTGTAGCTCCATACTCTCTTTTCTGACATCCTGTATTGTAAATGGCTTTGATTGGGCATACGGATTATCACACAATCTCTCCAGTTGCATTTGATATAGTCACTTTCAATAATCTGCCATCATAATCTTTTATTACACTCAGTTGTGGGGAAAATGTTTTAGAAAGAAGTCTGACAACTTTGAACATACCTTTTGTATTATTACTCTCTTTACAATTTATAATCCTCACATTTTGCCCTGAAGTAGTCACTTTTGTCTTGTCTGCTCTGCCTTTGAATCTGTCTGCTCAATTCCTTGTGTTCTTTCCTGTATTCCTCAGTCTTCAGTCCACTCTCTTTGACTCAGTGAAAAAACAGTGCAAGATCAAACACCTTTTCAGTCAACCATGGTGTGGTCCAACACTGATTTTTTTAGAATGTGTGCTTTGGCAGCTTTGAGCATGATGGTTTCATTTTAATCCAAGTTCATTCAGGTTTTTCTCTTTTCACCTATGACAATGACTCAAACCTGTTCTATATAGAAGTCTTGTAGTATTTTAATTGATTTTGAACAAGACCATACATAGTGGACCTGCCAAACAGCTTATCTTTTTCAGTTTTAATTTTATGTTTGAGGCTAAGAGTTGATGGTCTGACCTGCAGTCTGCATTCAGGAAAGCCTTTGTCCATTGACCACTCAATCGCAATCATCCCTGTATCATTACATAATCAGTTTCGTTCTTTGTCACTCTGTTAGGTGACCTCAATATATAAACATCTAGGATGGTGACTGAAAATGGGGTTTGTAATGACCAGATGGTTAGAGCAGCAGAATTTGATTAAGTACCTGTAGCAGGGTGGTCACTCCATTCCTCCCTGGAAGGGCAAAAAGCATCCTGGGAGATGGCTATGGGATAGAAAAGCAGGGCTGATGGGGAAAGCAGCCACAGCTGTAGCCAGTGCAATCAGGGCCCAGCTGGCCCTTATAAGAGGGCAGTGGGCCAGAAGCTGAGACAGTCTCTCTCTAGAGGTTGAGAGGGAGGGCCCTGACTGCTGGGAGCTGAGCAGGGTACCTATCTGTGGAGCAGGGCTGGGGAAAGGCCAGAGGAGCTGGGGAGCTCCGGCCTGAGAAACCCACAGGCTGCAGGCTTTGATGAAGGCCTAGGAAAAGGGTACTGGGCAGCCCAAGGGTAGGCAGAAGCAGCAGGTCCAGAGTGCCGATGATGAGTGGTAATTATACTGCAGTCTGCCCCAGGGAGCAAATCTTCCAGAATTTGCTGCACTAGACGCTCCTAACCACACTAAAATTTTCAGTAAAATAGATACCCCAGTACGTATTTCAAACCTAAAGTCTGAAAACTGAGAAAAAATAATTTTCTAATCAAGCTACTGGCTTAGTAAAATAAACAAACTAATGTGTGTTCGTGTATTCAAGATACTGGAAAAATAAAGAGGGGAAAAAGAAATAATTTAAGAATATTATAAATTGGCAATTAAAGCGGAAGTAATTTAGTACTCAGTGTTCACAATGTTATGAGTGTGCTAAACTCATCCAATACGTGGTTTATGTACTTTAGAAAATAAAGGCATGCTTGATTTAAAAATATAATTCCAATTGTCTAAAATAAATGTAACTGCATTTTTATCTTTCTTCAGAAATGCTTCTTCCTTGAATGCTGCACAGAGTCAGTGCTGGTATTTTAAGGAGCTGATGAAACTTAGTAATGAACACCGATGTGCACATGAATACGGAGACCTAAACATTGCTGACAGAGATGAACCAGAAGCACAGCAAGATCATTTGAAGCAAACAGCCACCGACAGGCTACAGCAAAATAACCTCTTTATCACTGGTGCAAAGGAAAATAAGCAGGGCTTGTTGAATCCTTCTGAAAGATGGATTACTACAGGCCACATTCGGCCTATGTTCATTAATTCCTCCATACCTGTGCCTCAAAAAAAAAGTAATCAAGAGTACAAAATAAAGAAGAAAAGTACTGAATGTTGCATCAGTCACAAAGGGGAGCACAAAGATAACAGTAAAATATCAACCCCAACTACAAGAAACGCATTCAGAGAGACAGTCATTGCAAGTAATGAGGGAGAGAATCTCCAATATGTTGAGAACAGTGTGGAAAAGTAAATGTCAAATATTTGCCATAAAAACCCAGTTCCATTTCTGCATAATCGTAATATAGAAAGTTAGTTTTCAAAATAGTTTCCAATGGGATACAAACTTACAAGTATTATGTTCTATTAAAGGCTTGTCTACACAGCAAGTTACCGTGCTGTGAATCTACGGCGCGGTACGGTATTGCCATGGAGCAGCATCCTGGGTGGACCACAGAGAAAGTCCTGGAGTGTGGCTTAGCATTCTTCTACTTCAAAGTGCAGTATGCTATATATTACACACAGGCTTTCTGTGCATTAACTTGCCATGTAGACAAACCCTTTGTCTTTTCTGTTCACCTCCTATGTACTTTTTTAATAAGAAGTTTTAACTCTTATTGTCCCCGCATCATGGTTAAAATCCATATCCTTTATGCAGGATAGTTCTGTGATATTTTGTCAGTGATTGCATTTTAAAAATATTTTAAAAATGTATTCAAATTGAAAACTGTGTGAAAAGTAAGGAGAAAATTTTTAAAAATATGACTTCTATCTAACTTTTCCTTTCTTGGTACTAAATACATGAATCCTCTCCCTAATTGTATACAACAATAGTGTAGAGATTTTTTTACCATTGTTAGTAAGATTTTTTTTTTTCTGAATTTTCATTAGGGCTCAGTCCTAATCTGTGCTGAGTTTACAGTTGAGCAGGTGGGAGGGAAAGGTGATGTTAAAGCTATTTCCTCCATTCTCCTGACCCTGGGCCAATCACATGCAGTTGTGCTGACTGAAGAGCCAACTATCTGTCCTGCCCTTGGCATTTCCAGCCTGCCTCTTTCCATCTCATACAAGAGGGGTTGGGGAGCATAGAGCCAGCTACACTTGATTTGTGCCACCTAAGGATTCTCCTGTGTGAAGTGGAATGCTCTGTTGCTGTTTAGGGCAGATTTCTAGCTGCTTTGTAGTGACTCCAGCTACACAGGTAGAACAGGAGGTGAAGATTTGGTCCTATGTACATAAGAGTTCCGGTATGACAAGGTGTCCAGTTTAAAAAATACACTGTACATGTACAAGCCTGGGGTACATTGTGAGGGGCAACACTGAAAGGTATGTTCCTTCAGTTTCCTTAGAAGTACAATATGCAGACAGCATTCCCTGTGTTTTGAGGTTTTTTGTTTTTGGTTGTACGTGGGAATCGATTAATTTATTATTAATGTATTTATTGAGAAGGACTGCAGAATTCACAATGGACTCCAGTGGAGATGAGCGGGACCATAGTAGCCCATTATGAAACCTCAGTGTTTTTGAAAATCTAAATCCTTTTCTAAATGTTGCATTTAAAGTTTTTTAGTTAATCTTCTAATATAAATATTTCAGGAATTCTGCTGTTGGAAAGCCATCATCTTAACTGTGAGTTGTACCCAGTGGCATTGGAACATTTTTTTTTATAGTGGAGGTGCTGAAAGCTATTGGGCAAAATTTTAAACCCTATATATGATAGAAACTACTTCAAATCAGGGTGCTACTGCACCCCCAACATCCTTGGTTCCCCACCCCTGGTTGTGCTTGCTCATCAGTACTTAAGCAAGGATTTAAAATATACTTTTTTGTGGTGATATCAATTATTTTTAAAAATTTCCCAAGTATTTTCTTAAAAGTTAAGATTTTTAAAAAGCCACATATTTTCCATTTAATATTTACTTATCTCTGAGTTAACTTGTTGACTTCAGAATATTCCTGTGGGAGGTTGTGACTTGTTTCGGAGTATCTGTTTCACTGTAAGCTGCTTCACATTTTAAGCAGCTATACCTAAATAAGAAGAGAAAATGTAGAATTTTTGGGTGTTTCTCAGTTCTTCTGCCCTTTCATTGATTTATTGATATAAGAGATGCTAGGGTTTTTTTTTCTAACATTTTGAGATAACTTAGAACTGCCATCAGACGACAACTTCTCTATAAAAAATTTATCTGCAGATCACTGTAGGGAGCATGTGCCTTGGTTTCTTGAATTCCCCAAACCTTTAGAAAGCAGCAGCCATTTGACAGATCTGAATAGTCTGATTGTAATATAATCAAAACTGTTTTATAGCATTTAAATTAATAATTGTACTTTTTAAACAATAAGCAAAATGGAATTTGAACAATACTTTAACCACTAGGATTGCCATATAAAATTATAAACTATATAATGATTGCATAAGCATAACTACATGGCACCCATACATAGCTGTTTTAAATCATTGTGTAGATTTAAAAGCATCCCTAATGTATTACTCTCTTCAATAGTCTTGTTGTTTAAAAAGCAAAAATAGGTACAAGCTGAAAATGCATTTTCCAAGAGTCTCTCAACCATTGTGTGTGGATAAACACATGTATGCATAATATCTAACGGGGAACTTCTTTACCGTTACTGATAGTGTCTTGAGTTCCATAAAACTTTCTTTTTCTGGTGTTGATAGCTTGGCAGCTACACTAATCCAGTCATATTGGCGAGGCTACATAATTCGCAGAGATATTAATTTCTGTGCTAGACTACATACGGCAGCAACAGAGATCCAGTGTGCTTGGCGGAAGTACCGTGCCAGGAGCAACTGTGTCTTCTGCAAAAAAGAAAACAATCAACTCACAGATGCTATAGAACAGAAACATAAAGCTGCTGCCCTTATTCAGGTTGGTTTGCTACAGTGTTCTCTTCATTTGTTACAGTTAGACTTAGTAAGGAATGATCTGATTGATTAGCTGTATTTATAAGTAATGTTCATTCGTTTTTTTCCTTGAACCAAACAGATGATACTAGCAGAAATCCCTTTTTTTCGTTTCATACAATCCTGTATAAGCATCACAAGTTTTTGTCTTTTACAAAATATTATTCCTTTAAATTAGTTGATGCTTGATTTTAATTTTACTGTGGTGACTTAGGTAAATAATGCTATGTACCCTGAACATTCTAAGTTCAAAAATCTTCATAGCCCTTTTTAAATATAAAGGGACATTGCCAGAATGTTTAGCCTTAATGTAAACCCTATCTTGAAAGTTATTCCATATTGTATTTGTTGGGTGAAAACATCAAAGGTACCTAAGTGATTTAGGATCTTAAGTCTCATTTTCAAAAATACCTTAGGCACTTTGAAGCCTAAATCTTGTTTAAATATCAGTAGGAATTAATCTACTAAGTATCCTACTTTAGAAAATCTTACTACTTGCCTCATGGATTTCATCACATTGTGGCATCTGCTCAACGTGACTTGTCTTCTGGGAATGTAGAATGGGTGTCAGGAAAGGACCAGCATTATAGGGAAATGCTGTCTTTTCCTTGTCTCTGAATTCTAAAAATGGGCTCTCCAAGCACAGGTCACTTGCCCATGAGGATGCCCTTTCCGGCCACGTGTGCTCTGGAAGAGTTGAGGCTATAACCCAATCTACAAGCTTTTAACTAAGTCATTAGTGCTATGGTATTTCTGATTTAACTTTAATTATATGTTCCTAGTAGTTAAAGCCCAACAGAGTAACCAGTAGGAAAGCAGATCTTCAGTCTCAGCATTTCATTATGTTTATGATAAATCATTAGTTTGTGGCAGCACACTGCAAATGATAAGGCAAAGCAGATACAGGGCTATTATTTGCACATAATTTCTGAGAGGAAGGAGGAAATGGCAATATCTTCTAATTGATACAATGTAGGACATTCTCAATGAGCAAGGAAAATTGCTATCCAAGTTCTAACACTGTCCACATAAAACAGGAATTTCCCTTTAAAACCATGATCCATAAAACTACAGTTATAAAAAAAATAATATTCCCATGTATAATGTGCCTTTTATCCTAACGTATCCAGTATGTCTTTGTACATGTTCCTAATGTCTTGCATCATGTTCTGGTATGTAAGTGCTCATTCTTTTGCTGTATGTTCTTTTTTACCTAGACGGTGGTGGTGGTGATGATAAAAAACCTCTTTCTTAAAAAAAAAAAAAAAAAAAAAAAAAAAATAGAGTAGATGGTGACTGTGAAGATGTGGTTGACTGGTTTAGGTTAATTACATGAAATGACAACAAGAATTTGCCACTTGTAACCACTGGAAATTTGGTATAAGTGTGTTTTTATTTTTGTTCTCAGTAATTTGAAAGTGAACATTCAACTTTTTGTTATATCTTCTTCCCCCTCATCTTAGAATAGGCCCTGTAGGAATTGTCAAATAATTAATTAGTTGACCTAGGTTTGTAGTTGAGGGAGTTTCAAGATTCCATTCTGCTTACTTGAGGAAAACCTCTTGAGTATTCTGAGCTTTAGACATATGCTGGCATTTAATTTGTCTTGTAGTTTTAAATGTCACATAAAGTTCAAAAAACAGATCATTGAGCTATTAAACCAAGGTCTAAGATGTTTTATCTTCCTAATGGGATAACATAGAGAATCTGGATTTGGGTTTGATCTATGGCCTTGTATAACATGCTTTAAATTTTTGTTTAGGCATTTTGGAAGGGTTTCCTCTTGCGGAAGAAACTAGCCAGTGCTCTTGCAGCTGTTAAAAGTGATGAAGTGGAGGATGACTATGAAGAAGTAAACGTGGATGATTTTACATTTGATGAAGTAAGTACAGTTGTTAACATAAAAGCTTGCCTAAAACAGCAGCAAACCCACCTACATTAGAACTGTATGTTGGATGTCCTAGATATCCCGAGAGAGTGAGAGAGAGTTACATTGTGTATATAATTCATTTAAATGTATTTGTAAGGGATTATTGGCTTCCTGGTCATATTGATGTTCCAGTGCTACTATGCTATTAATGACACACCTACATTGAAACCTTATCTATTTCTAGAACCTGAAGGCAAATAAATGGATTGAGCAAGTGGTTGTTTTTGTCCAAAAATGTGCAGTTTTGTAACCCCTTTAATAATATTTTATAGCCAGGGGGTAAAAGGTACAATGTAGTTTCAAAAATATTACAAAACCATAATTTTTGGAGAAAATATGGATTGGCCTTGACCCTCACAAGTGTTCCTGAGTAGTGTGATGTCACCAATATAGTGATCAGTAGGGTCATTTGGCAGATTGGGAGCTATGACACTGATGGATGCAAACTTCTAAAAGAAAAGCATATTTGAAATTAAAGGAAAATATATCTGCTAATTAACATTGAGGGATAACTAACTAAATAAATAAATAAACAAACCACTACCATCAACAACAGGAAGTGGAGAAAGCTGCTAAACAATTCAGCAATCTTGCCTGTCTTTTGGAAAATGGCTAGGAGGATCAGGGTTCTTAATACAAGAATAGTTAATGAAGAAAGGGATAGTGAAATTGGGAAGGAACAGGCTAAAGAAGCAGTGCTCCAGAACATCCGTCTGCAGTACTACAGGAACTATACCTCTACCCTGATATAATGCGGTCCTCGGGAGCCAAAAAATTTTACCGCGCTATATAGGTGAGACTGCGTTATATCAAACTTGCTTTGGCCCCCCTGCTCCTTGTCCCCTAACCGCCCCCTCCAGAGACTCCCTGTCCCTAATTACCCCCAGGACCCCAACCCCTACCCAACCCCTTGCTCCTCTGTCCCCTGACTGCCCCAACGCCTATCCACACACCCCGCCCCCTAACAGGCATTCACTGGCAGCAGCGGGAAGCAAAGCAGCCCGGCCCCAGCCTGCTCCACTCCGCCAGCTCCCAGCTGCGGCACTCTGCTTCCCACCGCCTGTGAGTGCGGGGAGGTTGGCGAAAGGACGCCCCCTGCACTCACCGGCAGTGGGAAGCGGAGTGACATGGCCCCAGCCCACTCCGCTTTCCATGCCCTCACCCCACCATGTCGTTTGGGGGCGGAGGGGAGGTTGGGGAAAGGTCCCACGCTCACCAGCAGCAGGAAGTGGAGCAGCCCGGCCCTAGCCCGCTCCACTCTGCCAGCTCCCATCCGTGGCGCGCCGCTTCCCGCCACAGGTGAATACAGGGGGCATCCTTTCCCCAACTTCCCCATAATCACTGCTTTACCATGTTGTATGCAAACCCGTGTTATATCGGGTCACGTTATATCAGGGTAGAGGTGTATTAGAATAATTGTCAATAATATTGTCAGTTCAGGGAGGATAAGTGAAGTTTCAGAGGACTGAACTTGAGCGAAAATATTAATTTTTAAGAGATGACAAAGATCACCAAAGGAATTACAGAGCAATAAAGTAAAGTTCAAAACCTGGTAAATTTAGGCAATGTTCTACAATATCTAGGGAATCAAACAACTGCCAACAGCCAAATCTTTTCACTAAACGTGGAAAAGGAGCCTTACGCAGCATCATCTTCACTTTCCTGCAAAACAACAGAAACTCCTCTTTGAAAATACTTGCATGGTTGAGGCTCTGTTTTTGGAAGCAATTGGCAGAGTAGACTCCAGCAAGGATTTAATTGTTCCTCAGAGCCAGTCAGAGGGTCATTTCAGGGGAGAATCAATCCAGTGTGAATTAAATACTACACAGTACAGCCTACCACTTCTGGAAACTGAATGAAAACTGAGTATCTTTAGGAGCAATTCTGGATGAAGAAAGTTACTCACCTGTAATTGGAGCTCTCTGAGTTTTCTGCACATCCTCATTCACTCACCCTGCTTTCCTTGTCATGATTTCAAATACAAGAAAGGAACTTATCATGGCTGGCTCCATGGAACTGTGTATGGCTTTGTCATGGACATTTGGATTCGGGTGAGCAGTGATGTACTGTATGGAGCTCATGGGTGCTTGCAAAAGTCTTGTGTTAAAATCCCACCATAACTTCAAAAGGGAGGTTGAGATGACTTGTTTCTGATGTGGTTAACCCCTCCTTGGTCAGAGATCATATGTTCCTAGGGCCCATAAAATATTTTTGCCTTTGTGGTGTACCAAAACGGGACTGTACCAGTATCTGGTGACCTGAGGATCAGCCACCTTTTGAGGACCCCAGTTAGAGTTGCACTGGATTAAACAAAACAGGAATGTTTATTATATAGACATGGAATAATTTTTAACAATCAAAATTAGTTTTTCTTCAGTCTTTGAGTAGCTATAAACTTTTCAGGGGTATATTTTCAAAAGGGCAGCCACCCTTTTAAGAGTGCAAATCAGACAGAGGCATAAGTACCAGGAAATAATTTTGCGGGCATAAAATGGGGGTTTGAACCAGCAGAGTAGGCTTAAATTTTACCTTTTAATGTTTAGGATTTTAAAACATATCCAACATAAAGAGCAACTGTGTTGTTTGCTCCCATCTTTCTCTCAAATAATACTCAATACTAGAAAGTTGCAGAACTTCCTTTCTCACACAAGGAGGAAAATATCTATTCACGTGTATCAAAGAAGGGAAAGGCACATATGTTGTATTGCATTTTACACCCAGTGAACCAGTTCCTTATTTAGTGGAAATCAGTGTAGTTGCATTAAAGTCAGTGGAGCTATGGCCTTTTATACCACATGGAGATCTGGCCTGGAAAATCTCTTTTTATTCCAACTATTATAGTATTTTTCTAAAATGAATAACAGTGGTGTTTATAGCCTGTATCAGAGTGCTATCATGTCATTAACTGAATATTCTTAATAGTTGTTCGTCTAGGTGAAAATACAGACTCAAGCACCTGGCCTGAATGACCAGGCCAGGCACAGAACAGATGTAAACAGGAGGAATCTTTCTACCCCTCCCAGGGTCATGGAGTGATTACTCCAGGCTAGGAGGCAAAGCAGTTTCTATGGCATGTTGCAAAGTGAAAAGGCAGGTGAGGATTCATGCAGTGATAGATCCTTCCACTTTGCCTATTTCTCAGTACAATTGCATCAGGAGGCCTTGCACAGTTGCAGTGAGCATGAGGTGCAAATTCCCTGCATTCAGCTCATCCTTCTGCAATAGACCTGCACTAGCTCTGTTGCCAGTCACTGAACTCCTGGAGGCGGGGACTGGATTTGAGTCTAACCCTAAATTCACATATTTTTGTGTCCAATTAAAATTAGTATATTTTTGTATATTGATGGTATATTTTGCCTTGAAAGGGTCATCCAGAATGTGTAAATATCCAGAGATCTGTCACCTCAGTTATTTAACATGGTCACATAATATTTGGTACATGGACTGCTGGGGAAGAAGACTTCTGTAACATCTGTTTTCAAACTCTAGGAGTGCTTTTTCCCTGCCTGGCTGCTCCAATGATTACATTCTGGCTTACTAATATGTGTGACCCTCTATTTCTTCTGCAAGTTCCTGTCCATATTAACTATCTTCTAGGTGTTCCTGTATATCAAGGACAAGAAATTCTGCGTCTGGAATGACTGAGGGTTTTATACATCTTTGCTGTCATGCTTTTAGCGTCTATACAATTGAAATGCCAAGAGATACTATATTAAGCTTCTCCATCCAGTTGTCTGCCATTAATTACCCAGAACTCCCATTTAACCCTCATATAGATTTATCATAATCTGCTCTCTTATATAAATTTATCATGGCATGTATGATATCGTTATATAGATGAGGTAATGTGGGGTCTAGTTAATTTTTTCCAGCCCATAGCCTAGGGGCTTTATATATAGTTGCTTCTAAAGAGTCAAGAACTTTGGGTTACACTCTTACTAAAGTACTTGGAGATCTGTGTGCCAAGAATGTGCTAATTGTATCAACATCCATTTCCATACTCTGGGAGAAGAGGTCATCAATGCAGCCAGTATTGTAATTGGCTTTAATATCAATACTTTTAGAGGGACAAAGGAGGAAAGGGAAGTGTCAATTTCCTTTCTTTCTCTCTCCACACAAAAAATCCTTATGTATCTCATTGTTTGTAGCTTGGCTCATGAAATCCTTCTAGTTTAGAACACGAGATATCTTTTCTAACCCACAGACTAAATGTGAGGAGAAATTTTATTCATCATTAATTCATTTGTTTTTAAAGGAACATCAATATTTAATGTAGCAATAATAGAAAAGAGAGACCAAATTATTTCAAAATAAAATCTAATAAATAACAAATTCTTGCTTCCAGTTGAAGCTCTTGTCTTTAAGAGCTGTTCTGCAGAATTCATAGATATATTCAGCATCATCTTAAACTTCAGAAGCATTCACTTCTTCCAATCTTAAGAAAAGTGATGAAAGAAATATTTGAGAACATTACTAAATGAAACAATCCTCTCTTGAAAAATAACTACTATTATCTTCTTACTAAATAGAACAATGTAACACAGCTCTTAAACTGTTGATTTGTCATGCAACCTTTCTTTCCTAAGCCTACTTAGAACCTATCCTTCATGTTGCAAACTACCTGGAAGTAAAGAGACAAAGATGGCCTGTCAGTCAGAGCTGCTATAAGTAGCTCAACCCACCCACTTTCTCCTCACTGTTTTTCCTCTTTCTCCTGGTAGCCTGAAGTGTATACCTTATTTCTCTAAGCCTTTTCCCCCCTCTTATCAGTTCTGGAGCTCCTAAAGGAAGAGGGAGATAGGGAAGGAAGGAACAAAAAACAAATAATGTTAGGAAAAAAACAGGCAGAATATGTGTATCTTGTAACCATGTGCATTCTTTGACTATAAAGAGTCCATAAGTTTTGTCAGGTTCTAATAATTTATTCCTGTGATTCTTAAAAGGGGGAAAAAAGACATCACAAATCTCCTTATGGAGACTATGCAAATACAGTATTATCTTTGCTTACAAACAGGCAGATTTCTCTGACCCTGTATCAATCAAGTCCTTCAGTTTTAGGCATGACTACACCTTGGGTTGAGAACCCAAAAATGCTGTTGATATGGCTTTCTGTGGGTCCTTACATTAATTGTTTGTTTTGTATCCTCCCCCCACAAAAAATCAATTTTGACACACAGTGACAATTATTGATCTGCAGGGGTGACTGTCCAACAGAGAGACATCTTGGAGGGCCCAGCACTTGGAGGTTCTCAAAACCTCTCTGAACAGTGGTAGATTGAGTCCAGATCTCAAAAGAATAGTGTATCCAAGTCCTAGACTGACAAGACACTCTGGGACCAACTGTTTTTAGAGCTACATAGGACTCGTTTCTAAAGAAGAGTTGAAGCCAGGAGTGTGGGGAACCAGGTCAAGGCAGGTGGCTAGCCACCTTCTGTGCTTCATGGTCCAATTTTTCTCCAGCAGTGGATCTTATGAAGATAGCTCTTCTTAATAATTAAGTATCCTGTGTCTACCTTAAGCATCTTGCATTGTGATTTTCAAAAAAGCAGGAGCCTAAAACTATGTTCTGAAGTCCATATTTAGAAACACTTAAAAAGTAGCCTGTCTTTCAAAAGGCCAGAATGTGTAGCAGCACTCCAATTTTGAAAATCTCTGCCTTGGGCAATACCTCAGCATTTATCCTGTTCCACTATTAACTTTTCTCTCTGGCTTCTCTTCTTCTGATAAAGCTGCAGCCCCCCAGCAATTGTAGCATGTTCTCTGGTGGTGATCTCCCATATTGGAAATCTGGAGGTCAATATACTCTGAGTTATGTTTATTAGAGAAAACTCCAAGTGCAATATTATTTAGATACAGAAGCTTTGTGGTCTTGCAACAGTCTAGCAAAGCTGTTGTAGTTTGAGTTCCCAGCTTTATTTACAAAGTTTGGACGCGTGGGAGATTTGGTTGTGTGGACACATCATCTGGAACGTGTAGGGACAGTGGCCTGGTTGGGGTCTTGTAGAGAGTGGTGGAATCAGAGATAGGAAGGAAGCAGGATTCTGGGAGCCTTTGGAAGGAAGATTGTGTGGGGATCTTGGAGCCTTCCAGAGGAGGGTTGAAGGTGCCAAGAGCCTGGGGATTCTTGAGGTTGCTGAGAGGGTGGGATTGGGAACTTAAAAAGGGTTGGGTAAGCATCCAAGCATTTCTGGTGCTTATGTGAACCAAGTGTAACCTCTGAAGCTTATGAGGTTCACTCATCTGTACTTTGTAGTCTTTTATTCAAAACAAAATGTAGGAATTGGCTTCTGACCCATAACTTCCTTTGAGCACTATCAAGCTTAGGGCACAAAGCACATTTTGCAGAAAAGTTATGTGTATGTCATGAATGACTTCTGTAACGCTATCATAAGACTTGACCTCTTTGGAGTTAAGTATGGAGTGTTTTCATTTGTAAAAATTCCAAGGTTCTGGGAGATTGTTTTATTTTACTCATTTACTTGCATCCTCCTTCATATACTGAGTAGTCAGCTAATTCTACACAGTCCTAATCATATTTATTTTTTTTAAAACACAGGCAATAGGAATAAGAGTGAAACCAATCATTAGAATGATTGTCTAAGGTTACTCTAAGCATTTTGGCAAATGACATTTGGCGCAAGCATTCACAAATATGGTCCTGCTTTAAGTTTTTCTCAGCAAAATGTTATCCTTTTTTCCATTGTGTCCACTTACAAGAGAGGGATACAGAGGATTATGCCACTATAACTGTACTTTTCTTCTAAATTAACTCTTTTTTTTAAAGGAATGTTCTGTAATAATTACTCTACTTTCTTATGCCTTTAAAATCTCTTGAGATCCCATGAGAACAATTCACTGTTGTGATATTTCTTTGGAATCCATACAACACCCCTCTCTACTTTTCTTGGCTGGAAATATTGTTTGGTTTTAGCAATTATAATAGTGTTTTAAAATAATATCAGTTAGTAGTAGTAGTTCAGAGTTCTTTCTGAATCCATGTATAGCAGGTTTCTAAAGCTTCCTATTTTTGTAGATAGAGGTATGCGATAGCCTTTTTCTGTAATCCTTATTTTTGTATTGCACACAAAGTTTTGCACAATTTTTATTGAATTTACATATCCTGATGATCCGTATTTTCCCTGCTTTGCTTTCAGAGTAGTTTGCTATGTGGTTTTACTTCGTAAAATGACTGAGACAAACACAGCATTCTGAAATGCCATTTTAGTAGTGATTTACCTATGAAATGTGCTATGTTTACAAATGGAAATTTTTCTAACTGCCAGTCTTGCAAAACTCAACTTGAGATCCAAAAGCTGAATATTTTCCGTGCCATCTTCACTAGTCTGCACTACAGAGATCTCCTTTGCAGATTCACCAGAGGCAGCTGAAGTGTTGGTTTCAGGCTATCCTGCTTCCTCTTACTGGTCAGGCATTCTATATCCAATGGCAGAGATAGTCATCATGCTTCAAGCTCGCCCACTACAAACAAAAGTGTATACCCATTTTGCTAGCATGTAAACAGTATTAACCTTTCTCCATTCTGATTCTATCTAAGGGACGTTTTTTAAAAGCAACTTTAGAACTTATAGGAATCTTGCTTTAAGCACACACGCTCATTTTCTCTTTCTCAACTTCTCCACCACAAATAATGGCAGAGGTAAGGAAGAAGCATTGGTCAAAGGTTAAAATGCTCTTCTGGGGAGCTTACCTGCTTAATTCTATCAAATAGAATAGGTGAGGTATCAGGAAAAGTAAAACCAACAGAAAAAGGCTACATTATTCTTATTGGCTGCAATTCTAAGATTCTATCTATGTATGTGATTCATCAATTGAACTGTTTGAGGAAAGATGGAACTTGTGGGACAAATTGATTTAAAATGTATCCGAATGATAGCTTTTATAAAAACAATAGGGCCTGATCCACCTAGCTGCACTGTTTTTTATGCTTGTGTAACTCCACTGACTAAAAGGTGTTTGAACTAAGGTGTAAAATCAATGTAATGGTGAGAAGTATCAGGCCTAATATGTACACTTTCTGTAACACATAATTCATACTGCCTCAACTTCCAACTTTTATCCAATCTTTTTGTTTGAAAAAACTAAAAATCTTCCCCCCTTAATGAAAATTGTAGCAAATCTGCCTGAGGACACACCTTCAGTAGATGTAAATAGGTGTAGCTCCATTGGATTCAGATGAATTTATACTAGCCAAGAGTCTGGTCCTGAATGTCTAAATGCTTGGCTTCCTGATTCCAAATTAAGCTATACAAGAGAACTCCTGTTGCTTTCTTGCTATGGAAAACTAGCCTGTAGAGCAATCTTATTTATCAAAGTTCTGGGGATGAAAGACAACTTTAAATGCCCTAAAAAAATTCAGATCTCTAATTTCAAGGGCAGTTTTCATTCACAGTCAATCAGCAATATATAAACAACTGGGAAAGAATAGTTCAGGGCTCTTGTGCCAGGAAACCTATAAGTTACAATTGCATGTTTTCTTGCAACTTTTGCAAGTACTTAACTTTACAGAGAAGAACTTTGTATCAGAGATACTAAGATTCTTGCCGAAAACAAAAGCTAGATTAAGTGGTGAAAAGGTTTGTCCTGGAGGATTGAATGAAATACACCACAGAGAGAGATTTTAGCTAGAAATCAGGATAGAAATTTGCAGCTTTTGGCCAAATGAAAGGCAATACAGTAATTTTTTCTCTGGTATGCTCTTTTCTACTTCCATCATCCACAAAGTTGGCCCCCATTACATGGTTCCTTATTCCTGACCCAAAGAAGAGAGAAAACAACCATATAGCCCACTAAATAGCCAACATGGGGTGAAGAAGTTTTAGTCTATGGCATGGAAACAAAGTGCTCATCCTCAGCATCTTGGGGAGTGACATTTCTGAGAACACTGTTGAATGTATTCCACTTGCATTGTGAATCAGAGCATTATTTCAACACTGAGCTAGACTGTTATTCATTTCTATTAAAGACCAACAGCGAGCTTGGTTCTGTATAAGAACAAAGTGAAGACATCCTCTACCATGAAGAATTTAGTTTAAATACAAAACTGAAAACACTTAAGCATGGGGAAGATAAGCATAATGATTAATTTTCAGTCATTTTTCTATTTGTTCACTCTTTGTTGTCCATGTGGAAAAATCAATGTTAAAAAAGAAATTTGGATGCAGAGACGATGGCGGTGTGGTAAAATCAGGATGAAGAGGACATTCCTTGCCTAGAGATGATGTGAAAAAGGCATGGTGACAGGATTGGGAACTGGAGATGAATGATCTCATTGGCAGAGCAGAAGGCAGGGAAACTGATTAGACAAAATCAGAGGTATAGACTGGAGCTGAGTATAGAACAGCCTTGAGTTAAAACAAGCAGTGGATTTAGCTGGTAGGCCTGTGAAACTGTAAAGAGAGGCTGTTTTTTTAAAACAAGATTTTACTCATTGCCCTCTTTCCTTCCATTCTTCTCATGCCACCGTCATTCCCACAGGCCAACAGAGCACCTGAATTCAGAATAACTGTCAGAATAACTGTTTTCATTGCTTTGTTTACATTTGGAGAATTCCAGCCAGTCACTCCCAAATTTTGATTTTGAAGCACAGTATAAACACAAATATGACAATTATTCTGGACAAACCCATGCTGTACTGTAGGCAGAGAAGAGGTTAAATGAGGGGGAAGAAAGTGATTGAGGAGGTCAAAAGGATTTTCTACTTTTAAAAAGGTAACATTCAGCATTTTGAACAGCTCTCTTGTAGGTTCTTTTTCTTTCCATATAATATGTAGCTATTTAAGTGAATACTTCAGTATAATAATGAACTGACTCTACTTTCTAGAAATTCCATAATATATTATGGGATTAATAAAAATATATCTTAGGACATAATTAGTACTTGTAAACAAGAAGAACTGTCAAGCTATTATAATAACTGAATCCTGGCTAAATGAATTTAGAAGCCATAAAGCTATTGTGTGTTTGTAGGCAGGAGTTTAGGTTACTACATTAACTTGAAGAACCCTTGCGTAGTTGTTTGTTTGAAATGCTGATTTATTTAAATATTTTGAGACTCTTCCCTCCCTCTTCTCCTTCCTGTCAACCCAACCTTTCCTTAATTTGTTTTTTGGTTTTGGGTTTTTTGTATTTTTGTTAACCCTCCTGCTCCACTTTGCTCCTGGAGAAGACTATGGTCCAATCCTGTCCATGTGCATAACTTTACTCACATGAGACCTGTCCATTGATCTCAGTGGGGCTGCTCACAAGAGTAAAGTTACTCTGATGTATGTTTGCATGATTAGGCGTAATCTCTACCTCCCAGTAGGCCTAATCCAGCATACATTCAATGGACGTTGGATCCAATGGAAGTAATTTAATTTTTTTTGTAATGCAGTTGTATTTTTATAAAAGATTAATTAGGACATCCATCTTCTCCACCCGCTGCCTTTTCTTTCTTAAGAAGTCACTGACCACCTCATCATTTGTTTTTATTATTATTATTTAATTAAGTTTTATTTAAATTGTACTCAGCAGAATTCCATACTTTTATGTGCTGACAGTCATCTGCAAAGTGCTGAGCTCCCACTGACTAACACTTAAAATTGGGGGTGCTCTACACTTCGAAATATTAAGTCAAAAATGAGGACTACTTAATAAAAGCAAGATATATAATGCTCTAGAAAGAGATACTGGGATTATTTTAGAAGAATAAATTAAAGGTAAGAAAGAATAGCTATATATGAAAAGTTTATGTAGTAAACTATGGAGTGGAGGAATTCACTGTTCATTTGGAATTCTTTTATGAGATACCAGAATACTGGGGGAAAATATCACAGGATTACATTCATAGAAGCTGAAAGAATGTGATGCAGTTAATCACTGAATGAAGTTCTTTATCTAATCGATATACCAAAATGTACTTACAGCATAAGAATTTTTTATTACTATAATATATATGTTCATTTTAATAGTTCTTGCAATATGAAGCAATGAGGAGAAAAAATACTGTATTTAATAAAGAATTCCATGAGCTAGATTGAGCATGAAGGTATAATCTAGACATTCTTGTGCCCACTCTGGTAAATCAGAAAGTGCAAACCTTTACCGAATATACTCAATATATGTGTATTCTTTCTTGGAAAAACGTGCCAACAAACTAGTGTTAAAAGGTCAAACTGAAAGGAGATTAGCATAAAGAACTTACTTTGTCATTTAAAAATGTGCTAGTGTTCCTAACTTGCAACCAATTTACGTATTATCTCTAGCCTCATGAAAAATCACATTTCTTTTCCAAATCTTCAGCTCCATTAAATGAAGCTTTGTAAATTTCACTCTTTATTCTGAAACAAATAGAACTAGAGGTAAAATTCAAAGGGTATAATCCTGCAGCAAATTGTACATGAATAATTGACTTTACACATGTGAGTTAGGTCCATTGAATGGAATTTGCAAGCATGCATAAAGTTACTTGTATACATTAGTGTTTTAAAATCAAGTACTTAATTTGGTTTCAGAAATATACTTAATATTCAGCAGAGGCTCTTCAACATACACACATTTGTCTAGTAAAAATGGAATTGGTAATTTTTTTATTTAGTCCATATAATCATGCTTTCTACTTTTTATACATCTTTAGTCTATCCCAGCTTGCATTTTTTCCATCAGAGTATATCCTCAGTAGTACTGGGATCTAATTTTTAGACTAAGTTATTGAAAAATCTATTTGTGTATAAACTTTGGTTTAGATATCAGAGTAGCAGCCGTGTTAGTCTGTATTCGCAAAAAGAAAAGGAGAACTTGTGGCACCTTAGAGACTAACAAATTTATTAGAGCATAAGCTTTCGTGAGCTACAGCTCCGATGAAGTGAGCTGTAGCTCACGAAAGCTTATGCTCTAATAAATTTGTTAGTCTCTAAGGTGCCACAAGTTCTCCTTTTCTTTTTGGTTTAGATAGTTATACTTCAGTACTATATTTATGGGAGGACTAGGAACAGGAGTTTTTTGAGCTTGGTACTGTAGAAATCTCTAGGGATAAGCATAATAGAATAACATACATTTTGAAAATCAGTGATGTGTTTATTGTTGTTGGCCAAAGCAAATGACATTTTAGTATATTTTTAATACACAGTACATTCTTAGTAGTACTAAATGTGCTTCATATTAACAAATCTGATCTTAATGATAAATCAATTGTCTTGGTAATGTTTTGTTAGTTACTGTACCTTTTATATCTTTGAATAGTGCTTTACCATTCTGTACTGTGGTGTCTCTTTTTACCAGACAGCTTTAGACATTTTATATTTTACATACAATTAGTGAAACAAATGAAAACACTATGAAAATAGTAACTGATATAAAATTCAGTAAATGGTATAAACTGAATTTAAAAATTACAGTAAGACTTCAACATACATTTAAAAGCCAAAGAAAAATATTGGTAAATAATGCATCTCTAAAACAAAGGGATCCAATCCATACTCCAGGCAGGGACCATACTGGCATCTAGTCTGGCCTGCATACCACAGGCCACAGAGCTTCTTCACCCATCCATTCTGACAATAAGCTCATAATCTCTTGCTGAGTTACTAAAATCCTCAAATCTTAAGGCTCTCTAGGCTTCTATGTTTGTTTTTGTTGACTGATTTCTGTAGCAAATGAGCTCAGTTTAGAGTAGAAACTTAAACTGCCAGGTCTACAAACTTGACCGGAGATGTGAGAGTCAAGCTTGGGTCTTATTCTGCATTAATGTTTTGCAGAATCTCCTTTCAAATATGCCTATGTACCACAAGTAGCTTCATTGTGATTACCCAAGAGAGACTGAGTAGAATTCAGTATTATCAGGAGTAAGACACTGCAGCTATGCCTACTCAGTACTCCTGACACCCTAACGAGTCATCTGGGCTGCCTGACAGACCATCCTGCCTGACTGGATGAGGCAGCCAGTAGGCCAGTTTTGAAGATCAACAAGAGCTGTAGCTTGGTGACTGCTCAATGCACATGCCCACAGACTTTCTGCCTCCTTGTGCTTGTCTCTCACCAACCCCTGCTCCTGCTCTGCTCCTCTACAGCTTCAGCCCAGGTCCTGCCTTGAATCCAGCCTTGTTCCCATCCTGTCCCTGCCTTGCTCCTCCCTCAGAACCTGCCCTGCTCCTGCTTTCCCTTACTTCTGGTAATCCAGTTCCAACACTCAGCTCTGATTCCTGACTGCAACACTGCCTCAACCCTTGGCCCTGGCATTTGGACACTGACTCTGATTCTGACCTTTGATCCTGGTTCTGGTCCTATCTCAACCCTTGGTTCTGGAAATTGGAATCTAGCCACTAGGCATGACTGCCTTCGACCCAGTCTCCTGACAAATATGCAGAAGAAATAATATACTCCAGTACACACTTAGTTGTGTTTACTTTGTACTACTAACAGAGGGGGAGGAGATTTTTGAATAAGAAGGCTATCATCTTTATACAGCTGCTTTTTGGAGCAGAACTTCTAGTGTCGGTGAGACTACTTCTGATGGTTGCAGGACTGGACTCAGGATGAATGAAGGGATGCTCATTTGAATATTAAAAGTGTTTTTCTGCTAGTTAATTGAAGCTGAGTACAAATTAAAGAGGGCATGAAGAGTACTCATTTGTAAACTAATACCCATTTCCAAATGAGATGTTTGGTAGTCTCATTTAATGTTAAGAAAAATACGCAAATTTGACTCCCTCTAAAATTGTTCTTTTTGTCAAGATTGAAGAGATTTTTAGCTTTAAAACCTCTTCCCACAGCAGATAAACTACAAGGCTAACAATAAGTATATACTTTTAAAGTCTGATGGATGTCCTGAGATACCATTCCAAAGCTTAGAAGCAAGTTCTGTGTGGAAAATCTAGGAAGCTCCCAATTCTAGCTCTGCTGGATCATAGACCTATCAAACCTTGAATTGGTCACTGTTTCTGAGTCTAAACATTGTCCATCTTGCATCTCAGATTGGTGGCTTTTAAGGTGTGGAGTGCAAAGACAGAATCCACATTTGGAGTGGCACTTTGATTTTTTTTTATTTTTAAATGGGGGGTGGTTTGAAGCTGTTCACTGATTAGGAGTGTTAGAATAAGTTCCACAGTGGGTTGATTAGTGGACAGAGGGCGAATGAGACCGTCATAGGTGCATGGCAAATTTATCTGGCAAATGTGTTTTGACTTTATCACACTGATATTTCCTTAACATGCAACTGATGTGAAGGGGGTTAAAGGAAAACCTAAAAAACTTTGTTCTTGAAATTAAACGATAAATGGGAAAGGACAGCGATGCTACATCAGGTATAAACGAAGAGGGAATAGAATCTGATCTAGATTTTTAAAGAAATTAAACCCCAAATATGGCTAATTCCATCCTATCAAGCTTAAGGAAGTTATAGAAACAAGAAGTCTAACTTGGAAGTGTTCTTACGATTTAAAACTTGCCTATAAACTCTGAAAAACCTTGTTTCAGGAATTTTTGAGTAAGTATGGAGGAAGGATGATGATTCAACATCATATAGTATATATAGATAAGAGCTGTTTTAAAATGAGTATAGTATTTGACCATCATCCAAGGTTACCTGTTCAAAATAGGTAAAATATGAACCTGTCATCTCCTCTTCAGAAAGAATCTGGCAGCACCCATTGTTCACCAATGTAAAATTATGCAAAGACTTGTAAAGCATGCTAGCCAATAAAGAATTACTGTAATCATGTCTTAAGGTATTCAAAACTGGGAGTTCTGATGAAGGCAGAAATGAATGCAACCTAATAATATTCCATAAATTGGAGAAAGATGTTCTAGCCACATAAATTAGAGGCTTTTGGAAAAGGTGGTAGGATTAGAATGAACCGCAAGGTTCTTTGCTGCTGAAGTAGGAGCAATCTGAGTGGCTGAGTCTTCAGTAAGAGAAGCCAGATTCTTAGAGGTACTTACTTATTCTCATTGGGATGTGTATTTCTATCACTTGTTTAAAAGTGTTAAAAGAAAATATGGTAGAAAAAGTCAATGAAGTGTAAGAAAAAAGTTAGACTGGCTGAGTTTTAAATTAGGAAAAAATAAGATACCCTTCAGGATCTGATTCTGCGACCCTTGCAAGTTGTTCTATTAGGCTATAAATCAGTTGGACTATTTGAGTGAATGTTTGCACATTTTGACACATTGATTTCAGTGGGACTCTTCACCAGATAAGTACAACTCAACATGAGAGAGGGTGACAGAATCAGGCACGCAAACGAGGATTTAAAATAATAATTGTTCAAAAAAAGCTAACAAGCTTCTCTGTGCCCTTTATATTAATATTTGAAAACTACTTTTAGCTCCGTAGTTTTCTGCTTTAGTGGCTCTTATTTGCTTATTTTAGCAAAGTTGTTGGGAGAGAATTTGAGAAGAGGATAGAAACAGCTAAGTGAAAATAACTATTAATTATGGATTTATGTGTGTCTTTTTGTTCTGTTTCTACAGCACCTAGTACAATGGGGGTCTTGGTCCATGATCATGGTCCTAGATGCAATGATAATACAAACAGTAAATAATAATAGAAATCAATCCAATGCAGCACTTCGGAATTTTGACTGTGATTACATTGCAGGTGGCAATCCTGATATACAACGTGAACACATTTGAATCAATCTGCAAGACAATTTAAAAGAGACTTTGTAGAAATTATCTAAACTAAACTAAACTGTTTTTATCAGTGCATTATTTGACTTTACTCATTCATACAGGCTGCCTTAGAGAGAGAATGGCTAGCTTTGGATTCCACCCGCTTCCCTTCAAAAACACTGCTGCTCACAAACCAGCTGCACTGGCCAAAGGTAACATGTCATGGAAACTTCTTAGTCTTCAGTGTTTGTTCATTCCTTGAGGATATGCTACACTGGGGTGATTAATACTTCAATTTATTGACTTGAAAAACACAATTACTTTTAGAAGCCTCTGACTTCCTCCTCATCCCCAGATGTAATTTTTCATGTAGCTTTTCTTTCATTTGCTTAAATTTTTCTTTATTTTGGATTTCTTTCAACACTTTACTTCACAGTAGCTCAAAAAAAAAGAAAAAAAGATGATGTGCTTCATCTGCACATTTGGCAATGGATTAAAAATTGCTCGTTGACACAGTACTTTAAAATACTAAAGTCTGCATTATATAGCAACAGCTGAGGACTTTCAGAACAGCTAAAGGTCATTGAACTGTAATGTCTGTTAGTTATTTGATAAACTTTGAAGTTTTAGCTTTCTGGGGTGTTTTTGTTTTTGTTTTAGGTTTTTTCCATTTTTCTTCTGCTATATGCAAAGTATTCTTTAAAATATTTTTGCCTGGATTCAAATAATGGATATTCGTAAATGTACAGTGAGTTAAACTTTTTTTTTTTTTTTTTGCTTTTGAGCTATAATTAAACACACCATCTTTTTTGCAATATTCCATAGAGCATTCAGTTAATTGAAGATAAGGTCTATGATGGACCTATCATGTTTTGACTATACCTCTGAAATACAAACAAAGGGCATGACTCTGCAAACACACTCATGTTTAACTACATATGTGAGTAGCCTCATTAAAATCAACATGGCTACTCCTATGCATAAAGTCAAGCCCATGAGTAAGCGTTTGTAGGATCAGGGCCAAAGTTACGATACTATTCACTGACTTTTTTTTTTTAATATATATTCCCTTACTTACAAGTATGCTAGGCCTCTAAGTTCCGATCATAATTCATTTAATTTACCATGGCCTCCACATGAAGCCTGGCAGTGTGATGAGAGACCACATTCATTGTCATCAGAAAACACCCAACTTAGTACCAGGTAAGCCAAAATGATTTGCTTTTTTTATTACTACTTGTACCTGCTCTGGCAGGGACCAGAATAGACATAGGAAGAGTAATTAGTACTCCTCTTTGTGGTGCTTTTTGCAACTGTTTGATTGGTAACTCAGATAATTACTGATTTGTGAGTAAATGCACTTATTAAAATTGAATAAAACAAATACAGTCTATTAGGTCTGCAGTAGTGTAATGTGCATTTAATTAAAATATCAGTTATAAGAATAAAAGGCTATAAGTATGTAAATAATAAAATGTTAACGAAAAAAATATTATATGTAGGCCTTAACATACAGATATCTAACAGATAAGAATTTAAAAGTATTTCTCACAAGGCTATATTCCTTTGCAGAAAAGGACTGAAATACAATTCATTGTAACTGAAATGTAAACATTCAAAATTGATGGCAAACTTGTATTACTCTCAAAGATAAAGCCTTCCTGAAGTATTAAAATAGAAGTTTTTATTTCTGAGTTTCAGAAGGCATAAATAGTTCGCAGAATAATAAAGGCTGCAAAGCCATCACACCATACTTTTACTACTGACCCAGGTTTCAGTATTGCTCTGCTATTCTTTTGTCAGGTCAGGTCAGAGAGCTATGTCACATCTCTCTGACTTGCAACCCAAAAAGAAATTGTTTTTCAAATCGGAAAAAGAAGAGAAAATTTCAGAAGAATGGTATGTCCAAATCTATCCTATTTTTGTTTTGTTTTGTTTTTAATGTGAATTCTACACATCAGGAGCTGTAGATGTAGAGGCTTTTAATAGGTACCCTGGTTAAGTAGGTATTTATTTCTAAATGTCAAAAATATTGTTTTAAACTTTTAACCAGCATGTGAGATACCAAGTCAATTAACTACAGTTTCTTAACTGTTTAAGACGAGCATTGCAAGCATCTGTGTAGTTCAGTATGTCGAGTATCATACATGAGATGTCCTGTGCTCTTGCTGTATTCTATGTGAAAGGTGTGGGGGAGGGGGAGAGAGAGAGAACACTGTGCAGTTGATATGTGAAAATGTGTATATATTGATAGTAAAATATCACCTTCCCTTAGGGGTTTTAAAGATATTGCCACTGCACAGCTAATGCTGAAGCGGGCCCATAAAATGAAATCCAAGAAATCTAGTCATAAAAATCTAGGTAAGTCAACAGTTCTATTACAATATATGTTACATAAGAATATATATATATATATATATATATATATATATATATATATATATATATATATATATATAATGTAGGAAACAGCAGGTCTCTACTTCTTCATCTGAAAGCAGATTGTCACTTTGAGAAATTTTGCTTGTATTTTCTTAGATTGCTTCACATGTTAATATGAGGGGGGGAGTAATGTGCTTCAGAAATGAACATATTAAATCACCATAAAAGGAAGTTTATTTTGTTTATATGTTTAATATATTAATATTTGAAAAAGTACTCTGGTGAATATTGAGAGGAATATTTGACAAGTGTATGACATGGGAACTGTGTTTCATTGTGTTCTGTGTATTCCCTTTTCTAGATATAAAGCTTATATTTCTGTATTTTTGTGCTGCTTAGATTTTTTTTTTTCCTTCAGAAGAATATCTCAAGTTATAATAGCCTTGCTCAGTTCTCCTGCTGTTGATTATATTAGGTGCTATTTATATACATTTGTGAAGGTTTCACAGTTTTTGGTGTCTCTAGAATTGATCATAATTTGGCATTCAAGCTTCAGAGATGATTCTGTGAATCTTGGAAGATACTTTCCTCTCTCTTCTGACTGATGCTAAAATTATTCCTTCCCTGCATGGTCACCTCTTGTGTCCATCATAAGGATAAAATATCTTAGTTAATTATTGATTGACACCTTTAAGTTCATTAGTCATGGTAAGCTGTCTTGAGAAATCCTTCCATTAATAATGTTTAAATCTTTGGTGATATGTTTGGAGCTCTCACTACTGGCTATAATGCATTTTCCATTACTACATAACATGAGAAATCCCTGTTTTGTGTCAAGTGGTGGTTGGGTTTTTTTAAATTCAAGAGTATTTGCACTCAAGAGGGGAAACACAACTTACAGATAAAAAGGTAAAGTTAAGAAAAATGTGCAAGTCCCACCACTTCCCCCAGCGAAGTACCAGCACCTAAGACTATTTATGACACATAGATCTCTAGATTTCAACAAAAGGTACTATATAATTAACCTTTTCATTATGGGTGAGGAAAAGACAATGGGCAGGAGGCTAAAACATTGTTGTTTAATCCTTTATAGTTTCCCACCCTGCCCCACCACACTGTCCAGCCACAAAACCATAAATATCTGGTGGCCAGCTGAATGTTTGACATATGTATAACTTGGTGGCCCATGTATCGTTTTTAATGAATAAAGTCTATTAGGTTATATCATCTTTTCTCCATATGTTGTCTGGTTTATATTAGTAGTGATTAATTCAGTCATAAATGGTTTGAGAGTATCAAATTCAATTATCCTATTTTTTGTTGTTGTTCTAGTGGATTTTTTGGATGTTTTTGTATTCATTTTGTTCAGATGATTGGAGGAGTTTTGTTTTGTTTGTTTATAGAAAGTGCTGCACTGAAAAAGTCTTCTAAGCACATGACCAGTGTTTAAAAAGTTTAAAAAAATTTATAATTTGAGTTGTTAGATCTGTATAGACCTGACCTGTTGTTTAGTTGCAAGATATCTCCTTCCATGACTACCCAGTAAGGAATCCCCTTTCCACATATTCCATCCAGGCAAAGGAGAGCGCTGATTTTCAGAGTGAGTGCCCCATCACAGAAAATGCCCCACCTTCAGTCCCTTTTCAGTATTGGGGCTGTTAGGTCAAGTACCTCCCTTCATCTGAATTGCTCGGGTACAGCATGGTGAAAGAGGCAGACTCTAAAGTAGTCAGATCTAAATAGAGCTTAACTTAAAACCAACATTTTCAGTTACACCCTGATCTGAATTGGATACTAGTGCAGATACTGAAATCATAGAAATCATAGAATATCAGAGTTGGAAGGGACCTCAGGAGATCTAGTCCAACCCCCTGCTCAAAGCAGGCACAATCCCCAATTTTTTTTGCCCCAGATCTCTAAATGGCCCCCTCAAGGATTGAACTCACAACCCTGGGTTTAGCAGGCCAATGCTCAAACCACCGAGCTATCCCTGACTCTCTGAAGCACAGCTGTCAATCCCTCCTTGCCAGAAGCAGCATTAAGTGCATAAACAAGCAACTACATTCAGAACTTTCTGGTCTGGCTTCTGTAATCTGCCAAAGTTCCTTCGTGCCGCTTATGTGAAGTGGCCTTATACTGGTCAGAAAATCCCAGTAGAAAATTTTCCCTGTGTAGGGGGAATCTCCACAAGCATAGCTGTCTCCTACATCCCTCTCAGCATACGGAATGGGGGTGGGTGTGTGGGTGGGGGAAGAGAAACAGAAAGGGAATATCAGGGATGGTCTTAGGACATGGTGAAACCGAGACCAGAAGCTTAAGTAAGAGCTGGAGGAGTCCCGTTCTAACTTGTTCTGAGACTAGGCAGCCCTGAATCAGGGAGCTGCAACAAGCTGTGTATGGCTGCCACTCTCCCCTACTCGGCGATGAGTGGTCTTAAGATGCAGCCACATGTAGAACAAATTGCGGTAACTCGTCTTGAGGTAAAAAAACATATTTGGCAATGTCAACATCCTTTTTAAGAATGAGACAGGTCACAATCACTTAGCCAGACATTTAAAAAACAAAACAAAAAAAACACCTTTGGCCTCTTCTGTCAGTTTAACCTCTTCTGTCAGTTTAACCTCTCTTAACAAAAGGCAGGTAACAACCTCTCTAAACAATAAGCAATTGTCAGCCCCATCATTTCCTCTCGTTTCCCTAAGAACCAGCATCACATCCTTTCTGTCTTCTCTGAATTGATCCTCAGCCACTATACAGTCATCCACACCTCAATATTACCCTTACCCTGATTATATCTTGGGTTTTTTTTATGTTTGATCTTTTCTTAAACTCCAGATTGTATGTTATGTTATTTGGCACTATTCCTTCCTAACATAAAAACAATGAGGAGTCCTTGTGGTACTTTAGAGACTAACGAATTTATCTGGGCATAGCTTCAACTAATTTCATTCAAAAACTTAGTATTATTTTAATATGAATATTAACTTAGTGATATAGACATTCCCACCAATCTGAGGATAAAGTACAAAGTATGCACACAACGTTAATTATATTCTATAAAGAAGCAGGTTTCCAGAACCTCTAATATATCTCCATTCATTGCTCTATACATTATTTACAAACAAAAATACAATAAAAATTAAGTTGTCAGCTGAACCGTAGAATGAGCAACCTCCAGTAGCTCGAAATACAAGGAAGTTACAGAATATTAACAAATAGGCATCCTTTTGTGCTCAAGTCTCAATGTCAGCCTGCTAACAAAACATTTTTCATGAGAAATCTTGCTATGCTAAGGTAAGGATCTTGCTCAACTGAAGATGTTGCATTCACACAGTAGTTACTTATTAAATGCTGTTTCATAGGACCACTCATATGGTCTTGTCACTACAAATATCTTGTGATCTTGTCACCAGTCACTTGCAAATGTCACCAATTTCCTCTGCCTTAGGGCTTTATTAGCTGATATTCACATACCCACAAAATAGAAAGTTAGCATCTGCCCTGGGTTTTACATAACCCCTCTTTAAAATGCCTACTCATTTACCACAGTGGAACTTGGATGGGATTAGCATTGTAATGAACATCCTGGGTTCCTGATGCTCTCTGGTGAGGGGACTTGTTCCCTTCTTCTCTCCATATATCTGCTTCTTATGGAGCTGTGATGAGTAGTGTGGTAGGAGGGTTTCCCATCCTGTGAGACCAGGACTGGCTTATGCACTGGCCACTTGGGGTATGTGTACACTGCAGTGTAAACCCAGGCTCAGACTCAGGCTCAAACTCAAACCCTTCTTCTGTCTGCATAAATCTCTCAAACTCAGGCTTGGACCTAGGGTCCACTCCTAGGACCCTGTGGTGTTCAAGGGTCCAAGCCAGTGTCAAGCCATGATCTAGGGTTTGAGCCCTATTGCTTTGCATGGTAGTCACAGCCCCCTAACTTGGGTCCAGTGAGTCCGAAAGTAGTATGCCCCAATCCCATGGGTCAACCACCTTTCTCCTCTGTATCCCAAGAATCTCCAGTTGACTCAGTTGAAAAAAGAAGCCACCCCCCTCCGGCATACAACAGCAGCTCAGTGAATCTGTGTTAACTCTTCTATTGTCTTGGAAACAGCTTGGCATTCTGCCTCTCTTTCTCCCTAGCCCCTCCTCACATGGCTCAAAATGACAACCAGGAAGTGAAAATAGTAATGAACACCTTTAAAGAGGATTTTTACTGGAAAGACACAGATTTTTTGCTCAGCCCATTCCTGTTTCATAAAAATAATATTACATTGCCGTGCATTTGCCACACTGTAATCACTCAGTGGTCTATGGAGCTGCCTATAAAAATGAACTATGTGTTTAGGGAGATGTGATCCATTTTCAAAACTAGTTCATTTCAGTTAAAGGTAGTCCATGCAGACCATAGGTGACACAATCATTTATCCAAGTATGACTGGGGTTTGAAGTTTTGTCCAGAAATGTGCTGGGGGAAGGAAGGAGGAATGCAGCCATAACAGAGTAAGCCATGAGTGAGCTAATTCAGCATTTTGTTCATTCACTCATGGATTCTGACCCAGTTCTGATTGCTAATAGCTGCAAAATTTTCCTGAAGCAGGAATTCCAGATAGTTAGTCACATTGTGTGGAAGCATATATTTTCCAGTGTCACTTGGGTAGCTCACCAGCCCACTCCATTCATAGATGTGATGTTCAATCATGATATGTTTGAATATTTCTGATGCATACACTGCAAATTTACAGTCAGCAGCTTGGAATAACATCTTCCTTTGCCAATGGGGCACCATGAGAACAGTAATGTCCTCCCAAAATATGAAAGGCCTGAAATTATTATAAAAAATAAAAAAGCTTTTTGTAGAAAGGCCATTGACATTCCCCCTCCTTCTCGCCAATCCAAGTAATTGTGCAAGTTTTGTAAAACAAAAACAGCTTTGCATTTTTATTTACCATTGTGTCTGCACTGCTTTAACTATGGTTACCCAGACTGTGTCCAGGGAGATTCTGGGGACTGAAACATCCATTTCACAGTATATTGCAGTTAAGTTTTGAAATGTAACATTTTATGTCCTTGAAATTCCACAAGAATTAATTCTGGGCTCCTCCACTGAGATATTTGAGACACTCTATATTGTGTCCTATTGCAGTCCCCACTACTAGCTACTGTATCTCCATAGCTCGATACCAGTACCTTCATGGACCATTCCAAGAGGAAGCATTTCTGTGATGAACTAATGGTTGAAGTTCTTGATAGGGCCAACAAGCAAGTTCAGTACCAGAAACACAGGGACTTAAGACTGGAGAAAAGGCATTCTGAGAGGCAAGAGGAAAGGCTGAGAACAGGGTATCAGCGCAGGAGCGAGAACAGTGACTAAGGGAGGAGGACAGGGCTCAACAGAAAGAATTGTTTGAGCTGTTCATCTTAATCATGGCTGCAAGATTACTGGCTCCTGGTGCCTTTCCCACACTGTGGCTTGATTCCCTTGTGACATACCCTGAGTCCAAAAACAGCTGCAAAAACTCCATGTCTGGGTGGCCCATGCAGTCTGGCCCCATGAGCAGTTGGGCAGGGCAAACTAAACCCCATGTGGCCCTCCATCTTGATCCCCCTCTCCTCTGAAGACCTCCATCTACCTCCTGCGGCACCAACTGCATGGGAAATGAGAAAAGAAAGGAAAGGAGAATAGGGAAGACTGGGGACTTACAGCGATAGGATGTTTCTGTCATGTTTGCACTTGTTTTTCTATTTTGGGGGTGTTCTTTTGTAAGTGGTGTTTTGGTGTTGTAATGGCAGCTGGCCTTCCTGGCTGTGTGTGACTGGTGCACTGTTTTAACGCGTTTATAAATAAAGTCTTTTATGTCACCAAGAAAGTTTATTGCTATCACTGCATCTCATAATACAACCAAGATTTGAATTAATAAAGCTAAACATAAGGTCAGGAACAATTAAAAATTAGTAAGCAAACACTATTCCTATAGAGTTAGGTACACCAATCCACGTGTCAATCACGTCCTTATATGAACCCATACTATGACTCACTTCCCACCCACTTCATAAGACATCATGACATTCATAATAACTACATTGCATGGCAATCTAGCCCTGTTTCCCCGGGCCCACCTGCATACACAAGCACATTCATAGAGATACTATTCCACCTCTTCCACTGGGCCATGCAAGTCCATAATGTGGGAGCACAAATCATCCCTGACTTCTGTTGCTCGGGTGCATCCAGCTCCAGCAGTGGTAGGTGCACTTTATAACTGACTGTAGTGATTCAGTGGCCCTGTGACAGAGTGAAGGGAGTGAATAGATGAGCCTGCACTCTGATCACTTACAGGCTAATTAGTGCCCCAGGAGAAGCTGATTGTGATCAATGAACTCACTTGGCTCATCAGCCCTGGGTTGATAAGAGGCACAGGAAGGAAGTGCAAAGAGGAGAACAGAGGGACAGGGCTAGCTGGGGCTTGTCACAGAGAGGGCTCAGACAAAGGAGACCTCTTCTCCCCTCAGGTCAGGACCTGAGAGGACCTAAAGCTGTAGGTGGAAGCATGGGGTACTGTGGTGATATTGGTGAAGGGGATGTGCACTGAGAGCACATCTAGAGGACTGTGCAGTTTTTGCAGATTAACATGAGCCAGTTATGGGGTTTATCTTCCCCAACGGCTTAGTATATGGGGGGACTTTGTGTATATGCATTCTATTTGTGTATTTGTTGAAACTTTGTGGAGCAGATTCCAGTGCAGGAGTTCTAAGAAAATGTGAGGTTTTTTACCAATTTTAACCTTGAGCACAGGGTTAGAAAAAATTTAAGACAAGACCTGCAGGGCATGGGGTCTTCTACAGCGTCATGTTGTGTCTGGGCCCAAGAAGCTTTGCACAAAGAAAGATGGGTCTGAAGGATGCTAGTAAGTCCCCTGAGTCCTGTGCCTTGTATCATTAGGGAGAGCTAAAGGTAGTTGGGTTGGTGCAGACAATGAGTATCATATTGCACTGGACCAGTACCACGGCATAGATTATGCTCCAATTTATAACGGTTATGGATGCAGGTATAAACAGTTAAAATCGTGGCCTGTATTTTAACCATAACATATGTATGCCATGTTTTTTATCTCCACTGTATCCACATCAACTACTTTTCTTGACTGTCAAATAATATGAGAAATGGAAGCAAGATACTAGAAATTTTTGCAGCCAAGTATAAGCGGCAAAATATCAAAAATATTCCCATTTATTAAGAATGCATGAAATTCTACAGAACTCTAATTAAAAACCTAAAAGCAATAGACGGTAATGCACTTCATTGTGCCTGGGTACTAAACATCTATGATTCATAAGATCACAGAGCCCTTAAAGATATCTTGGCACAAGAGAACAGAGTTTCTGGCTTAACTTTGGGATTTAAGGGCCTATTATCAAATCCACAAAATCAAGGAAATTCAAAGACTTTATTAAAGTTAATTTCTTTTTTCTTTTAACAAAATTTTTTAAAATGACCAGAGGTCTGGAGTAACTGTTTTCAGCTGCTATCTTCTGCCAGGCTGTACTGTTACTTGTTTAACCATTTCCTTTCTGGAGGCAAAGTTTGTTAGGGATTGACAAAATGAAGTGATACTTCTGGTGCCACCCACTCAGGAAACAGAAGAAGAGACAAAGGAGAAGTTAAAGATGAGACTTGACTACTCAGATAAAACTGAAACAGCTGATTGATTTGCCATAGGACAAGAAGTATTGTTCTGTCAGTCTGTTTTCTTCTTAGTCTTTTGAAAGATACTGAATTAAATACATTCAGATTTAAAAGATTCTCAGAGAATACAAAACAACTCTAATGAACTGAACATCATTCACCATCTTTACTTCCCATGTGAATTAAAATACCCTTATTCCTGAATTTTCCTTAATGGATGCAAGAAATTCTCCTGTAAAAAATAAAATGCTTCTATTTTGTTTGTTTGTTTGTTTGTTTGTTTTATTCTTTATATTGCAGTAGTCCCTAGGAGCCCCAGTTATGGACCAGTAAAACACTGTGATAGGCACAATACAAACACAGAACAAAAGGATAGTCCCTCTCCCATTGAATTTACTCTGAATAATCCTCCTTGACATGATGCAATGTTCGCAATTTTGAAATATCAACTCTTTAAAACTGGCACAACTAATACCTATTTTTTTTTCATTTTCTCAGTTTTTCCCCACACCCAAAATCAGTGTCAAACCAATTAAAGTTTTGAGGGTTTTTGTAGTTTCACGCATTGCCAAGATGTCATGTAACAAATGCCAGCTCAGGCAGTAACATGAATTTCCATAGTATTTCTATCAAATTTATAATGTTTGTCCAAATTATCTTTTATATCTTGAGTCTGCCAAAATGTGTGCATTAAATTACCTCCCAGGTTTCCAGATATTCAGTACAAATCATTAACAAATAAACCAAATTTAAACAAGTATGCCGGAGTCTAGTAAGATCTCAGTGTAATTCTGAACTGTTTGACTCTTTTGCAGTTCCTGTGTGTGAAATCTAAAACGTTTGTTGATTGTCTATAATAAAAACATAAATCTAATCCATTTCTCTGATACTGAAAAATACTAGTATAATAAAATAACTGAAGTAATATTACCTTATTTGAAGACTAGATTTAAAAAGGGTTCTTTTTAATATCAAAAGAGCTGTAGGCAATGATTAGGGTAATTCATGTAGGTGTAATTTAAGTACTCAGACATTGTGATAAATCTCGGTGGATTATTTAAATTATTTTGTGTAGCTCAAAAGTAGATTATCTGATATAAATCTCTCAGAACAGTTTCCATAGCTCTCTTCCCAATATATAGATCTCCTTCAGTACCTACTTTGACAATCTTATACATAGATCAATTATAGAATAATTCTGGTGATATTAGTCATTTTATGTGACTTCACCCAAATGTCCCTGATGCATTGTACTATTAGGCTGGTCATCTTTTTCAAACTAGGCAGGTTTGAATGTGAAAAAGTTCCATTTCTAAAGCTTTTAGACATAGCAAGTTTGTAATAGCTTCAATAAACCCAAGAAGCAGAACAATTTATAATAGTCTGTTGGGAACATCAGAGAAGAAACCTAGGAATCCTTTATCCTAGGTTTATTTTGTTTTGTGAATTACTAATCTGTCAATTTTGGTAACTTGGTTTTTTACCCTCCTCAAGAAAGTTACCGTATTTGAAATTGTTCTAAAGTAGTGTGCTGAGGTGTCTGGTTTTTCATTGCAAATTACAGGCTTGGTTTTGGGGAAGCAATTAGTACAGAAAATATTCTTCTCTACCTTTCTCACTGTGTGTTGTACTGTACATAAAATTGGGTCTCATTATATAACTACAGAAAATACAGTAATGAATTACACTATAGTTTAACATTTTTATATTTCATATAGCTTTTCTGTCAGCTAAAGTTATTGAGAAAAGGATCTCTGAAATTAAAATTATGTGTGCATGACTGATATAGTTATACAGGTGCAGTATTTTTACTGAGTTATAGTAAGAAATGCATGACAAATTCTCTTGTATATTGTAACAAGGACTGATTATCTGTTACTGTATTTTAGATATTAGTTATGAACTTGCACACCAGTATGACCGAGTACTGTAAGCATTTGCTGACACTAATAATGGCATATTAATAAAGATTTTGGTGATTTGCCAAAATGGAAATACTTGACTTGTCTAGCTACCCACCGTAACTGCTAAAATCACCACAGTTAACAAGTTAGCCCAGTAGTCTGGTACCTCAACACACACAATCTTGTTATCTGAAACATTCTAAAATGTCTGATGTTGTTAATGGAGCTAACCTTGAGAGAAAGGCTGATGAAACTTGCAGCCAGGCGAATAGGGGGTCAGGCTAAGGTGACTTTTCACTTCCTTTGTGGCATCTCAATCCTTGGCTCCTCCAGAGGCTGGAGAGGTCTTTATCAGAACATAGACAGCTCTTGGAGGCCTAAGATATAGCAGCAGCATCCAGACTGCCCTATAGACCACAGCACTGCCTGGAATCTCTGGATTCTGTGCACTGCAGTTCCTGTTTCTATATAAGTTTTTTTTTTTTTTTTTACCGTGCTCATGACCATAGTATCTGAGTGCCTTTCAGTAGTTTCAGTTTAATAATTGAGGCCCTATCTTTGGAGTCCCTTAGCCAATCAGAGATGGTAAAAAGTATTACTTGTAGATGCTGCTGTGTGAGAGCCTAGTGTCAACAAGGAATCCAAGAGTACTCCTGAATTACACACTGAATTGAATTTATTGTGAATTTGTTCCTTCAACCAATAGAGATTGCACCATAATGGGAAGCTCTTAAAAAAGCCTCCCTCAACCCCCGACACACATCCCTCCCCCACCCCCAGCCATGCCCCTATCATGCCCTCTACCCTAGGGCTTGTGATGGGGTCCTGGGTCTGGAGTATTTGCATCAAAGGAATCCTCCCCCCATGCAGAACTGGAACTTCTAGGGCCCCTTCATGCCACTCCAGCCCTTTTACCTGGTATGAAGGGACTCCAGCCTATTTTCTAATCTAATTCTGCTGCCATTGAAGTTAGTGGAAAAACACACCCGGACTTTGGAGAGATTGGGGTCTGACATTTATAGACCTAGCTCCCTTCCCCTCACCCTTCCAAAAGGCTACATACTTTGCTGCTGGCTCTCAGAAGCTCTGACAGCCCCACTGATTAAGAAGTAATTTTGTCCCCACAGAAGCTGCCTCCTTCTCCCCCCATTTCCCTTGGTAACAGTCTCATAATGGAGAAACTGACATTATTATTCTGACACACCCACTCTCTCCAAAACTGCACTTCCCATCTTCCTGAATCCTTCTTCCCTGCCTGCCTACTCATTCTTTTCTTGCTAAGTTCTACTCCTTTTTCTCTTCACTTCCTCAAGCTACATCCTTTCCTCATTTTCCCCACTGCTAAAACCCTTGTCACGGCTAAACAATCTGTCACTTTGTGTCTCTTTTTTCTTCCTTCATTTCCTATTAGCTTTCATCCCAAGTCTGTCTGTTGATAGTCTCCTCCTCCCTTCAGTAACCATATGACCTTTTCCATTGGTTCCCTCCTTTGGGTCTTACACTGTTTACTGCATCAGGTAGGGTTCCCAGTTTTGGTTGGACATATTCCTGGAGATTTAATCACATACCATAATCTTTAATTCCTGGAGACTCCAGGCCAATCCTGGAGGGTTGACAACCCTAGCATCAGGTTCAAGCTTCCCAACCTCACCCCCTACACAATCCTATGTAATGCCTCCTGCTCCTGTGCATTTCTTCCAGTTCTTGTGTTCTTCCACCTCCTCTTCATCTCCTACTCCAAATACCTGACTTAAGCTTATCTCATTCTGCCCCCAGTGTGTGTGAGGCTCTCTCCTTGTCCTCAGGTTTCAGAGTAGCAGCCATGTTAGCCTGAATCCGCAAAAACAAAAGGAGTACTTGTGGCACCTTAGAGACTAACAAATTTATTTGAGTATAAACTTTTATGAGCTACAGCTCACTTCATCGGATGCATGCAGTGGAAAATACAGTGGGGAGATTTATATACACAGAGAACATGAAACAATGGGAGTTACCATACACACTGTAACAAGAGTGATCAGGTAAGGTGAGCTATTGCCAGCGGGAGAGCTGGAGGGAAAAAGCCTTTAGTGGTGATAATCAAGGTGGGCCATTTCCAGCAGTTGACAAGAACGTCTGAGGAACAGCGGGGGGGAGAGGGGGATAAACATGGGGAAATAGTTTTACTTTGTGTTATGACACATCCACTCCCAGTCTTTATTCAAGCCTAAGTTAATTGTATCCAGTTTGCAAATTAATTCCAATTCAGCAGTCTCTCATTGGAGTCTGTTTTTGAAGTTTTTTTTGTTGAAGAATTGCCACTCTCAGGTCTATAATCGAGTGACCGGAGAGATTGAAGTGTTCCCCGACTGGTTTTTGAATGTTATAATACTTGACATCTGATTTGTGTCCATTTATTCTTTTCCATAGATACTGTCCAGTTTGGCCAATGTACATGGCAAAGGGGATTGCTGGCACATGATGGCACATTGGTCACATTGGTAGATGCACAGGTGAATGAGTCTGTGATAGTGTGGCTGATGTGATTAGGCCCTATGATGGTGTCGCCTGAATAGATATATGGACACAGTTGGCAACGGGCTTTGTTGCAAGGATAGCTTCCTGGGTTAGTGTGTTTGTTGTGTGGGGTGTGGTTGCTGGTGAGTATTTGCTTCAAGTTCGGGGGCTGTCTGTAAGCAAAGACTGGCCTGTCTCCCAAGATCTGTGAGAGTGATGGGTCGTCCTTCAGAATAGGTTGTAGATCCTTGATGATGCGTTGGAGAGGTTTTAGTTGGGGGCTGAAGGTGATGGCTAGTGGCGTTCTGTTCTTTTCTTTGTTGGGTCTGTCCTGTAATAGGTAACTTCCGGGTACTCTTCTGGCTCTGTCAGTCTGTTTCTTCACTTCAGCAGGTGGGTATTGTAGTTGTAAGAATGCATGACAGAGATCTTGTAGGTGTTTGTCTCTGTCTGAGGGGTTGGAGCAAATGCAGTTGTATCATAGAGCTTGGCTATAGACAATGGATCATGTGGTGTGGTCTGGATGAAAGCTGGAGGCATGTAGGTAAGCATAGCGGTCAGTAGGTTTCCGGTATAGGGTGGTGTTTATATGACCATCGCTTATTAGCACCATAGTGTCCAGGAAATGGATCTCTTGTGTAGACTGGTCCAGGCTGAGGGTGATGGTGGGATGGAAATTGTTGAAATCATGGTGGAATCATGGGCTTCTTTTCCATGGGTCCAGATGATGAAGATGTGATCAATGTAGCGCAAGTAGAGTAGGGGCATTAGGGGACAAGAGCTGAGGAAGCATTGTTCTAAGTCAGCCATAAAAATGTTGGCATACTGTGGGGCCATGCAGATACTTATAACAGTGCTGCTGATTTGAAGGTATACATTGTACCCAAATGTGAAATACTTATAGGTGCGGACAAAATCACAAAGTTCATCCACCAGATTTGCCGTGACATTATCGGGGATACTGTTCCTGATGGCTTGTAGTCCATCTTTGTGTGGAATGTTGGTGTAGAGGGCTTCTACATCCATAGTGGCCAGGATGGTGTTTTTAGGAAGATCACCGATAGATTATAGTTTCCTCAGGAAGTCAGTGGTGTCTCGAAGATAGCTGGGAGTGGTGGTAGCGTAGGGCCTGAGGAGGGAGTCTACATAGCCAGACAATCCTGCTGTCAGGGTGCCAATGCCTGAGATGATGGGGCGTCCAGGATTTCCAGGTTTATGGATCTTGGGTAGCAGATAGAATACCCCTGGTCAGGATTCTAGTGGTGTCTGTGCAGATTTGTTCTTGTGCTTTTTTAGGGAGTTTCTTGAGCAGATGGTGTAGTTTCTTTTGGTAACCCGCAGTGGGATCAGAGGGTAATGGCTTGTAGAAAGTGGTGTTGGAAAGCTGCCTAGCAGGCTCATGTTCATATTCCGACCTATTCATGATGACGACAGAACCTCCTTTGTCAGCCTTTTTGATTATGATGTCAGAGTTATTTCTGAGGCTGTGGATGGCACTGTGTTCTGCACGGCTGAGTTATGGGGCAAGTGATGCTGCTTTTCCACAATTTCAGCCCATGCACGTTGGCGGAAGCCCTCTATGTAGAAGCCCAGTCTGTTGTTTCGACCTTCAGGAGGAGTCCACCCAGAATCCTTCTTTTTGTAGTCTTGATAGGAAGGTCTCTGTGGGTTAGTATGTTGTTCAGAGGTGTGTTGGAAATATTCATTGAGTAGGAGATGTCAAAAATAGGATTCTAGGTCACCACAGAACTGTATCATGTTTGTGGGGGTGGAGGGGCAGTTTGGCCATGTACATTGGCCAAACCGGCAGTCTTGACGGAAAAGAATATATGGACACAAATCAGACGTCAAGAATTATAACATTCAAAAACCAGTGGGAGAACATTTCAATCTCTTTGGTCACTTGATTACACACCAAAAAGTGACAATTCTTCAACAAAAAAACTTCAGAAACAGACTCCAATGAGAGACTGCTGAATTGGAATTAATTTGCAAACTGGATACAATTAACTTAGGCTTGAATAAAGACTGGGAGTGGATGTGTCATTACACAAAGTAAAACTATTTCCCCATGTTTATTTACTCCTCACCCACCCACAGTTCCTCACATGTTCTTGTCAACTGCTGGAAATGGCCCCCCTTGATTGTCACCACTAAAGGCTTTTTCCCTCCCGCTCTCCAGCTGGCAATAGCTCACCTTACCTGATCACTCTTGTTACAGTGTATATGGTAACACCCATCGTTTCATGTTCTCTGTGTATATAAATCTCCCCACTGTATTTTCCACTGCATGCATCCGATGAAGTGAGCTGTAGCTCACGAAAGCTTATGCTCAAATAAATTTGTTAGTCTCTAAGGTGCCACAAGTACTCCTTTCCTTGTCCTCAAGCACTCACTTTCCTTCACATCCCTCCTTAAATTCACCTGTTCAAGCAGTCCCTCCTCCCTTACCTTCATTAATAAACTGCAAAACTCCCTTCTCCGCAGCTGTTGAACAAAAATATTTGTTTTGCTTTTCTTATATAAATTGTAATTTCTTCTTGTGTGGGAATGTTTGTGTCCATCTCTGGCTCTTTACAGAAATTTTTGATAAGTTATGAAGACTCAAGACTATGTAGCCTGCTAATTATGGGAATGATTATGGAGAGAGTATGTTTCCACAGGCTGTTGGAGGCCATCTCTACTTTAAACAGGATAGGATATGTTAAAGGGCTTTCAGTTCATTTATGTTCCTCAAGTTTAGCCTCAGATAATAAAATATTTGTGATTTTCTTTGCTTAGGGGGAAACACACTTATTTGAACCAATTTATTAAGTTGTAGACATTGGGGGTTACATATTTGTTTACCTAATATTTGTGATTGAGATCCCCACCTTCAAAATAGAACTTCTAAATATTTCCTAAAATATATATCCTTTGAAAATGTAGTTTTGCTTTTCACAGGTGGATGATTTAGAAAACTTTTAAAAGTACATAAACAAGTCAAGATGGCTGCTTCTTTGTACGTATATTAATGTATTTTAGAAGTAATGTAATTGTTTTTGTTAATGTAAAACGTACACAAGAGAGAGTTTCTTTTATTAAATGACTTAAAGGTGAACAACTGCTTCAAGGAATGAACAAGCCAGATCTGACCTCTGATTTTAACTTGTTCTTGTCATCTAGACCCAGCTGTGCGCCTGGCATTGTTCAGAAACAATGAAAATAAACATCCCCCTGTGAAACCACCAAGGAAGAGACAGCCAGCAAAAGAGACAGCCAGCAGTTACTTTGAAGGTATGAACAGGAATTTCTCTTTATATGTATTTATGTATTTTGCAATGTCTTTGTGCAATTCTTTTTGAGTTATGAAAAAACATGAAGAAATAAGAGAAGGGATTAGCTCCAAGTCCTTAGCTGTGTGTGGACAACTCAAATGATATGATGAAACATTTCAGTTTTTTAATACATTTTTTTCTAGTGATTAATTTGTAATGTGCACTGTAGGCCTGACCCAAAGCTCATTGAAATCAATGGGAATTTTCCCATTGATTTTAGTGAGCTTTGGATCAGGCACTAAATACTTTTAAATTGGGGGAGTTGGTTTAAGTGACATGCTTGAAGCTACATGCACAGAAGGGACGTGAAAGACCAACGTTCCCTCTAATTTTTTACATCCATGTGCGGAATGAATTTTGTTATGTGCACCAATATGGAGATGATGTGTGGCGGGGGTGGGGCTGAGAGTTTTGGCATGTGGGAGGGGCACAGGGTTAGGGTGTGGGGGCGGTGAGGGCTCTGGGATGGAGCCAAGGATGAGGAGTTTGGGGTGCCGGAGGGGGCTCACAACTGGGGCAGAGGGTTGGAGTGCTGCAGGGAGGTGAGGGCTGCAGCTGGGAGTGTGGGCTCTGGGGTGGGGCTGGGGATGAGGGGGTTGGGTGCAGGCTGCCACGGGGCAGGGCCTGGGGGAGAGGCACCTTTCCCCGCCTACACAGCACTTGATAGCCCTTGATAGCCTGCTGTGTGGCCACATGGCTGTGCAGCTTAGAGGGATCTTAATAAAAGACCCTTTCAACAAAATGGGGAGCTGCTCACCGTGCTGTGGGATTGGAGGTGGAACTGCGTGACACTAGCTGCTACAGATTTAATACAATATTTTACACAAGCAGCAAAGCACTGTACAGAGGAAATACAAAGCAGTAGCATAGAATACTATGAATGGTAGTAACCAGAGAAATAATATGGTTTGGGCCTTGTGTACACCCTTATCTATTTCAGACACTACTTTTTTCTTACCAATTTAAATGCACCAAATAACACCATTTCTAAGTTCACTTTGTTTCTTGGTTGTTGTTTTTTTTTCCAAGTTACTCATTGTAGTAATGAGTAATGCCTGAAGACAATGAAACTTTTTTATTTTAAACAAACTGTTCTGTGAATTCAAAAGAAAAATATGATAAAATCTTTAAATGGAAAAAAAAGCCATTTTTGCTCCATGCTCATACAATTCAAACGTATTGAACATTCAAAAAGAATTCACCTTTGGGCTGAGGGTATACGTGAGAAATTTCAGAAGAACATATAAAAGTTATAGACTGAGCTTTTCAAATGCTCTCAGCATTTGTTCAATTCTGCTACTATTGAAGTCAGTGGTAATACTCCAATTGTCTTCACTGGAAGCAGAATTAGGCCAATGCTGGGCACTCCTCCCGTCATCCACAGCTATTCCCGTCTGATCATTGACTTGGCTGGGGTTTTTTCCAGCAAACTCTCACAGGCACTGCATGCTATTAGTGACTGTTCCTTCTCTAAAGGGGGTTTGGTTAGACTGAGAATGCTGCCACATTGCTTCATTCCTTGATCAAGTGGGAGGAAAGCATCTCTGGTGCACACAATATTGCTGCAAGTGGGCTTCCCAGAAGGCATTGAGTTGGGGATGGGAATTGGGGTCAAAAGCACACCTGAGGAACAGCTGCTTGAGCTGTTGTGGATACCACCAGGATGACTTCAGAGCTTTCTGTGCCTCACTTTAGCCGCCACGAAACAAAGAGCCTGCATGAGAATTTCACTGAGTTGGGCTGGAACAGGATCTGTGCAGACTGCGTTGCTTGACTCCCATCTCACAAGCACCAGGCCAGTGTCTTCCCTTCCTGTCCTTTTGACCATGCCTTTTCCTGCCTTGAGCAGATCTTCTTGAATCTTTTTTTTTTTTTTTTATGGTGGGAGTTCCCACTCTCTGCGAACAAGCTCTGTAGAGATACCAGGTAGATACAAGGTGGGTGAGGTAATAGCTTTTATTAGACCTACTTCTGTTCAAGCCCTGCAGACATTGTCCCCCAGAGCAGAAGGAGGAACAAACCAATCAGCTGACTGGTAGGAATCAACTTCAACCATACAACCCATTTTCCCTCCACGGACAGCCGGCCTGCCTGCCAGTCAGTGCTTTGGTGGAGGATTTGAATCCTAACTCCTCTCCTTTAGAACCCACTAAAGAGAGATCTCAAAGAAGAAGGGATCTACATTCTAAATAGTCCTGCTTTAATGTGGGAGGTGGGGAGGAGAAATTGTAACATCAATAGCAAGAACACATGTTATCTGTTAAATAAGGGGATTGCTACTTTTGAAAGGGGATGCCCTAGGAAGTGAAACAATTAGACGATTTTTAGCTTTTTAAACGGGAACACATCACAGCAGAGAACATCTAGAAGGATTTAAGTTGTCAAATGTATGGTATGTCTCTTGAGTCCTCTCTGTTCTTTTGGTTGTAATTATGGATTATGGTTAACAGTATTTAAAATAAACCTAATGCAAAAAAGAAACACTGCATAGAAGGAAAACAAGTGGTAGAAAAAACAATATATCTAAAAGCTTGTATCTGACTCCTATCTATACGGTATTAACCAGTATTGATGGTTATTTAAACCACTATATCATATTTGTATTTTATATTCTATCCTTGGGTTGGTTAAATTTGTTTCAACTTTAAATATATTTGGTATTTCATTTTTTTATGGTTATTTTAAAATATTTATTGTTCTAAGGATTAATGGATGCTAAGCATTTGTGGGAAGGGAAGAATATAGCAAACTTTTTGTCTGGAAACAAGTCCACTGAATGGAAGGAAAAAACTTTCACTTAAATAAGATCAACAATCTGGTGAACTAATTAAAGCAAATCAATTCTGTCTGAGTTAAGGATGACATTTTGTCATAATTCACCTTTTTTTCCTACATAGTTCAGAAGTCTCAGGATGTTGTATGCTGTTGTGTGACATAGATCTAAACGCAATGGGGGAATTAGGATAGATTGGCATCTGTAATACTCAACTTCCTTGGTTTAAGTTTAGGTAAAACCAATATTTTAATTTGAACGGGATTTTTTTAAATCGTTTTGTTTTAATACTACATAAAAAGTATAACATTCCCTTCCCCCACATGTTGAGTTGACAACTTACTGAATTTATGGCTTTTTAAAAGCTCACTGAGACTTCATGGAAAATAGCACTTTTCTTGCTGACAATTCTCTTACTGGCTCATGTATTTTCTTTCTGCCTTCATTCATTTTTTTATTACAGATTATTGTATAAATCCAAAAGCTTTGGTTTTGAGACCTCCTGGTCCTGCTTATTCCTCATTTGAAATTGGAATTTCATTTCTGGCATCACACTAATTGTACTTGTAAAAGCAAGTGTGATGCCACAGATTTACCATACTGAGGTATCGCCAAAAAGAGAAAATGAGCTCCGCAGAAGGAAACTCATTTTTATGAAAATCATTCTATAACAAAATTGTAGGGGGAAAGTGAGAAGAAAATAAATGTATGGACCTACTTCAAAGCATGTGCATAACTTCGATCACATGGGACTACTCATGTGAGCAAAACCTGATGTATGCTCCTTGACTGCTTTATAGGACCGGGGCCTTTGTGAACAGGAATATCTAAAAATATATTTTTTAAAGTTTGCCATGAGATATCAAATCATAGAATCATAGAATATCAGGGTTGGAAGGGACCCCAGAAGGTCATCTAGTCCAACCCCCTGCTCAAAGCAGGACCAAGTCCCAGTTAAATCATCCCAGCCAGGGCTTTGTCAAGCCTGACCTTAAAAACCTCTAAGGAAGGAGATTCTACCACCTCCCTAGGTAACGCATTCCAGTGTTTCACCACCCTCTTAGTGAAAAAGTTTTTCCTAATATCCAATCTAAACCTCCCCCATTGCAACTTGAGACCATTACTCCTCGTTCTGTCATCTGCTACCATTGAGAACAGTCTAGAGCCATCCTCTTTGAAACCCCCTTTCAGGTAGTATCTTTCATGAAATGTCAGTGAATCCATTACTGATCCTCCAGTGACTGTATAATAAGCCTGAAGGAGAAATTGTTATTTGTTAATATTTATAGTGGAGTAGCATGCAGAAGTCCCAATCAGAAACAGACCTCTTTGTGTTAGATGTTGCACAAACAACATATGGAGACCTGGTCTCCACTTTGAAGAGTTTCCAATCTAAGAAGATAAGTGATATGTAAAAGGGGTGGGAGGAGGGATATATACATGCACCAAAATAATTCTAGAGAAGGTGAGACTGTAACCTGTCAATACATCTGAAGACTACAAAAGCTTCCTAAATGTTGTGGCACTGATAGGCCATGTTAGCACTTAGTAAAATTGTAATATATTTTAAACACGCGCACACACACACACACGATAACCTGCTTTTCTTCTTGGGAAGTTAGGGCCTGATCCAAAACCCTCTCTGGTAATCTGAAAGACATGTTCTGTGATTTCCAGTGATCTGTTAGCCGTTCATATGGATCAAATATGTTGGACTGGATTCTCTGGTCCAGCTGAGTTCTGCTTAGATCAGGACTAGAAGAGGGAGGGGTTAGATGGCTTTAAGCTAAAGCTAGTTAAATTTTTTTGTCAAATTTTGATTTAAATTGACAAACGAAAAATGTAATGAAAAGTTCTGTGAAACTTTTTTGTTTTTTTTCTCAATTAAAAAAATGCAGGTTTTTTTCATGATTTTTAGACCAGCTCTACTTTAAATCACCTTTATTTCTACTCCTTCATCCTGGGGCTGCCTAGGGACCAGTCCAATTCCTGGTCTCGTGTAGAGTAGTCTTTCGGACCCAAAGAGTTGATCTGACAACTACAAATTGCTGGTGTTCTCTGTTGTCTCCTTCTTCTTGGAAAATTCCTATAAATCATGAGCCAGAGTGTGGCATAGTCCATCTCTGCCACAGTCAGTTCAACTGGCAATATGGCTGTATTACTTTGCTACGGCAGCAGAAAACTGCTGGGTCTGGCCCACTTGGAATATAAGCTTCTGAGGCACTTCAGATCATCCTGGCCACCTGATAGTGAGTGCAGTCCATCTACCCATATGATTGGTGAGCTATGTTCATCATTTCTTTTAGGTGGGGAATCAGCTGTGCAAGATGGAGAAACAGAATCAATCTGTTGGAAGTCAGTAATCCTACTGAAAATCTTTAATGTCAGGATCCCCTTCTCTTGCTATTACTCAGAGTTCAGGCATTATACTCTGATGCCCTTATTAAGTTTTACTCACAACCAGTGACTGACTGGCACAGAAGTACATGTATCAAGGTACATCTGAACCTCTTGGTGCATATGCACTCTTTGTATAGTCTTCAGATTCAGTGAAAATAACTCATTAAGGTGGCTTCACTCCTGAGTGTGCACAGTGTTCAGTGTCACAAGGTTAATCTCTATTCGTCATATTGTTTTATATTGTTAGATGTAGCCTGCAGGCTGGAAATTTCTTAACAAGCCTTAGTATCTAATTAGTAATACTTTGTCCTCTGTCATCTTATGATCATTGGTCACTAATTTATAGAAAGCATAATAAGAAATATAGAAAACATAATAAGTATTAAGGACAGATTTTCATAAATATTCATTTGAAAACTAACAGGTTCTGCTTTTATCAGTCAGTTTTTAATTAAAGACAAATGTATTTAATTTCTCTATATATTGCAAATGAAAATACAAGTTGTTTTCAGATCGCATTAACCAAAAATTAGAGGAAAGATGATTGTGTGGTTACAGCACAGAACTGGGATTCAGGAAAGCAGGTATGAAATCCTGACCCTTGTGAAATGAATAGCTAAACTCCTGTTGTCTTCAGTGCGTCCAGGTTTTCATCCATCCTGGCTGTGACATTGACAACTTGTTTGACTTTAGGTATGTCTCTTAAAATATGTCTGTGCCTCAACTTTCTCATAACTCATATTTGTAAAGCTCATCTACATCCACAGACAGAAGGTGTTACTTAAGTACAAAATGTTGTTATACTGTATTTATTATTACTAGGCTTAACTTAAACCTATGAAAACTGAGACTTAGGACTGCCACTTGGTCTTTAAATTTCTTTGCTATACTAGGCCACGTACATCTGGTAATTTAGGATTCCCTTTTTCGGTTAATATAAGTACGCACTTTAAAAATGTTTTTACATAAACATGTTTAACAAAAGTAATATCTTGTATTGTAGTAATGAAAGGAAATGCATTGGAAAATGTAAGTATGTAGCAAGTAAATATCATTTACTTATTGATTCAAATTCCTAGTCATTGTCTGGATATAATATCTTCAGATGAAAGCTGATAGAAGTGTCATTGAGATTGAGATATTTTCAGTAACCTTTACTAGTGCAGTGAAACAGATAAGCTTTCATTATATCAGGTTGTGTATGTCGTTCAAAAGGTAGATAAGAATATTATGAAAGGTAGCTAATACTCATGGGTATTAGTTGTTTTCAGGCTTAATAACTTGACCATTTTCAATTAAAGCATATAAAAGGCCTTAGTTCCCAGAAAGCACAAATTGTTTGTATACATCCAATTTCTAAAATTGTCATCTTGTATTTAAATCTGGTCTAAAAACACATCAGTAACCATGCTGCAAAATTAATTCTCTATAATTTAACAAATGTTTTCCCATGTTTACAGTAAAAATATAATAATCTCTCCCAGGCACTATACTTTTATGGCAGACTATGGAAGCAATATCTGATTCTTACAGTACTGCACTGGTGAAAGTGACAGAATAATGCATTTCCAAAAAGTGTAAGATCTATGTTGAGATATAAAAAAACCCTGTAGTGTGGAAGGGAATCTGTCTTTTAAAATCATAGTTCTGTAACTTTTTGTTTCTCATTATCTAGTGTGAGCTCACACAACAGAGCTCTGCACATTGAAATATTTTCTCATTTTAAGGAATTAATGGCTCTCCACAAGCCCTTTAACATGTAAAATGAGTAGGTTACTTGTGTCCAGTACATCCAGAAAGAGCCAGGATAAAATAAACATAAGGAGTTGGATATCTTGGAAAAAATCTGTCATGGGTTTGGGTTAATCATCTCCAGAAGAAATCAACTTGAGGCCTGAAATGTAAGACTTCTTGGAGAAAGCAGTAAACCCTGAGGCAGTGTTGATCTGAAGGAGTGCTCTCCATGGGTCAGAGCTGCTCTGCTGGCAGAGTGCAAACCCAGTTCACAACAGCGGCACGCTGAAAAGTTGCAAAAGACTGCAGGGGCCTTACAGTGCACGCACTCGAGCTTCAATTACATAGTTTTAGTAGCCCAGTTTCTTATTATGAAATAAAACTTTAAAATGAAATCTGTGCCTAATTTGCTAGTCTTCTGTCCATCAATGATAACGTAGGCATTTTCAGTGATCTTGGAATAAACCAATCTTGAAATTGCTTCACAAGCTTACAAATAAATAAATAAAACATATTTTGTGAGGTGAGCAATGCAGTGTGCATTGGCCTTTGAATATTTAGAAAGTGAATTCTGCGTTTTATGTTCAGAAGTCTATTTTAAACAGTAAGGTTGGCATTTGCCTGTAATTCCAGCATTGTAAGTACCAGCTATGGAGATGCTACAGCTTGATACCCCGTTGCCTCACCGTAGTTCTGGTCTTCCAAATTCCATGGTGTTAGCCCCACAGGATTCTGAACTTGGCGGAATGTTCCACCCATTTGTGCACTGTCCCCTCTCCTCATTCCCTACCTCCTCCCATTTGAAGACTCTAGTCATTTGTAGTGATATTAGGTGAATGACAGTAAGCTGCTTGTGAGGCTATCTGACTTTAATATGTTCTCCAATCTTCTGTGCCAACGAATTTTGATGTCAAACTGCCACAACAACCTTTTAAGGCCCCAAACAATTTAAAAAAAAATGTTAGAGCTTTGACACCTGGGTCACACCTGGCTGCTATGGCAATTTACCTGGCTTTGAGGGGACGGGGGTAGAGAGGGACTTTACATTTAAAAACAATAGAGCGAGGGCTTCCTGCTTCTTAAATTAATGACTGGCTAATGTGGACTTCAATGGGTGGAACAAGATTAGGCCTCATAATTTCTGCAGCCACTGAGGGCAATTTTTTATCATTCTTGAATAAGATAGCTGAACAGTAATTTACAGCATCTGAAGTTTCCTCTTTTTTTTTTTTTTTAATTTAGCTTCTGTGACCTGGAACTGGGTAACAAATATTTCTGCCTCGCAACCAATTTATAGATGAATAAATTGAGTGCAAAGTCAAAATCCACAGCTTTTTACACTGCATAAGGCAATCATTTTGGATGAATAGACCCCTGAGTACTAAAGCATTTCAAATCCGTTTTCATCTGACCATTCAGTGACCTGATAACTATTTCCTGTCCCTAAGTAAGGTTGTGACCCAGGTCTTCGAGTGCAAAAGACAGATAATTTTAGCAACAAGTTAAATCCAAATGGGTTTGGTTGGAGGGGTTAAGGGAGAGTAAATTTGGCTAAATTCCTCTTTCAATAAAGTTTTACAACATTTGAACTTAAATCTAATTAAAAATAATCATTGAATTTGTTGCCATGTACTTGGATGACATACGTCCATACTATTTATTTTTTTTAAAACAACATGCCAAGGCAGAGATTCTACTTTTACTTTCCAGAAAGTCACTAAACACAAGGAGGTTATCTTACTTAGTTTTGGATTGCTAAATGTTCTAAACGTTTAACTCATTTAGATATACAAATAACCTTTTACAAAGGTTACACAGAGCATTTAGGTATATACTGCATATTCAAAGAAGATCCTCAAGTGCCACATTATGTGATGGTTCACTTCACAAAAATAAGTTAGGAGTGTGCAGAGTTATGAATCTGGGTGAACAAATGAATTCTTAGAAACAATTCCTGCATGCAACTCTTGTAACAGATGGCAACATGATACATTTTAAATCCACAACAAAGAAAATAAAGCATTCTATAAATGTATATGTTATAATACGAATGCCTCTAATTATCTATCTTAACTGGTCAAATATCTTTGAGGTTGGATTAGGACAAGAAAGATCTTTACAAGGTCATTTTGTTGAACTGAAAATGTAATTAACTGACATTGCTTATGAAGAAATTATTGGTTTTCTATTCTGTGCATGGGACCTACAGTGTTATGAAGGATTAATTGTCTTAATGAGGTCAGAGATCTACAGCGTTCAAAAAAAGTTGTTTCCATGTGACAACATTTTTAATATTAAACTCACGTTTGAGTTATTTTTTTCTTTTTTCTTACTAATAAAGTTGTGGATCAGCAGTATATTATAACTCCTTTTGATTATGTGAAATATTCTTTTAAACAAAACATTGAGAAAAGACTTGAAATTGAAACTTAGATATTGAAAATATAGTGCTATTAAATAAAATTAACAAAGCCCTGTACCTTTTACAAGATTCATATAATCTACACAAATAGACAGTAATCATGCTAGATTTAGATGCTTTTACAAGGAATTGTAGGTATGGTTACAAACTATTCAAATATTTTAATAGAGGAATTGTAGAATAATATATATAGTCAATTTTATACTAACCTTTAGGACATGTGTTATATAATATACATTTTTCTACTCCATGACTTCAAAATTCAAATTTTAACGTGTAATATACAAACTTTTCAAGTTATGTCAAATGTGTATGTCTGTACTGTTTATAAGGAAAGTGTTTTTAGGTTGGAGTTACACCACAGTGCTTCTTGGTATGTGTGCCTTAAATATTTTATCTTGCCTATGTATTTTCAAAAAGAAAATTAAAAAAACCAGACTATTGAGTTTCAAGTTTTAAATAGGCTTGGAAACAAATCTCATACTGTACAATTAATACTGGGTAAAGAACAATCTGAAAATACTATATTTTCCAATTGATACAGTTAGCTTCCTCAGCTGTGACTCAGGAAACTTCTATGCTTGTAAACATTGTCACAGCACTGCAGAGATCATGTTCTACAATAAAATGTCACTTAGATGACCATTCAAATAATTCTTCTATTCATATACTATCAGGTTAAAATTTCTGACATTTTATTATAATTGCATAAATTAAATTATTGCAACTAAAAAGCCGTTGATAAGGCTTGTGTTTAGCCCCTTGTGGCACGTTCAGTATAAAGGAATAAAAATAGCCAGACAAGAGTAGCAATTAACCTCACTTTCACATTAATTATACAGCAAGTGGGATATGCTTAAGCATAAGTTATTTAAGTGGTTTTCAAGTGCAGATTGAGTACCAGGCTTACTAAACTATGAAGGGTCATTTCTTTTAAAATAGTTGCATCATTATTGTGCTCTAATATGTAACATTTTGAAGCATATGAAGAGAAAAGGGGCATCTTTTATAGACATAGTTAAGGATTTAATTGCAAATATACATTTTATTATTTCTAAACAGTTTAATATGTATAACAAAGTAAAATGTATTAAGAGAATTTTCATTAGAGTATTTTAAGTAAGAAATTGATTGGGAATAAAACAATCAGCTACAAGGTTAAGCAGGGAGTTCTGATTTAACCTCGAGATGACCTGGCCTTGTTTGTTCAGATGACGGTTCTAAAAGTGTGCAGAGAATATTCCCTTTTGATACAATTATTTGCTGCAATCCCTGACCTCACTGACTGTCAGGGAGCAGGACTGAATTGGCCCTTTCTCTGATATCGTGACATTGCTTCTGTTGCCTCGATTGTGACCTCTGATTGCAAGATACCCTTGAGAATTCTATATAATAAGCATGACTCCTGATTCTTAGCCAGGTCTGCTTGCTTAGGTTTTGTCAGACTCTGCTTGTAGTCTGGGCTACATATGCTAAAACATCACGTAGGCTGTCATGGTATTATGTGACTTTAGTACACCATACAAATCTCTTTTGAAACATTTTTTTAAAAATACATTTTGCAAATACTAATGTTTGTAAAACTTACTTGACATACATTTCACAAACAAATTCCTAGTTCATTAGATGTCCATCATCTCATATGATGGATGTGATGGATTTTTTTTTTACATTTGTACTAGCATCAAATAGTTTTAGTCACTGATTAGTGATATAGTATGTCTTATAATATGTTGAACAAGTTATGTAACAAGAGCTTTGTCTTATTTCCCTGTTCAAAGTGCTTCTTGTTTCCCTGTTCAAAGTGCTTCTTGTTTCCAGGTCTCTCTGCCAGTATGATATATTTGTATGCCTCATATGCATCCTGGCAGCACTGCTAGAGGGTGAAATCCTTATTTTCATTGTACAATTAACCCCCATGTACAAGGAGGCAATACTGGTGAGCTCCCAGACCACCTCAAAGTGAGGTGATCTAAGGTCTAGCTAGATGAAAAGTGTAGAACCTGGCTGGAATCTGGGAGAAGGAAAGTCGTAGTATGAACTTTAAGTTTGTTGGATTTCACGTATCTTGCTGTTAATTACCTTTTAACTACATTACGTTCTTTTTTCCTGTTTTATTAACCATGGCAGCTAGAATCATGAGGGACAGGAGAGCCTCTTCTGAGAATGTGCTTGTTTGGGGGACTGTGATGCCATCCAGGCATGTCTCTGCATTAATTGCTTCTGCTGCAGCAGCTGAACCAGAGTGGGAGAGCTGCTTGCTTCAGAGGTTTGAAAGGGTATTTTGGGGACTATGATGCACCCACTGATGACAAGTTTGTATGTTTTTCATTAACAGTTTTTATCATCTCACTGCAGTGATACATTAGTCTCTGTGAGAATATTTTTAACATGCTGTTTCTAACCAATTTATTTTCCTTTCAGATCAGAGGAGTAGAAGAAATTCTACTATAAAACAAGACTGTTAAGCATGCACTTACTTTCAGTTATTAGGGTGCATTCAGACAAATGCATCTACCATATGTTGTAAATATTTCTAATTAATGTGGGACTTTTAATTTCTTGAGCTGTTATAAAGCTATCATCATTTTTGTTCATACTATTTTGCTGCTGTTTGTGTTGCAATAATCAAATAGAATCTATCTAGTAAGGTTTTATTTTGTATGAATCTTTGTGTGTTTTCTCTTTTTTTGTGACTTGCTTCAGCTCTTCCTGGGAGAAGCTGGGTTCTCCCAAACAAACCCAAAAGCAGGCATGTGGTATTTCCAGATTTGTCCACTAAATGCCATCAGCTCTGCCTTATTACAGATGTTATTACAGATCAAGTAGCATCTTCTTAATTGGTTTGTTTTGATGGAGATTATTTTGTTGTCATTTTGAAGACTTCTCACCTGAGATGACAGCATTTTACTAGTATAGTTGTAGTCTTTAAAAATTGCAAAAATCACATATTATTGGACATTCCCTGTACTGGGATAGGGACTGTGTGTTTTGCCTGCTCAGTGCCAGAGACAGGGACTGAGCATATATAATTGGCATGGAGGTTGCAAGTGAACAGTCAGGAACAACAGCAGTGAAACAATTCATACTTCTGCATAAACAAAAGGAGTACTTGTGGCACCTTAGAGACTAACAAATTTATTTGAGCATAAGCTTTCGTGAGCTACAGCTCACTTCATTGGATGCATCCGATGAAGTGAGCTGTAGCTCACGAAAGCTTACGCTCAAATAAATTTGTTAGTCTCTAGGGTGCCACAAGTACTCCTTTTCTTTTTGTGAATACAGACTAACATGGCTGCTACTCTGATACTTCTGCATGTATCTCAGCTATGGACATCTTGAAAATTGTTAGAGATGAAAAAACAAAACAAAACTAAAATGAACAGAGATTAAAGAGACAGGACAAAAGCATCACCTGAAGTCAGAATCAGCATCCTAATGCCTGGATTTAACTGGTTCCCTTCGAAACACCCTAATTAAACACATGATCTCCCCATCATTTGTGTCCCAATTAAGTGAACTTGGATATATTCACTGTATTTTTAATAGTTGCCCAAATAAGAATATCTCAAAAATCATGGGAATTAGTGTACAACTCCAATGACAATAAAATATTCATCCTCATCTTACAAGCTTAAGTGAGAATTTAGTGAATTAAGCGGTGCAGGGTTGGGCATTGGCCTTTAGTCATTAGCTCAAAGTTAACTTATATTAAGTAGGCATTGTGCGAGTATAATAGTTCCTGCAAAGGATTGTGAGAGTTTGGATTCCTGGGTTCTGTTCTCAGCTCTGACTTGTTATTTCTGTCAGGCAAATCATTTAGGCCTGGTCTACTGCCAATGTAATTATATCTGTTTCTAAATCAATCTCATTAAATTTGGTGCAGCCTCCTAGATTGACACTCTTAAATCGTTTTAAATGTGCCCACACAAAGAGGTTATGCCAGTTGTAACTAAATTGGTTCAGAAACAACTGTAGTTAAATTGTTGCCATTCCTTTGTGTAAACAAGTCAGAAGACTCTCTTTTCCAAACAGTTGAGGCTTTATTAAGGAACATTTGTAAAGTCCTTTGAACTCCTTGGTGTAGAAATACAAAGTGTTACATTAGAGCTAGAAGAATGTGTTCAAACGACTCTCTGCCTTTCTCAATGGTTCCCCTTATGCATTGAATGTCCTCCCTGAACTTAACTATAAGATCTTGTCCTTCAAATCCCTCTTTAAGAACTACTTCTGCCATATGTATAAGTCACCAATGAATTATGACTTGAAGGGAAGATGGGGATAGTTGGCATTTATATCTATTTATAATGTACAAATTGCAAATACATTTTAAATGGTATGTATTTGATTATACTAGTCTCCACCTACCATGTCACTTGTTTCCTTAGATTTAAGCTTTTTGGGAAAGGGACCATGTCTTCCTATATGTGAATCTGAAATTGAAATCAATATGCCTGTTGAATTCATTACAATTCTTTCCGTTGACATCAGCTGAGCATTGCATCAGGCCTTGTTTGTACAATGCACACTACAATGGGATGTCTGATCTCTCTGGTGCCTCTGGGTACTACTGTAATATAAATATTGAACAATAATTCTCACATCCTTTTTCATACACTTTGTGTGTGTGGAACTTGTATGAGAAAATACATAATGATGTAGTGTGATATGACTTATTGCCATATGTTTTTTAATTGCTGCATTTCTCACACTCATGAGGCCATGAATAGTTAACACAATATTCTTATCTAGTTAAATAATACATATTTCATCACGAAGCAATGACCATGACTGACCCAAAAATAAATACTATTTTTCATCAGTAGCTGAAATAACACAAGATAAAACCCTTCTAAAATGAAACACAAATATGAATGTATTGATCAGCATAATATACAAGCCCATATGCATTCATAATTTTACCATACATTGATAAAGTATACATTTTCTTTACTAAACTTCACTTAGTGTTGTTCTAAAGAAACTGCAATTATAAGTACATATACAAATCCTATTATCAATTGACAAATATTAAGTTATAATAGTGTAATTAGAATATACTTTAGAACAAAATATTTAGATATTAAAAGCAAAATAAAACATACATAAATACTGTAATATATGTTTTTTAAAGTAACAATATAAGGTTTGGTGAAAAATATGCATTTCATAAATAGTATTGGCCAAATATTCATCTGGTGTAAATCATTGTGGCTCCCCTGAAGTCATTTTATACTATCCCTACCTAATCATTTCCTTGCTTGTAAGCACTTAGGATGATGCAAGTTAAGTACAGTGTTGTTACTTAGTAATCTTCATTTTTTAAAAAACGTTTGGGGTTTTTTAATATCCCAGTATTTCCTCCCCTTCGCCCTTCATGCCCCACCAAAGACACAAATTGTTACAATGATTGTTAAGCTGGATAATGTTTCCCATCTTGCTTTCCCCACTGAATCTTAGAGTGGTGGTGGGTGGGAACAAACTCTTCGGCTTTGACAAAATGGCTTCTGAGACTCTATTAGGAAGAAAAGGAGTACTTGTGGCACCTTAGAGACTAACAAATTTATTAGAGCATAAGCTTTCGTGAGCTACAGCTCACTTCATCGGATGCATTTGGTGGAAAAAACAGAGGAGAGATTTATATACACACATACAGAGAACATGAAACAATGGGTTTATCATATACACTGTAAGGAGAATGATCACTTAAGATAAGCCATCACCAGCAGCAGGGGGGGAAAGGAGGAAAACCTTTCATGGTGACAAGCAAGGTAGGCTAATTCCAGCAGTTAACAAGATATCAGAGGAACAGTGGGGGGTGGGGTGGGAGGGAGAAATACCATGGGGAAATAGTTTTACTTTGTGTAATGACTCATCCATTCCCAGTCTCTATTCAAGCCTAAATTAATTGTATCCAGTTTGCAAATTAATTCCAATTCAGCGGTGTCTCTAAGGTGCCACAAGTACTCCTTTTCTATTAGAAAGGAGACTTCTCACACTAGGCAAACTCCAGCAAGCGTTGTGCTTGCATCTGCCATCCTGGAACCTTCAGTATTATATCCAAACCATATTAAAATAAGGAAAAAATAACAGGCTTACTGAGTGTATCTCTATCTAGGCCGAAGAATAATCCTAAACCAAGGAGAGAAATCCCAGCCCAACCTCTTTTTGGTACTCTAGTCTCACACTCAGTCTAGGGGTAGTAGAATGGGTTTATCCATACTGCTTTCCTGAAACCACTTCCTTCCACTCAGTGACAATGCTACTTGGCATAAGCCTGTACTTCAAAGTGGAGGCACTTTTCCATTTGAATTTCAAATTAGGCTCTGGTGCCTCCATTCTTGTTTTGCTACCTTGCATCTTAGATTACGTACTTTCGCTGAATGTTGGCTTCTGCTTGTTTTCCCTGAAAGAAGCTGCTGCACTTGTACTATGTGCTAGTGTGCCTAACAAATTTCTGCAATATGAATATAGACTTCAGCAAATTCATGGACCCTTCATTTTGAATCACGTTGGGAACATTCTTTACACTTTCTGTTCCAAAAAGCAGCCACCTTGGTCATTTATTACCATTGTTAAGTATATGGGCGAGATCCAAGCTTTGATATCTCATCCCTCTCTTACAGTTCTTTATAAAGATAAGATAATGTGTTCTGAAATAGTCCATCCATCTACCACTTTTCCCCCACCCCACAGACTCTGTGATGCTCCTAGGGCAAATTTGCTCTATAAAATGAATGTAATGCAGGTATTCTGTTATTAGCTGGATAGGACCTAATATTTTGGAAAGTCCTGCAGATGATGTATTGCATTTGACAATTTTCTTAGGTGTTGAGATTGTGCAAACTGATCATCCTCACCAAGATCTGTTACGTATTCTCTGGAGTTCAACTACCAGATGGCCTTAAAGCCAACTCTAGTAGAGTTAGAGCAGCTTCTACAGATTCCCAGTGTCCGTCTCTAAGATTAACAGAGAGACTTTGAGAAAGTGGATGCATATTTTTACCCAGAATTATTCTTGATGTTGAAGCTATATTAGATTAATGTTTCCATCCTTCCACTAAGCACTTACCAGTGACCTAACATAGTGGATTTATTTGAGCATAAGCTTTCGTGAGCTATAGCTCACTTCTCAAACTATGGGGCTGGGCGCAGGAATGTGTCAAGGGAGGCGTGAGCTGTGTGCTTTTTTTTTTTTTTTTTTTTTTAAAAGCTCTGGCTGTCAGCCCCAGGTGGCTAGGGCTCATGCAGAAGGACCATGCACACCTGGGATGCGGGGATAAAGGAGAATTGCTGAGCCTTGCCACCTGGGCTCGGGCACTCCTTCCCTCACCCCACCCCCATCCCTCACCTGGAGGCAGCGGGGTTCTGGCTGCCAGCCCTGGGGTGGCAGTACTAGCACAGAAGTAAGTGCAGGGTGTCAGTGGAGCACTAAGTCTGCTGTGAAAAGTGATATTGACGAATATCACTTTTCACATTACTCCCCTTACTTCTGTGCTGCTGCCAATATGGCACTGCCTTCAGAGCTGGACGCCCAGCCAGCAGCCACTGCTCTCTGCTCTGCCTTCAGAGCTGGGTGGCGGATTATGTACTTGTGGGGGCGGGGGTGGGATGTAAATGACTACAGACAAAAAGAAGGGAGGCCTGATCAAATAAGTTGAGAACCACTGGCCTAGAGGAATATTAGTTACAATATGGCACTTTATCAACAACTTAATTTTCCCAGATATGCAGTATGGCCTCCACAGATCCATATTTTCCCTTCCTTCTATCTCTCCAATCCTGTTTCTTTGGTGTTTTTCTTTATTTCATATTGAAACTGAGGCGGGGCGGGAGGGGACCTCTTTGCCTTTTTTATCACTTCAGGCTTGGCACCAATCTGTATGTGTAGCAACAACATGCAGCTAAGTGCTCTCAACGTTTTTGAACCCTCACAACAAGACACCTGGGCTCTAAATGGATTTGTGGAAATGGATATTTTGGAACATCCAGCTACTGATAGTGATTTAATTATGTTATAGCTTGGCTTTGCAGAATTTGATTTTTATTCTTTTGTAATTTTGACAGTTAATATTGTTTGTTTTAAGCTTTTTTTTAAAGATTTTATCAATTTACATTTTCATTTTTGTGCAAAATTATGTCTTAGCAATTTTTTATTTTCATCTATTTAAATTTTCACTGTTGCAGAAAGTATGGGGGAGTAGACCATCATTATTTAATGACAGTAGATTGAGAGATTCAAAAAGTTAACTTTGTCATTTGTTAAAACACAAATTGTCAACATCACATCAGCATATACAAAGTAAATATCCTTGAATCCAACTCTAAGACGTTCTCAAGCATTATTTTTCTTACTTTGTCTATCTGAAATTTCTGTTATTATTGCTGCAGATATTTTTGTCAGTTTGTGTATATGATGAAATCTGTGTTTGTTGACATTTACATTTAAAACTGTAATCCTTATAAGCCTAGCTATAGTACTAAGTAAATGCTGTTTCAAAGTATTTTAGCAAATGCACTTGACACATTTCTAACTTGGTTGATTTTGATTTTTCTAATTGTCCACATATTTCAGTTCACACTAAGGACTAAGGTGGTGGGGAAAGAGAGGAAGAATAGTCCAGTGGTTAGGGTGCTAGCCTGGGACTTGGGAGACCCAGCTTCAATGCTCTGTTTTGCCACAGACTTCCTATGAGACCGTGGCAAGTCAATATCTCTGACTTTTTCCTATCTGTAAAATGTGGGCAATAATACTTCACTACCTTAGAGGGTTGTTATATGAATAAATATATTCAAAGATGATAGATAAATTAAAAGGTGCTCATATAACATGGTGACTGGGGGCATATAGGTACCATAGATGGGGAAAAAAATTGCCACTCCAATGATATGCTACTCATATTTTTTTCCAATTGTTTTGCTCCTAAAATGGGTATCTTGTATCTGTAACTTGATGCAAATGTTTATAATCACTTCAAATTATGGATGCTAATGAAAAGAGGTATGCTTTGTTTTGGAGCTACAAATGGTATTGCCATGATACCTGTCTTCTGTTTTTCTTAATGCAGCCTCACAGATTTCAAGAATCTAAATGTTAGATCAAATGCTGGCACAGATGTTACAAAGATTTGATATTCATCCAGCATACAAGAAATGAAAGACTGCTTTCTTTCTAAACCTTGTTTTGGAAATAGTAGCACTGACATTTTGTGGGGGAGTTGAATTATTCCTGTGAATCTGGAAAGTTACAGAGCAGTTAGAATCTTAGTATTTCAGCATTTATGTAGTTTACTTCTGTCTTATTTTTCTTCTATACAATTCACTTGATTAACCATTTGCGTCTGGCTAATGTGCCAGGTGCAGAAGCAAAAAAAAAAAAATCATACTGTTTTGCCGCACATACCTAATACAATATGGCTCCTTTAAAATGTCAGTATTACAAGGTGCCATGCTGATATTTACCAGAGCAATGCTGAATATAAATGCCAAAATGGAGATTGTCATCAGTGAAGGAGTTAAAATGCATCTACTCTTGGAAATAGATACATTCTATAGTTCTCTACTTGTTAATCTTAGTTTTTTCTTTATCAAGGAGTAACAATGGTTCCCAACTTTAGGTACTAATTTTAGTCCTGGTATTCATTGCTAGAATCTCAGTTGTGACTGCCCAAAACCATGGCCAGGTCATGTTTTCTTAACTTTGTTTCTAAGACCATAAAAATCACACAACCTTCTCAGAAGGAAAAAAAAAACCTCCCAGGTAATTTTACTATGAGAAAACTGAGGTGTCTTCTGTAGCTGAGATATGGTATTATATGGAGGGAGGCAGGTTAGGAGTGGAGAGGTAGATTTTCAATTTGTCAGGTACTTGAAGCCATGTGAGTATAAGAGAGCACCCAGAGACAGAGTGCAGGGGAGGGGAACAGCTGCCAAGAAAACTGAAATAGGGGAGGAGGAGTATGGTCTCACAAACGAAAAGTGGGACTGATTTACCAAGATACTGGATTCTGGCCCTATTTGAGTCATCGCTTTTTGAGGATCAGGGAGACCAGAGCATGCTTGCATTACGAGAGGAGAGAGCTGGAGAATGATGGTGGGGGTCAAGGGAAGTCAGGATGTGAAAAGGATGGGATCACTCTAGGGCAGGTGGAAGGATTAGAGGACAGCAGGAGGGGGAGATTGTGGTAGCTCTTATTGATCTTCTCTTTGAAATCTGAACAATAGTGGAGAGGGGGAGAGTTTTAGGAAAGAATCAAAGGTTGCAGTTCTCATTTTACTAGATTCTGGCTATGTATGCTTCAGTTACTTTCTGCAGGACTATTGCTGTTGTGAATGGGTCAAAAAATCTGTGTATGCAGTACTCTGTGTTAACCTTTTCCTTAGTACATTTGTAAGTTTCTGGGTGCTTGTTGGTTTAGAGTTCATTTTCATGGTCAGACATTGTATTCCCTTGAGAAATTTCCATTTTATAGATCTTTCATTCACCTTCGGAAGTTAATTGGGCTCACTGGGAAACTCCTGGACCGTGAGTATGTATTCAGGGCAGCTAGCCTAAGTTGCCACTCACCACTGCCTGTGCTACTGCAGCTACACTACTTTTAATGTGCTGGGAATCACACCCCTAGTTCCAAGAATAGATGTAGCCTAAAAATCCCCACTCAGCACACTGTATACTTTCTAGTTGCCCATCCCCTCACTAGGGGAGCAGCTAAAGTTCTTCTGAGCTGTGGAATGCAAAGGTTCAAAACTACAGATTAAATACAAATAATATTCTAAAATATTATTCTCAACTGTGTTTACCTTGCTCTTAAACTACCAACGTTGAGCTAGGTTCCTAGCACTTTAGTTAGGTGTTAATAGTTAAGCCTCAGGCATTACTTTCCAACTTAATAAGACCAGAGAAATAATTGGCATAAAACTAGAGACCTGAAATCACCTCCATATATTTTTTTATGTTTGAAAGATTCTTCTTAGACCGGACATAATCCTTTAGAGACCCAAGTGAGTTGATCCCTCAATTTGCACCCTCAGTAAGCTGACTACTTAAATAAAGTCATCCTCTAGAGTCCAAGTTCCATGAAAAAGGTTGGACATGCACAATTGTGAGGATATATCATCTAGCCTAGAGAAATTTAATAATAATGATTCAAGAGTCACATTCTGTCACTGTGTAAAGCATAACATGCTGCAATTGTGCGTGCTGATTATTAATTGAGAGCACCTAAAAATCACTATTGTGTTGAGTTTTCTGATCTTAAATGGTTAAAGTACATGTATCATGTAGGTAAAGTGTAATAGAATGAAAGCTTAGAATTGATCCCTTAGTGTGTTTTATTTTAATGTTTCTGAAATTAATTTGGTTTTCTTGTATTGCCTAGTAGTTAGAGCACTGGACTGGGACTGAGGGGTCCTGGGTGTTATATTTCTGGTTCTGCTTCTGGCCCTACTAAGTGACCTTGGTCAAGTCACTTTACCTCCCTGTGCCTTAGTTTCTGCATCTGTAAAATGGGGAATAATGATATTGACCTCCTTTTGTAAAGTGCTTTGAGATCTACTGATGAAAAGTACTAAATAAGAGATAGGTGGTGTTGTTATTTCTCTCTGAATAGTCAAAAATTCCCTTTAACCTGGTATTCCAAGAGTTGTTTATGTTTTGCAAATAGATAGGCCTGATTTTCAAAGATGGTGAATGCCTGTAGCCCCAAATGATTTCAGTGGGATTTGTAGGTGTTCAGTACTTCTGAAAATCAGGCCACAAGCTGTCAGAAAGCTAGAGTCCTAATTTAAGAATGCTATCAGGTAAATAGCATTTTATTACTATTGGTATGTCGGATCCCCAAACACATGATATTTGGTATGGGTGGTTTTGAAGGTTCACAAATGGAACAAGAGTGGTTGATTAACATTTATTAATTTATTATTTTTTTCTACATAAATAAAAAGATTGTAACCTCAAGAAAAATATTCAAGACATTAACACTAGAGATTTAAGTGTGCTGATATATTTTAGGGAGAGACAAGAGAACAGAATTTTCTTATAAATTACTAAGCAGTTCCTGCATAGCATTTGCCCATTTGAGAAAACAAAAACTGTGTTAAATGTAATATGGAAAGTGGCCATTGTGTTAAATAGCAGATGTGATTTAAAAATCAGTTCATACATTTGTCAGTTTAATTACGCACATTTTATCTTGATCATTTCCTTTTTTAAGTAACTGGATGTCAGAATGTTTTGCATTGCTATGAATAAAACAATTGGCAATATTCCCGAGACATAACACAGTCAGTCAGAAATCCAAACCATACACGTAGTAAATAATTAACAATAATTTGGGAAACATAACTTGCCAGTTAAAAAGAGAATGTACTTTTTATTATAGCTTATTGTATATGCTACTTCCTCCCTCACTCTCTGCCCTGCTTTCCCCCCAACACCCAGAGGTAAGTTTCAGCAGTTGTTCCAATTCTTCAGCTAGATTTCCCCCAGAAAAAAAAACCTTTGCTAATACATAGTTAAGATTTATTATCTTAACATGAAATGATTGTTTGGAGGCAGCTGAAGCTGGAGAGTTGGGATCACTATCAGTTGAGGTTTGCCAACTTCTTGTGTGACTTTGGGCAAGTCATGTTTGCTTTGGTTCCCTATTTGGAAAATGAGGATAATAATATTTCCTATCTTATGGGGGCAAAGTAAAGATAAATTCATTAATGTTTGAGAAGCACATAGATGCTGCACTAAGTAGGGCTGTAAGTTCCTAAATAGAATTTTATTTCCCCAACTACTGCAGAAGGATGCTGTGCAATCTTCTCCTTCCAGACTCTTTTCTTCAAAGGGTCAAGATTTTATCCTAAAAAAGAATAATATTTAAAAGTAATCCAGAGGGGTTTGGACTCTTTTCAGGTTAAGTGGATAATTGCTGGTTTGTTGACTTCCTCAAAAGCATCTTCTGATATTTGCAGAGTTTGATGATTAGTCTTTTACTCTCTCTTATTCTCAAATAACAATGGAAGATGAGGATCTCTTTCTCATCCCCAGGCAGGGAAGAAGATATTGTCCACTTGGATACCACTTCAGCTGAGAAATTACAAAGGAGCAAAGAACTTGCATACCAATGGCTTCACACGCAGGTCGGAGATTATGAAGCAACCAGTTTGAGCAATGTTAAATGGTGAGGTCATTGGCTTTTAAATTTGATTTGTGTATGTTAAATACCTCTTGTAAAGTGAAACCTGGGTTTATTGTCCTAAAACAAACATGGCTTTATAGCCAAAAGCCAGCACATCACAATATCAGGTCCCAAACAAGTTTCAGAGTAGCAGTCGTGTTAGTCTGTATCCGCAAAAAGGAAAGGAGGACTTGTGGCACCTTAGAGATTAACAAATTTATTTGAGCATAAGCTTTCATGAGCTTCAGCTCACTTCATCAGATGTACATCCGATGAAGTGAGCTGTAGCTCACAAAAGCTTATGCTCAAATAAATTTTTTAGTCTCTAAGGTATCACAAGTCCTCCTTTTCTTTTTCAGGTCCCAAACAGACTCCCGTTAAAACTGATTTAATAATCCTATGGATCCCTCTTCTGCAACTGATAGGGAATTGGTATGCTACCCAGAATGCAATATCTAATGACAACATACATAAGTAACTTTTCACCACAAATATGAGGAATTGTATCCTATGAAGAATATAGGAAAAATATATGTTCTTCACGTGGGCATAATTTCCTTGTTATGTAATGCATTCAAATTATTTTAGTGTAATAGCTAATTAGATATACTGTACATATGTTGTTAGGATATGTTAAGGAACTAATTAAAACTTTACAAATGGATAATATGTATTTTTATTTTATCTTTGAAACACAGAGAATAAATTAAGAAAATACAACATTGACAAGTCTATAATACATTTGGATAAGGGGTTGTAAATGCCCCTCTGTATTAACTTTGTTTTGGTTACTAACTAGATCAAATACAAGTATAGATTTATTAAAAATATTTTTGCTCCTTAAATGGAGATGTTAACATAAACACAGTGCATTTACCATTTCTTGTTCATAAAGTTAATAGCCAATAAATATTTGGCCATTGAAGTCACTGCGAACTACAGATACTCAGCGCTTTAAAAAAAAATCAAGCTAGTCATCAATATACATGCTAGTATGCTTTATTTAACCCATTTAAGAAGCAAAAATATTAATTTCTGAAGAAAGAAGCTACTGTACTGATATTTTTCACTTAGAAAAAATAACCTCTCTCTACATTGTTAAATTGTGTATATCACATACCTTAATAGTGAGCTTCATGGTCTCCAGGTGTTTAAGGTGATTTTTCACTGCTTTTGATTTTAATGAAAACATTTTGCAAAGGAAACAGGATAATTTTCAAAAGTAAGAAAATATGTCCGCAACAGGAAAATTTTTAAAATGTGAAGTTACCTCTGCAAATGTGCGTATCAGGGTGCTGGAACAATTTTTATAGTGGGGGTGCTGAGAGCCATTGAACCAACTGTAAATCCTATATATGATGGAAATCACTTCAAGTCGGGACATGCGGTAGCACCCCTAGTTCCAGCACTTCTGATGTGTAGGACATTAGTACTAGAGAGACAAGGTGGATGAGGTAATATCTTATTGGACCAACTTCTATTGGTGAGTGAGACAAGCTTTTGCGCTGATACAGAGCTCATCTTTAGGTCTCTGCCACATCTGTCTCTAAGGTGCCACGAGTACTCCTTTTCTATCTGTTTCAGTGTGTCACATCCTTGGACCAACATAGCTACAACACTGCATATCGATATTTTGTCCTGCTCCTATTGAAGTTAGTGACAAAACTCCCATTGACTTCAATGGGAACACAATGTGTAAAACAACTGATAAACAACTTCATTGTGACAGAAGGTAAATATAACAACTGATCTGATAAGATCTGATAATTGTGAGCCTGAACCAAAGCCCTGAAGTCAAAGGGAGTCTTCACTTTCTTCAATGGGTTTGGATCAGAGTCTAAGGCTGTAATTTATGCTCATTCAGCAAACTACTATATTTTTTGTTTCCAGTCATTGATTGATTTGCATTTTGAGAACTACATCTTTGGCTAGCTTGAAATAACTGATGACTATATTTGAGCTACTTAGATGTTTAAAAAATAATATGCCTTGATATAAAATAAAAATAATAATTGATCATATTTAGCTGAATATGTTGCTTTCTCTATTGAGCAATAGTACTTCCAGGAAGGTATCTTATCGAAATCTGTATAGTTAAGATGTTTCTGAAGTATTTGCTCTGGTTTTTATCACTACACAGCAATCGCTTCTTGCCTGACTTAGATCCAGACATACTCAATGGTGGACGAGTTCAGCTAGTGGTAAGATGTTTATTTCACTGTAAAACTTTATAAAATCAGAACTTAAACCTTAATAGCTGATATTCCCAAATGTGTATGCAGTAAGAAAAACAAGCATGATTTTTTTTTCTTGAATATAATCCTTTTATTTAGTCCAAAATTTCCTCTCCTGGGGCTAATCTGCCTGAGATCTAGGGGGCCAGTCTCTGTTGCCTCTACTGGTTCAGAGGTGTTAGGGTGTGGGTCAGACTCGGGTGCTTCTCCTTCCTGGGTGGCCTCCTTTTCAGCTACTCAGGACCGCCTACCTACGAGAGCGATCCTCTGGCTTTGGGCCAATATTCAGGTTCCCAAGGCCTTAGCTGCCCTTCTTTCCCTTTTTGTCTTTCTACGCTGTCTGGGAGTGGAGAACAAGTCTGGGGATATTTCAGAGCAGGTTGGGGGTTGACAGTCTACTGTGGATGCCTCACTACTTTCAGGGCTTCCCCCTTTCTCCAGTTCCCCTACCGGGAGTAAGTCTCCAAACCCTGGGAAGTCCCAGTGGTGTTCCCTTGAATCTCAATTTTTACTGGGATGGTGGGGTAATAACCAACTGTCCCATGGACGCATGTTATCCCCGTACACTTAGCCCACAGCAGCTGACTACACTTTACGAGCTTCCCCGAGACAAGCTTGATAGCACTCCCCGAATCAACCAGTGCTGTGGTCTCTACCCCATTTAGCTTCACTGGTGTAGTGTACATATGTGGGGTTAGTGAGACCCCCCCACAAGGTGGATTAGGGAGTATGGGTCTGCCCAGTTCCCTAGGTTACACTGCATAGGCTCCTCGGCATTGGGACACTTTGCAGCTATGTGTCCCCACTCCCCGCAGGCGTAACATCTGTATGGAGCCCTAGGCATTCCCCGGTCTCTTGGTTTGGGTAGTCTAACATCACAATCCTCTTCCCCCTCAGTGCTCCTACTCTTTGTGGCTTCTGGTGGGCCTTCAACCCCTCTCTTTTTTCACCTGGGTTCTCCTGGTGGCCCAGTCACCCGAGCTCTAGGGCTTGGTGCTGCTAGTTGAACCCGGGGTGCTTCTTCCTTAAATGGTCAAGTCAGCTCCCTCGCCGTCCTTCGCCTTTCTACCAGTGCAACAACCTCAACGTAGGTGGAGGGTTCATTCTGGCTTACCCAGGCACGAAGGTCTGGCGATAGTCCTCTCATGTACCGGTCGATGACCAGAACCTCTAGTATCTCCTCCAGACTCCTGGACTCAGTTCGTAACCACTTTCGTGCAAGATGGATGAGGTCATATAATTGGGACTGCGGGGTTTTGTTTTCCTGGTACCTCCACTCATGATATCGCTGGGCCCGCACTGCGGTCGTTACCCCAGATCTGGCCAGGATCTCTGCTTTCAGCTGGGGGTAGTCTGCCACAGCCTCTTCAGGCAAATCATAGAAGGCCTTCTGGGCCTCCACACACAGGAATGGAGTGAGGATGCCAGACCAGTGTTCTCGGGGCCAAGCCTCCCGCAGGGCTGTCCTCTTAAAGGCCAGGAGATATGCCTCTACATCATCCTCCCGCGTCATTTTCTGGAGCCAATTGCTGGCCCGCATGATCTGCATCCCATCATGGCCGCAGTTCAGCTCTATAAGGGCCTTTACCTGGTTTACCAGTTCCCGCAACATAGCCCGGTCTTGAGCAGCCTGGTCCATCAGCAGGCGATTAATCTCTTGCTGCAGCTGCACTGCCTTCTGTTTGGGCGGCTGCCTGGATACGAGTAGCCTCCTGCTGGGCAGCCGTGGCTTGTTTCAGTACCCGCACTACCTCCTCCATTGTGGTGGGAAAAAAATAAAAATAGACCCTCTTCCTTTTTCTTTTTTTTCCTTCCTTCCAAACACCCTTCTTCTTCTGCTGTGCTGTAAACACCAGATCCCACTTCCGACACCAATTGTGACAAAATTCCTGCTCTACCTTGGTGGGTCTTGCGCTAATTGGCAATTAGCTCACCTTGGAGCTTCACAGCAGCCCTCAGCTTGCCCATTTTTATGAACCCACAGTCCAGGTTGACTCCTCCTGTGTCTGACCAGGAGTTGGGAGGATTTGGGGGGAACCCAGGCCCGCCCTCTACTCCGGGTTCTAGCCCAGGGCCCTGTGGAATGCAGCTGTCTAGAGTGCCTCCTGGAACAGCTGTGCGACAGCTACAACTCCTTGGGTTACTTCCCCATGGCCTCCTGCCAACACCTTCTTTATCCTCACCGTAGAACCTTCCTCCTGGTGTCTGATAATGCTTGTACATCTCAATCCTCCAACAGTCCGCGTTCTCACTCTCAGCTCCTAGTGCCTCTTGCTCCCAGCTCCTCACACGCACACCACAAACTGAAGTAAGCTCCTTTTTAAAACCCAGGTGCCCTAATTAGCCTGCCTTAATTGATTCTAGCAGCTTCTTGATTGGCAGCAGGTGTTCTAATCAGCCTGTCTTAATTGTCTCCAGAAGGTTCCTGATTGTTCTGGAACCTTCCCTGTTCCCTTACCCCAGGAAAAGGGACCTGCTTAATTTGGGACCAAGATCTATCTTTGATTACTCTGCTGCCTCCCTCTGGCCTGGCGGAAGAGAGCTGCTGCTGGTGCTGCTGCTGGGCCCTAGGCTCTGCCTGCTTCTACTACTATTGCTGCTTTAGCTGGTCCCCTGGCTAGGCCAGACACCACTCACCCCCCTTCTCTGCTACCTGGTTGCTGGCTGGCTGCTGGACTCCCCACCCTTGGGTGCTATTACTGCTCCAACTGCAGGCCCTTGGGGGGGCCTGCTGGCCTGCTCCCCAGAGGAGGAGAGTGAGGGACCCCAGCTGTTGCTGCTGTGGATACCACCACCACCACCACCACCTGAGAGGGGTCCTTTCTGCCTCCCTGGACCACCACCTGGAGTTCCTGGAGCTGCTGCTACTGCGGAGTCTGCTGCCTGGAGCTGCTGAAGCCCCAAGGAGGAGAAGAAGAGGATCATCTACCAGTGGGAGAGCACCTAGAGACTTTGCAGACGACCATGGAGGGGGCCCCAAGACTGAGTAACTTTCAAACTGTGCTCTTGTGGTGGGGGTCTTGACCATGTTCCACAGGGGGTGTGGCGTGGAGCTGCCCCCTGATCCATCTGTGTGTCCCCCCCAACCCCCACCACTATTACCACCACCACTGCCCCCTCCACCACCCCCATTAGCTGTATACCTTCTGCCTCAGGTCCTGCTTCTGGACTCAGCTGTTTGCTTGACTTGCCACGCCCTATTTTCACCCTTTGGCCCAGAAGCAGCAACCAGCCTAAACAGACATTGTGCAAGCGCACGTGGGTGCAGGTGTCCCCCCCAGACTGCCCACCCCACAGCTTTGCCCTTGCAACCTGCCCCATTTGCCACTTGCAGCTTTTCCCCACCCCCTCTTTTGCCCCAGCCCCCGCTTACTAGCTTCAGTTTGTTTGCCTGCCCCGCCCTTTCCCTCTGCGGCCTTTGTTTGTTTACCCCGCCCCAGCCTCTGAAGCTAGCCCCTTGGTTTCTCTGCCCTAACTCCAGCCCGCTTGGCCCCTTGCTCCGTGCGCCCATGCCCCCTCCCATGCGCTTGTGCCACTCCCCATTTTAGTTTCAACCCTCTTTGCTGCACCCCCAATGTTGTTATATCCCCCCCTCCACTAGTGCAGCTAGAGGAGCCGGAATTCCACTCTGTATCGGCGACTGACCCCTAACCCCTGATTGCCCCTGTCCAGCCCACCCCTTTTGGTGCCCTCCTCCCCTGCCTGCAGCCTAGCGGGGAGGAGTGGTCGACCTCCTTCCCCTCTCCCCTCCTCCTTCTGGTGTCTCCCCTTCCCTCCCTGCTCATGATGGCGGGGGATGAGACGGGTGGGGCCCCTCCAGCAGCCCAAGCTGCCCCTTCCCCGCCTGCCCCTCTGTCACCCCCCCAAGCTTCTATATCCGCTGCCGAACCATCTGCCACTGCCCCCGCTGGGGCACCAGCAGCGATGGACACCGGGGTGATCTCCACTGCTGCCACGTCTCTCACCTCCTCAGATTCGGGGGGAGCCCCCCCAGCCGGCGGGAAGAGCCAGGGGAAGAAGAAGGGGAAGGACCCCGCTAAAAAGACCAGGCCCTCCATGGCAGGGGCTGCCCCCAATGCCCCAACCCCACCACCAGCTGGGACATTCCTCCCCGCTGTTCCCTCCACCAGCTCTGCGGGTGTCCCTCCCCCGGCCCCCAAGGCTTACGCCCAGGTGGTGGCAGCCCCCCCGCCTGCCGCTACGTCATCTCTCCCGTCCACCGCCTCCGCTACCATCTATAGCGGCCGGGGCCGCTTTCCCACCATGACCAGGAAGCATGGCGTCCGTTGCCTCCTGGTGCCTGCCTCACCCCACGTGGAGATCTATGTGCAGGCGTTGGCGAGGGTGGTGGGGCCCACGGCCATTGTGGCGGCCTCCAAAATGTATGGCAAGGTTGTCTTCTTCTTAGCATCAGAGGCTACCGCCCAGGAGGCAGTGGAGAAGGGCCTGGCAGTAGGGGGCGTGTTCATCCCCTTAGAGCCGCTAGAGGACCTGGGCGTCCGCCTGGTCCTGACCTCCGTCCCTCCCTTTCTTCCCAATGCCGCCCTGTTACCCGCCCTCTCTACCCTGGGGAAACCCATCTCTGTCATCAGCCCTCTCCCGTTGGGCTGCAAAGACCCCGCCCTCAGTCACGTCCTCTCGTTCTGCCAGCAAGTGCAGCTTCAACTGCCACTGGCGGCGCGTGATGGAGAGGCGCTGGAGGGGTCCATCCTAGTCCCCTACCAGGGGGCCCATTACCGGGTGCATTATTCCATGGGGAAGGCCCGGTGCTACCTCTGCCGGGCGATGGGGCACGTCCAGAGGGACTGCCCCTTGGCCCAGCACGGAGGGGCATCCGGGACCCCCGAGCCCGGGCAGGGCACCAGACCCGTCATCGCTGGCTACCCTGGCTGCCCGGCATCCGAAACCACCCCTCCTCCTTCCCAGTCCACCATTGCTCCCGCTCGGGCCCAAGGGGCCCCTCCCCAACTATGCCCAGACGAGCGGGAGAGCCCCGCCCCCGCTGCTTGCAATCTGGCGGGGCCTGTGGAGGAGGGTGCAGCAGGGACACCACCGGGCATGAGAGAGGGCCTGCCCCAAGGGGAATCTTCCCTCCCTTGTGCTGCCCCACCGTTATCCCCTCGAGTCCCTGAGCCATCGCCTCTGCCCCCTGACACGACCACTGCTAGCCAGCCCCCGGATGATGCCATGGAGGGCTGGGCCCTAGTCCAGCGGAAGCGGGGCAAGCGGAAGGCTCGAGCTCTGCTCCTCCCATCAGATGCAGAGGCCCCCCCGGAAGACCAGGAAGGGGGGCACCGATGCCGAGCCTTCCGCTTTACCCACAGGTGTGTTCCATCCACCGGTGCCGGCTGGGGAAGACGTGGCAGCACTGGAAGGCAGTATCTCCCCTCCACGGGAGTCCCTCCCATCTGAGGCCCCCGAGGAAGCCCCCCCGCCCTGGTGCCATCTGAAACCTCAGTGTGCCCCGAGGCGACCGTCGCATCAGGTGCCGGCGGGGAGAATCCCGGGGTGGCGGAAAATGATTTCCTGTCCATATATGAGGAGATCGAGGCCCTGCGTCTGACCGTGGTCACCCAGGGGGAGGATGACTCTATGCCAGCGGGCCTCGATCTGGGCGACTTCACTCCAGCCCCACTTTTCCCATGTTCCCTCCCCCTAACCGTTGCTTCTGCTCCCACCTCTGAGGAGCCCCTGGACTCCTCCATCAACCCGGCTGCAGATGGCACCCCGCTGAGGGCCGCCGAGCCTGTTCAGGCTATGGCCAGTTCCACGCGGCCAGGACCTGAGCCACCGGGAGCACCCCTCATTGGTGAGGAGCATTCGACCTCCTTCCCGGGAGGGGGCCCTACAGAAGAGAGTCCATCTCCTGATGTCGTGGCTGCCAAATCCACCATAGAGCCTGCGCCCGACATCACTGAGAGCCCTCTCCCCACCCATAATCTCGCCTCTAACCCTGCCCCTATCCCGTCCACCTCCCGAGATGTTATTGCCGCCCTGGGGCTGTTTCCTTCCCTTTTCCAATCGATGCCCCCCAGGGAGCGGACTTTGTGTTTACCCGTCCCGACCTACCAGGGGCTGCTATCCTCCTTCCGCCGCCCCTTATCACCCCAGGGTTCGAGGCGGGTCTAGTGGCGCCAACCCATCAGGAGCCCCGGCGGGGGTCCACACCCTGTTTGCCCATCTCGGTAGGCCACGGGGCTGTACCAAGGGCCCCGTCAGGGAGTAACCAGGAGACTGTTATCCCAGCCCCTCATGCGCTGCGAGAGGAGTTGCGGGAGTTTTTAGAAGACGTCCGTGGCTCCCGCAAAGTACAAAGTACAGCTTGCTCTCCAGCGATGGGGGGACTTTAATCAAATCCTCCGGGCCACAAGGGCCCTCATGGGGGAGGGTAAAATACCGGGAGGCAGGGCGCCACGGCCTACCAGCAGGTCCGCCTCTTCCGTGACTCCTTACTCACCTACGGGGTAGGTCACGGACTGCTGCGCAGCCCGTCGGGAGCCGCGAGCGTCCCTGCTGGCGAGGATCCCCCCCAGCCCTCCTCATGGCACCTCTTACCATTGCAACATTGAACACCCGTGGCTGGGTGGGTCTCCTCAGGTCCCAGGTGCTCTCCTTCCTTCGGGGGGGGGGGTGGGTACTCTGTGGTTTTCCTGCAGGAGACCCATACGGATCTGACCGCCGAAGACAGCTGGCAGCTGGACTGGGGGGACAGGGTCTGCTTTAGCCATCTCATAGTTCGTACGGCTGAAGTGGTGACCCTGTTCTCCCCCGACCTACGGCCCGAGGTGCTGGGGGTCGCCGAGGCTGTGCCTGGCCGTGCCTGGCCGCCTGCTGCACCTCCGGGTCCACATGGAGAGGCTCATAGTTAACCTCATTAACATCTATGCCCCGGCAGCGAGCCCGGAGCAGCTACAATTCTATCAGCAGGCATCCGCCTTCCTCGGCATCTTGGATCCTCAGGAGTGCCTGGTCCTGGGAGGGGACTTTAACATCACCCTTGAGGAGCGGTACAGCTCGGGGACCGAGCAGAGCCCGGCCACCACCGCCGTCCTCCAGGAGATAGTCAAACACCACTCCCTCGTAGACGTCTGGCGCGACCACCACCCGGATGACACTTCCACGTTCACCTTTGTCCGGGTGGAGGCCCATCGGTCGCACCACTCCCAGTTGGACCGCATTTATTTATCAAGCTTCCATCTCTCACGAACCCACTTCTCCAGCATCCGGCCGGCCCCATTTTCTGACCATCATTTAGCCACCATGACGGGCTCCCTCTGCGCGGAGAGGCCGGGGCCGGCCTATTGGCATTTTAACAACAGCTTGCTGGAGGATGCGGGCTTCGTGGCATCCTTCCGGGAGTTCTGGCTGGCCTGGCGAGGGCAGCGGCGTGCCTTTCCCTCATCGCGGTGGTGGTGGGACCTAGGGAAGGTGCGCGCCCGGCTCTTCTGCCATGACTACACCCGGGGCGCCAGCCAACGGAGGGATGCGGCGATAGAGCAGTTGGAACGGGAGGTTTCCAGAGCTGGAAAGGCATCTGGCCGGCAGCCCCAAGGATCCACCCCTCTGCGGAGCGTGCTAGGAGGAGCTCCGGGCCCTCAAGGACCATTGGGCCCAGGGTGCCTTTGTTCGATCCCGCATCCGTCTCCTTCGGGAGATTCGGGCTCCCGCTTCTTCTACGCCCTGGAGAAAAAGAGGGGGGCCAAGAAACTTGTCATCTGCCTTCTGGCAGAAGACGGCACCCCCCTCACGGATCAAGTGGAGATGTGCGGGAGTACGAGAGCTTTCTATGCGAGTCTTTTCTCCCCGGATCCGACCAATCCTAACGCTTACAGAGTGCTCTGGGACGGACTCCCGACGGTCAGCGCGGGCGACCGAGACCAGCTAGAGCTGCCCCTCACTCTGGCCAAGTTCTCGGAATCCCTCCGTCACATGCCCACTAATAAATCTCTGGGCATGGACGGGCTGACCGTGCAATTCTACCGCGTGTTCTGGGACGTCCTCGCCCAGACCTAGTCACTGTCTGGGCCGAGTCTTTGCAGGGCGGGGTCCTCCCTCTTTCGTGCAGGTGAGGCGTGCTCGCCTTATTGCCGAAGAAGGGGACCTCCATGATTTATAAAATTGGCGTCCTGTCTCACTCCTCAGCACAGACTACAAAGTCGTGGCAAAAGCAATCTCGCTGTGATTAGGGTCCATGCTGGCAGACGTGATCCACCCAGACCAGACCTACACCGTCCCAGGCCACAGCATCTTCGACAACCTATATCTGGTCCGGGACCTTTTGGAACTCAGGTGTAGGGATAGTCTGTCATTCACCCTCCTGTCCTTAGATCAGGAGAAGGTGTTTGACAGGGTGAATCATGGGTATCTCCTGAGCAATCTGTAAGCGTTTGGCTTCGGACCCCAGTTTGTGGGTTTTCTCCGGGCGCTGTACGCCTCCGCAGAGTGTCTGGTCAACCTCAACTGGACCCTGACCAAACCGGTCAGCTTCGGGCGAGGAGTACGGCAGGGGTGCCCCCTCTCGGGCCAGCTGTATGCTCTGGCGATCTAGCCCTTCCTCTGTCTCCTCCGAAGGAGGTTGACAGGTTGGTGCTGCGGGAGCCAGAGCTGTGGCTGGTCCTGTCGGCGTACGCTGATGATGTGCTCCTCGTGGTCCAGGACCCGGGCGACTTGGCGTGGGTGGAGGCTTGCCAGGCCATCTATTTGGCAGTCTCCTCCGCGTGGGTCAACTGGGTCAAGAGCTCTGGCTTGGTGGTAGGGGACTGGCAGCAGGCGAGCTCCCTCCCACCCGTGTTTCAGGCCATCCGATGGAGCACGGATCTGCTGCTCTATCTCAGCGTTTACCTTTCTGCCACGCATCCCTCTTCGCCGGATAACTGGCAGAATTTAGAGGGCGGGGTGATAGAGCGGTTCCGGAAATGGACAGGACTACTCCAGTGTCTCTCCCTTCAATGGAGAGCGCTGGTGCTTAATCAACTAGTCCTGTCCATGCTCTGCTACCGGCTCAACACTCTGGTCCCGTCCCCGGGTTTCCTGGCCAACCTCCGGACATCGATTCTGGAGTTCTTTTGGTCAGGACTGCACTGGGTCCCTGCAGGGGTTCTCCATCTACCTCTGGAGGAGGGAGGGCAGGGCCTCAAATGTCTGCTTACTCAGGTCCCTGTCTTCCGCCTCCAGACCCTGCAGAGGCTCCTTTATGGTGCAGGTAGTCCGGCGTGGAGTATACTGGCGCACGCCTTCCTGCGCCGCTTCCGAGGGCTCCGATACGACCGACAGCTCCTTTATCTCCATCCGAGAGGCCTTCCGCGAGACCCCTCTGGGCTGCCAGTCTTCTACCAGGACCTCTTCCGGACCTGGAAACTCTTTTCAACAACCAGGTCCGTGGCGGCCACCGAGGGGGCAGATCTCCTCGCGGAGCCCCTGCTATACAACCCCCTGTTCTGTGTGCAGGTGGCGGAGTCCCACTCGGTGTGCCAGAGATTGGTCCTGGCAGAAGTCACAAGAGTTGGAGACCTCCTGGACTATGACGGGGGAGACTGGCTGGATCCCCTGACGCTCGCTCAGCGCATGGGGCTCTCCAGACCTTGTACTCCCCGATGCATACTTCAGGAAGTGAAGGCTGCTTTGCCACCCGCTGCGCAGGTTTATCTCGACCGGGTCCTGCACGAGGGCACGCCCCGCCCACCCTCTACCCCAGGCCCGCTGGACCTTTTAATTGGTACCCCTGCCCCGTGGACCCAACCGACCCACTCACCCCTTCACTGTAAGCTGGCTGCACAAGATGCAGCCGGTCTGCTTTCAAACCGCACCAAGAAAACATCTCTACACGCTCGTGCTCCACACCCTTCACGCCCTCACCCTCGTGTCCCACCCCAATATAAAATGGCGGGACCTCCTGCCACCTTTGGAGGGTGAGGAGCCCCGGTGGGCCAGCCTATATTCCACCTTAGTCCCGAGGCCCGCCGGTGATGTCAGTTGGCAGCTCCTTCACGGAGCCATGAGCACGGGCGTGTTCTTGGCGCAGTTCACCTCAATCCCAGACACCTGCCCCTTTTGCGGCGTGAGGGATACCCTGGCACATATATACCTGGAGTGTGCCAGGCTGCAGCCCTATTCCGGCTCCTCACCAGTATTTTATTACGGTTTGGTTGCTCTTTTCCCCTCACCTTCTTATTTATGCACTGCGTATCCATGGTCCCACAAAGTCACAGGATCTCCTGGTCAATCTCCTCCTGGCCCTAGCTAAAATGGCCATCTATAAAACCAGAGTGAGGAGGTTGGCCGATGGAGTCTCTTGTGACTGTGGGGCCTATTTCTGATCCTCTGTCCATTCACGTATCCAGGCAGAGTTCCTCTGGGCGGCGTCCTCTGACTCCCTTGATGCCTTTGAGGAGCAGTGGGCGCTGTCCGGGGTTCTCTGCTCGGTGTCCCCGTCCGGTTCCCTTCGTTTGACTCTTTGACCACACTCCTGTCTCTGTTATTTTATTAGTTGTCTCCCGGAATTTTTTGGTTTCTAGGTCCTGTGGATCCCCCTTTTAGGTTGCGGGGGGGATCCTTTAGCAGTGGACGGGCCTTGCCCGCCCACTTCCCGGATCCCAATACCATTACTCTCCTATAGCCATCTGGCCCAACCCTGTCACAGTACATTAACTTTCTTGTATTTTAATTGTTGAAACTTGAATATGTTCCTAATATGTTTATAATGTAATTCTGTTAAAGGCTAAAAAAATAACATTTAGCAGTTCTCATAAAGAAAAAGGAGGGCAAATTTCAGGTAAAAGAGAAAATGTTCCCATCAGAAAAGCAGGGCATGGTATCCATAAAATATCATTGGGCTTGGCAAAGTTCAGTTTTTATTTTTGATAATTTTGATGGATAATATCAATATTTATTTGCAAACATTTTTAATTTTTTCCTTCAATTTAAGTTTTCATAGTTGTGCAGAATTATGGGCGGGGGGGTTATTTAATGACAGCAGACATTGAGACTCAAAATTTAAAGCTTTATACTGTTAAAATACAAATTGCCAATGTCACTTTTCAAAATTCACAAACTCAACTAATTTCTCAAGCAGTATTTTTCTTACTTAGCTTGTCTGTAAATTTTGATGATTATCATTGGAAGTATTTTTCTGTGTGTACGGTGAAATGGATGTTTACCAACATTTTATCAATAAAAATCTAATCCTTCCACGTCTGAATACCATAGCAAAAAAATGAAGTCCTAATCTTCTGGTTGCAAAAGCAGCTTTGTCTAGTACATTGTTTTGAGTCTTCAAGACAGACTGAAGAATTTATACCAAACTCCTAATTCACCAATGTACTTTAAATACATGACTGACTTTAAGCACATAAGTAGTTGCATTGACTTCATGTTTAATCTAAGCATATTAAATTAGGCATGTGCTTAAGAACTGTACTGAATTGGGGTATTAGAGTGCACTTCCTTTTTCATCTTAACAAGGTGTTTATTACCTGTTGTGATAATTGGGCTGACAAATTTACCCTAATTGTAATCTCAATTGTAAAAAGTTATGAAAGTTCATAAGATACTACAGTAATCTATAATAGTAAATGTTGATTGAGAGTAGGTCAAGTTGTTTTCAGTAATGAATGTTACAAACAGATGCAAGAGAACCCGACAGACTACATTAGTCCAAACAAACAAAAAAAAAGGCAACTGGATATATCTCAAGGACTGTGTTGAAATCACAAAAGATGTGGAACCAGAAATTAATGAGCCAGAATTAGTGTATCCGATATTAGGCCTAACTGGTAAACACAATAATGGGCTATTCTACCTACCATTCTCTTTGTGGGTCCTTGAAGAAAACTTTGGGGAGAGAATGGAATTAAAGACAGAGGTTACTACAGCAAGCTTCACCATCATGGCTGCCACCCTGGGCTTTTGTCATCCAAATCCTGAGAGATGTCCTGACCAGACCGGGCCAGAGAGTGGGATCCAGATCATGGTGCCACCCCCGCGAGCAGCTTCAGCTGAATCGCAAATCCACCTGAGATAAAACTGGATCATATTTTGACAACAGCAAAAACAACAACAGCTCCAGTCGATTTCATCTAACTTCTTCTCTTTCTCCCTACCCCCAAAGTATGGTTATTACCTCTTGGATACCACCTAAGAGACTTCCAAACAAGGGTTTTTTTCCTTCTAAAAACTCTCTCCAGCTAAAGAAAAAGGGAACAATAAATATTAAAATGAAAGCTTTATTTAATACTTTACTTTACAAATGTTTTAACAGTTTTTCCTTCTTTCCTTTTGCTTTACTAAAAAGCTAAAAGGACTTTTAATAGTCTGTTTGCCTGGGTACTAATCAGGCTGAGGTCTTTGTATATCAGACATTGTACTTTGTTTAACACTGTTTAATGTTCCACAGGGACTGGGTTATGGTAACACCTTTGGCCCATTTATTCCATCTAAATTAATACATCGTATCTCCAAATAATTATGTTGTTAACTACTTAATTACTGATTATCATACCAAAAACATCCATATATCTTTTACATGTATAGATAGCCTTTTCTCTCAGAAGATTTGAAAATTTAACAAAATAATAATCAAATGTACAAATCTACAGCTATATTCAATCCAGATAGACTTTCCTGTGGAGTCAAAAAAAAATTTCAATTAATTTGAAAAGATGTTTTATAAAATAAGGCCAAGGGTGAAATAGGGAAAAAGTTAAATGTAGTGTCATGAATTCAGGGGAGATGCTTACTACTATCAGATCAACCTGGAGCTCTACACCTCCTACGTGTACCTCAGCATGTCTTTCTATTTTGACCGGGCTGATGTGGCTCTCAAGAACTTTGCCAAGTATTTCCTGCACCAGTCCCACAAGGAGCATGAGCACGCTGAAAAACTCATGAAGCTGCAGAACGAGAGGGGCGGTCGCATCTTTTTGCAGGACATCAAGAAACCAGATTGTGGTGATTGGAAGAATGGGTTGACAGCAATGAAGTCTGCCTTGCACCTGGAAAAGAATGTGAACCAGTCACTCCTTGACCTGCACAAGCTGGCAACTGACAATACTCTTAGCCCAGCGGAAGAATCTGTCCTATCTCGGGGCCTCTCCTTTTGCCCCTCCACCCCCACGAACATGATACAGTTCTGTGGTGACCTAGAATCCTATTTTCAACGTCTCAGACTCAAGGAATATTTCCAACACACCTCTGACCAACATATTAACCCACAGAGACCTTCCTGCCAACACTACAAAAAGAAGGATTCTAGGTGGACTCCTCCTGAAGGTCGAAACAGCAGCCTGGATTTCTACATAGACTGCTTCCGCCGACGTGCACGAGCTGAAATTGTGGAAAGCAGCATCGCTTACCCCATAACCTCAGCCATGCAGAACACAGTGCCATCCACAGCCTCAGAAACAACTCTGACATCATAATCAAAAAGGCTGACAAAGGAGGTGCTGTCGTCATCATGAATAGGTCAGAGTATGAACAAGAGGCTACTAGGCAGCTCTCCAACACCACTTTCTACAAGCCATTACCCTCTGATCCCACTGAGAGTTACCAAAAGAAACTACAGCATTTGCTCAAGAAACTCCCTGAAAAAGCACAAGAACAAATCCGCACAGACACACCCCTGGAGCCAGGACCTGGGGTATTCTATCTGCTACCCAAGATCCATAAACCTGGAAATCCTGGACGCCCCATCATCTCAGGCATTGGCACCCTGACAGCAGGATTGTCTGGCTATGTAGACTCCCTCCTCAGGCCCTTCATTACCAGCACTCCCAGCTATCTTCGAGACACCACCGATTTCCTGAGGAAACTACAGTCCATTGGTGATCTTCCTAAAAACACCATCCTAGCCACTATGGATGTAGAAGCCCTCTACACCAACATTCCACACAAAGATGGACTACAAGCCGTCAGGAACAGTATCCCCGATACTGTCACGGCTAACCTGGTGGCAGAACTTTGTGACTTTGTCCTGACCCATAACTATTTCACATTTGGTGACAATGTATACCTTCAAATCAGCGGCACTGCGATGGGTACCCGCATGGCCCCACAGTATGCCAACATTTTTATGGCTGACTTAGAACAACGCTTCCTCAGCTCTCGTCCCCTAATGCCCCTACTCTACTTGCGCTACATTGATGACATCTTCATCATCTGGACCCATGGAAAAGAAGCTCTTGAGGAATTCCACCATGATTTCAACAATTTCCATCCCACCATCAACCTCAGCCTGGACCAGTCCACACAAGAGATCCACTTCCTGGACACTACGGTGCTAATAAGCGATGGTCACATAAACACCACCCTATATCGGAAACCTACTGACCGCTATTCCTACCTACATGCCTCTAGCTTTCATCCAGATCATACCACTCGATCCATTGTCTACAGCCAAGCGCTACGATATAACCGCATTTGCTCCAACCCCTCAGACAGAGACAAACACCTACAAGATCTCTATCATGCATTCCTACAACTACAGTACCCACCTGCTGAAGTGAAGAAACAGATTGACAGAGCCAGAAGAGTACCCAGAAGTCACCTACTACAGGACAGGCCCAACAAAGAAAAGAACAGAACGCCACTAGCCATCACCTTCAGCCCCCAACTAAAACCCCTCCAACGCATCATCAAGGATCTACAACCTATCCTGAAGGACGAGCCATCGCTCTCTCAGATCTTGGGAGACAGACCAGTCCTTGCTTACAGACAGCCCCCCAATCTGAAGCAAATACTCACCAGCAACCACACACCACACAACAGAACCACTAACCCAGGAACCTATCCTTGCAACAAAGCCCGTTGCCAACTCTGTCCACATATCTATTCAGGGGATACCATCATAGGGCCTAATCACATCAGCCACACTATCAGAGGCTCGTTCACCTGCGCATCTACCAATGTGATATATGCCATCATGTGCCAGCAATGCCCCTCTGCCATGTACATTGGCCAAACTGGACAGTCTCTACGTAAAAGAATGAATGGACACAAATCAGACGTCAAGAATTATAACATTCAAAAACCAGTTGGAGAACACTTCAATCTCTCTGGTCACTCGATCACAGACCTAAGAGTGGCTATACTTCAACAAAAAAGCTTCAAAAACAGACTCCAACGAGAGACTGCTGAATTGGAATTAATTTGCAAACTGGATACAATTAACTTAGGCTTGAATAGAGACTGGGAATGGATGAGTCATTACACAAAGTAAAACTATTTCCCCATGGTATTTCTCCCTCCCACCCCACCCCCCCACTGTTCCTCTGATATTCTTGTTAACGGCTGGAATTAGCCTACCTGCTTGTCACCATGAAAGGTTTTCCTCCTTCCCCCCCCTGCTGTTGGTGATGGCTTATCTTAAGTGATCACTCTCCTTACAGTGTGTATGATAAACCCATTGTTTCATGTTCTCTGTGTGTGTGTATATAAATCTCTCCTCTGTTTTTTCCACCAAATGCATCCGATGAAGTGAGCTGTAGCTCACGAAAGCTTATGCTCTAATAAATTTGTTAGTCTCTACGGTGCCACAAGTACTCCTTTTCTTTTTGCGAATACAGACTAACACGGCTGCTACTCTGAAACCTTCATTTGTGTGACTTCATTGTTCTTAAAAAAAATGTGTTGAACTCCTGCTGCGCATCTTGAACCTGATCCAAAGTCTACTGAAATCAATGGGACTATTTCCATTGACTTCTGTGGGCTTTGGGTTAGGCTGCTTCTGGATGCTGGATGAAACTTTGTTCTGTAGTAATGAATTTTTAAAAGCTAATATTTTGATTGACCATCTTTTGATGCGATTATTCTTATCTTTATTTTAGCCTGCATAGTAAGAAATATTAATAGTCATAAAGCCAGCAATCCTTATTAAATCCAGTGTAAATGTGTCTGCAAGTGAGGGATACATTCTCAAAAGGTTTGTTTGTGGACAAGAATGGATACTTGTTTAAATTACTGAAACATTGGTTTCCAGCCAGTGGGAGCTGCAGGGGCAGTGCTTGCAGGCATGGGCAGTGCATGGAGACCTGCTCCCCCCCGCCCCACTAGGGACACGCAGCGACGTGCCACGGTGTCAGCAGCTGGCCACTTCCGGCAGTGGTGTGGGGCCATGGCATGAAGGCAGCCTGCCTGAACACCCCACTATGCTGCTGGCCAGGAGCCGCCTGTGGTAAGCACCTCCCAGCCAGAGCCTGCACCTCACACCCCCTCCTGGACCCCAATCCCCCGCCCAAAGTCAGTCATACACCCAAACTCGCACCCAGACCCTGCACCCACTCCTGCACCCCAATCCACTCCCCAGCCCAGAGACCTCTCCTGAACCAAACTCCCTCCCAGAGCCCTTCCCCCTCCTGTACCCCAACATTAAATTCATAGAAATGTACGGCCCATGACAACTTAGCAAAATTCGTGGAGTGGCCCCCCACCAAAATTATTGCCCGCCCTTCCCTAGAGGATGAGTTTATAACAGATCCAGCAAGAAATTGCAATAATGGGGGAGGTGTCTGGAAGAGTGAGAGAACAAAAATAAAAGGAACAATTTGTGCATTGTGGGTTGAGGATCCCAAGGCTTGATCCCACAACTTTCTCTAACATGGGGTTCTCTGAAGTTTTAAATCTTGAATAGAAATGTAACTACATGAAAATAGACTCCACTCACTGCTCATTAATTCCTCATCTCCTGGAGCTCCAAGACCAGGAGCTGTTATACTGTGATTCCACAACTTCACAGATAAGGAGAAAATCCTAATAGCACTGCAGAGACGGAGGTGAGAGGGGGATGTATTTTAGTGTTTTTCCCCAGTTACATCTTTAAGTAAATCCTCTTTTATCTGGCAATGCTAAAGGTCACAAAGGCAATGTGGTGCAGACAGTCTACAAATCCCGCAAAACAGCAGCTTTATTTGACAGAAGGAGATTGAGGTATGAGGATATGAAAAAGCATGATACTCGGATACCAATCACTCTGTCTCTCAGAGAATGAGTTAATGCCAGGTTTATTCCATTTCATGCAAGCTCTATTGCTTGCACTCTGTTAACATGGAGGTGTATTCATTTTCTTTCTCTTTTCTAAATCTTGTCTATCGTTTTACCCGGCTTCTGAAATTTCCTTTTACACATCACTGATACCTGTCAGTATTTAGTTGCAGTTTGAATGGAGATTACAATGGCCATTTTTTACAATGATACCTTTTACCTGTCCAGCTCAAGTCAAGAATTTAATACTTACAGGTTGCTCTCTAGTCAATGACTATTGTCCCTTTTATGTCTCTCTAACATAAGATGCTATTACTTTTCTCACAATAGTGTCCAGCCTGAGCAGGTTAGGTTTTATTTTTTCGGTACTTGTCATATCATAAGTCTCCTAATTTTCCTCTCATCCATAGAATCTACTTAAAACCCAAAATTTTAATTGTAGAGCCCCTCCCTCTTTTGAAATAGCATTTTAGGCCCCCTTTACATATTGTAAACAAGCTAAAAAGGACACCTCCCTTTATCGTTTCCTTTGCAGGTTGCCTTTAAAACCTCCATCTTACACAATGTTTTTTTTCAAGGACAAAATGGTGCTCCCAACACAGCCTGAATTCCTTCCAAAGTTGGTGATGGTGTCCCACCTTCACTAGTCAATATCCCTTTTCATGTTATTCCTTTTCTCACATCTGGTGCAGTGAAGACCTTCTTCACAAGATCAATGTAAAAAAAGTCCCTGAGCTTTTATCTGAAGCAGACTTCATTTCTCAGAAAGTCATCACAAAGGCTGTGAGAAATCTTAGTTCTTGTGCTGTTTTGAATGCAAAGACTATTGAAATCTATCTTGCATTACCATGGCTGCTAGACTCCACAGAGGAAGGAGGGAGGATCTAGAGCCGTAGTTTACCTGACTTGGGCATGATAGCACCAAGGATGGTACAACAGCCTTTCTCTCTCTGCACTGCATAACTTTGAGTTCCTGCTGAGGATCCCTACAAGCTGACACATATTGTCACAAATGAGACAAAATGTGTATATGCATTTGTACATGTGTGACCATGTGTGTTTTTATATAGTAATAATGTAGCATAAAATTGCTACTGTTCAAGATTTATGTTCACAGTGTTTATCGTCTCACACTTCCTATTGCAGTTCTTTTTCTTTGACATATCTGCAGCAGTTTAGTCTTCCAGAATGGAAATCTATCAAAATGGGTATCTTCAGAGAAGAAATAATTATTACTTTCCTATCATTGTCTGGCTATGTAGACTCCCTCCTCAGGCTCTACGCTACCAGCACTCCCAGCTATCTTCGAAACACCACTGACTTCCTGAGGAAACTACAGTCCATCGGTGATCTTCCTAAAAACATCATCCTAGCCACCATGGATGTAGAAGCCTTCTACACCAACATTCCAAACAAAGATGGACTACAAGCCATCAGGAACAGTATCCCCGATAACCCAGGCTAACCTGGTGGCTGAACTTTGTGACTTTGTTCTTACCCATAACTGTTTCACGTTTGGGGACAATGTATACCTTCAAATCAGCGGCACTGCAATGGGTACCCGCATGGCGCCACAGTATGCCAACATTTTTATGGCTGACTTAGAACAACACTTCCTCAGCTCTCGTCCCCTAATGCCCTTACTCTACTGGCGCTAGAATGATGACATCTTCATCATCTGGACCCATGGAAAAGAAGCCCTTGAGGAATTCCACCATGATTTCAACAATTTCCATCCCACCATCAACCTCAGCCTTGACCAGTCCACACAAGAGATCCACTTCCTGGACACTACGGTGCTAATAAGCGACGGTCACATAAACACCACCCTATATCGGAAACCTACTGACCGCTATTCCTACCTACATGCCTCTAGCTTTCATCCAGATCACACCACATGATCCATTGTCTACAGCCAACCTCTACGATGTAACCGCATTTGCTCCAACCCCTCAGACAGAGACAAACACCTACAAGATCTCTGTCATGCATTCTTAGAACTACAATACCCACCTGCTGAAGTGAAGAAATGGATTGACAGAGCCAGAAGAGTACCCAGAAGTCACCTACTACAGGACAGGCCCAACAAAGAAAAGAACAGAACGCCACTAGCCATCACCTTCAGCCCCCAACTAAAACCTCTCCAACGCATTATCAAGAATCTACAACCTATTCTGAAGGACGATCCATCACTCTCACAGATCTTGGGAGACAGGCCAGTCCTTGCTTACAGACAGCCCCCCAACTTGAAGTAAATACTCACCAGCAACCACACCCCACACAACAAACACACTAACCCAGGAAGCTATCCTTGCAACAAAGCCCATTGCCAACTCTGTCCACATATCTATTCAGGAGACACTATCGTAGGGCCTAATCACATCAGCCACACTATCAGAGGCTCGTTCACCTGTGCATCTACCAATGTGATATATGCCATCATGTGCCAGCAATTAGGGGACGAGAGCTGAGGAAGCGTTGTTCTAAGTCAGCCATAAAAATGTTGGCATACTGTGGGGCCATGCGGGTACCCATCGCAGTGCCGCTGATTTGAAGGTATACATTGTCACATTCCTCAGCTCTCGTCCCCTAATGCCCCTACTCTACTTGCGCTACATTGATGACATCTTCATCATCTGGACCCATGGAAAAGAAGCTCTTGAGGAATTCCACCATGATTTCAACAATTTCCATCCCACCATCAACCTCAGCCTGGACCAGTCCACACAAGAGATCCACTTCCTGGACACTACGGTGCTAATAAGCGATGGTCACATAAACACCACCCTATATCGGAAACCTACTGACCGCTATTCCTACCTACATGCCTCTAGCTTTCATCCAGATCATACCACTCGATCCATTGTCTACAGCCAAGCGCTACGATATAACCGCATTTGCTCCAACCCCTCAGACAGAGACAAACACCTACAAGATCTCTATCATGCATTCCTACAACTACAATACCCACCTGCTGAAGTGAAGAAACAGATTGACAGAGCCAGAAGAGTACCCAGAAGTCACCTACTACAGGACAGGCCCAACAAAGAAAGAAACAGAACGCCACTAGCCATCACCTTCAGCCCCCAACTAAAACCTCTCAAACGCATCATCAAGGATCTACAACCTATCCTGAAGGACGAGCCATCGCTCTCTCAGATCTGGGAGACAGACCAGTCCTTGCTTACAGACAGCCCCCCAATCTGAAGCAAATACTCACCAGCAACCACACCCCACACAACAGAACCACTAACCCAGGAACCTATCCTTGCAACAAAGCCCGTTGCCAACTCTGTCCACATATCTATTCAGGGATACCATCATAGGGCCTAATCACATCAGCCACACTATCAGAGGCTCGTTCACCTGCGCATCTACCAATGTGATATATGCCATCATGTGCCAGCAATGCCCCCTGCCATGTACATTGGCCAAACTGGACAGTCTCTACGTAAAAGAATAAATGGACACAAATCAGACGTCAAGAATTATAACATTCAAAAACAGTTGGAGAACACTTCAATCTCTCTGGTTACTCGATCACAGACCTAAGAGTGGCTATACTTCAACAAAAAAGCTTCAAAAACAGACTCCAACGAGAGACTGCTGAATTGGAATTAATTTGCAAACTGGATACAATTAACTTAGGCTTGAATAGAGACTGGGAATGGATGAGTCATTACACAAAGTAAAACTATTTCCCCATGGTATTTCTCCCCCCCACCCCACCCCCCACTGTTCCTCTGATATTCTTGTTAACTGCTGGAATTAGCCTACCTGCTTGTCACCATGAAAGGTTTTCCTCCTTCCCCCCCTGCTGTTGGTGATGGCTTATCTTAAGTGATCACTCTCCTTACAGTGTGTATGATAAACCCATTGTTTCATGTTCTCTGTGTGTGTGTATATAAATCTCTCCTCTGTTTTTTCCACCAAATGCATCCGATGAAGTGAGCTGTAGCTCACGAAAGCTTATGCTCAAATAAATTTGTTAGTCTCTAAGGTGCCACAAGTACTCCTTTTCTTTTTTTGCGAATACAGACTAACACGGCTGCTACTCTGAAACCTGTTTCCTATCATTGTTTTCATTGAGGAGACGCATCTTGACAGATTACCACTCCCCACCGGAATGGGGACTCTGAAATTTGAAAATATGTATATTGTTCATCTGCTTTTGTTTTAGAAATATATCACTTCCTACTAGAAAGAGAACTGACAATAAAAGCACAGTGGACTGTCTAGGTCCCTAAGCATAGGTGTTGCAGGATATCTTCTGCTTGGATTAATATCTCAGATCTTCTACCTAAGCGAATTCTCATTAACTCATGGACTAGATGACCTCCTGAGGTCCCTTCCAGCCCTGATATTCTATGATTCTATTTAGGTTCAAGCTCCTAAAAGTGTCATCTATGGACTATGGTATCTTCCAGGTCCGTGTTTCTATGCCATGCTGCATAGCCGCCAAGATCAAGAACCCAGTGCTAAAATGAGAGAACATTTGAATTGTATGTTATTGTATTTAGGTTAATATATCATGTCCATCACCAACATGTACTGGCCTTAGAAAAGGTTCAGAAAAGGGCAACTATAATGATTAGGGGGTTGGAACGGATCCCATATGAGGAGAGATTAAAGAGGCTAGGACTTTTCAGCTTGGAATAGAGGAGACTAAGTGGGTTTATGATAGAGGTATGGAGTGGTGAGTGGTATGGAGAAAGTGAATAAGGAAAAGTTATTTACTTGTTCTCATAATATAAGAACTAGGGGCCACCAAATGAAATTAATGGGCAGCAGGTTTAAAACAAATAAAAGAAAGTTCTTCTTCACTCAGGGCACAGTCAACCTGTGGAACTCCTTGCCTGAGGAGGTTGTGAAGGCTAGGACTATAACAGGGTTTAAAAGAGAACTAGATAAATTCATGGAGGTTAAGTCCATTAATGGCTATTAGCCAGGATGGGTAAGGAATGGTGTCCCTAGCCACTGTTTGTCAAAGAGTGGAGAAGGATGGCAGGAGAGAGATCACTTGATCATTACCTGTTAGGTTCACTACCTCTGGGGCACCTGGTATTGGCCACTGTCGGTAGACAGGATACTGGGCTGGAGGACCTTTGGTCTGACCCAGTATGGCCATTCTTATGTTCTTATGTACCACCATTGCATGCCAGAAGATTATAATTAATTTAATACTCAAAGTATAATTTAAATACTCTTTGATGGCCATGGTTAAGTAGCAAACCGCTAAAAGATGAAATTACTTACTGCATGCTTGATTGATAGAATTGATACTTGCCCTGGATAAAACATAAATATTGCAGAAAATAATTTGATATGACATTTCTGGCATTCAGCTATGACTTAAATTATAGACTGGTCAGTAAATGATCTTAAGCTGTTTAAGGTTTCATCAGCTGTCTGCAAGATTGATTTTCTTCAAAATTACTGTACTGAAAAGTTTTCTTTTGTTGTTGTACTGACTCAGATCGCAAACCACAATTTTAAGATCGGCTCTTATTTACAAAAATGCTTTGACATAGTGCATTTGTTCAGCCGAGGCAGCAATAAAGGACTGTGGTATCATTTTGAAGAAGGTTGTTTGACAGAGTCTGTTTGTTTATTTGAGGAATGTGAGCTGCATTCAGAAAATGTCATATTTTGTTTCATGATTGTGTACATTCTCTCCCACTGCTCCCAGGCAAGCCCTGTAAGCAGAGAAGACACGGATTTAGACCTTATTTCCATGATCAGTGGAAGTGCTTTGACTCAGAACAGAGAAAAAAATAATCAGCCACACAGACACTCAGCAAGATCTTCAAGTAAGTTGTGGTTTCTTTCAATATTCACTTTAAAATGAGTTGATGGAATTGCCTGTCTAACTGCATTCTCATATAGACAGGATAGGATGCCAGCCATTGGAATGTTTAGTAACATGTATATTTGATTCTTTCTTACCTGAAACTTTCCCTTTATGTTTTACATATTTATATATAAAAATGCTAAATCACTTCAAAAAATTAACATCATTAAATTTTTGTCTGTTATTTAATTGTAGCCTGTGATTCTCCTGTAAACTATACCAAATCCTTTGATCATTCATTTCCTAAAAACAGATTTTTGTCTAACTCTTTAATTATGAAAGGAAAGTTTTGTACTTCTAAAGAATTGATTTCTTGTCTTTTTTCCATAAAAGTTCATTAAAAATATTTAGGGAAAGTTGATTTCTATAACCACCCGGATGCCAGTACATATGTCCCAATCAAGGCACAAATGCCATGAATTCAGTTATTAAATTGGGATGGAGATAGTGATGACTGTTGGACTCTAATAGAAAATAGTATTTCCAAAGTTCTGGGAAAACTTTATCACTGTTTAAATGTCATAGAAATAAACAAGGGAATCAACACTGGAAATAAATGTTCTAATTATTAAAAATCATAAAAAATTAACTTTTTAAGCTTCAAGTTTTGCTTTGCATAGTAAAAACTAATTGAAGAAAATTGGGAAATCATCTGTTGTATAATATATTATATTCCATATGCTATTTATACTTTTAGATGTATAAATGTAGATTTTGGAAAATGTGACTTTCAAGCATAAGTGAAATTCAAGGGGGGGAAAAGACTGCATAGGAAGTGTAAGGGATATTAAAAGACTAAGGCAGATTTGTATAGTTCAGTAGCACTGTATAACTAGTGGAGTTCATTGAGATTGTTCATATAATTGTAAAATAGGTGATTTCAACAAAAAGTAAATCAAAATTGCTGATTTTAGAAATTTTGATCAGACTGTTACCATTGACATAAATATTGACTGTTCAGTTTAAATGAACTTAAACCAAAGTCCAATAAACTGATGTTCTAAAAGAAAAAAAAGTAGATATAAAAGCATAAGGAATACTTTTTTATCTATATTTTGCTACTCTAATTAAAAAAACGTTTAAACAAAGGGTGAAATGATGATACAGCTGGAATACAGTCAGTCAGAATATCCACTAAGGGCAAAAAAAAACAAAAAAACAAAAACCATTGCATCTAATCCTACACCAAGTTAAATCAATGGCAAAAGTCCCACTGAGATGAAAGGAAGTAGGGTTGAGCCCACTGTGCTCGTAAGTGTACAGAGATACAAAGTCCTGTAATGAACACTTGAATGAATTGTTCATAAACAAATACATGTATAATGAATGCATCTTATCTATAATTCAATTAAAAAAACTTCATAAATGCAACATATCTTGAACAATATATATGTAGAAACCTCGAATCGCTTATAATGATGAAAAGTGGGTGTCTATTTTATTAAATAATACAACATATAACAATTGTGGCCTAGGTTGTAACCCTAACCCTATGTGACCATCCTGGTAAACATAGGGGGTGGGGGAGAGAGGCATGTATCACCTTCATCCCCTGGACAGCCATGTAACTTTTTCCCAAAGTGGGAATTGGGCGCAAAGGGGAGGACAGACACCACCACCACCACCACCACACAAACAAGAGGACAGGAAGGAACAAAAGGTTGGCAGAGCCGTATTGTGTTTGGGGGTGTGTGTGAGACGGGTGGGGTATGCTGTGAGTGGTAGTAGGCCTCTCCCCTTCCATCCTCCCTTGCACAACCCAGGAACTCAGGGAGAATTGTAATTCAGAGTAGTTGCCCTTGTATTTCTGTCTCTTTTACAGATTTCAGAAGACTATTCATACTAAAGGCATACAAAACCAAGATTTTGTGTGCGTGTGTGCGTGTGTGTGTGTGTGTGTGTGAGATGTTAATTACAATATAGACAAAAATACAAGTTAGAGTCTCTCTGCTTGTCCCCATTTGCCATCCTTCATTCACAACCCTTCACTGGCTCAAGTGAGTACCCTGTTCCATGGTCACATTTATTGTAGCTGAATAGTATATTGAATTCAGAAACACGGGGTCTTGGACTCAGAAAGGCAAAACTCTCTATCTCTCTCAACTTGTCTTTCCTACCTTACTCTGTGCCCCTCCTCCCTCACTTACTCCTGCTACACGTCACAGCTTGCCATCATGCTTCCGTGAGCCATCTTTCTCTTCCTTTTATTTTCGCTTTCTCTCTTATATCCCCTCTTTCTTTCTTTCTTTCTTTCTTTCTTTCTTTCTTTCTTTCTTTCTTTCTTTCTTTCTTTCTTTCTTTCTTTCTTTCTTTCCCACACTATGTTTTCATATTTTCCTACTCTTCTCCTGGAAGGGGTGAGGTGGGGCAGGTAGCTGGTGCTCCCATTATACCTCTGCAGTGCGGCACAAAGAAAAGGAGCTCTGATTAGGATCAATGAGAACTATGAGGAACAACCTCCTCAGCACATAGAGCAATCCAAGCAGCTCTGTGTCCTCAAGACAGAGATGCAATTCATTGAGATCTAGAACTCAGAACTAAAATCTGAGACGGTGACAGCCAAAATGAGACTGTTAGCAAAGTTCCTACTGGAGAAGGGCACTCAATTTCTCAGCTGTTCTCTTCCCCCATCCCTCCCTTTCCTGGTCAAGGAAGCCCAATGACTCATTTCTCTCTTTCTACCCTGTACTTTCCCAGGCAGGGGGGGGATAAGGGAAATGCAGTAGAACAATATATCTCAACTTTAGTAAGGCATTTGATATGGTGCCACATAATATACTCATAAAGAAAATTGAGTGCTGTGGATTAAATGGAGCCACTGCACTACAACAAGCTAAAACATCAACAGAAAGAATAGGGATATAAGAACTGCCATGTTGGATCGGACTAGTGATTTGGTTTTTTCGGTATCCTGTCTCTGCCATTGGCCAGCACTAGCTGCTTCAGAAGAAGGTACAGGAAACTTTGAAGTGGTCATTTATTGGATAACCTGCCCCCAGGAAAAATTTTCATCACAACCCTATTAGTTAGAGTTTGACTTGTGCTCCGAAATATGAGGGTTTATATCCCTTTGAAAACCCTTGGCTGTTAATTTTTTGTTTTTTAATCATTGCTATTATAACTCTGGGTGTTCTCATTATCCACATAAATGTTCAATTCATTTTGAATTTTGTGAAGGTGTTGCCCTTGGTGACATCTTGTGGCAGAGAATTCTGAAAGCAAAATGAAATATTGTGTTAAAAACAAAATATTTATGATTATTAAATATTCAGTCTTTCAATTTCATTTCCTATCCCCTTATATTTGTATTAAGAGACAGGGCGAATAAGTAACCAGTATATCTTCTCAATTGCCTTAATTAGTCTGTGTACCTTTAGCAGTGATTATTAGTGATTTATTGTCAAATAGTCAAGCAAAGTTCAGGTATGGGTCCAATACTAATTAATATTTTAATTAATGTCAGGAATTTTGCAGTAAATAGGACAGTAACCAAGCTTGTAGATCATTTTTATGTAAGACTATTAACATTCTAGATGCCTAGGTAATGCAAAATTGTGGATGGGATTTTTTAGAGAGAATTAAAATATAGTATAGTTTTGACAAATTGGAAGGATAGACTAAAATACTTACACCAATGCCCAGTTTGTGGTCATATAGTGCAAGACCTGATCACAGTGACCTGTTTTCAATCTCCTCCTCCCTCTTTCTGTCACCATGACTCCTCTTGTGGTTTTGACTTCCAATGCTAATTATCCCTAAATCTGCGTCTACTCCAGACCTCTCCCCACTCCTACCATTCTTGCACTTTTGCATTTCTGACATCTCTTCTGCAATGTCCAGCCACCAGCTCCATTTTTCCTAATTTGAACATATCCTTTTTTTCTTCTAATCACTGGCCTTCTCGTCCTTTATTCCATTCTCCTCCTTGTTTCTGAGGCCTGTAATTTTGTTGTTATCTTTTAGAGTGGAATTTCCAAAAGCACATGCATGATTTAGAATTGAAAATCAATGGGATTTATGCTCTTAAATCAGACAGGTGCTTTTCAGTATCTCACCTTTAATTCTTACCGCTCCTCCTCCCCACATGCTAATCTCTCACTGAGTCACTAATTTAGGAAAGCATCACTTCTCAGGAAAGGAAGCTTGCCTTAATCAGATACCTAAATCCTGGCACTTCTTCCTTATCATTCTTTTCCGAATCTACCCTCGACTTATCGTCTCCACTGCTAAACCTTTATACACTCCCTGGTCACCTCTCACCTAGATTACTTCTCTATTACATCAATATATTGTGAAATTAAGTTCATCATAGTTAATGAAGCATTTGTATACTACTGTGATAAGACTACAAAAACCCCTCTAATTAAATTAACTAATTAAGTAAATAGTAAGCTTTTACTGTCCAGTCTCCTGGTTCCAGCTGTCCCTCCAATCTATACAAAATTCTGCTGAAAAAATCTTCCTTTTCCTCCTCTCTGGTAGAGTCTTCCCTCCTTGTATCCCATCATTGCATCCTATATTCTAGCACTTCGTGATCACTTAGAAAATCTTCTACATTGTTGTCACCTATGAGGCCTTTTATATCTTGTCCTCACCTACATTTCTGCTTCCTCCTACTCCTCCACGCCACCCCACTCCCTGAGCTCCACCCAGTTTCATTTGAAGGTTGTGAGCCCTCTGTCATGCTACCTCCTACACCAAGAAAGCTCTTGCTGTCCATCCTATTCCTTCAAACCCCTCCTTAATCCACTTCTTTAACCAGTTCCTCAGCGTTAGTAATCTCCAGACTGTCATTCCAGAAATGTAGTCTTCTGTATCATCTTTATCTTTATTTTGCTGCTAGCAGTCTGTAAACTCAAGGGGCAGGAAACATTTTATTTCTGAGCTAAGTCCCAATGTCTTTACTCGTATTTTACTAATTCTATATTTAGCTAACTCCCATTGACTCCAGTGATAATATGCCTCAGTATAAAAATGGACCAGGGATCTCCATATTTCTCCTTGTATCTTTAAAGAGATATATAAACTTACAACAGTATAAAAATGTTTATTAATAGTAATAAAATTGCACAAAAAGCAAAGCTGCCATGGAAACCTTAATTTTGAGTATCCTACCTTTTATCTGCTCAACCAGCTGCAGAAGTACAGGAGCATCAATGCTCTGGACCCTCATTAGGTCCAGCATTAGGTACAGCACCCTTACGTAATGATTTACTCTAACCAGTAGAACTATAGCATGCAAATTAATGAGTGAGGAATAGTGAAGAATGATTGAGTTGTCTCTGATATCACAGTGACACAAAGGAATGACATGAACCATTGAATTGGCCCTGATTGTAATAAGTTTCAAACAACAGTAATTAATGAAGTTGCTTAATTACAAACGTTTTCAAATGTGCCTGTTTCCAGGTTTTTTCAATTAGATTTGACTGTATGGAGCATTTAAAGGATTAATAACAAGCCATTGGAGAGGCCTGAAAGATTCTGAAACTCAACGTAATTTTGTAAAGAAATTTTTAAGGGATCATTTTTAATTAATTTTAACTGCTTAACAGCTTACTTGAAAATAGCCATAAAATTCACTCTTCAGTCAGAGATTAAGTGCTGTAAATTTGGAGAAGATATAGTGTATCTGTCATCCAGAATAAAGTCTTTAACCCTAGCCTTACATTAAATTGAACCCTACCTTACCTCTAGAATCACAACTACTGCCACCATAATTAGGAGTAAGGTGGATATCTTCTGTGGGCTTATAGCTAGGTGAAATGTCCACACATATTTTGGAAGGCCTGCATTCCATCAAACAGAGGGCATGATGGGAGAACAGACAGCTGTGCAAACTTTAAGTGTGAGGTGACTGGGAAATGTTCTACTATTCTGACATGCTTGAAGTCTTGATAAATGTTGTTATACCTATTAGTATGGCATGGACACCTATTGAAAAGTCTGATCATTTTAAATATAATTTTAAGGTGGAGAACACTTCATAGTAATAATTACTTATTTATATATATAACATCCCTGTATAGTTAGTGCTGTATTGTACTTTGAGCTATAATCCAAATACAGACTTTCCAAATATGTACTTTTTCAACTGTGAGTCATATAATATTGATACTTTTTATTCAAGATATAATTAAGAATAAAACAATATCAGTACGAACAGAAGTTAGATAATGTTGTTTAGTTATTATTGAGTTTATTAAGGTGTTTTTAAAGCACAATGTGTGAGAAAACACAACACAATAGAACTTATTTGCACAAAATCTGAGAGATATAGAAAACTGATTTTCTGTGTATAGCAAATGAATTGTATTGCTGGGCTATATTATAGCTACTTGGGAGACACTGTGGTATAGTAAGAAAAGTATTGGAGTGGGACTCTGTCACTACCTGCTAGGTAAATTTTGTCAAGTCACTTCCCGTCTCTGTATATGTAAAATGGGGATAATAATACTGACCAAATATGTAAAGTGTACTGATAGCTACTTACGAAAACTTGATAGTATTATTTTGTTAACTACCAAGAGTAGAATGTGAGAAAAGGAGCAAGTAAATACTAATTATATATTTCTTGATCATTGATGAATTAACTAAACTGCTTAGAACCTCCATGTCAAGACAAGGGTAGGTCCCACAAATGGATCCACCCAGGCATATCCCTGCATCACAGAGAACCCCATTTAAAGTCAATAAAGCTCTGTACCAGTGCAGATCCATTTGCACGATCAAAGCTTTTCTTGGCAAAAATAAAGCCATGGCCAAACACATAAGGCGAGAGATGTACTTACCAGCAAAACAAAGCAATGTTGTTGGTCAGACTGTAGGTCTATCAGCTTTGACAGTTTCATTATTCATTATTATTGGGGGGAGGGATAGCTCAGTGGTTTGAGCAATGGCTTGCTAAACCCAGGGTTGTGAGTTCAATCCTTGAGGGGGCCATTTAGGGATCTGGGGCAAAAATTGGGGATTGGTCCTGCTTTGAGCAGGGGGTTGGACTAGATGATCTCCTGAGGTCCCTTCCAACCCTGATATTCTATGATTCTATGATTATTTTCTCTAACTCTTTTCTGGATATATTAAATGGCAAAAGTGCAGTATTACTCTCAAGTTATATTATTTAAAATTTGACAGTGCATCATAAAATAAATTGGCACAATGAATTAAAGATTCATGAAAGTGACAAGGGATTTCTTTTCAAAAATTTTCTTTAGAGTTAAGCCAGGGTGCTGGAACAATTTGTACAATGGGGGTGCTGAGAGCCATTGAACGAAACTGTAAACCCTATATGATGGAAATCACTGGCAGCATCAGCCCCGCACCCCTAGTTCCAGTGCCTGTGGCCCCAAGCCTACAAGTGAAGTGATTCAGCATGCATAGAATCTTATATGTCCTCCTGGAGCCCCATTGACTTTAATGTGCAGGTGCAGGGATCCTCCCACATGCAGCCACTTACAAGATAAGGAGCTTAGGTTTGATTCTAATAAAGAATCATGGTAATAATGGGACAGAGTGAAAAACTGGACTTCTGGGTCTAATTTTGATTCTGCTGAAGTCAGTGGCAAAACTCTCATTAACTTCAGTGGCACCCATAATTCATTAATACCCTAATAATAAAGCCTATTTATTGCATTCCTTTAATAAAGTGCTTAATCTATTTTTAGGATATATATTTTGTTGGGAAAGCCCTAGAAATAATGCATACATAAATGTTGTTTTCACCTATGAGACCTCTCTCTCTCTTTCTCTCTCTCTCTCTCTCTATATATAACAGATATAGAGACAGACATGGATCTATAATTACACACAAAAACTACATTAAAAGAACATTATTAAGGTTAAAAAGTCAAACACTCAAAAGTTAGGAAGTGCCAGAATTAAGATGCCTGTGCAACCTTAATTTGGCTCCCTTGTGCGTATGCATTAAGATGGTCTAGTTAAATGATTACATACTGTATTTTTTTCAACAAGATCCCTGTGCACAGAATGGACAGTGCTCATTTAATAGGCAGCTATACAATATTTTGTTTTATCCTTATTGTTCAGTGTGTGGCCAGGCCTTATTTATTGCACACTATTCAAACCCTACTCTGAAGAGAGAATTATTATTTTCCATATAGGCTTTTCTGTGGCGCTCATTTCTATAGTACAGGGGTGGCCAAACCCATGTTACTCTTTTACAGTCAAAGTGCAGCTTGCGGAGCCCCTCTATGTCACCCGTTCTCTGCCTACCAGACTTAGGGGGGAGCTCAGGGCTTCTGCCCTGTTGTGGGTCACAGGGCTTCAGCCCTGTGGGAGGCACCTGCCAGAGATCGGGGCTTCAGCCCCACTCTTGCTGAAGCCTCAAGCCCAGGCAGCCTAAGTCTCTAGCCCCACCACCCTGCCACAGGGCAGAAGCCCCAAGCCCTGGAAGTTGTGCCTGGCTCTCGAACTTCTGAAGATTATCGTATGTGGCTCAGAGGGTCAGTAAGCTTGGCCACCCCAGCTATAGTATCTGAGTGCTTCCAGACATTCATTAATTTATCTTCACAACACCCCTGTGATAGGATGGTGGTATCCCCACTTTACAGGTGGGGAACTGAGGCAGAAAGACTTAGGTCAAAAGTATCCACTAATTTTTGGCACCCAATTTGAGATACTTACCTCCTGTTTTTTTCTCAGAGCATGTAATATAATATAGCACTTAATACGTTCAAAGCACAGTTCTCATGGACTTCAGTTGCAGCTGTGAGTGCTCAGCACTTTGCAGTTCAAACTTCTGGGTGGGAAGTCAGGCACCCAGAAAAGGAGGAACACAACTAATGACCACCTCTGAAAAGTTTGATGTAAGTGACTTGCCTAGCATCACACAGTAACTTAGTGACAGAGGTAGAGAAAGAATCGAATTCTCCAGGGCAACATCAGTGTTTTAACCATGAGACTGTAATTCTCTTCCTGAAGTCCCCTGTCTCTTTTACTACACACCTTCCATCTTCTACAACAAACGGACAGGGGTCCTACAGACAAAAGCCTCCTTTATTACACAGTGCTGATTTATCTCCACAGCATGTCCATCATATGCACTGAATGAGGCAGGAGTCTGATGGAAAAAATAGCATTTGTGCTTGTAATTGAAGCCTGTATCATAGTCCATGTGTACATGGGGAAATGAATTAAGATTGCAAGGGGAACCTTAATTCTGGTATTTCCTAATTTTGCGTGCTTGACTTTGCAATATTAATCATGTTGTTTTAATGTAGTTTTTGGTATGGAATTTTCTAGGTTTTTAAATAAGCAAACTGAAAAAAACAGAAATTCCATCATGTAACATATTGACATCCACTTGGAGTACTTTTGGCACCTTAGAGACTAACAAATTTATTTGAGCATAAGCTTTCGTGAGCTACAGCTCACTTCATCGGATGCATTCAGTGGAAAATACAGTGGGGAGATTTATATACACATTTCTTGTTCCCTTTGCATTTGATTCAATGTGATTATTAGGCTGGAATCTTTAGATCCACCACACAGACCTCTGCCACTTGAGCTAACTGAGTCAAATAGCCTGTTCTCATCCTCTGTCTGAATTAGCACCCACTTTGCCAGTGGATTTTATTGATATTTACTGATTTCAGAGGAATGGTGAGATACAGGAATCGGGGGCTTCATTTCAGGCTCTGGAGAGGAGTGTGCTGTAATGGGCACAGATTTTTCTTATTTCCCCAAGCTTGACCACTTCTGCTCCTTTGCCTCCAACCTACCCAATCCTGTCTCTTCCTCATCCGTGGCTCCTTGTCCCAGTCCCATTCTCCTCCTCTAGCCAGTCTCAGGCTCCACTCCTGAGCTTCTTATCCCAGTCCTAGTCTCCCACCACCAGTCGCAATCTTTTTCCCACTCTCAATCTCAGTCTCCTTGCCATTTCAGTGCCAGCTCCCTCTTTCCAGCTCCTCATTCCCTCAGCTTCCAGTCTCAAACCCCACCCCGCCACTGGCTCCCTGTCCTATTATACTGCTCCTACCCTCCCCCCCCACACACACACACAGTCCAGTTCTTAGGTTTCAGAGTAGCAGCCGTGTTAGTCTGTATTCGCAAAAAGAAAAGGAGTACTTGTGGCACCATAGAGACTAACAAATTTATTTGAGCATAAGCTTTCGTGAGCTACAGCTCACTTCATCAGATGCATTCAGTGGAAAATACAGTGGGGAGATTTATATACACATTTCTTGTTCCCTTTGCATTTGATTAAAGCAGTTTCATTCCATGCCTGGACCTGGCCCAACCTGGAGGAGCAGTTCTAGGGAAAGTCTTACTCATTCCCTGAAACTCCAGACCGGAGAAGCTTAGTGGGGGCATAATCTTCTGGAATGAATCTGCAAAGCTCTAGCAAGTCTGTACTCACCATGTGTGAACTAAGATTTTTCAAAGGCTTATAACTTGGCTAAATTTGAACAGATCGTGGGAATGGCAAAAGACGCATCCCTGACACAAAGGCTGTCTCCTTGCTAAAATTAAAGTCCCCGCTCCATAGCATGGATGTTGCTCATATAAAAAGTCACCAGAATTAAAAAGAATCAGCCTGAGGCAGATAGCTGGCATGAAAATTTATTTCAGCCAAAATAGGTAAAGCTTGGTAAAGCAACTGAGAACATAGTCTTGTAATGGGAAGTGCCAGGCAACCTTAATATTAGTTCCACCTGTGATTTAAAAAATGCTGTGTTTTACAGTTATTTGGAGGAAAATTGAAAAATTGGATTATTGGCTTTTTAAAACATTGTTTCATTGTATAGAAATGCCATAAGTATATGTTGCAATTTATGGCCCATACCCTGCAAACTCTTAAACTCATGAGTATCTTTATGCATTTGAGTAGTCCTTTGGAGATCAGTGAGGGTACTCATGTGCATAAACATTTATAGCATGCAGGCAGAAGTGACAAATATTTGAAATTAGTTGTCTTGTTTACAAAATTCAGAAATCAGGCTCCAATCCTATAAATGCGTATGCCGGTCCTTAACATGAAGTCAAGAAGACCCATGCATAAATTTTAACACTTGCATAAATGTTTGCAGGACTGGGATTTAACCGACAAAGAATATTGTTAAAGATGTCATACCCCAAATCCTGTGAGGTTTTTTTTCCTCATCTTTGATCTTTACACATCCCTTTCTAAATTGTATGCTTGTTAAACGTTCTAAATGTACTGTCTCATTTATATTACAAAATCTGATAAGAGTTGTTTTTAACAGGTCTGTTTTTGAGTCTGAAAAGTGGTTGAGGCTTCTTGATGCTACTGCAGAATAAGAGTGAAATAATAATGTGAAGAAAATAGATCAAATTGAAAATTAGAGTTAAAGTATTAAAAAGTCATTTTGAACTGGTTTAAAAATGTATGAGACAGTTTAACTAAGATCACAATATGTTTATTGAGATACTAAATATATTATACATTGGGGTAAAATCATCAACCTACTCTAAAACTTCCATTGATTTCAAAAGGGCCAAAATTTTGCCCTCAGAGTTTTTTCTATTTATTTTCTCCCCTGATTTTTATCTATTTATAAAAAAAAGTTTAAATGCTACAAATTATGTTCAGGAAAAGTGGCGAGTATAACTTCAATGTGGACATAAGAAACAACATTAAAAAACAACTGCTGATAGACTGTAGCATCTAGCTCACCCCCAAACCTGCTAAATCTAACTCATTCGCAGAGCTTAAATTGATGTAAACGCTGTGCTGCTAAGGATTCGTTCTGGTCACTTTCATTAAAATGTTGAATTTTTCTCTCCATGCTTTCTTTTGCTTTATTTGCTGTTAAGCAATACAATATGGTAAGGACTTTGAAATGAATTATATATCCAGACAACATGTTAGGTGTATCGATGAAAATCCTATGACGTCTTAGCATATATCAAGAAAATTTCTAACATAACTTGTTTAACAAAGGTTTTTTTTCTAAATACCAAGAGTTTCATTCAAAGCATTTTACATATTGCATTACTTATCCAAACAGAGCATATGTAAACCTTGACATTTGTTAAAGAACCAAGGATTTAACCAAAAAAGACCAGAACAAATCATTAGCAGAAAACAGATTAAACATCAGAGAAGTGACTGCTTGAAAATATGAACACTCTAACCAAACTCAAGAGATGCTTTCAGCACATATTTAAACAAAAATATTATTTGGTATGTGCAAGCACCTGAAAATATCTTTGATACTTGGAGCTTCACATAGCCAAAAACACAGTGTTACTATAAACAAATCATTTTCAGTAACAGCTTCACAACTTTAGAGATATGAATAGTATGAGTTAAGTCACTTTTTTCTTGTTTAAGAATTGTTCATGATTTTATTCCCATCTGGCTAACTGTTACAATTTAGCACAGTCAGTGTATAATTATTCAATTTAATAGACTTGTCCAATTCTGTTTAAATGTAATACTAATCACTTATTAATAGGGGCATTCTTGTGGTTGCCACTATGTGTAGACTCTGACTTTGAGAAAGGGCACAAAGACAACAGCTGAAGGCCCACAGAATAGTTTTGCAATGAATAAATGCCTGACTATGCAGCTCTTACTTATGTAATTAGCCCCATTGAGATTAGTGTTTGCTACAGCACCTTGAAAAATACAAAATGCTATAAAAGTGCTAGGTATTAGTCAGTAGGGATCTCTGGCTTTATCTCCGGTATCTCCAATCAATCATCTTCCTCTATCTCTCCATTCTTTCTTTGTCCCCCCTCTTGGCTGTTTAAAAAAAACACTTCAAAATAATATTCCTGCTTGGTCTCCTGTGGCCAGAAGGAAACAAGCAGCTACAAACACATATACCAATGAGGAAGAGGAGAAGAGAAATTAGAAGAAAAGAGAAAAAATATAAATAAACAGAAGAAACATAAACTGGTATTTGTTACCCGTTCGTTTCAATGAGAGACTGCAGTGCAGAATTTCTGGGAATAAGTGGTGCTGTATAAGTAAGGAAAACTCACTCTCTCAATTCAAAATGGTGTTGCCAATTCTGTAAATTTCTGTTGTACCCCTGAATCTAGACAGGACTGGGAACATTGGAGAAGGTTCTCTCTTTAGTGGAACGCTTCACTTAGAGAAAAGTTTTCCCAGGTTTCTATATTGATAGTGTAGAATAAAGAGACAGATTACATTAAAATTATAGACAGATTGACACCAAAATAACTAAATTGATTTTAATTGACATCTTTTGTTATTTCACAGTGCTAGTCTGTGTATGGACGCTCATTTTGTATAAATAAGACTCTCTTAATGCAAAATAATTGCATCCATGCACAACTTTCACAAAAGTAACTAACTGTGAATTACAATCAAAACTGTTATTTCAGGGTCAATTTGTGTGTAGACAATTTCTAGTTCTGCAGTGTCTACCCTGCAGCTGGCTCCTCTTTCTTTTTGTTCCTCACAGATTGTTTCTACATTCAACTCCAGGAAGGACTGGGATAAAATTGGGGTACTTTTCTTACAAGGTGAACTCCTCCATTGACTACCCAGACTGCCTCTGGCATAATCACACAATCCCAGGGTCAGGTCTTTCAATCATGATTAATATGTAAGCCAGTGGTAGTTTTCTATGCGTAAAGCCTGCAGCATCAGTCTAGAGTAGGTATAGAAAAGAACAGGCTTCTCTATACTCCTATGCCAATCTGACTCAATTCTGTGTTCAAGGGACAATCTTTAGGTATGATGAGGTTGTTTAATCTCCCTATCCATTCAGTCTTTAACCTGTCTGCTAAGACTGTCAGTAGTAGCAGTAATAATAATAATACCTAGTTCTTATATACTGCTTTTCATTGATAGATCTCAAAATGCTTCACAAAGGTCAGTATCATTATTCCATTTTACAGATTTGGGGAAACTGAGGCACATAGTGATGAAATGTCTTGTGTGATTATCTTACAGCTTCCCTAAACTCTTGGGATTTCATAGTAATTTGGTTAATCTTTCCCTTCAGAGAGTAGCTGATTATTTTTGTTTAGCCACTAAAGAGCAATCCTTTGCACCCCATATATGGATCTTGTCAGTTACGGAGGTAGAGAATGGCTAGATAATCAGGGAGCCACAACTGGCACCCTTACGAATCCCCCTCATTGCTTCACTGAATATAAACTCAGTGAAACAGAGAATCTGGTCATGCAGAATTTTCTGGAAACCTACAAAACCATCAAAAGACTGAGTGTTTAATTCTACTCTGTGACACTGTATAACTGCATAGACTTTTTGAAGTCTGAGATATGGTTGTCATTCTTCCCACAAGTGTAATCACAGACTGTTGGAACACCACTTGTTGTCAACACAGTTTGCAAACTCTAAAAGTTATTAAATTCATATTTATTTACAAAAAAAATTAACACACTTTAAAAAAAATATAACAAAGTAAATTTGTGGACTTTTGAAGCTGAAGACTTTGGGGGCAAGAACAGTTCATGCTGTAGTATAACATGGTTCTGTCCAAATAAAAAGATATAACTCAATAATTTTGTAAAACGTTAACAATTATCTTGCATCAAATTACATCAAACTGGAAAAAATTCTTACATTTCCATTTCAGAATATTATTTCATAGCAATGGAAATGTAGTATTGTCCCTTCCAATGAATTATGCAGATTTTTATGTGGAAAAGCAGAAAACCCTACATGCAAAGATTTCTGAAGTCCTTCCACTAGAAATCAAATTTAAACAATGTAAAAATTTACAAGCAGCTAGTGCTGCTAGTAGTTAGGGCATGATTAATTTCAAGTTCTGCTCCACTGAATTCTGTTCCTTTTGGGTGAACTTCCAGAACCATTTTGGTATGGGGATTTTTTTCCATGTAAAGGATATAAAAAGGTGTGACTTGGGGAAAGGAAAAAAATAATTAATGTCCACCTTCACTCATTCGTGTTGCTGCAGCTTATAAGAGACATGCTGGAGAAAGCCTGTCACATACCTACAATAGCGCCAACTTTTTTTTTTCGTCTAAACATGTAACAATGACTTCCTCCTTTTCACAAATAAACAAACCATGTTCCATATTCTTAATTTTTGGTGCTTTTTCTTCTTAGCAACTGTGCTTTCCAACTTTAGAATCTCTCCTTCAGTTGAGAAAGAAACTTCTTAATATTATTGTTTTATTATGCTTAATTTGAAACTTCATCAAAGAAATTATTGAATTTACCACTCTGCTGCTGTCAGCTTCGGCTGTCTTCTGTGAGTACTTTATGTCTCCAGTTAAAGAATACACTGAAAGTTTAGAGTAAGCTTCCTTTAATTATTATATACCTTAACTCCTTCCTCTCTATTAAATGTCCTGTCTGCACTAGTGACATTTTCTAAAAACTTGTTACCGTTGGTAAGGTAACAAAATGACCCAATGTTGAGAGTCCTAGTGTAGATGGGGCAACAGCTACCACAGGCATTTTTGACACCTTATTAATTAGGTCTACCGTAAGTAGTATCAGAAAAGAATTGTGAGGAAAAATTAAATAAGAAAAATATGTATAGCTTGACTAAGCCACAACTAAAAATCAGGGATACATAAAAAATATTTGAAGGGTCAAAATATCAAGAAGAGAGAAGTGTTATTTTGAATAGTGCATGACAGTATAACAAGGAGTAATGGGATAAAATTAAAAGGGATGATGGAGAGTGAATATCAGGGGAAATGTCCTGACTGTGAGATACTGTTATACTGTAGAATAAGCTCTGAAGGGAAGTAGTGAGGGTGCCATTGCTTGGGACTTAAAACTAAATTAGACAACACATATATAACAGTCACCAATCCTGTTTTGGCAGAGATGATATAATAGGCATTTTTCATTTCTAATCTCCATGATTCTATGAACTACTTTAATGCACCTAATTAAAATTGTTGAAAATAATGTATGGACTACCCAAAATGGGTAAATTAGAACAGGTTCTATTGATAATTGGAAGAAAGACGCTTGTAAAATTTGGTTATGCTTGCTTAGCTTAATTCTTTGGTAATAGACACCTTAGATAACTGTATTTTCTTCACCATTTTTCTCTGAGGATTTGCTACACAATGTGAGATGTGTTACACAGAATATGAGAGGATTTTACATGCCTAATGAGAGAAAGGGAGACATTTCTATCAGTTGAAGTGTTGATTTTCTTAAAATAATATTGTATCTATGGCATTCTCTATATATTATTCTCTTGTCTATTAAATTACCCATCTTGTCTCGCGCTGCTTGTTTGTAGAAATCAGTAGTTGCATTACAGTATTTGTATAGATGTTACTAAATACTGAATAATTTCATAAGATTTAAAAGTTTTTTGCGGGGAGTATAATGTCTTTTTGTCCCAGTTCTGGTTTCATCAGCACTAATGGCAAAACTTTCTTTGGCTTCAGTTAGAGCAAAGCTGGCCCATCGTATTTGTACTGATGTATCAAAACAATAACCAGTTAAATAAATAAAACTTCCAATCTTGTTCTTTGTGTGGTTACAAAACATCTTTAATTATAAGAGTGACTTGTTTCTCTAATGTATCTTGTGCATATTCTTTAAAATAATTTCAAAATGGACAGGTAGGGAAACTCGTTTGGAAACTACATTGCCTATGTCTAATAATTTTGCAGTTTATTTTCCAAAATACTGTACTATATTTACAAAATTACTGCTACAAGCTTCTTTTAAACCTTGAAATTATTTTGAAGAAAAAGCACAAAGACAAAAGACACAAGCTATGCAAATGTATAAACTACCAAATTAGACATGTTGATGAAAGAATTTTTACTTTATTGTATTAAAAATAATCTAATTTGACTGAACTGATGACATATTTTCATGCCACTTGTTTGATTGTATAGCAAAGGACATATCTGATTCAGAAATGGGTCCATTTCGTAAAGAGCGGATATCGTTTCGAGACCATCCAGTCCAGCTTAGTGGGGGATGGGGAAGTGGCAAGAAGAAAGCAAAACCTTTGAAGAATTAGTTTAAACTTCAACATGCAAAATGTGTGGAGAGCTGTTTCTTTTCAAGAGGTCTGTGATTATCAGTTGTTTCAGGATTCTAGATATGTTACCAATTAGATATAAAGTTTCAGAGAACTATGTTTTGATATGTTTTACCCTACATGTTTTGCAGGTTTTTTTGTTTTGTTTTTGTTTTCTGGTGACGATATTCTATAATATCAGATTTTGTATTTGCGATTGCTTCTGTGTTCATGTGGCATGGAATACAGAATCCATTAACTTTTGTTACTATAATGTGATTTGTGGGTTTACTCATAACAACTAGTTTAGATGTATAAATGCAATAATAGGTCATGATTATTATTGAGCATGTATGTTAGAAACTGAAGTACTGATTTCTTATAATACAATAATAATATATATCATGTTTATACTTATGAACTTTGTTGTGACCTCTAATGGCCAAGAATGGCACCCTGAGAAAAGTCTACATATATGTATGTATTGAAGAAACAATTGAAATTCTCAGCATGTTAGAAGCTTATAAAATGCAAGTATTTGTTTCTAGTAAGATGAGAGGTGCGTATTAATTCTAATGCTAAATTATGTTAGTACTGTTCTGTTATGACACTAAGGCAAGCTGCTAATGTTTTATACATTCAAGGACTTCTAACATTTTTTTTCAGTGAAAAATTGAGTTCACCATCCTGAAATTTTCTCCTGTGGTAGTGTAGCATTACATCTTTAGGTCAATGATAGGCAGTCTCTATTTGTTCAAGAAATTGGTCTCATTCAAACTAATGCACGCATGCGTAAAAGTATTGTGAGACAGCTTTAATGAAGGAAGCCTGAGAAGTACTATGTTTATCTTTAGCATGCTTGAAGTGGGTGCATAACTCTCATTGTTTTTAATAATTACTATGTTTATCCATAGACAGGACAGAAAAGGTTGTTAGATTTGTATTCCTATTTTTAAATGGTTTCTGTTTAGAAGGTGGAAATTGCTAATTGCATATAGAGAAGCAAGTCTTTGGTGTTTCCTCATCTGTTTGCTTTTGTCTCATGCTTTCTTGTGAAGCCTTAAACTGCTACAAACTGAGACTGAAGTGGGAAGGCTAATGGGGCTTGAGATGTCAATCAATAAAGAAAACATAAATTCTTATGTTGTCATTGTTTTTGGAACATGGTGTAAATTCCAGAAGACATTGTTATGTGAAGTGTCAATCATATTGTCTTCTTTTAACATCCACAAGTGAATATGGATTGGAAGTATTTTACTTTATCGTCTTTTACTCTGAACAATCCAAAGGAAAGCTGCATTAATACTGACGTTTAAGGACTTTTACTATTCACATGCAAAGTCATGAAGCTGATCTCTGCCATGTAATTGCCTCGTTATTTAAAAGGAACAAAAATATTCTCTAATTAAAATCTATGTGCTAATTTCTTATCATTTAAAATTTTGAAAAAGATAAATTGCTGCTTACTCCAGTGAGCCTGCTATTCATACTGAAGGCTAGTGTGACAGAATGCTGGAAAGTAACTGGTGAGCCTGCACTTTGATCACTTAGGCACCAGTCAGTTCCTCTGTAAAAGGCTGATTGGGGAATATGCCACTAATTCGCTGATCAGGGTGGGAGGGCTGATGAACCTATTAGCCATGAGCTGAGGAGTATAAAAGAAGACGAAGGAAGGAAGGGGAGAACCTGGGTTAGCTGATCCCAAGAATGCACTGAGATCTCAAGGACGGGAGACTCTGTTCGTCTCTGGATGCACCAGACTGTATTGGTGATTTGAATTACAAATAAATTCACACAAAATTGCTATTACTGGACCAAATCTGAGAGGTTTCTGGGGCATCTGAGGGTGGGGACACCAGTTACATTATTCAGGGTAAGCCAGTTACCTTATTCAGGATGAATAGAAATGTATCAGTGGAACTGCTTATGGAGTAAGCTGCTATTCATGATAAACAAGAATATAAAATGCCCATAAGTGGTTTGTTACAGCATCCAGTTCTTTAGATGTGGGCACAAATTGGTACTTACCTGATCAAATACCTGTTTTAGATACTTAATGCTAATTTGAATATCCAGATGCACCACTACATGTCATGTAGGTGTCCAAATTTGAAAACTATGACTACCATTATATTAACAAGGATGGCAGGAAAATCTTCTTCCATCACTGAAATAACATGAAAAAAGAAAAGGAGTACTTGTGGCACCTTAGAGACTAACACATTTTTCTTTTTGCGGATACAGACTATACAGCTGCTACTCTGAAACCTGAAATAACATGGTTTTCAATATGTGCAGCTATACGGTCACTAAGTAGATTTCTGACTGTGTTTTACCTGTGTATCAGCTAAAGTAGAGGTCCGAATGTAACAACTAGCAATTCAGATTCATTATGTGATTTGACACACACCCATGGGTGTAGCAGGTGGCAATCTGCACCCCACTGCACATGTGAGAGCAGCTACAAATGAAGGGGATTTGTATTTCCAAATTCAGGCTGTGTAAAGGGGAACTGTATCTACTTTCGTCAGGGCAGCACTGCAGATTTTCAAAAGTTAAGAACCGTCATCTCCAAGCATGAATAAACTGAAAACTGTTTATGCCAACTGATTTGGCATCATCATTTCAGGTGCATACTATGTGATGAGTAAAGTGGTAGTTTTGTCTTAACTGCTCTACAATATAATCTGTGAGCAAGTACTCTGAAGTGACAGAATTTTGTAGCGAACTTTTTTTGTTATAGTATTGTACTTATTCTGCTATTCCACAAATTAGCATTGTCATGGTGGTGTTTAAACAGCATATCCATCCAAAAGTCAAGTATGCCAAGATATGCTGCAGCCTTTACTACATAATGTTGCAATGTCATATCAGAGTATACAATTTGCTTTTTCAAAGAGCCCTATTATTTGATCAGAACATCAAAGAGGCACTGGATCTGGTCAGATATGGACAAAGGGGTCTGATCCAGCTCCTATTAAAATTAATGGGAAGACTTTCATTGATTTCAGTTGGAGTAGAATGGGACTCTTAAGATTGTGCAAACATTTTATAGTGGAATGTACACAACTTTGTAATGTCTGATATTATGAATAATAAGTATGGATGTCTAAAGATGGCAACATATTTATGAGACATGACATCTCTTCCACTGTCAATTGGGACCCCGTTCTTTACAACAGTCATTTTCAACCTGTGGTCCGCTGACCCATGGGGGTCCACAGACTATGTCTAAGATTTCCAAAGGGGTCCTCACCGCCATTTGAAAATTTTAGAGGTCCATAAATGAAATAAAGGTTGAGAACCGTAGCTTTACAACACAAAGTCGTATGCTACTTCCTGTATACATCAGAAAATACTTCCTAGTTAGGAACATGGTCAGAGCATTTTCAAGGAAAAATTTCCTAGGGAGCTAGTTCTGTTTTCTGAAGTCAGAACAGGAATGTGTGGCATGAGGAAAAGCTGATATAGACTAACACTGACCCTGTAAACTGAAAACCCTTCTCCTCTCCCCATTAGTAGCTTAACAAACCCAGATCCATAAAATCTGAGACCACAGTCTTCTAGAAGTTCTACTGTCCATATGGTGCACCAGCATTCTTAACAACAATCCATCAACATTTCCATCTAAGGCTTTCTTTTTCTTTGTACGTCCTATAAATCAGGAAGAAAAAATTAATGGGAATATCCACTTAAAAAGTCCTCTGGTGAGTGTATAGAATGCATTCTCAGAAACCTAAAAATGCAGTGATTCCAAATTGGGATTGAACTGACCAACATAGAAATATACATAGAGAGATTTGTTATAACTGTGTCATTTACCAAATCAATTTGAAAGACTTTTGAAATTTTTACATGTATTCTCCTCTGATCCAAACACTGAACTCTCTTTGCCTATCTAACTTGCAGCTACCTGATTTCCTTCAACACCATAGTATCTGAGCTCATAAAATGAGAACTTTTTTTTAACTACTTGTTTATTTAGAAAGTTTTTAACAGGTTTATAGCTATTTGAATACTGGTAATCACAACATCCTCAAATGGAGAGACTATATCCAAAATTGAACATTATTGCTTAGTTAGACTAAAATGTGTCAATGATGCTCAAATAATCTGTGCTTGAATGACCAAGTACCGTAATTATATATGCCTCTTGTTTACTATACAGTCCATTCTGCTTGTATAGTAGACAGTTATTAAACAGTAACCTTATTTTAACAAAACACTATTCTTCAAAATGCTCTCTTCTTTTAACTGATCTCCATTTAACAAGGTGCTGCTCTATTTACAGAAAATATATTTTGGTTGATACAAAGAAAAAATATTCTACAGATTTCTTTTTATGTAGGGTTAGTGCTGCATTTTACCTTAATGGAGCATCATAATTAATTTTAACAGGCCTGTCCCTTAAAGGTGGATCTACTCTATGATGCTATAATTTTCAAAGATGCTCCCATAACTAGGATCTATATCAGTCCACAGATACACAGGAGCAAAACTACCATTTGATTGCCCACTGCACAAATTACAGGCACTGCAAAGAATGTAGTTGATTAACAGCCTTTTGATTGCAGTGTCACAACATAGTAAGGCAGTCATGGAAATGTGTATTTATGGAGATACATTCTTTCCTTGATGAACGACAAAGTTACTCCTATTAGCAGTAATGGAAGCCAGGTTGTACTGGAAAGCGATACCTTAAAGTGACATTGTGTAATGAGAAAAATCCTTACGAAAACTAGTTTTTATTGGATGTCCCCAATAATACAGAAGAGAACTGAACCATATTATGCATGATTAGGTTGCCAAATTTCCAATCTTAGATCAAAGCTGTTTGTACTAAACTGTACTAGCATAAAAGTCTTACACCAGCTATCTTTGTTGCTTGTTTTATTTTTTACCTGCATAAGTGGAAAAAACCAGATTATCTAATTTTAATCTTTTTAAAGACTTGTGAAAAATATTATCCTGGCTTGGTATGGGAGTTATAAACCTAGTAAAACAAGATTCAGCGCTGATTTACAGCCTCTGCAGGCCTAAAAATTGATAGTGGAACCCATGGCACATAATTAACTAGAGTCTGTAGGATAAATTAGATGAGACTGGGATTCTCAAGGGAATTTGGCATTATTCCAGTTTAAAATAGAAAAGGAAAAATTGTCCCTTCTCACACAAGGGAAGAAAAATGGCCTTTCTGTAGGAAACTTAGGGAAAAGACCTCCAGCCCACCTGTAGATTAACAGGTTTGCAACATATCCCTCTATTCCAGCTCAAGGCTGCTGGCACTGTATATTTTATAGGTGTTGGTCTTGTAGTAGTTCCTTGCCCTGTCCCCAACTGCCCTATCTACATGTTGTGCAGGGGCAAGCTGATCACAACTTGTAGCTTGCACTCCTCATTCCCCCAACTCACTCAGGCAACTCATGGTGGTGCAGAGGGCCTTGTATATGTGGTTGGGAGACTTTCTCTATAAATACTGAAGAGCTCCTTACATTTCAGCCAACCTTGCAACTGTCTTGGAATTTCCAGTAACTTGAACAGAGACACTGTGTAATCAACCCTAATCCTCTGTTGGACAAGCCTTTTCTATGGGGATTTGAAACTGACATGAGTAAAATTGTGAAGAGGGAGCATGTATGGGTATAATGACATACAAATAGATGCCTACTTATGGACAAATGACTGGACAGGTACACTTTTTGATAGTCTAGCTAAATAATGTTGTTCAGGCTGGTTAGCAAAATTCTGCCTGCCCCACACTCCAACTAATTAAATTATTTTGTGTTTGCTGGGATTTTGGGTTGATTGGTTGTTTTGAAACTGGAGAATTTTCATTCCGTTTTCTGTATTTCCTTTAAGCGTCAACATTTACTTTGCTGCACCTGCATACTAAAGAAAGCCAATTACCACTGATCAGATAGTAGCCAAGTGTCCTGATGGCTGAAATTCAGTGGTCTCTTCAATCTCTAAGGGCAAGCATGTACCTTTTGTGCTGTAGCTGATATTTGATTGCATAACTCATTATGTTGAATCTTAATACCTGTAAGAGCACAATGCAGTTAGTTAAGACTTTAAATCAGCTCGTCCGGTGTTTCTCTATACAAACCAATTTTCGAGGGAAAGTTGCTGCTGTGTAGCTAAGTCTTTGTAAATTAAATAAACACTAAGAAATAAAGACGGTAGGTAACTCCTGTATTTTTGTATTGGTATTGTCTACTGCTGTGTGTCACGATTTTTAAGAGTATTAAAAGAACAAGGTTGATTCTAGTTGCTGTTGATGGAGATAAGTTATTTTCCCTCGGGATGATTGTAATAATATGATACCAGTCATTTCAACAGGACAGGTGTTCTGCCATCATCATCTGCAAGAGATTCGAGTGTCTGCCCATTTGCAAAAACACAGGACTAACGTGAATTCTTTCTCTGCACTGTGTAATGTGTTCTTTGTATTTCACCTAATTTAATTCAGTTCCTCAGCAATTTTCTTTTAAAAACAATTTTCTTAATGTGGGAAAAGAAGAATGCCTGCCACAGAAAGCAAATACTATTAAGCAGATGATGGAAGTGGAGGCAGTCCAAGAAAATTAAACAGGCTCAACTAAATAGTGATTTCTAAAGACTTTTTTTCCATTCCTCACAAATAGTTTCTTATTAAATTGGAACCTCTATGAAGAACTGGACTGATGAAATTGAGTGAACTTTTTGCTGCTAAGGCGACGTTAGTTCACAGAAGCGCAGTACAGCGGCTCCTTAAAGACCACAAAGGAATCTCTATTTTTAAAATGTCATAGTTAAAAACTGAGTGATCAGGTAGTTTCCCTTCTTTAAAAGCAGAAGTTTCATTCCTTATTTTGGGCCCATTCCCATTGATTCCCATTTTTTTTTTTGTCTGAGAATAGACCTCTTAGCCAACAGTTGTTATGTGTGGATCCTACTCATGTTGATGTCATTTTCATTAATACTCATCTGCTTTGTTTCTGTTGCAGACCGTGCATCTTAAAGGCTGGTCGAGTCCATTTAGTATATTGTATAGCGTGAGGTGATTAAAGTCAGTCTCTTGATCCGGACAGCGTTGGTATTGTATTTGTATGTTCCTTATTTGGCGTTTCAGACCCCACTGGCTATCAAGGATGCGATCAATCTGGTTCTGTTCTATGTCCAGGACGTGCTATCCTGCTTCGCTTCAGATATAGGTATACAGGGCTGCCCTGTGACCAGGATACAAATCAAGGCGTCGAGATCAGTCTTCCCTTGGTTATTTGATCGCACCAACGATTTACGGGCAGTAATGCGGTGATACACGTGGCTTATGTTTGAGCTTGACGTATCCTACTTTGTGCCATTTGTCTGCATCCCCCGATAGGCAAATGCCTCGCCATAGGGCTCAGGCTCGTTCTGCCACAGTGGCAAGTGGAGGTAGGAGTTTTGTCTAGACAAGTTACCTACCCCCCTCTGAATATTTTAGGCAATTTGTAATGCCGTGGGTTAATTCTGATTGCACAATTTCGAAACAAAAAGAATACTGTCTGTAGCCATGGACGGGAGATGGGGCTTTATTTGCCAATATCAATATTTGTATGGAAAGCTTAAAATATGTTGTTTTCCCAAGAGTTAGAGTTTAAAGGGGAAAGGAAAGCACCGTGGATGAAATATCAGCAGCACATCGGTTACCCATTCAGTCTTTTTTTTTTGGGGGGGGGGGGGTATTCACCTAGATGCTCATGGTAAGAAAGGCCGAGCAAGAACCTTTAGTTAGCTGGGAATAAATGCTCCATTAAGCACTCAAAACAGCTCAAAAACTACAAAACGGTTCTCACCGAAGGGCAAAATAATGCTGAGACTCTCCAGATCCAAATCCTGAGAGGGCAGAATAAAATCGCTTTGTGGCTTTCGGCCTGGGCGCTGTATGAGTAATGATGAAGCTGAATTACCCATTTTTGAATCTGATCTGACGTTTATGTTGCATGGCGAAAAGCAGCGGCCTTTCAGCTGATCTAAGCTTGAAAACTAGCAGTCCCTGTCAATGTGGGTCTAAATCGACTCAATGTAGCCGTTTGTTAACGCAGGCTCCATAAATAGCGACCCTTTTTTTAGCCCTTGTGCGATCTGTAACCGACTTTCTTTAGCTTCGTGCTGCAAACCAAGAATTTCGACCTATATTTCATGTGGTGGTGTTTGTTTTTTTTAAAATCGTGAGATGACAACTCAGCCCTACGCCCACCCACAGCAGCCTCCGCGATATTTTCTGTGTCTTGGCGTCGCTGCGGTAATGTCTCCCGTATTGATTTAGAATTGTCCTAATAGTAATCAAGAGGCTAGCAAGGTAAGAGTGTATGACCATGACGGGGCTTTCTTAGGTGTGTGAAGTCTTGAATGTCTTAGAGTCCAAATCGGGGCTAGGTTGATTCACTTTGGGGTGGTTCTACAGAGAGAGGCTTTTTTAAAAAATGTAATTTAGTTAGGAGTCTTCGAAAATTAAAACTCTCAATTAGCTCATTTTCAAAAAAAAATACACATAAGAAATTAATTCTGCTGGGAAAATGAGCAGCAAATGTTCAACTTTCACTTACTAGCGGGCTTGTTTAGTCATGTTTGGGCCTCTTTTTCTTAATGTGACTATTTCTTTGATGTGGAAAACGGTATTTCTGTTTTTCTTTATATGTATCTCCTTGATTTATTAGACAGGATGGCATGGGGGGTCAGGCCCCATTTCAAACAAAGTTTTCAGCTGCTGCAGTGGAGACCTACCTCAGCTATCCCCCCCTCTCATTTCGAACTAGTGTATCCTTGTAAAGAGTGCGAATTGAATAGGGTCTAGATGCTCCACCTCCTCTAGGGGCTCGATCCAACTCCTAGTGATGTGACAGGAACTCTTTCTAGTGCCTGCGGGCAGTTAGAGCCGGCTCTAAAGTGGAGTACGGGACACGGTCGGGTCCTGGAAACCTGCATTCTTGAGTAGCTGGTCTCATCCTTATGACACTTACTGCTCAAATGTCAAACCCTTTACAGACCTGATAAAGAGCTACTATAACCTCCATATAATGTGCAGATTGAAGTCTTGTTGGGTTTGTTTTTGCAACACACGGGAAAAAGCTTCATTATCATTTAAATTAGATCCAGTTAAGAGCTTAGTCTGCTTTTGTGGAGCATCTCTGTTGAGATTCCCTGTTGAGCTCAGATTAAATCCATATCACACACTACTATCTCATACCATTTTGTTTGTAGGGAAACGTTGGGTGGTTTAAGAATAGTCATTGCGTACTCCAAATGGAAATTCATCAAAGCTGGCGTAGTTTTGGAAACAATTTCGCTGTTTTCTGCACGAGGAAAGCAAACCTTTACGTTCCCTACATGTGCTGTATTCTTCTTGAACACCTATTTGACGCAAATTAAACTGACAGGAATTTTCTTCTTTTTATCTGTGCAGGTGTCATAAAAGAAATCTGCTAAACCAGTAAGGTATTGTCAAAACACCAAACGGTAGATAGCGCAGCGTTACTGCTATTTTGCCCTTGGCTGGATTGTAGATATGAACGGAAAGTGCCTGACCTTGCATTCCTTGGGTTTTGGCTGTGGGATCGGGACCGGCGTAACTAGTAAACGATCCGTTTGTTTTAATTTAACACAGATAGAGATGAAAGGGGTTTATTAGAGCCAGTCAGTCTTTTTCTTCTGCACTGGATTAAATATTAAAATATTCGGTAAAAAACTTGATTTATTTGTATGTGCTAACTGAGCCTACAGAGCCCAGATAGCAGTAAAATTTCTCCAAATATTTTTGATTCAACATTTTTCCCCTCCAAAGTATGAAATGCGAAGGGCATCTGTCTATATTGAACCAACATTGTATGTTTTAATGGGGCGCGGCGAGGGGGAAAGTTTCTTTCGTCCTTGGAAAGAAAGTTCATCGGTTTGGACACGACTTGTTTATAGAACTTAATAGGGCTGAATCGGGTCCTTTAAGTATCCTGAGTGCTACGGTTAAAACGGATTCAGTATTTTAATGCACTGAACATGAAGTAACTCATTCTAAACGGCGTGTAAATACATTTTAAAATCCTGGCATTGTATGTTTGTTATAATAATATTTGATTTGTTTTTTTTTTATTTGATTTACCAACAGAATGTGTTGGTAAAATGTAAATCAGTTAATCCATATTGACAAGTTTCAGAGTAGCAGCCGTGTTAGTCTGTATTCGAAAAAGAAAAGGAGTACTTGTGGCACCTTAGAGACTAACCAATTTATTTGAGCATAAACTTTCGTGAGCTACAGCTCACTTCATCCATATTCTACACCTATAAAAGTTGGCTTCTCACAACCCCTTAGATAATTTTTGGTGAATATTTCTCAAGTCACATCATTCATGTAGGTTGCACTTTTTATGTTTTATTCGCCTCTCTTTGGATCGCCCATCGCCAAAAAGAAGGTCAAGTTAGTAATAACTAAGTTTTAGAAAATGATTCATAACACTGTAGGCTGGTGTATTTGTTTTGATGGCTTTCATTTCAGTGAAACTCTCGAGTTAGTCTGAGATAGTACAAATCTATTTAAGCATGAAAATCGTGGGTGGGTGAAGCCTCCACAAAGGAAACAGAGGGCACATAAAATATTGAACCATTTGGCCACTTGCCATTCTACATAACATTCAATTACTTTCGTTATTTTCATGGACCTTTTTTTCCTTTCCCGGCAGTTGACATGTTCGGTCATATTCAAGTTTTTTTTTTCTCTCCCTAGCTTCCCTTACTGGTATACCTCAAATTCACTTTGTAAAATAACCCTGTAAAAGCATCCATCTTACAACCCCTATAGCTTGTAATTCCCTTATCATGGGGTTGTGTTAACAGCTCGGGAAGAAAACCGTAATTTAGAGAAGCCAACCCGGGCAGTAAGAGATTTCTCTCTGCCACTCAACCTACGCGAATAATTTCTCTTTTCCACAAATATATGTCGTGTTTGCAGCACAGGCAATGAAACCAGCTTGTTGTTTGGAAGACATCAGTGGTGTAAAGTAGATCCCTACAGTCCAGGCCAAAACGCCCTGCCTGACCCTAATGCTAGAAAAACACTGGCTGAAATAGAGGGTGGGGGTGGTCTTATTTGAAATTTACAAAGGAAATCCCTGAGCCTTGCTGGTGTTTTAGTCCGCTCTCTTTGTTTAAACAAACTGAAGACGTAAGGGAATTCCCTGGAGAGTGGGACATTAATTGAGCCGTGAGCTGATGCCCATAAATATAGGGACTGGGCAAACTGGAGAGACAATGTGAGCAGCTCGTCTGGGCTGTAGCTCCAGGCAGTTTGTCGCAAATCACGATGGTTGCTTCAGTGGAGAAGTCTTTCCGGCTCATCCAGTTCTCTCCCCCCCCCCGCACCCCCCAAGTAGGTTTTGTTTTAAAATGCGCGATCTGTTTGTGTTTGATGTTTGCTCATGATTCACTCCTGTTGACTATCTTAGTTTAGCTTCCTGATCGCGCTCCTAGAGAGCGAATTGATCCCGACGGGAAGGGGAAAGGAAGCGAAAGAAGCCAAGGTCACTAAAGTCCTCAAAAAAGTTCAGAAGTTCCGAAACCTCAGGGCCGGGAGCCACTTGGCCGCGGATCATCCGGGGGTGATCTCGGGGGACAGCGTTTCCCTGGCGAGCTCGCGTTCGCGGCAAGGGCAAGCGCCTTCACACCCCCTCTGGCCACGAAACGTCTCTTCATCACACGCAACACCCTTGCACAGCAGGTTCAGGAGATCCTTCATCTCTGGAAACACAGCGGCACATCTGCGCGCTGCCCTTACTCCCGGGGCGGGCTGGCTGCTGCACTCAGGGAAGCTGCCCTGCAGAAAGATGCTTTTCAGAGAGAGCGAGCGAGAGCGCTCCCGGCGCTGTGCGATTTGCCTCCTCCTCTCCTGAGATCTTCAGAAACCCTTTACAAAATTTTCTGCAGCTGAAGGCAGTTTGCACTTTCGAGTTCTGAAGAATAATTTTACGTATGTGGCGCCAATTCCCCCCCCCCCGTCCCCCCCAGTTACGTCCTTCCACCCCTTTGAAATCAGCAGAATGGCACGGATGTAAATGGGAGCAGAATTTGGCCCGTAAACACGCAATATAACAATGGGGGGGGGTACCCCCATGCCGCCGCCCTGTCTGTAAGAGATTCAGACAGTGCTATCGTAACCAGCAGCCTCTGAATCAAGGTGCCGCTCTAGGCGGGAAAGGGGTTGAGAAGCTGGAGTGGGGGTGACCGCAGGCGCTCAGCCCCTTCGCATGGAGGGGTTTTCCCTAGAGCTAGAAGGCACCAAGCATCCAGGGCAAGTGAAAGTGACGGTCTCACTTCGGATTCTCTGCGGGCTGCAGCTCCCCTCCTGGTGTGCGGGAGTCACTCGGCGCTTGTTAGGAAAGCTCAGAGCTGTGACATTACCAGGAACAGCCTTTCCAGCTTTGGAGCCCCCCCGGCACCCAGAGCGCTCTCTCCTTGCCAGCCAAGTGCCGGGGAAGCGTTTATTACGGGAGTTTGCCACCAAGCGGGCCCTCGGTTTAAGCACAGGGCTGCGCGTCCCTCTCTAGCAGGGATCCCGTGCACCGACAGTGTTTTTCCTCGCGTCTCTGTGGAGAGTCCAGGCTTGATGTCTGCTAGGAACCGGTTTTACAGGCAGATGCGCTGTTCCTTGTCCCCGGCTTCCCTGCAGTTTACTAGCTGCCTTTTAAGAGGGACATTTATTGGGATAAAAGTGCACTGCGGGCTGCAACAGCCTTGCATGTGGCTTTCATTTAAAAGACACCGAGCATTTTTTTTCCCAAGGCGTGTAGTGCTTTTAAGGCATATTTGTAGACGCGCTGACAAGGCTGTAGCACACAGAGATACCGATGGCCTGGGATTATTGGTCTATTTCCTCGGGTCAGCGACAGGCGTGGAGTTGGATGGCGGAGGGGGGAAATGTAACCTTCCTCGCACAATTCGCTCAGGCGACTGAACGTAGCATAAGGAGGAGCAGAGAGGCGACCAGAGGTGCCTGCTGGCCTCCGCCTGCGACCCTGCGGCTTGGCTGAGCGAGGCTTGCAGGACGCAGCTCGGGCTGAGTCCACAGCCACAGCAGGTCTGAGCCCCAAAGGCGCTCCACCAAATGTCCTGTTAAAACCTGTGATCCAGCGAGAGGAGCAAACCTAGCTCTGGACCTACCCAGGCATCCACACACCCAGGAGCGTGCCTGCCTTTCCCATCCTGCGCCTCCCCGCACCCGCCGCGGCGTTCTCCCCACCAAGCAAGCGGGACATAAAAACCGCTTCTTTCAAGTGGGTGTTTCCACTGATGGTCCAGCTCCGCTCTCGCCTCTTTGCTGATACGTTCACTAGACGCCGACGGGGAGGTCTGACTCCAATGCACTACATTGTTAAACCGTATAGCTTCGTTTAGGGTTCATCTAATGAGAGTCCGTTACCATCAGAGCTTTAGGAGATCTCTGCTAGAACCTATAAAGCAGAGGGCACAGGGGCGAAAATGTAGGCTAGACAACGTGTAATTCAGTGGCGCTACAATGGCTGTTAGATAGCGAGAGATTCCAATGCAGAGGAAGCTAGACAGCCAAGCCCATAACCTAGGGCACAAGGAAACATTAAATATTACAGTGCTTAGGAAGTGGCATTTATATTAACAAATTAGACGGATCTTTTAGCCAGGATATGTGTTAAACGAACACACAGGAACGTAGAGTTTTAGCTAGATACCCTAGAAATGGTCATGAGACTAAATCGGCCTTGCCTACAATTCTGGTACCTTTCTGGTTTAAAAGCAAGCAGGGATGTTCATTTTAATGTTGGTTTGTTTGTGTTTTTTAACTTCAATCTATTTAGATGATAGAACAGCAGAGAGGAAATGCTTAAAAATGAGGGTTTCCCCCCTTTTCTTTTAACTGCCCTTCCCCACAGCAAAGTGGGGCAATAAATAATAGGACAAGAAGGGGAAAATGATTATTCGGAAGGAAGAAAATAATTCCTGCCGAATATTCAGGTCACCGAAGTAGCCTGATGTTGTTCACTTTAGGCCCTAGCTTGTCTATCTAGTTTACTACTAACAGGTCTATTAACAGCCAAATCAATCCATTCACATACCTATACTTCAACAGCTCACAAAAGCTTAATTTGTACAACAGTTTTGGAGATGAAAGAGAGTCCATGTTTTAGTTTGACTGAGCTACATTTTCAAATAGCCTTGAAAAGAAAGACGGGGAAGCTGACTAGTCCTCACCTCTGATGTTAGTAAGTTACACCTCTGGTGTGGATGCTTTTAATACTAATGTGGAAATTAGGGACTTTTTTTTTCTTGTTCTGTTTCCGCAGTTTTTTAATGATCGACTCTATAAGATGTATTAGTAGTAAATATAGCCCACATGGTGTCATGAGTTTTAAAAGGTCCGCATCGATTTTAATGGAAAATTCTGCTTAAAACTGATGATATGGCATATCAATGTGAAAAATTGAACATGATTTTGAAGACTACCCAATCTGGAGGGACAGAAGAGAACCATATCACTGAAATATTGATTTATTTGAGAGGAGGAGTGTTGCGAGGTGGGATCTAAGCTTCTCTGGTGATTAAATAATTAGATCATAAGTCGACCGAAAGAGCAGAAAAAGGCATTTTCCCGCTCTCTCGTGATTAGGGTCATTTCTAAATATTTTTGTCTTCAAAATGTAAATCTGTCTCTTTTTCTGTTCTGAATCCTCCACGTTATGCAACGGGGGGGGGGGGGGGCAATAAAGGTAAAAGCTTCACGATTTATGTGCTTTGTCTAGAGTATACCTCTTTTCTAACATAAGTGTTATTTTTTTTTCTCTCTATACTATTTTTGTTGCCGTGACTCGGCGATCAGTTCCCCAAGAAGCACTAAAGGGGTGACTAGACATTTTCAAAATGTGATTTTTCCCCCTCCCTTAAAGTCGTTAAATGTTTTAAGGTCTAGAATGCTTAAGATAAGGGAAACATTTAGTCTCTTTATACGCATACACAAAACCAGATTTCGAGTCTGCACGGTAAGTAACATCTAAGAGATGGAGGAGCTAGTTTTCTCTTGGGCTAATTTCGGATGTAAGTTTCTTTCATTCCTTCGATTCTCCCTTTCGCACAACCCAAACAAGCCCCAGGGCGTTTCGTTTTCTTACTTTGGGACCGAACTCCCCATTCATGTGAATAAGAAGCGGAAGAAACCCCGGTTGTTAATTTCACAGCTCCAGATCATATGTAGCCCTATCTCTGTGTCGTTCCAATAGATTAAATACAAGCCCGTTAGAATGGAATTTACCTCCGAAAATGTATTGCTCTAAACTTTTCGGGGAGGAGAAGAAGGAGGGAGAATTAACGCACTTTCCAGAATCCCCCGGAGAAATGTGAATCCAGCGAGGTGGGGGGAAATGTGTCTTTTCATCTGTTTGCCCCCACCCTCTAGCGCGTCTGTGTGTCTGTCCGCTTGAACGGGATCTGTCTGGCTAAAGTGGGCCTGGGTCTCCCTCCAGTGTTGGGATTAGGTCTAGAGGGATCTGGGGTGGAGTTACACTGGTCGCCTATTTTCATATTCATTAGCAATGGGAGGTTGCGCAAGGAGCCCTGCTGAGCTTCAAGATATAAGAGCAATTTCGGGTTCCCCCTTTCAGGACAAGACAAATCAAAGGCTCGGAGGCAAAGCAGCTCCCTGAGCTCCGGAGGTCTCCCTCCCTCCCCTCCCTCCCCCCCACCCCAGCTCACAGGCCAGCCTCTGTCTAGGGAAGAGGCTTCCAAGCAGCTTTAGATGATTATGGATTTTCTGAGCGAGAAGTTTGCCCTGAAGAGCCAGCCGAGTAAGAACAGTGACTTTTACATGGGAGCAGGAGGCACTTTGGAGCACGTTATGGAAACTTTGGACAATGAGTCCTTTTACAGCAAGACTTCAGCCAGCAAATGCGTGCAGGCCTTCAACCCTCTGCAAAGGGCTGAGCATCATGTGAGGCTGGAGAGGACCTCGCCCTGCCAGGACAATAATGGTGAGTCTCCCCGTAGCATTATTTAGCACTATTCTTAGCTCGCAGAGCAGGGGTGAGTCTCCCCTCACAGGTTCACTCCTTGTATCCGAGGACAATAGAGGAAGCTTTAACTGGTGCACTTTGCCACTAAAGCGCGGTGGATCCGGAGCACGTTCCGGTGGAGGGTCGGTCGCACGCTTTTAAAGTGATCTTTTAAGTAAAGATAGTCAAGAGCCCCCTTCGTTTGGCTTCAGTCTCCCTTTTCGGCAGCACATATGCGAAGCTTTCGCTTTGGGTTCTACCGCCCCATAGTTTAAATGTTTCCGGAAGACACAGCCTAAGCTCAAAACATTCAACTGTAACTAGAATCCCAATCCGAATTGCAGTAAACAGCACCGACTTTCCCCTTCCTCCCGCCCCCCCCCCCCCCCCCGTTCAGACAGTTCCCTAGAACCCCCTGACGGATTTCTAGCCAAAACCCAGTCCAACCAAACATAAAAGTTGAACATTTTTAAACAGTTCTCTTCGTTACTGGATGCAGCTAAATTTGCAGATTTTATAATAGAAACTATCTGTATGTTGATTGATATGTAATGTGTACAGTGCACACAGATTAATTCTCTTTTATATATAGTTCAAGATAGAATGTAATGATCATATATATCTGCGTGCTATATAGGCACACACTGCGTCGGTTTGTATCTTTTAGCTTAAAGCATGTTTGGTCATTCTGCCTTTTAGATTAGACTATCTAATGTACTAAAGAGACGAAATAGCTAAACTTGCAATACCATCTGGTGCAGTACCTAGAAGCATTCTTAACCTAGCAACAAATGCTCAAGTGACTCAGATCTGGCTTGCTATACAGTCTGTTAAACTGACTTTTAATATCCAAAAAAGACCCACTACAGATTTCAAGCAACTACAGGGACGTTTCTTAGTGGTACTGTCTGTAAAGTATTCAAGCTCCGAATACAAAAGCCCTGCAAAGTCAAAGTGTTATCAAAACAAACCATCTATCTTTTCTATCTTGTAACCGACCAAATACAAACCCCATCATTTCATTTCAAGACAGTTAAAGCACTTTTGCAATTCCAAGAGGATTTTTGTGTCTCCTTTGTACATAGCACATAACCTGCAAGCGCGGGTTCTTTTAAAACAACAAACCAATACATGTGAGATATTTATAACAAACCCATTTATTTTAACGAGATTTCAAATCTGCCAAACACCTTATTGCAAATGTTAAGTACCAAAATGATTAAAGTATATGTACTTTTAAAATATTTTATTCCGTCTGTGGAAATAATTATTTCACTTCCCAAAGGTTACATAAAATGTATTTGGGTTACAGTTAACTAGTATGTTCTATATAATATTTTTATTGTGAACATTTTCAATGTTTTATTTCAGACTGGTAGTTTAAAATATATACTATTTGTACTTTATTTCAAAAGCTGAAATTGAATAACATTTTTTCACATTTCTTTCAAATAATTATTTGGGCTAATACTACTTTAGGGCAACTCACTTATAATTATAATGTTTATATTGCAGATCATAAATTATAACACATTTTTGATCATTCTGACTAAATTAATAAATTAATTTCTGTAATCTAGGCAAAAGAAAACATGGTACACTTTATTTTTATTTTTCAATGAACAGTTTACAATTTTGACATTTTAATTCAATATTTTCTCTCTATGTAGTTCAGCATTTATAAAAATAATACTAAAAGAAAAAAGCTTGATCTAGTAGAAAGTTCCTAGATATGGCTACAAATCAGCTAAGTACAATACTAGGATTAATAATATATCAAGTTTGCTGTACTTCGTATAGGTATTGAAAGATTTTTGAGACAATTCTTTTTATGTGAGAAATCTTAAAGGGACCAATGGCAATCTTTTGCTCTTAAAAGTATTAAGAACAAGTGTGGCTTAGGAAAGCTACAGCATATTGATTTACTGAGTGTGATTGTTTTTAATTAGCTTGCTTAATTTATGTTTAGTGTTTTATGGCATTATTAATCTGTGTATTGGAGTCAGGTATCTAAAAAATTATGTTTGGTTAAAATCACCCTGAATGAACAGAGAAGCATCAATGGTTCTGAATGAAATTATGGAGCATGGCAGAGAACCTCAAAACAAGCTCCAAATCATATGCCTAATGCCATCCTTTATAAAGTTTTACTGCAGTAGATGTTTCAATTTTCCCTCCTGTCTGTGAGAGCAAAAAAAGGATCTTTCAACTCTCGTAACATGTTGCATGAGTTATCCATGCAATGTGACATGTTTAGCAAAAATATCAAATGTTTTTTATTTCTTATTTAGAAACTAAAGAAAATTATTTTAATTTTTATTGCTGTCATTTAGTGTTTACCTAAAGACAAATAGTTCCTGAAATACTAATACAAAATATATGAAATAATTTCTTTTAACTTATTAACATTTTGCAGAACCCCTCTATATTTTGTAATCATAACAACCTTAATTGGAAACAATTCAACTTCACAAATCCAAGAATATTTAAAAATCTGTTGGGTTTGTGCACAATGTCATATTTTAGTTTTACTCAATTTGGTGGTTCTTAATTAGTTAATTTACAAATATTTAATGTATTCTATATAATTATTTTGATTTTTTTTTCATAGAAATATGTTGGGGTTAGCTTAACTGCCATCTTAGTTTAAAATCACATTTTTCAGCAGCTTTTGTGCCATTTATATTAAATAAAAATCTAGTTCACACTAGAATTCTGTGGCTATGCAACTCTATTTTAATCAGATTTCTTATACTGCCTATTATGTATTTTATTTGCAATATATAAGAAATAGGTAATTTACTTATGCAGAATTCTTTATCTTCACACTAAAAGAGTTCAAAGAATATTTTTAGATAACATATCTTTGCGAAAATCCTATAGGTATCAATAATGGCATCACATTTGGTTTTAAAAATTACAGGATTTCTTGCCAATTGTATCACATTCCAACACATCATTGCATATAATCAACTTTCGTATGAAAGTTTTCTAAAAATCCTCAGGTCTAAAAGCCCTTTTAACTGCTTATTTCCCCCCTGTGTACAGTGAACTATGGGATTACTAAAGTAGAAGGACAGCCTCTTCACACAGAGCTGAATAGGCCCATGGACAATTGCAACAGTCTTAGGATGTCTCCAGTGAAAGGGATGCAGGAGAAGGGAGAACTGGATGAACTGGGAGATAAGTGTGACAGCAATGTCTCCAGTAGTAAGAAGAGGAGACACAGAACTACCTTTACCAGTTTACAGCTGGAGGAACTGGAGAAAGTGTTCCAGAAAACACATTATCCTGATGTATATGTAAGAGAACAACTAGCTCTGAGAACAGAGCTCACTGAGGCCAGAGTCCAGGTAGGTACCTAATTTAGACATTACATAGGATGATTTAAACATTCTGGAAACTGATCAACAGCACATTAGGGGTTGTACAAAAGTCCATAATTTTATGTATCAAACAGAATATGTTTTGTCATGTTTTTCTTTAAAGAGGAGCCAGGTCATAGGAAAAATAACTTGTTAATATTTAAGTTTCAATGTCTGGGAAACTTGCATATAGGAGGAAAAATAGAAAGAAATATGGAGTTTTGATCTCTGATAACCTTGCTTCTCTGTCAAAATTTCAGGTAGCACATGAATATGGTGTTAATATGTAAAAGTTCCCAACAGTGTAATACAAAAGGTATAATAATTTGGCGGTATCATCATACCAAATTGGACTGCAGTGGACTCTAACTCTATTATTGAACACAAATTACAGATTTAAAGTAATCAAATTCTTTATATTTTTTTTTCCAAAGAGTAAATCCCTGAAACAATATATATAGACAGTAAGGGCTTGGTCCATTAATATCACTGGGAGTTGAGGCTGCTCAATACCTTTCAGGATTGAGACCTAGTTTATTTCACTTACTGTATGATCTATTTTCAAGATTGTTTTAATTTCTTGGGCACATTTACTACTGAACAGTTAATTAGCTAGCATTATATGTATATATCTTAGTCACACACATAACTGATTTAATACATCTGTATAATACCTGTATGTGTACATGTACAATGATGAAAAAAGGTGTTAAATATGCAGAAAGGCTGACAAAACATCTGAGATCTTTTGAATTTTACTTTCAAAGGGTGGGTTTAACAGTCAAATATATACAGTGGTTGCATTTTAAAAGTTCATTCTGTTTTTAGAGATCTTACTGGTTTCATTGATATTCCCTGTTTTTTTTTTTTTTTTTTTTTAATAGTTTAGGGAATATCAGGCCTGTTGAATCTCCCAGAACAGGAGTAACTTTTTTGAGTTTAACCACTTGACGTGTTAACAACTTCACAACCTGTAATTTATAAAGAAATAAAAGCCAATTCACATGCACACAACTGAAAATTAAACAAAGATCACTTTTATAAACTATTTAAATGACTTAACTTTTATAAAATAAATGGCCTTTGCCTGTCTGTATTCAACTGAGTGGCATAAGCATTGTTGTCATCTGAAAACAGGGTCCAGATATTCCCTCCATTTGCACCCATGCAATGTCACTGAAGTGAAGAGAATTTAGCCCAGTGACTTTTAACTCTTTAATAAACACTGGAGAATCAGTCTTCTTTTTAAATTTAGAGAGCTTTTTGCATGTGACTTCTGGTCATTACTTTTTGCAAAAAATCTCTGCTTAGATTTCAAACAAACACATATATGCCATTAAGACCACTGTGGCTTTATATTATTTCAGTTACATAATTGTAGGGCCACTGAGCCTCTTCACAGAATATAAAGTTCTACTTAGTGTGAATTAGGATGGAATAATAGGGTCCAAATTGATAGTTTCAGGTTGGGAAATTGATCATATTTTTTCACAGTTACATAAGCATCTTGAATTAAAAGTAGGACAACTGAAGAATTAAAAGCACAAAGCACAGTATATCTGAATAATAGGCTTTCTGACAATATTTGTTTTCTATTTTGTTTACAAATAATTTCCCCTCACTTAGAAAATGACCAATATCTGCATTTCTGAGAAGCTAAATAAGAAAGGAATATGAAAAGAAAAGGTGATAATGTTGATCATGAGTAGCAACAGTATTCCATCATGGGATTAAGCAGTTTAAAAGGCCTTGCATCATTAGGGGCAAGCATCTGGCAATGTAAGGATAACAAGCAGCAGTTTTGCATTACTTTGTGTAGGCAAATGGTTACTTTATCTTTGCCAAGAGTCAGTTTCTAGTAAAGTGATGTAAACAGAAACATTTTGGGGGATTGTCAAAGAAAAAAAAGTGCGTTTTTTTTCCTATTTAGTTACTATAAATTCAAACAAATTGTTTTATTTACTTTAGCGGAATGATCAGCTAGATACGCTACCCACATTTCCCTTCACCGCCATTTCATCTAGATCCAGTTTAATTTGTGTCCTGCATACATGCAGAGAGAGCCAACCTGAACCTAATTTATCTAAGTTGTTCTCTTTCCTGCTGTATGTCAGTGCAGTAATTGGCACCCATTTTAAGGAGATTGTCAAGGTCTTTTTTCAATGAAAGAGCCTCATTACTAAATTCCCTTCGCATGTTCCTGGTGCCTCCTGTGGAGACAGCAGGAAAAAAAATACTATGTGTATATATATTGCTGAGCCCCAGGCATGATAGATAATACAAATTTACCAACAAGGTTCATAGAAAATATGCTCAACAGATATTCTGTGCCTTGTTTTGATTTCTGGGTACATTTCTCAAAACTGCCATATTAAATTTGCAGTATTTAGTTAGAAATTAAACTGACCGATAATATGCCCCTGCTGCTCAGACAATATCAAGGGAGTATTAGAGTCCTGGAGAACCAGGGCAAAAATCCCTAAGAGTTAAAAGCACTAAAACCAACTAGAAACTTTTTCAAGTAATTCTCATTTTGACGTTACATTTTAATGACAGATTAGTCTTTACATTATTTCCTCATTATGAGACTTTCTGCACAGCCTAAAGAGAGCTACATGCCCTATGCTAGAGTCTAATACCATATAACTTTATTTAAAATATTTAAAATAATCCAGTATAATGAATCATCCCTCAGTATATGGGCAGGTACCATCTTTTTGTTCTCTGTTTGTACAGTGCCTAGCACAATGTGGTCATTGTCTGTGACTGGGGATCCTCAATACAATGAGTAATATTAGTTTTACTAACATGGTAACTTTATTAACAAGTATCAAAATGAATTTACCCATAGTAGAACAATAAGGGCTTGACTGGGCAACACTTACTTCTGTTGATGAACACTTCCACATGAACAGTCCCTTTGATTCTGTGGGATGACTTTCATGAGCAAGTGTTCTCCATCATGAGTCTGGATTGCACAACAGAACCTTCAGTATAGTAGTTTTGGTTCAACTTGTAGCAGGCTACAAAGGAGGAATATAAATTCTTCTAGGCACTTCAAACTAAACGTCCATAATAGAGTGAAGCTTTAACTATACAACACAAGGTGGACCCTCATCTTTAGACGCCAGTAACAAGTTACAACATGGTGGACTCATATTAGTCTCTTAGACAATACTGTGCTGAGTACAATAGAAATACTCAGAGACTTAGATACATTAATGCCTTAATAACTAAGGGCCCAATCCAAGGGCCGTTTAAGTTAATCTTTCTATTGACTTCAGTGGGCATTAGATCAGACCCTAAGTGAACCTAGAAATGAAATTCCTTTCCTTCCCAGACCTCCAGTGTTCCAAACAGGACCCATCTCCCAGTACAAATAATATTTCTTTTCACTGAGCTGTTTCATGCATGCTGCCAAGACCATCCACTGGATCCTATAATAAAGAACAACCTTTGTCCCATAACTGTTTATTGTTTCCCAGCCTTAACTGGTTGTGTCCCTTCCTTCAAGAGCCTCTCCATTATACAGTAGAGCTCACAGATGCTGTTAGATAGCTACCCCACCATTTTCTTATTGCTCCAGCAAAGTTTATATACCACCTCTTAACATAAAGAGTTTAGCCAATCATAACAATCTATTGACTGCATGAAATTAATAATTAGAGAAGAGACTTTTTAGGTGTGACTTCCTGCTACCTGAGTGGGCTGCCCAAAAGAATTGGGATATAGAACATCATGTTACCTTATGTGCTGATCATTCTCTCTTTCCTTCAATCAGTACGGGAAAAATAGATTTCCTGTAAACACGCCTCAAAGAGCCAGAATTCACTTCAATAGATCTTATATTGAAAGGGTCTGGGGTACGAGGGGGCAGTGAGCTTCCTCTTTTCAATGAGAGAAGTCTCCTTTCAGAGAAACATGCCAATTTTGGAAGTTGCCTTCTGAAGTCTTTTGGTTTCAGGAAAGGCTTTTCAATAGCTTCTTGTGATTGTTATTTGCTTTCATGGTGTAGGTTTGGTTCCAAAATCGAAGAGCCAAATGGAGAAAAAGAGAACGCTATGGCCAGATTCAGCAAGCTAAAAGCCATTTTGCTGCCACCTATGATATATCTGTTCTACCACGGACTGACAGCTACCCACAGGTACAGTAAATAACATAAAACAACACCTTTGTCCCCCACTCATGCCAGTGCTTACATGTAAAGGTGCTCAAAAGATAGTACAATTGTATCATAATTAAAATACTCAATCATCATTACCCTTCACTAAGACATTCGGGACCATGTAGATTTTATTTCTGACTCTACTGATTTGATTTTCTTTTAACATTCTTCATTTTAAATATCATTTCTGTATGACTGCATATATGCAAAGACCTAGAAACAAAATAGCCAGCAAGAGCACTACATTTGCACTGTGATTCCTGCACACTTTCACTTTTCAGTTTCTTTACCTTTGTTAACTAGTCAAATAAATATAACATTGTATATAGCATAATAAGACAATATCTTTTGGGCTTTGTTTGGTGAGCCTTAACCCTTCTTGAACAAGATTGCCATGAAACTATCAGTCTCAGCCAAGGCATCTGTTTTCTTTTACTTTGTCGTCTCCCTTTCCCCCGCAACCAGTTACTGTATATTTTCATTTCCCCTGACCATACTTTTTTTTATGCTGTTTATAAATGCCAAAAAACTTTGTAACCAACAGAGCTGCCATTATGACCAACACCTCAACTGTTTATACCGAATAATTAGCTTTCACAATACATTTACAACTTTTCTTTTTTAGATGAGAAAAGGCTTTTTATAAGATGTTGCATTTCTATTATGGCTGATTTTCCGTAAGTTATGGAGGCTGATTTGTTCTTAAATGGTGGGCAATAACTTTGTGCTTCTTTCTTTTTTTTCCTGCATATATATGATATATAGGGTTTATGCATATGCACATGCACCCGTGGGTGAAATCCTAGTCACACTTAGATATCAATGGGTGTTGGGCCACTGTATTTAATAGGGCCAAGATTTCACTTCTTATATATATACACATACAAACATACAAACACCCCTACATATACTATAAACATACAAACACCCCTACACATTGTATACTATATATTCATTAAAAAAGAACACCAAACAGCATTAACAATGAAGTCAGGAAATTCAGAATTGCAGTTGTCACTCTGCTTTGTTAACAGGAGACCTTTCTTTACATGATCACTAGGCAGTTTGGCCCTGACTCTGCGACCATTTAAGCAAGTGCATTAGTGTGTACTCACATGAGCAGTCCCATTGAAGTCAGTGAGACTACTCACAAACACACAGTTTATGATTAAGTAATTTCAGGGTCAGACTGGGGGAGAAGCAGAGGAGGGGGAAAAGATGATCAAACCCTTCTCACCTGTTATAGACTCCCTCCATTTATTTCTCTTCTCTTTCCCTCTCATACTGTTCCCGTCCTCCTTGCTCTTTATCCCCTGTCCCATTCCTCTGTTTGCTCTTTGCCCCCTTTCTTTTGGACTTGGGACACCTCTATGTGTACTCACGCCTCTTCATGTCTCTCTTCTAATTTCCACTTCACAATATTTAGAGAGGAAAAAAAAAAAGCTTTTCTGGACACCCTGAGCCACACCTGTCCCCTTCCCTCAATGTCAACATGTTCTTGTGCTACCAGGACTGCTGAATCTCTGTCATCTCATCAGTTTCCACTGACTTAGCTAGACCTGCATGCATTTATGTTAGGAAATGGGACTTCCAGAGCATGAGTATTATTTCATAGTATAGTAGCACATAGAGGCCTCAACTGACATCAGGGCCCCAGTATGTGAGGCATTGTATATATACATATGAGATAGTTCTTGCCCCCTAAGAGTTTACAGTCTAAGTAGACAAGAGGCACAATGAGTGAGGAGGGGAAACTGAAGCACAGAGATGTGAAGCAATTTGCCCAAGATCACACAGGAGGTGAATGGCAAGGCTGGGATTAGCATCCATATCTTCAGAAACTCAGTCCTGTGCCCTATCCTCTATACCAGGTCAGCTCCTAAAGCACAGTTTCTTTCAGCACAATCTCATTTGCAATCTTTCCTGACCAGCAGAATTCCATTAATACCAGACCCCAGAACTATGCATACACTTCTCTGGGATGCTCAGTAAGCATCTTAAAATGTGCGTGCAAAACGTGTATATTTTAAAAATAACCATAGTTTGGTTATTTAAAATAAAATATTGTTAAATATAGATAATGTTATTCCACATTATGTGATAATTGTTTGGCAGTTATTGCTAGTATTTAAGTGAAGTCCTTTTGAGTTGTAGGAGAATGCCAAAAGAAAAATCCGAAGCCAGTGAAAATGTCTGTTATATACTTTCTTACTGGTCCAAAATGACTGACCTGATTATTGTTTTTTTCATGACTCTTGTGAAAAATTCTTTCCCAGGCTTACGTCATGTCTGCCAAGTTTCAGCCTGGAGGAAATTTTTCTCACTGGGTTGAGTTATAAACTCCTAAAAATAGAGGTTTATATTAGAAATCCTGATAGCAGAACATTAAGTAAGTATTGCTACCTTACTGCTATATGTATTCTTTGCATACATACATATACACATGCACTCATAAGCACACCCACATATATATGTATATGGAATAAGGCCTGCCTACAAGAGAAAGCTGTACAGGTCTGATTTTAAACTGATTTTTAAACTCAGGTGGGCTCTCTTGTTTAGGTTTAAAAGTGGTATTTTTCAGTTTATCTTTAACAGTCTCCTAATCAACTTAAACTGACTAGAATAATACTGGTTTAAACTGAAATATGAGAGTCTCCACAGTTTCTGCACTGGTTTAACTGGTCTACCCTACAGCCTATGTTGGCAAACTGATATCACTTGGGGGTGTGAATACGCCAATCCCCTAACTGGCATAAATTATACCAGCATAAGTGTTTGTGTGCACAGCGCTATGTCGGTGGGAGAGCTTGTCCTGTCGACGTAGCTTATGCTGCTTGTGGTTTTTTATGCTGACAAGAGAGTTCTCTTCTGTGTCCTGTTGGCATAGAGAGTCTGCACCAGATGAGCTACAGCAGCACAGCTGTACTGGTACAGCTGTGCCTCTGTGGCGCTGCAATGCTGTGTGAATAGACATGACCTAAGTCAATTTAAAATTGCTCCTTTAGTTAAACTGGTGCAATGGACTCATGTAGACAAGGCCTGAGGCTATGGCCTGGTCTACACCTAAAACTTAGGTTGATTTAACTACATTGCTCAGGGCTGTGAAAAATTTTGCGTCTTGAGTGTTGTAGTTAGGTTGATGTAATCCCTCATGTAGATGTGGCTAGGTTGCCAGAAGACTCCTTCTGTTGAACTAGCTACTGCCTCTCAAAGAGGAGGATTACCTACAGCAATGGAAAAAATCCTTCCATTGATGGAGGAAGCATCCATACTATAGGCTATGGAAGCATAAGTGTGCTACTGTGGGGGCTGTAGTGTAGACTTGGCCTATGAAACCTTTCTACCAGAAGACATAATAGCCGCTGGAATCATTACATTCAAACCTTTTCATTTGGCTTCTTTCCCTTCGTAAGTGCTTCAATCATTGCATTCAAACCTTTTCATTTGGCTTCTTTCCCTTCATAAGTGCTTCACACACACACAACACATACAACATTCTGTATAAACTACTCAAGCTATTTCTTCCACAGATAAGGAGGAAAGAGAGAAATTACTATTGTTATTTCTATTTTTAAATGGCTGGGAGACATTCCGGCACTATGGTGACGGAGTTATATTAGTGGCTAGACAGACATAATATGCAAGAGAGATATACGCTGCTGTTATATTAGAGATTGATCAGGATTTAAATTTGTGATCTGCTTGCCTGTCCTTGATACTGTTAATAAGGCCTGGTCTACACTAGAAAATTAAGTTGGCATAACTACTACATCCCTGATTGGCGTAGCTAAGTTAACCTAAGTTCCCCTAAGTGTAAACTGCACTAGGTTGACAGAAAAATTCTTCTGTTAACCTAACTAATGCCTCTCAGGGAGATGGATGACCTACGCCAATGGGAAAACCCCTCCCATCGGCGTAGGTAGTGTCTACACTGAAGCGCTACAGTGGCGCAGCTGGAGCAATACAGCTGTGCCACTGTAGCATTAAGTGTAGACAAAATTTAGTAGAGGCTGCAATCACAGTGCCATTTAGTAGAGTGAGTGCCATTATTACAGCAATCCTAGTGGTACCACAACTAGAACAATAAATAATGATACAAAGTAAACCGACCAACCATTTCATTTTCCCTAAATGAACCCTCTCAAGCACTGTTATTCTGACACTGACATCTCTAAAGATCAAGGCATGCTCTGCCATGCATGCAGATAAGCCGGTTGTCTTGGGAGTGGGGGAATACAGATAATTAGATTGGGTGATAAAGTTGTGAAATCCTTACTTACATTGATGGCCATTTACCAACCTTTGATTTTGCCTGTGAAAAGTACATGGGGACTGGGGAGGAAGGAATATAGGGACACTGGGGTAGTTTGTTGCACTGATTGCTGTGTGGCATGAGGATCAGCAGGTGATGTGGTTCTTTGCTCTGCATTATATGATTTGCAGCCTGCATATCTCTCATCTGAACTCATCTATGGGTTCTATTCCAAACGTGCACATCCCACCTGAATTCCAGCAAAGAAAGATACTTAATAGCATCCTGCTGGAGCAAAACAGAGGGTGTGGAGACCCCCTGATTTGCTTTTCAACTGCCTACCTTACCCCAACCTCACAGTAACAATATGATGTTTTTGATGCATTCGGAGCCTTGTGTGAACTATATAAAGGATTTCTTCCTAAGTGAATAAAGAATCTTTTCAGCCCAACCATGCTAGTAAGTTATTCTTCTTAATCTTTAACATAGTAATAGACAATGTACTTTTGATATTTTTATAAACCATAATTATTTGTTCTGTCTAATTCAATCTAATATATTTTGCAGTATGTTGACTGTTGACACAAGTTTTGGTGCAAAACGATTGCTCTGCAGGTTGAAAAAATATCAAGATGCCCCAATGTCATTCAAATTCTCCTCTTGTGTCTGCACACACAGATCTCCCATTGACTATAAACTACTCAAGCTATTTCTTCCACAGATAAGGAGGAAAGAGAGAAATTCAGCATACAGGTGTGGGCACTTAAAGTAGCATTTGGGACACAACTACTTGCAGTTCAGCTGTTTTTCAGACTTGTTGTCAGGCATGTTGTATGACAAAATAGTCATGGAAAAATTAAGGTAAAATAGTAAAAAATAGAGTTTGTTGAATTTTTCCAAAAAGTAGATGTTATAATTACCTTCCCCAATACCCTGCAAATCATCAGGTTTTTTAAAGACAGCTGTAGGACGAGTTGAAATTTTCCAGATTTTGAATTTTTGAAAATTTTGTTTTTGTGTTGAAAATATGATTTTTGATGGAAAAACCAATGCATATGTTGTTTTATGATCTGTTCTAGTTGCAGCTTTTGGCCTCATTAGCGGATTAATTTATGCAGCACATTAGGGTTCAGATCATTTGTAAAGAGTGTAATAAAAATATACCAGAGGCTAGAGTCTGAGAGGCTAAAAGTGCTGTCCCTTGTGTTGAAAAAGTGACCTCCGTAATAGTCTGACGCTGGAAATGATGGTACAGATTGTGCCTTTAAGGCACAGCTCTGTGATAGGGAGAAGAGGATGGAGTCAGTCCTTGGAAGCATTGGGCTAGAGGCAGGAAGAATAACATCAGGGCTCTGAGGGTGCATAGCCCTGCTACCCCATGTCCAGAATACAGCATGTGTTTTCCACCCCACTACATTGAGCCAGTTTTGGAGAGTAGTGTGAAGGGGGAGACATTGCTCCATGTCCTTTGGGGAGGCTAGTGCCACTCTCTGTGCTAAACTTCAATGGTCTTTGTGGTCAGGTACTAGGTTGTAAATGGACCAAGTCTGGGCCAAGGTTGCATCTTCTTATTCCCCATGAAGGGATACAGTCTGACTCTCGATCCCACATTATTCATGTTCAGTACTTAGACTAGTAGTTTTACACTGTATACCTTAAATATAATCCATATGTATTATCTCTATAAACACAAGAAGGCCAATAAATAAATAATTGTATTCAATCACATCCTTTAAAAATACAGAGAGTGTAAGAGAGGGATATCTTCTTCCCAACCAATCTCTCTCACTACCACACTCCTACTTCCTTATTTGTTTGTTCTTTGTGGTTGCTGCATTGTTACCTCTGCTGGATTCTTGTTGCTTTTTCTAAGCTGACTTCCCTTTTGTCACAGAGACTCTGGGATTCCTTTTCTCCGGTGCCACAGAATCTCCTTTGAAATGCAGCTGGAGTTGGAAATGGAGGCATGTCTGAGGCACTGGCTGCACTTGATTTTCAGGGACATTCCAACCCATTGCAAGTGGGAATCCCAAAAGAAGAGCTGGGGCTTCAAAGAAATAAGAAGCTCTGGGGGTGCAAAAGAGAGAACGTGGGGAGAGTAGATGGCAACCTCTTAAAAACAGAGAGGGGAAGAAATACAAGGGCTCATCCCCTACGTTGGGCTGGCAAACACACTCAGACAGACTAAGCAAGGTGATGTGTACTTATTTATCCTATGACGACCTAGTAAGCAATGGAAAACCTTAAGGTCACATATTCTATTTAGCAACTCAAGGGTGTAAGAAATTATATAAATATGCACATGCTGTTTATTAAGCCTGTGAATCATAATTCCAATTCCATTCTAATGGATAACTCCCATTAACAATAATCAGAGTTATTGGCTCAAATTAAATCCCTCATGTGGTCTATATTATACACCACATTATATGACTTTAACTATAGGCTAAATATAACTGGCAGATAACCACATTAGCTGACTAACAGTGACTCATTTAGTGCTAATTCTGTTGACCACTACCAATTAGAATCACAGAATATTAGGGTTGGAAGAGACCTCAGGAGGTCATCTAGTCCAATCCCCTGCTCAAAGCAGGGCCAACCCTAACTAAAGCATCTCAGCCAAGGCTTTGTCAAGCCGGGCCTTAAAAACCTCTAAGGATGGAGATTCCACAACCTCCTTAGGTAACCCATTCCAGTGCTGTTCTAGACAGGGTCATACAACATACAACAATTTTCTTTTCAAGCTCATAAAAGCACCATACTCACTTACCCAATTAGTACTTCAAAATATTTGGTCCTTGGTGTCTCAAGATTTCCTCTTTCATTATTTGCTGACTCCTTAGTCCCTTAAACTTTTTGGGTGAAAAAGATTACTCAATGGTGTGAGGTGGGATTTTCTCCTTTAATAGTGCTCTCCAAGAGTATGAAATATGGACTTTGACCATATCATAGCAGTGAATCATGCCTTTCTTTTCACTCTTTGGCTCAGAGAGTTATGTGGGTTACAGTACATATGAGATGTACACTATACAAGAAATAAAGCATGATGATCTTTTGAACACTGGGCCAATTTAGTCTGGCCAAGCTGTGCTAGACACAGGACCAAGGGGTGGGAAGTTGCCTTTCTGCTCCCTTGATCCTGGGTCTAAGCAGGGACTGAACTGACCTGTGGTGTAGTTTAGAGCAGCAAGAGCTGTTGTAAATTAACCTGGCTAAACCAGTTCAATAGGAACTTTTTGCCAGCCTGGGATTGCCAAGGTGCAGTGGCAGTCCAGGAATATCATCTCTACGGGGGAGAAGGACAGGGAGAGTAGGTGGTATAGAGCTAACAACCCTGACTTTTTGCCAAATGGGCATTCCCTGTACATCGGGGGAATCCGCCACTATCCTGCATCATTCAGCAGCACAAAAGGAACAGACCCAGTGGCTAGGATCTGGCTCATTACTGTATTATTATTATTATTATTTTATTATTATTATTGTTTATTAATTAGCATCTCAGTGATCCATTGTGCTAGGCACTGAAAAAAAACACTTTAGTAAAAGACAAAGACCTTCTTCCCCATAGACCTTATAATCTGAATAGACCAGACAGAGAAAGTATGGTAGATTTTAAAGATGAGCGTTTCAGCTACAAGGTGTTGATTTATCCAAGGTTTACACAACAAGATCTGTGACTTGAACCCAAAGAAGTATGGAATTTTTACATGGAAAGACAATCAGAATACCGATTACTTTAGTTAACTTCATACTTCAGTTCTGTCAGGCAGAAGGTCTGTTCTAAGGAAGTGACATCATAACCACGATGACAGCTCGACTTTCCTAGTGATGTTGATGTCACAGCCATGAAATCTGACTCTTTTTTTCTAGCTGACAGTGTATAAATATATATAAAACATGGTAGGTAAATATGTTCAAGAGTTCTGGTGATTTTATGGTAACCACAAGAGCAAATCTGAAGCTGTCTGTGATGTTAACAGAAACCAGAGATGTACAGTATGTATAGCCTTATTCACAGCCTCCCTGAATTGCCTTTTATACAGTACACAGATCACACAAGATTTTAAGAGGAAAAATATTTTCTTTAAATTCATGTGCACAATGTCTCCTTTCCCTTCTGTCTACATCTGCTATGTACATTATAGAAAAAGCACTGATCATTTCTGTTTATTGTAAAGTATTGCTCTGTTTATATTTAATTCTGGGATATATTTTGCACTTAGAATTTCACTTTGAGACAGTTATGGAATAACTTTTTGCTAAATAGTGGAGCTCTGATATCAAAAATGATTCACACACTTAAAATGAACGCAGAATAATTTTCACGTCCAATAATAAAGGAACAGAAAAATGACCTGGGGAATTAGGATGATAAAGCAAACATGATACATACACTTGAAATGTGTAGTTGCCTCATGAGACAATCTGTAAGCATCTTCCAGGATCTTGTTAGGCTTTTCAAATTCAGGCTACTAGTTAAGATTCCTTCCTCCAATGAAGGAATCTGTGGGACCACTTTGTAATCTTTAAGAATCAATTGTTTGTTCATTTTTTTGACATGGCATAGATCTATTTGAGCATTATGGACTGATTTTTTCCCTCACTTACACCTGTACAACCTCAAATTGAAAGGGGTGTGTTTAAGAGAAAAATATCATGAAAACTTGTGGTACTATATTTGAATGACAAACAAAGAGGTAGCAGAAATCTCACAAGTACTGATCTTGTGATACATCCAGACCACACAGGTTTATAGGAACATCTAAACTTAACCTTTGAAGCTTCTGAAGTCCACCCATCATCACAGTAGTAGACATACCATTGGACAAAGTCCCACTTGTCTGTTTTACCCATTTAAAGCAGTTTTCAGGCAAAATTATTACAACAATCATACCTCGGCAGCCCATGGAATTGCAGAATTTGCCTTGATTTTTGTTAAAGAACATTGGGCAAGACAGATAAAATGGGATTTTGTCTAATGTATGTCAACTATCGGAGTAATGGGGAAATTTCAAAAGGTTCCAAGATTCAGATTGGATACTTATGGGCTGGAAATATCTCAAAATCATCTTTCTTGTGAAATCCTTTACATTTGAATATCATTCAAACTGTAAATACAGTACTGCAAGAATAGCTTCATAAGACTATATTTTGGGGATCATGCACTATTTCTAAGAGCTTTCAGAAGTATAATGGCTTATGTTTGGAACAGCCACCATACTTGTTCTGCTTACAGGTAGACTATAAAATTCCAGATAGAGCATTAGTATATAATTCGTTTTCTGTCTCCATTGTAGGCACAGTGGGACAGATCCTCAGCTAGCATAAACTGGCAAAGCTTTGAATGGAGCTATGCTAATTTACACTAGCAGAGGATCTGGCCCATGAGTGTTGTGTCTAATGACACTTAGGTCATTGGTTGTTATAGAGCCTGAGCATATGAGAAGCTGAATATTCTGAGCACCTTGGACGATTGGGCCCCCAAAAGGAATGGGGAATGATTAATTACTGAAAGTAAGTTATTGTCTAACCAGGAGTTTGTAAGGCAGATTTGTTTCTGTGGAATGTGAATGATCATAAAGAAGGCCAGAGTTAGCACAAGTTCTAGAAAGACAAAACTGTTTGTAATGGATGGATAACATAGGCTTGAAAGGGAGGCTGTGGAATCCCTGTTACTGAAGGTTTTTAAGAACAGGTTGGACAAACACCTGTCAGGAATGGCTAAGGTTTAAATGGTCCTAATGACTCAGTGCAGGTCTAGATTACCTCTTGAGGTGCCTTCCATTTATATAAAGATAATCTGGGAAGCTCAAATCCCCTGAGACTCCTTGGCGGTTATTAGGCATCCAAATCTGTAAAAGCCTTAGCAGGTTTGTTGGTACCTCCAGTCTCTACGAGTTTTAAAAGGCTTTAAGGGACTTCACAAATCCTGTAAACCTTAAGGCTCATTGGGGCCCTTTCCAACCTTCACCCTCCTCTAGAGTTATTGGAGGCAGTATTCTACCCTCCATCCCTACAGGTGTCATGAGGCTTGTTGATGGTCTCTTCCTCCTCAACCCACTCCCTGCAAGACTTTGTATCCACATCAGGGCCTGCATTTTGCAGGCCTTGGGATCCTCAGGGACCCCTATCTCTTGAGCCTTAAGATAGATACTCATGACCCTCTCTATGAACCTTAGGAATAGCTAGTGGGCAGCCTCCTCCTATAAGCCTTAGTAGCCTTGGCACTGACCTACACATGACATAGCAGGTTCCTTAGCCCCTGGGTAGCTGAAATTGGCTTCCCTGATCTCTGAGGAGCAAAATTAGGCTTGTCAGCCTATGACAAGTTAAAACAGGCTCATACTGGTCCTTTGGGGAATCAGAAGCCCCATGTAGGGATTGGGTGGGACTCCTATGGGCCTGATGTTTCTGTGAGGTCGGGATCCTCCAAAAGCAGGAAGTGGATGGGGACTGACAAGCATTCTAAGGGTCACAGGGTCTCTTTCCTCCTGTCTTTCCTCAGGAGACCCACAGGAAGGAGGAATTATCCCTGCTATCACCCCACCCCCCCAGCACTTTGCTCTCTCCATCCCTTGTCCTCCTTCCACCTCTCCCAGCAGACCACCTGAGATATGTAGGAGCAGATCTTTAGGAGGGCTGTTTGTGTGTGTGTGTGAGAGAGTGTGTGTGTGTGAGAGAGAGCGAGAGGGCAGGAGCCGTGGGATGTGTGTGTGATTTATTTTCCCCCTGTTTGCCAAGTGTTTTGCAAGACACCCAGGAAGAAACATTTCCCCATGGCTGCCTCTTTCTACTCCTAGCACTGTCTCTGGAGCTGCCAAGGATCCAAAATGAGTTTGTCAGCTCCCGAAGACCCATGCTAACAATATTGTTTAAAATATGAGTTTAATTACCTCATCTTTATATCTGCACATTAGATCTCAACTAGATGAGTTTAGTAAACCATAATTTATCTGTGTCCTTCTGGTTGGTGGTTTGTGTGTGTGTGATTGCTATGAAGGAGTAGAGAAAAAAAGCATCAGAAACATTTTTTAATTTGGGAGTGCAACTTTTTTTGTGTGTGGGGTGTCATAATTCATTAGCCCCTTTTACAACTGATGGCAAATTTGATAGGAAAAAATGGGGGCAAAGTTGGATTTATAATGGGAACTCACTTTGTGACCTATGGAGCAATTTGTGACACTCCAAAATAGCACCATAAGTGTGTATAGCACTTAAAAAGCACATAAAAAGATACAGACCCTATCCCAATTTGTTTGCAATCTAAAGTCAGCATGAAAATGTAACAAACACATTTTTTAAGGTGTGGGGAAAACCACAGAAAATGAAAAAAGCATGATATAGTTCTTGGCAGAGCAGTTTCCCCATAGTGAATGAGAGGGGAAAGTTGTCTTTATCATGGATTTATTGTTTTTTCAGTAAAGTTTGAAACAGGACTACATTAACACTCACAAGGGAACTTTTAGTGTGTACCAGCAGGGTCCACATTGAGCCTGTTAGTGCGTGGCATGCTAGCACTGACTAAAATGTACACCCCTCTGCTGTGGACTAAAGCTTTGTGTAGACAAGCTCTAACTGTATGAGGAGACACTTGTATGAAGAAAGGGAGATTGTAAGATCAAGTCGGTCATTCATGCATAAGTTGGGCCGCATGATGGGAGGTGCCAAGTAGAGAATGGGAGAAGACAAAGAAGGACAATTGGATGTGAGTCTTGGTTGGAGCAAAGTGCACAGATAGGGGAGTAAAAATATACACAGTCTGAGATGGAGGCAGAAGTTGTGCTGAGCCTTGAAAATCCTTGTAAACCACCATCTAACAAATAACAAATATATGAAAAATATAGATTCATAAATTATATAAATATATACACCAAAGACAGAAGAAACCAGTGGTACTTTATGTTTAAAAAGTTAGGCTTTAGGTGACTGCCAAGCACAAAAGACATAATACAGCAAACCCTACGCACGCGGTTACTCCAGATCCGTAGCAGACATTGCCGGTAACCACAAAGTTTGTCTCCTGGTCTGTCATGCAAGGTTTTCCAACAAAAATGCCACGCTGTATAGCCAGTTAAGGCAGAGAACTGGAAAAAAGGTTCATGGGTGTAATTTTGTTTTAAAAAATCATGAAAAAGGTGGTTTTAACTAAAAACCATCTTTGAAACCACTTTAGAAAGGAGCAATGAATGTGTTATGACTCATGCCTGTATCTTCTGGATTAATTTGTTTTAAAGTAACTGACTATACAAAGCTATCCAAGATGCTGAAATTTCATATTTTATAGTCAAGCATTAGTAGTTTGAGAAAATTATCCGTTCAGTTCAAAGTTTGGTATTTTTATCTTCAAATACTTACTTAAAAACTCTTCTTTGCCATGATGCATATGCAAAACATTGCAACATTAGGTGACTGGTGTGCTGAGACCACTACGTACCATGATGATCAATATTGCCTCATTGTTTCCTTGTACTCCCCCATCTGTCTGTATCCATCTGTTGTTACTTCTCTTATACTTAAATTGTAAAAAGAAAAGGAGTACTTGTGGCACCTTAGAGACTAACAAATTTATTAATTTATTAATTTAGTTAATTTATTAACTAATAAATTTGTTAGTCTCTAAGGTGCCACAAGTACTCCTTTTCTTTTTGCGAATACAGACTAACACGGCTGCTACTCTGAAACCTGTCATTACTTAAATTGTAAGCTCTTTGAGCTTTGTGCTCTGTGACTAGCATCATGGGGTCTCGTCTACAGTAATACAAATAAGTAATAATAATAAAACAAAGTGCAAATTTTCAACTATCAAAGCTTTTTATAATGACAATGATATTTTCACTTCTACAGCCCCTTTCTTCTGAAATCATTTGGAGGCTTCCACTGACTATAATGGCCATTAGATTGGGTTCTTTATCTCCAGGGGAAGATGGCTATATTTAAGTTCAGTATGCCAAGTGAATAAGTGGCAGAGCAGAGAAAGGGTTCAGCAGTCCTAGTTCCCTGGCATCTGATCTAATACATTGCCCATGGTGTATCTTCACTGTATTGTTCACTGAAATTGTATAGAACTAGCAGGATAGTTGCTAATATTATACAGCAGAATTAGTGAGGGAAACCAAAGAAAGAAGAAAAAAAACACAGAAAAAAATCTAAATATAATCTTATTTTATATGTTCCAGATTCAGAACAATCTGTGGGCAGGAAATGCAGCTAGCAGCTCAATGGTCACTTCCTGCATGCTACCGCGTGACACTTCCTCCTGTATGACACCTTATTCCCACTCACCCCGGACAGATTCTGGCTACACGGGCTTTTCAAACCACCAGAACCAATTCAGCCATGTACCCCTCAACAACTTTTTCACTGACTCTTTACTTTCTGGGGCTACCAATGGACACGCATTTGAAACCAAGCCAGAATTTGAAAGGAGGTCCTCCAGTATTGCAGTTCTACGAATGAAAGCCAAGGAGCACGCTGCGAACATTTCCTGGGCCATGTAATATCATAGTACACTTTCTTTTTTTTTTAAAATAGCAAACTAAAAACATTCTTATTTCCCATATTTAAAGGACACAACAATAAGCTGCTGTGTTTGGAAATGCTAGAGGTCAGGATATACATTGAAGCCTGCTTAAACAAATACTCTATATTATTTAACCATAAAACTTAAGGATAAACCTGATAGATTTACCAATCTCAACCATCCTTGTTTTTCGTTTTTTATGTTTTATTGTACCAGTTGATGAAATATGATTATAAAACCTGCAAAAAGAATAAACCTATTAAACAAATACATTGGCTATATTTTGGTATATGTCAGTGCTACGTACAAAAGGAATTCCTTATTAATGAACACTTGACAAAGGAGAAAGTCTGGTGAGGAAAACACATTTGTCATATCAAGGCTGTGAGGTAAATCTTTAAGCATATTGTGTGGGGTGTTAAGCGTATGATTCTTCTTATTGTACATAAATGTTGTAGGTCTAACTCTGTGAGCACTGTACTGCTGCTTTGGGCCTGATCCATTATTGTGCTACACCCATTGTATTGAGTTCAGTGTAGTTATACCATTGTAAAACTGGTGAGTCTCCTTTACTCATAGAGACCCGAGTGTGCTCTCACTGAGTTTAATGAGAAATTTGCTGTGGGTTTCACTGGGAGCAGAAGTCAATGGCAAAACTCTCACTGAGTTCAGTGGCAGCAGGATTGGGCTCTATATGCTCACTGCGTATTATAAAGGAATTAAAATGTCAGCAGACTTTGACATTTCTGGTGGAAAAAAAATAGGGATGGGGCGGGGGGGGGAAAGAAAAATACTTTACATCTGGAGAATTGCTATCTGCTTTGATTTACTTCTCCTCCCTTTCCCCTGTCACATTCCAGGCTCCTTCAGATGAGTGAAATGTCAGGCTCCTTGAAAGCAACAGCCAGTCTCTCAAGTTCATAAAGGCAAAGTAAATTAATTGGAATAAAGAAGGACTTGCATGGATGTGATTAGAACAGGATACAGCTCTCCACACAGCCCATGCTTCTTGCTTTTTTCTCTGGCCACCACTTGGAAGCAAGGGATGCAGGGGGAAAGCATTTTTCATTACAACAAAACTGAACTAAGTAGTATTAATAAAACAAAACTACACGGATCTAGGGAGTGCTCCTCTTTCTATTTGAGATGATGGCCAAGCTTCTAATGACTTAAATGTGAGAAGGATCCAATCCATAATCCTTAAGTACAGTAAATAAGCCTCACTTTGAAAGCATTATTATTAATAGGAAATGAGATTTTTATAGCAAAAATTTTAAATTGGATGATTTGAAAAGAAAGTTGTCCTATGCACAGTCTTTAAGGAAAAGATCAGCCTTTTATTCATTTATATACTTGCGGTTTCCTAATTTTATTACCCTGACAAAATGAGCTTCTTCAATTTTGGCCATGGATATTGGGGGCAGGGAGAAGAAGGGGGAATTTTCAGGCTCACATTTAGCAGCTTTTTTAATGACCTGTTTAGACAACTGTAAAATGTGCCTTGTGCTTCAAAGCAGACTGATTTGTTTTTAACACATGTAAAGATACAATGGCTATACGGACACTTGTGCCATATGAAGAAGGATTATAGTGATGAAAATCCAAGCACTTTTCACAGGTCAAACTGTTTCCAAATTTAAAAATGTGTTTTTCGTTATTTTTATTATTATTATTTATTATTTTTAGCATTTCCACATAATAATTTTTTAAGGTGTAGTATATGGAACATGCCAGAACAATTTCCAGATAATTTTTATTAGGGTATCATTAGCAGTAAGGCAATGAAAGCTCAACTGGCAAAAATTGAGCCATTTTATCATTACCTTTTCTTCAGTTTACTTGTACATTGTAATACCAGAAGTTTCAATTATTGTCTCAGGAAATTCTGCATTAAAGTTCATTTTTACAAGGCAGTTTAGGTCAAGATTAGAACTGAACAATTCCCAGCAATATATTGCAGTGACAGAGTGTTTGCAGGAAATAAACTGTCATGTTCAAAACATTACAAAACTGCTAGATGTTTGAATCTTAGCAAGAAGCAAAATGGGGGAGGGGACTCCTCGTTTTCCTGCTGGTTGTAATCAACTGGAAGGGATATATTTGAATTAAACTTTTCCTCTCATTTTGAACAATGGAAACAATTTGTTACCTTCTGGAAGCATACCTTTATGCATTAAACAAATAGGTATTCAAGCTCCAATTAAACCTGAGGTGTGATAAATTGCAGACCCTGAGTTAAACTTGTCACACTTTTGCAACAGCCGAGTCTCTTACTATGAATGATAGTCTATATCCTGCAGCATGTAGAAAAACCATCCTCATATGTTAGATGTCAAATAATACAACAGGGTCAGATTCTGCCTCCATTACTACTCTTATTGAGTAACCCTTACTCAGTGAGTAGTCTCACTGATTTCAATTAACAGCCATTTTAGTGACCCCTCTAGACAATTTATTTCAATGGGACTCCTCACAGAAAGCCAAACTGTGAACAACTTATGCACAATGGGGAATGCTTACTCATACGACTAGTCCCACTGCAGACAATGGAACTATTCATGTGGACAGTTGCTCACCACCAGCATGAGTGGGTCACTCTCAGGCCAAGAGTATGGTACTATTCAACAATGGTATGGGGGCAGAATCTGGCCCACAATGACTAATGGCCTCTGACTGCTAGAAGCCAGGACTGGACGACCGGGACTTGATCACTCAATAATTGCCCTGTTCTGTTCATTCCTCTGAAGCATCTGGCACTGTCAGAAGACAGGGATATTGGGTTAGATGGACCACCGGTCTGACCCAGTATGACCATTCTTATATTCTTAAGAGTTAGATACCTATAATCACTTTGAGTAGCCACTTCCTGCAAAAATAGTGGTATTGAAGTCAGTGGCATTATTTGTGGAGTAAAGCGCTACATCTGTTACAAGAGTGTTTTACAGAAAAAATGTCTGTTTGTATACGTGTGTGTGTATATATATAATATAGTCTGAGTGAATTTCTACTCAGTGTGAATAAGGGTATCAAAATCTGCCCCCAAATGATCTTTTTTGTTGGGTACACTTCTTTGGTCTACAAGAATTTGTTAGCTTTAACACATACTTTAACTATCTCTCTTTTTAAAAAATAAATAGATTTTATCCACTTAATGATTTCTTACTATGAGTGACTGTACTTTTAGCTGCTTCTTCAACACATTTTCCTTCACCAGATGGTGTGGAGAATGTACTAAAAGCAAAAGGAGGTGATTTACCTACTCTTTCTCCTGAACACTTTAGCTAATGTTTGAAATATGTGATCATCATGCATCGATTGAGAAGAAAATTTATAGAAGTACTGGGCTAAGATTCCTCTAACTTGTTAAAGAAGAAGGTGAAATATTGTTGTAAAACAATGCCATGATTTATTTGTAATGATATACTGGTGGGTTATTTTTTCTTAAGATTGATTAATCATTCTTACAGTTTTGAACTGATTTTCTGAACCAAAAAAATTAATATATTTATACCTAACTTTAAAAATTAAATTTTGTCATCAATGTTTGTACATCTTAACATGCAGAATATACTTAATCTGTATTATAACACTGAGGACAACATTTCACTGACTAGCTGAAGACCGGAATATTCACCACTAGAAATGGTCACAAATTTTCAATAAAACAGTTTTCCACTGGAAAATGCACTTTTATCAAAATTGAAATGTTTCACAAGGATGTATTGAATCTGATGACATTTTAAATGGGAGAAAATAAAAAAGAAAATTGATTCTCATTCAGTTGTGATAATAACTAAATGGTTCCTTGCCCTAATGTTGAAACATTTTGTTTTGAAAAGGTAAAAACATTTCATTTCAGAGTTATCATTTCAATTATTTTTGACTTGTATATATTAAAATATGAATTGTAACATTATATTTATATATGCTTATCTTGTATATTATATTTAATATTTTTATACATTATAATGTTTTGACATTACTGGAATGAACCATTTTTACCTTACTGAAAGAACAATTTGACATTATCTAAACAAAATGATTTGACACTATCAAAACAATTAGTTGTTTCTGAATTTGAAATATTTTGGAATTTCCGTTCCATGACAGACCTCAAAATCCTGACTTTGTTCCAATTCAGAATGAAAGCAAATATTGTGATGCCAGATTTTCTGTGGAAAGAAATTCTGTTTTCCAACCAGCCCTACTCACCACCAGACTTTCATCCTTCATTCTCCTTATGACAGGGTACTGACTTTGTCCCAACCACTGAACCCTTCACTTTCTCTCACAGCTGCTGAATAACCCACTCCCTCTGCCCCTAAATATACACATTCATTCATTGCCAGTTCCCTCTCTTTCCTCTTAAATGTTAGCTCTCATCTACCTCAATTCTCCACTGGTTCTCATCCCCCTAGATGTCAGTTTTCCATGGCCCACCTTCTCAGTACCAGTTTCTGATCCAATGATCAAATGAGAAGGAAAGTTGTGGGGAGATCATGAATCCTGGATCACTGAGGTATTTTTTTGCCAGTGGGTTTCTGAGATATTGTGAGTCACATGAATTTTAATATTAGGGCCAGATTCAGTGGTATACTCTGGTTGCTTTGCATGACTCTCGACAACACAAAGCAGCTAAAGATTACTGGCTAGTTAAACTGGGTTTACAGCCGCTTTGCATTGCCTGTGCAACACAAAACAGCTGCAGTTCAATGGTGGTTCTGGACCTTACTTTTCATTTGACTCATGGGTTGTATAGGAAAACTTACCAAGTAAACTTCCAAGACATGAAGTCTATGGAGCAAAACTGTTGTAATTGAAAGAGAATGTTTTAAATGTGGCTTACCTATGAAAACTCGGGGGGGCAAATTGGGCAATAAGGAGGAATAAGATAGGTGATAGAGGGGTTGTGGTGGGAGTTGATTACTGGAAAAGAGGGTTTTCTGAAGGGGAATAAGGGTGGTGTGCTGGATTCTAGGAGAGCGGGGGTAAACTCATGTTAAAGTCAAGGAGAGTGGGAGGAAGCAAGAGATGTACATGCAGTATGTGTGTGTGTGCATGCATATATGGGAATTATGAGGCTTTTATGCAGAGATGTCCAGGAAGGGGTCTGGAGTGGGAAGCCTAGTGTCTCTGTGACAAGCTTCTAATGCATGGAAAGGGTCTCTATGACATTCCTGTATCCACTGTGCAGTTAGGTAGAATTGCCTGAGCTGCTGAGGCCAGAGCTCAGGGAGAGCCACTAAAATTTAGAAACATCAGTACTTCCCTACCCCTACCCTGCACCTCAAGCCCCCTCGTCTACATAGCACAGGTCTCCTTTACATATCCCCCCTCCCTACAAACATTCCTTCTCTCCCTGCAGGCCCATAAACAGTTCTGCTTCCAACTCATCCCCAAGTTTTCCTTTGACCCCACAGCCACCACTGCCCCTTGCTCAATGCCTCTTATACCTGAAAGCAGTTCAATGGGAAGCTGTAAGGACTTGCATATTCTTTTTAAAAAATTATTGTGTCCTCTGAGAGTAAGCGATGAAATTATGGAAAGGATACACTGTACTCAGACATATTTGTTGAATCTCTGCTTTAAGTACAAAACAAGCTTAATTATGGAGCCCTACCTGGTGCCTCCATAATAACATGCAAATTACTAACCAGCCAAATTAGTCAATCCAGAGACAATCATATTCATGAATAGGGAAGGGGACTAATGACATGCGTAAGCACCACTTGCCTTAGTAAGGGTTACCAGATCAAGACCCAAGTGAATCCTTCTTGTGAGGGGACCTCAGCTATAAAATGGACCTTGATGGCTCTTGTACACCCCCAGTTCTAATAACCACACACAAATATAACCTAACAAAGGGCCAGGTCCAAAGCATATCAAAGGACCCCCCTTGTCCTGAGTGGGCTTGAATCAAGGCCAAAGCAAGGGCACAAACCTGCAAGCTTTCTCTAAAGTTGGAATGGGGTAATGTGAAGCATACATGCCAGTGCCCACATAATAGCTCCAAATCCGTTGGAGGTGCCTATTTCCCCAAACCAGGATCCTAATAATCTCTACATCATACTATGATTATTAACATTATTAAAATCCTGTATGTCTTACCAGCATAGGCAGTGTCAATGATTTCATTGGGAATACATACATAGAGTAGGATTTGGTCTCATTTAACAAGAGGCCCTTGTAATTATGGGCGTGCCAACACTTCTGTTGTAATCCATTATTTTCAAGGGGGTAGAATTCTATCATGAAAATTTGCTCTGTGCTTAAATCTTAACATGTGGTAGATTTTTTTAATAAAGTAAAAAAATCTGATTTATAATTATTAAGAAATGATTCACAACTGTGACAATGAGATTATATTTAACACTTGTCTGATTTTTTCCTCCTATGTCTCAAAAGAGGCCTAATTTAAAATAAGAAGCTGTTAAAAAATTAGGCACCAATCCTTCAAACAATTGCTTACGTGTCTGAGTGTTTCCAAAGCCAGGGCTTTAGTGACTAAAATGGTTTTGCTAGAAAACAATAAGGGAAAATGGTTGAGTTCTTCACCAGTTAAAACAACAATACTAAACAGGACTATCACAGATTTCCATTTCAAAACACATTACATTTGTTAATAGAACAACTTGGCTACCAAGCAGTGCTTAAATAAGATGTTTTCCACTAGTTTTCATAAGGATTTTAATAATATAATTAAATACATATTTACACATGGAAAAATGCTCAAGCTATCACTTCACTATATTGGATACATGATATTCTTAAACAGAATGATCTGTGAGCCCTTTAAAAAGGCCCTGAAGCTGAAGTCTGGGCTAAAGTCTCATAATATTATTTAGTGATTCATAGATTCCAAGGCCGGAAGGGATCATTGTGATCAATTGCTAACACCAACACTATATAGAGAGAGGAAGAGGTAAAATACACTCAATGGTTGGGAAGTTATTGAATATTTAGAGCCAGAGAACACAGAATTGGAAAGGGGGGAAGGAAATTTCCTTGGCTCCACCCATATTAAAACCTTACTCAAGATCACATCCTGGACTCAATTCAAGTTAATGGGAATCTTGCCATTGACTTGACTTGGGACCAGGATTTGGTTCTTAACAAATATATAATAGATTTATCTAAATGAGACTGTCTTGAATTAGTTAGTTTATTTGAAAGGCTTATGATTAGATAGCCCATTATATTATTGAAAAGCACACTGCTTCATCAAATTAGCATTCATTCTCTAATTGCTTACAGTAGTTCCATACTTGATTCTAACTGTTGTTGGTAAGAATCATTGATGAGGATGGGCTAGAAAATGTGTTTTGGTTTGTTTTAAGGGAAGGCTAGTCTTAGGAAAGACTATCGGTTTAGTTTGAAAATGATTCTACACATCCTCTAAATCTCTGAATCTGAGCCACAGCATTAACCATTATCTAAACTAATTGGTCTAATTCTCCTCTGGAATTTCAGCAAATAATGTAACTGAGATAAACAGAGAGACACTTATGTGTCCACATTTATCTACACTTCCTATTTGTACTACTAAATGCTTAAAACAACACTGGCTCATAAATTTGCCTTTTCTTTCTCATTCTCTTGGCAGTATTTCCTAAATGCTGCACTTTTAAAGAGTGCAGTTTGGTCTCCTCTCAAATAAATAAGAGCAGTGGAAGGAAAAAACTCCAGCTACAAAGTAGTTCTAACCCATTAAATGCAGATGGCCCACAGGGGGTTTAATCGTAAGAGAGAGAACACACATCATGCTGAAATATAGAGCTGTTTTCTATCACTTGTTACCATTTGAATGTCTGTCCCAGGAAAGTGAATTCAATCTATCTTACTGGCCATCAGTTGCCCTCTGAATACTCCTTCTCTCTCTGATGTAGCTAGATTTCCCTTTAGAACATACAGAGATGAATGAGCTCTTACCACACGTAGAAGTGAAAGAAAACATTTCTTTCTGCACCAGAACAGATGAGATTCATCATTAAGAAAATGGATTTGACCTTGTCAAGTGGACCAAAGCAATTTATAAACAAACTCCTCTGAGGGAGGCTACTTTTGCCCAAGTACTATATTACAGTGTTTTAGCTATGCCCACTGCTACCTTACAATAACTTCACAAAGAGGCTGACTACCTGAAATATATGGTGCTGAGAGAGATCACAGATGAACTTAGAAAGATTGAGGTAGCACTGGGGCTGGCCACCTCCTTAATACCTGGCTTAATATTTGTCTACCCATCCTGCTATCTCTTTCTTGCCAGAAGTTTTAGATTAAATGTGTTCAATATCCAACTCAAAACTCCACTTGATGATTGGATATGTAATCCAGAAATAAAACTGATCTTTTAGGATTCTATTGTTATGCAATCCCTTGTACAGGGAGCACACAGAGCTATTTGAGAAGAAAACTCCAGTTGAAAAACTGACCAGAATCTTCTTAATGGAATACTGATAGAACAATGCAAACAATTAGTGTATATCTGTTTTCTTTCCAGTTTTGGGAAAAGAAAAATGAAATGTGTAAAGGGTCAATACCTCTGTGAATAGCTGGTCTAGACAAGACTATGCAACCCCATCCCCATTTCTGTTAGCCGCTCATTTCTATTTAGTATAAGTTTCAGAATTTCAACTGCGAATGTTGACACCTCCCACCCCCACTGGTGCCAAATACCTTATTTGGGAGTGAACATTTCAGCAGAAAAAACCTCAAAGGTCCATCTGCTCCTTTCTTGCACAAAATCACACAGAGAACATGATTAAGAAATATAATGTCTTGTACAGAAAACCTCATCTGCAGGACCAGTGAAATGTATACCAGCCAAAGGGCAGGGGGCCAAGGATTGTTTGTGTCTTTGCCCTATAAGTGACAGATTCCTCACTGGCTATGAGGACAGATTTTCCTTTTGTTCTTGTCTCCTTGAAGTGCCCCTCCCCACTACCTTTAGTCATGGCAGCATGGTCAGATCATAGTCATGATCCCAAAAAGGAAAAGGGCACTCAATGCAACTAGTGTTCCTACAAGGGATCTGAGTTATCCAGGAAAGAATTTTCTGTAGTATCTGGCTGTTGAATCTTGCCCATATGCTCAGGGTTCAGCTGATCGCCATATTTGGGGTCGGGAAGGAATTTTCCTCCAAGGCAGATTGGAAGAGGCCCTGGAGGTTTTTCGCCTTCCTCTGTAGCATGGAGCACGGGTCACTTGAGGGAGGATTCTCTGCTCCTTGAAGTCTTTAAACCATGATTTGAGGACTTCAATAGCTCAGACATAGGTGAGGTTTTTCGCAGGAGTGGGTGGGTGAGATTCTGTGGCCTGCATTGTGCAGGAGGTCAGATTAGATGGTCAGAATGGTCCCTTCTGACCTTATTATCTATGAATCTATAAGTGGCATTACCCTTCTGCATGTTTTGACCTTCCCTGGCTTTCGGGAGAGGAGAGCATGCTGGTCTGCTCACATTTTGGGGTAGTTTAGAATAGGAGATAGCCAGGAGCATTCTATAGAGCCACTGTCCCCTTGACACCTCAGTCTTCTCCGTGGTTTTGTTTCCCTCTGCACTACACAACAAAGGCCAATACTTATTTTAAGAGCTATGCTGATAAGCCTGGGCCTGTTATTATTTCAGATTTGTTTTGCTGTTGCATCCAGATGTCCCAATAAAGGTTGATGTCCCATTGTACTAGAAGACTTGTCATGGGCTCCTAGCTCTGATTTTAGAAAGATTTATGTGGGGGGCCTCCCAAACTCTTAACCTGCCCCCACCACAATCCTGAGAATGCTCATTGGGGATCTGGGGTCTACACTCTCTGTGCATGTTATATGGCTGGTAAACAGCTGGATATAACTTTTTAACCAAAAGAAATTCATACTATTCTAGCCCAGTTGATCTTCATAGCTTCTCTGTGAAGTTTATAAACAAGATCATAGTCTCAACTATTTTCAGTTGCCACAATTTAAGAATATTGACCCACTGAGGTCAGAACAACACCAAAGTGAATTTCCCAAGGCCTCAGAAGACACCATGTTGCAAATATTCATAGCTGCTTAGCAGATTTATGTTTTATTTATTAATGGGTCATGTTCTCAAGGGCTTCTCATGTTAGGCAGAACGATGAGGAAAATGCCTCTTGCCATCTTTTTATTACTATTATTTATTGTTCACACAGTCCCAAATGTGTGCTAGGTGCTTTGGAGCCAAATATGAAGGCATGAGACGAAATTCTGATCTCACTCACACTAGTTTTACAAAGGAATTCCCTTGATTTCCACTGGTGTAAGTGAGATCAGACTCAGGCCCCAAGCCCTTGCCATGAGGGACTTACAATCAAAATATACAAAATATATAGACAAAGAAAGGGATGTAACAAAAAGCAAGTGATTGAGTGGTGATATGGAGAACACAGCTTGCTTTACATTTTTATTACAAACACTCTTTTGTTATGTTAACACTCCTTTGAGATGAAGACTAAGGTTCACAGGGATTTTTTTTAATACCCTGGGAAGAGCATATATATATATTTTAATATAACTTTCATGCTAAATGAAAAAGCTGTCATTTCTCTCTTTACACAATACAAAAAGAATTCAAAAAAATGGAAATCGTGTATGGAGGAGGTGTTAAAGACCCCCCAAGGCACTGTATACACCAAATAATGACTAAGGCCTAGATCCTCAAATGTATTTAGGTGCCTATCTCCCTTTAATTTCACTGGACTTAGGCACCTACATACCTTTGAGGCTCTGGGTCTAAAATCCTATTCCAATTCTCAGTGAAGTCAATGGGAGTCTTTCCTTTGCCTTCACTGGAAGTTGGTTCATGCCTGAACTGCTGCTGCTGCCACCCTCTGCCATGGAAAATCATTAGCAAATGAGCAGAGGGATTGAAATTACTATGATTTAGTCCTGTGGAATGTTCCTGCTGACCAGTATGTAAACTCCTATCCATGGCGCTTCCACACCCTTGCCTAAGGGGAAGACATGGTGGGTGAAAGTATGAGATGCCATTACTGTTTATGTTAGAACAGTATCCTGCCCAGGGGCTTTGGCACATCTTCAGAGGAAAAGAGCCTGTACATTACAATAGTCCTGCCTTGGAATAAATTACAATTTTTCTCACTCCATCTTTCCACATAGTGCTCCACATTGGTTCATATCAAATGCTGCTGCTAAACTTATCTTCCTTTCTAGTTTGATCATGTAGCCCTGTGATAAGAGGCCCATTGGCACCAGCTTGCAAAGCATTCACTGTTCTGTAACAGTAATTCCTGACAAGGCTGACAGACTCACTACACCTAGAATACTGCTTTCATAAGATCTAGCCAAAAAGGGTCAAGTGAGGTTTCTCAGAAAAGCTTATGTCATACTGAACTTCAGACTTGTGTGATTGTAGGTACATGTGATATTTAAGGAGTTGTGTATGTGTACCCAAAACGTGTTTTAAGTCTGTCACCAACCAAAGAGAAAAACAGGTTTCTTCCAGACAGGGGTTAGGCTGTATATTCACCTGTCTAGCTTTGATCACATGTAAATTTAGCATTTAAACCAACACAATGGCAGCCTAATTTACATGTGAAGTCATCAGGGGATTGGGAAGACATTGGAGACAAAACCAGAGGGAATTGTCCTAGCTCTGGGGGCAAACATTTAGCTTTGAAGAGTATAAGAAGACTGCAAAGAGACATTATGGTATCCACTCACTGAGGAAAATCTTGGCAGAGGCAGGTGCTTCTCATGGCCCTTAGTTTTTTTTTTTTTTTTTTTAAAACAGCTAGTTCTGCAAAAGACTGAAGCTTTTGGCAGGGAATCTACATTATTACATAGAAAAAGTTAACCATTGATAAGTGTAGACCAGGTTTGAATTTTATGATTTTGTTTCATATGTAATAATTTTGTTTCTAATTGTCCTTACTCACTATCCATTAATCTTTGATAATAAACTTAATATAGTTTTCACCATAAATATATCTCAGTGCTCTGATGTTATATAGGCATTGATCCTCAGCTGAATCAAACAAGCCAGTGCAGCGGTTCTCAAATTTTAGCAATCTGAGGACCCCCATTTTGATTTAAGTTTTTTGGGGGACCCCCAAGCCTCCCCTCTCAGCCCTTGCCCGCCCCTTCCCTGAGGCCATGCTCCTGGTCCACCCCCTTGCCCAAGACCATGCCCCCACTCACTCCATCCCCACTCCCTCTGTCTCTCACTGTCTCTAACACTCACTCACTTTCACCAGGCTGAGGCATGGGGTTGGGGTGCAGGAGGGGGCTGATGGCTCTGGGAGAGAGTTTGGGTGCAGGAGGGGGTGAGGGGTACAGGTTCTGGGAGGGTGTTTTGGTGAGGGCTCGGGAGGGAGTTTGGGTGCTGAAGGGGGTTCACAGCTGGGGGAGGGGGGTTAGGTTCAGGAGGGTGTGAGCTCTGTGGAAGGGGGTGCAGGCTCTGGGTGGGAGGCTGGTTGCTGGTGAGGGTGTGGGGTCAGGCTCTGGGAGGGAATTTGGGTGTGGGTGCATGCTCTGGGCTGGGGCAGAGAGTTGGGGTACGGGAGGGGGTGAGGGAGGCAGCGCTTACTTCCTAGGTGGGGGGCCATGGGGTCCCATGCACTGCCTCTGCAGATCCCATTGTACACAGTTCTCAGCCAATGGGAACTGCAGAGTCAGCACTCAGTCCGGGGGCAGCACATGGAGACCCCCTGCTTCCCTGGCTGCAGGGACTTGTGGCTACTTCCAGGAGAAGCACAGACCCAGGGTTCCCACTCCTCCCACTCCCTCCCAGAGCCTCCTTCACACTGGAGAGCTGTCCCTTTGTCTGAAGGAGGTGCTGGGAGGGAGGAGGAGGAGGAGTTGAGGGAAGGAGGGGGAAAGAGTTGATCAGCAGGGTCCATGGATCCCCTGGAGTACCCTCCAGGTTACCCTCAGAAATGCTGAGCTAGTGTGTACACTGTCCCCTTGGGGGACAGCAAACCTGGTAATTTCTGTGAATGTCCAGTGATTAAGAGCTGGACACTGCAGGAAGTAGACCAAGGCCTTGGGGGTTGGTGTGACCCTATGACATATAGAGACTGAGGTCTGTGGAAACCTGGAAGGCAGTGCTTGTGTTGCCAGAGGCTGTTGGTTCTAGGAGCTGAGCTACAGCAAGCAGAAGGCAGGCGATTGTGAGATGCCTCATAACATTGGGTACCTGTGGGGAATCATCACAAACCCTGTTTTTGGAGTATCACCAGTGGCTTCCCAGCCAACAGATTATGGAAATTAAGATGCTTGTTTTAATGCTCTACATAACTCTGTCCACCCTATTTATCAATATTCATGTCCCTCCTCATCCTTTCTGCTTCACCAGTGCTCCCATATCATCTGCCCATTTGTAAGATTGTCTCTCACACACACGCTTCTTTCAAGGAGCCCAGCTCCATGGCTTGATCTTCCTGAGCTCATGTGAAGGGCAGTACCCTGTTCACTTTTAAGCTCTACCTCTGCTATGCTGCCTATAGTGAACCTTGTTGATTTGTATATAAATTGCCTATACTTATTCCCCTTCCCTAATCTCTGTCTTTAGACTGTGACTCCTCAGAGAAGAAACTGGCCTTAAGGGCCTAGCACATATTGGGCACTACTGCTAACAAATAAAATAAAATTAATAACCCCCTGCACCATGTTCAGAAACTCACGAATCCCTCCCAGGTTCCTCACCCTCAGTGTCCAAGCCCAACCTTGCTCCCCATTTCCTGCCCAACTGGCGATCTTTCACCCTCACTCAAACGCCTGAGTGACCCTCCGCATCTTCTCCTTCTCCCATATGGATGTCTAGCCCCTTCCCCACTCATGCAAACAGCTTAAGCACGTGGCCTTCCCTGTCCACTTGACTAGCCTCTCTGCATTCAGCCTTGTTTATATATGAGGATATGGGATTCTAGACTGGGCACTGGTCATCACCGTTTCTACACAGGCTGGTGTAGTATAGAATCAGCCAATATCCCCACTGTAGCTTTCTGCACACACATGGCTCACACTCGACCGCTCAGCATATGTAATGGAGCCTGAAATAAAGTTGCTACCCTGTCTTCAGCTCCGAAACCCAGAAGTGTCCTCAGCCTTCTTAAGGGGCTATCCATAAATTATGTAACACATTTTTGGTGATTTTCAAGATCCACCCTGGTTACACCTTCCATAGTCTGCTCCTCTGCAGCCTTTGTGGGGGAGATGAAACAGTGCTGTAGAACACTCGATTCCCCTTTCAGTGCCGAGATGAGGAGATCCTTGAAACAGAGCTGTCTGGATATACAACCTGGCCCACTACAGGCCATGAGTGCATTCACTGGATACAGAGCGGGGAATAATGAGAAGGGAAGAACATTCGCACAGCACACTTTGAGAAGGGCTTTTTGGTTTAATTTGTTATTCATAGCGTACAAATGGGTTTTGCATATGCCACAGAGCAAGACACTTTTCCAGTTAGTTTTACAGCCAGAGGGTATGATTTTTCCTTTGCATGTTTTTAGAATTAGGTTCAGTATTAGCATCAGGTTTTTTCTCCCCCTGCTCTGCAACCACAGCTAAAGGTAGATACTGAGGATGCCATCTCCTCCTGAGGCAGAGTCAGATGAGCCCTTTCCTGGAAGGATTTGAAGATTTCATCTATCCTGTGATTCTAATTAATCATTTTTTTAAAATTCCAACCCTATCCATTCTTCAGGTGAGCTTCACTTCAGCCTGAGGCTAGGTGGTGAGAGGCAGCCCTTTAGCTCCTCTCATGTACCAAGATAAGATGAAAAGCTGGAGGGTGGAGGGACCTTCCTTTGAGACAGAAAGCCTCACCTAAGGGAACATTTTCAAGACTTAATTCAGCAATTAGCTCACTGACATGAAAGACAGTTTTACCACCATAAATTTCTGGATTTCTGCACTACTGGACAATACCTGTGATCTGAACCTTTCCTAACTGCTCCTCTCACCTCACAACACTGTTTGTGTCTATGGTACCTCCACCATGGTGTGTAGAAGCTGTGACATGGAGGGCTAATGATTTTCTGGAAATCAGTAACTTATAATGCTTGCTGCAACATAACCTCCAATGGTGTTTGAGGGGAACATGACTACAGAGAGGCTATTCCCTGGGGCCCGTCCTCTCTCTACTGGCACCACTCCTATTAGTTGTGAAAAGGGCAGACAGACAGTGAGGTACAGGGAAAAGGACATGATGGACCAACTCCTCAGCTGGTGTGAATATGAGTAGCTCCATTGACGTTAACTGAGCTACATCAATTTACACCAGCTGAGGATCTGGTCAATAGCTGCCTTTCCTCTCCATGCAATCCCACAAGATTTGGGCTATAGCTGTTCTCCACACTTCATAGACAGAGAAGAATGTACAGTTCTTAGCATCTGTTAGCACAAGAAGGGAAAGGAACAAGGTTAGACAAAGCCATGCAAGCACATTCAATTACCAGCAGAGCCTTCAGTATAAGATACAGATCAGCTCATGTGGCGTGGTATAGATGGTCCAGAGGTTAAGGCACTTGACCGGGCTTCAGTAGATGTGTGTTCAGATTCTGGCTCTGCCACAGATTTCTAATATCGATTTAGGCCCAGATTCTCAAAGGTGTTTCAAGGCTTAACTTCCATTGAAATCAATGGGAGGTAGGTGCTTAAATATCTTTGAAAATCTGGGCCTTAATCTCTCTGAGCTGCAGTTCTCCATCTACAAAAAAGAGATAACACACATATTTTCTCCCACATTTTCCTATCTTGTTTATTTAGATGGGAAGCTCTTTAGAGCAGTGACTGTCTCACACTACATATTTATACAATGCCTAGCACAAAGGGCCCACAATCTCAGTTGGGCCTCTAGGTACTATATAATGCACTTTCACAGTCATAATTAATAACGGCATGTTATGTGCTCTTCAAATAATTCAAATCCACATTTGTCTATATTGTGACACCATTTAAAAGCACTATACTCTTCAAGCATCAGACACAGTGAGTTATATAACAGGATAAATTGGTAATTTAATGTAGTTTGGCACCAAGGTAGCTTTCATATGCCTTTGACTTTCAAATTCTTCTTGTGCTTGTCTCTGTCTACAGTTGTCCCTTGGTAATTTGTTTAAAATATTTTATGCTATCTTGCTATCTTTTAACACAAGTACTTGATTCTGCAATCCTTGCTCAGGAAAATTCCCACAGATTTATCCTTCATTAGTGTGTTTGGTACCCTAATCCAAGACCAACTTTCAGTGCATTGGGTAGAAGAAGAGGTTTTAGGAATTCCATAAGGTGTTTGGTGAAAGAGAACTTGTGATTTTGAACAAAGATCCAATACATTTATTAAAGCTCATTCCAGAAGGCTCTTCCATGTCCCTCCTAGCTAGTATTGCTCATCAGCCTGTTCTGGAATGCCCCTAGCCCAGTTCTCCTTTTGTGCCCAGTTTTGCAGTATGCTGAGCGTCACTAAGCCACCTATGATTATTTAAGTTAGGGTAGCATTTAAAAGCACCAAACTATCCTTGGGACCCTCTGTGTGCACAGTGCAGCACAAATGTATGCTAAGAATTGGCCCCTCCCTGAAACATTTACAGAGTTAAGGGTTCTCAGCACCTTATAGGAGTGCTAAAGGATCAGACCTTTAACATGTAGATATTTACTGGTTTAAAGAACTCTTAAACCACTGGGAAAACTGAAGTTTTGCCTCAGTAAGAGTTGCTACACCGAACAAAAGCAGGCGTGGTCCACAGTATAGGCAGAACTTCCCTGTCCCAGAGGAAGCACCAGGAATAATGTCCTTCATTAATGACATTTACTCCCCCTCCCTGTTCCTCTGTGTAGCTTCCCTTCATCCTTGCTAAGAGCATGGGGGAAAAAAGCAAGGGGATTGCACAACTGAAACTCCTGATCCCCCAGGTAGAAAGCAGTGGATTCTTGCCCCCGCCCCCTGATAGTTGGTGAAGATTAAATAGCACACTGCTACTGTTAAATCCAGCAACAGATTACTGCCCTCCAAAAGCAAGAGTAGGGAAGCTTAGGAATTTCTCTGACTATGGCTGCACTTGGAGCTGGGGGCTGGGTGCGATTCCCAACTGGAGCAGACATACTTGGGCGAGCTCTTGTCACAGATTGCAAGGCCAGAAGGGACCATTCCAGTATAACACAAGCCCTAGAACTCCCCAAAAATAATTTCTAGAGTAGATCTTTTAGAAGACCCAATTCAATCTAGGTTTAAAAATTGATGGAGAATCCACCATGACCCTTGGTAAATTGTTCCAATGGTTAGTTACTTTGACTGTTAAAAATTTACATCTTAGTTCCAGTCTGAATTTGTCTAACTTCAGTTCCAGCCATTGTATCATGTTAGACCTTGCTCTACTAGAACAACTAGTGTGCTAAAAATAGTAACGGAGCTGCAGTAGCACAGATAGCTGTGACATAGACTAACCATGCTGAGTACATACCAGTGGGATTCAGGCAGGTTTGTACTTGGGGCAGCTAGCCCATGTTGCCAATAGCCACTGCCTATGCTTCCATGACTACGCTACTTTTAGCACTTAACATGCTAGCTCAATGAGAGCTTGGAATCATACCCACAGCTCCAAGGGTAGACATAGTCTATGAGACAGTATTCCTCTCCTGGACTGCTGCCAAACAGAAGGTGCAGGCCAGATGAAGTATGTGTATGCAACAGTGGCTTTAAGCTGTTGGGAATCTGGGAAACTCCCAGAACCAAAATGGCTCCCAGTGAAAATTAGAGCAGCCCCAGGTGTGCTATAATTGATAGCAGCACATCCTAAGCTAACTAGGGACAGTGGCATAGCCCCAAATTTATGCTATATGCTATAGAAACTCCTCCCCTGACCCACTGTGCATGATCCCTGTTTTGGGGATTGTGAGAGGCCCAGGGTTGGGCTGCTTATGGTAGCCCTACATTGTTCCCCCACTGGTGGACTTTGCCCCTGGCTCTTTGCAGCTGCTATCTACTCCCTTGCAGCAGCATATAAGGGCTGGGACAGGGCCCAGAATTGGTCTCAATGTATTTGGAAAGAGAAACAGGAGATAAATATTTTCAAAGCACTGTGGAAGATTTTAGATCTACAGGGCAAATCTCACAGATGTCACTGGCAGGAATCATGCTTCTAAATGCCTAGCACTCTGCTTTGAACATTAAGTGGGAAGAGTACCCTTCTGTGGGTGAGGTTTGAATCCAGGGACACTGATTTTCTGACTGTGTGATTTGATTATTCCATACACAAGGAGGAAACAGAGAGCAAGATACAAATGTACACAAAAGCCCTCTGAGTGTAAGTCATGAAGCATGTGGAGGAGGGGTTCCTCCCTTTTCCTTCTTTCCACTCCCTCCACACGAGTACAGCTTATATATGTTTTCCTGTGCTCTTTATTCTTTTGTTCCTGTTTCCCTCAATGACCTTTACTCTCAATTGATTCTTTTTGTCAAATTTTGCTTTCTTCTGAGCCTTTGATCCTATCCTCTGATGCCTCTAACAACTAACCCGACATTGTTATCATTGGATTTGCTTTATGATTCCTTACCCTTAGCAGCCCACAAGAAGATCAAGAATTTTGCTTTCCACATTCTCTCTCTCCTCCTGTTGCCGCTACAGGAGAAGAGAACTCTCACTTATGAAGTCTCACACCTGGTGCTTAGGATGGTACAATATAAACTGACATGTATGGATTAGATGAATAGAAGCATATGTATGCGTGGTCATCCCCTCCATGTTTGGATTTTGAATTGTGGCTTCTTTCATTTTCTCAATCACTGTTCTGGGTGCTTAGCTTTTTTCTTGAACTCAGTAATAGGCCAAATTCAGAGGATGCACAGGGGGTAAGGACTCCTATAATAGGGCAGGCCTGCTCACAGTTCCCTGCTCTTGGAAGAAAATTTCACCCACTTATGCCAAAGTTGAATTTGATTCTGGTTCCTCTGCTGTTTTGCTGATTTTGGTGGCTCTACTAAGATTGGAGATGACTATTAATCTGGGGACAGTGGAAGAAAAGGACCCACCTCTGTTCATGTATGTTGAGGGCATATACACAGAGAGGTTAGATAAAAACTTAAAATACTTTTGCTGAAATGTTGAAATGTAACACTACTTTGTTTCTTAGAACTCAGAAAGATAACATAAAAGACTCCAAAATAGAGAGACAAAACAGGCTGCTCCCTAAAGCAGAGAGGTAGAACTCATCCCACCTTACTCTAAGCTGTCTGTCGGCAGAACTGACTGCAGATCACTTGCTTCCCTGGAGAGCCCCCGAGCAAGCAGGGGCAGGAACCCCCCTGAGAATTTTAAATAGTAGCTGCAGTTTTAACACAATTTTTACTACACCACAGTCCACAGGAGGCAGATGCCTGTATATGGGGACAAAGAAGATGCTGATGCTTGTTTAAGCTCTGTTATATAACATACACAATGTGATTTGGGGAAGTCATAGTGTTTCTGCCTCCTTTTACATTAATATAGCAAAGTGGTGAGGCAAAAAAAGTAAGTTTCTGAAAAGACTGAAAACTCACCTTGTTATTTACTGTTGGGAAAATACATTTTCCAAAGCACTGATTTTAGCTGAGTACATTGAGGATATAGTCAATTACATATATCCTAGACATATATCTACAATTATATAAGTACAGATTGATCAGAACTATTGGCCTGATTCTCCATTAGCCGAGGGCCCTTTTCCACTGCTCTGTTATAAAGGAGTCTTAAAGTCAGTGAATCTCCCCCCAGAGAACATCTGTGCAGTACGGAGGTTCCCCAACCTACATAAAACTGAATAAATAGCTCTCCTCTGTCACTCTTCCCCTTGCAGGTCCTGGTGAAGGGGAATGTTTAAGAGGCAGTTTGCAATGGTGCTACCCTGGACTATATTCAGCTACATATAGCTCCTTGGGCAGCTCCAACTTACGTAGGGGTTGGGCAGGCCTCCAGCCAGGCCTAAAATACTGGAAGGATGCTTTTAAGTCACCTTTGCCCCAACTCTGTCCCTCTGCTGAGTGCACCCCAGCTGGAACAGAGAGAGTCAAGCCCCAGGACTGATGGAGTGGAGTGAGCTATCGCTATACCAAATGAACCATGTTAAGAGGTAATGGAGATGGTACAGTGGCAATAGCTTTCTGTCTAATATTTTTTTCTTGTTAAAAGAGTTTTCCATTATTTTAGCAAAAAAAAATTAGGAAAGGTCTTCTGCCTCTTCCTACATTATTCTAATTTTGTTTTCTTTTTGAAAAAATATGCAGGACCAACTCATAATCAAAGAGAAATCCTATTGTCCGACTGCAAATCTACATTGCCAGAATGGAGTTGTTCAGGGACCAAATGGTACAGAGTAGTCAGACATCAATGGAACAGCTGGGAAGATTCCCACCCCAAGGATTCATAGAGGCTACATGACGCCAACTCCTGTTTCTCAGACTCCACCGCTACACCTCTAACCTGCTAATAAAGCAGTGAATATTCCTAGCCAGCAATACCAATCAAGGTCATTGTCTTCTAGCATCTATTCATCCTTTGTCCTGTGTAACTTCACATTGTGATTCCTAGATATATGAAATAGAAACAGAACAACATAACAATATTTGTTCCAGAACTGCTGACAGCAAACATTACTGATTTACTGACATTATAAACATAGCCCTTTTACTGTCAGTAAATTAACTGAAAGTTGGCAACCTTAAGTAGGCTGTAAGGAAGGCTTTTGTTGGAAAACATGTTCAAAAGACATGTATATTTAAACCATGAAATTGAGCCATTTCCATACTGTAGAATAATTGTATTCATTTCTGTTGCACTAAATCCTAGAGCAGGTAAGTTTGACGCTAGATCTGAACTTCTCCAATGGTCAGGAATGGCTCAGTCCATTATACAGATTTGTATCTGAACTTCACCAAAATTCAAGTGTGTTCTGTTCTGAAGTTACCTCCTGCTAGAGAAGGCATTCCAAAAAGTGCAAGTATTCATGAATTTCAGGGAGTTTATAGCCCAGAGTTAGGTCTAGAGTTTGGGTATTGGCTTTCCTACAAAGCCTCTAAAACCAGAACCACCACAATGCTAGGGTTCCTCATTGTTGTGTATGACCATTATAGCATTGGAGACTACTGACAGTTGTCATTGGGGATGCTATTTAAAGGATAATTGTGAATAATGGGGGTGAAATCCCAATGAAGTCTGTGGCAAAACTGCCAAACCTGCTACCTTGGATATTTCTGCTCCACCTCCTCTCTGCTTCCTTAATGTGCCTTTCTAGCAAGCCAGATTCAAATGATTCTGCATATGATCTCCTTTTCTTTTGGAGATTCAAGCCCTGAATCACCTTTTCTTGTTGTCCACTACAATTTTACAGGTCAACTGTCTTTTGAATGACCATTCTTTTTTATTCTATGTTGCGCTTTCCCCCTCAAAATTCTAAAAAAATATTTGCCTCCTTTTTATTTTTCTTTGTTGGATCTCTTTACACTTCCAACTGAACTTTTTTCAGGCCCCATATCACATCAACTGTGTGTCATCACATACAGAAAAGGAGGACTTGTGGCACCTTAGAGACTAACAATTTATTTGAGCACACGCTTTCGTGAGCTACAGCTCACTTCATCGGATGCATACATCACATACAGTGTCCCGGGGTGCTACACACAAACCAGTCAAGACATCTAACGAGATTCCATTTACAGTAGTTCTTCAGAATGGGATACTACCTCCTCTTTCTTGCATGCATTGATCAGCAGTGAAACCATTATTAATACTGTGCTTAAAGTACTGTCATTAGGCTTCTGAGATAACAGCTCTTTGATATGAACCAAAGCAGTCATACCTTTTTCAGAGTATCATTTCACAATGCGTGCAGACTCAAGCAGATATCATTGCATTAATCTGTACTTGATTGTACAGATTCACATCTTGAGAAAGACTTGTATTTTTTTTAGAAAGCATAGATTCTGGCAGGCTCCAGTAAAAAGTTCTGCTTCACCAAATTTTGAGAAACCAGTTCACTTCTACCAGTCCATGGCTTTTAAAATTGCTGTTGGAGTTAACATTATGGCTGTTGGATCTGTTATCCATGATTTTTATCACAAAGGTGGTGAGACAAAAATGGAAGTTTCAAGGACACATAGACTCTGCGGCCAGAGGGGACCACTATAATCATCTAGTCTTACCTCCTGTATTCACAGGTCATAGATTTTTTCCCAGAAGATGGACTGGACAACTACGGTCTTTGTTTATCTCACAGAGACGTTCCATATCTACTTGGGTCAGGCATCTCTCAGTTTTCCTGTCTGTAAATGGAGATAATACCTACTTAGTTCAAAGGGATTAATGGGGAAAGGCAGTGAGACTGAATGGTGTACTAATTGAGGCATTTAAAGTATTGGAGCATGAGACAGTTGTGGTGATGATGAATTTTCTAAACATAATTCTCTGTATTGGAATAATGCCTGGCAATTGGAGAAAGAACAAATTGGTCCCTGTGTTTTAGTGTAAAGCAGAACGCAATAAACAATGATGCATCAAATTAATGAGTCACATGACAAAATGGCTTGAAAGAATTCTCGAGAAAAGACTTCAGGAGGAGCTGGAGCACCAGTTCGGGTTTATGCCAGAAAGGTCAACAGTGGAGTGCAGTGTTTACAGCCCAAATATGGCAGAAGTATGGGAGAAATGCAAGGAATTGTTCTTAATGTTTGTGTATTTAAAGAAGGCTTATGACAGAATTCCTATAGAATTGTTGTGGTGGTACCTGCAGTCACACAATCTGCCGGGGACATATGTTCAGACAGACTATCATGGACATGTCTGAGTGTAGCACAACAGCAGTGAGCTATAACTGAAGCTGCAGTGAGTAATTCATTGTGAGGGTAAGTCTACATCAAGGATCAGCCTTCAGCCCATTCCTATTTGTGATTGTACTGTACTGAATTATGAGAGAAGTTCCATGGAGCATGTTTTTCACCAGTGACATTATGCTGTGGGATGAAGATGAATACAAATTGTAAAGGGACTTATAAACATGCATTAGAAGAAAATGGCTTACAAATCAGCTGACAAAGAATGGAATACATGTGATGCTTCATTGACAGAGACAATGAGAAGCCAATTAAACTAGATGGTACAGAGTTAAAGTCTATGCAACAATTTAAATATCTCGGATCTGTGTTGAGCCATTATGGGAATGTGGCTGTGGTTAGAAGCTGCATGAAGAGTGCTTGTTGTAAATGGAGGGAGCTGACAAGAATGCTCTGTGATAAGAATATGACAAGTTAACCAAAGATTACAATTAGGCCAGCCATGATGTATGCAGGTCAATGACGAAGAGAGAAGAACAACCATTTCATGCTGCTGAAAGAGAATACTCAAATGGACAAGGTTAAGATGAGAAGTAATAGGCTACACAATGAAATAATATGAGCCCTAAAATCTGAAGCCATAAAAAACTTATTACTCTTGCAAAGATGCCCATTTACAGTTTATGCCACTCAAATAGGGCCCCAACTATCTATCCAAGGAAAACATATTCTTCCTCTTCTTCTTGTCCGTTCAACAGGAGTCAGATGACTCTTATTCTTTGTCTTCAAATGTTCTTGTCAAGTACATCTTCCAGACAGACACCAACCTTCTTCATATCCTCATTCAACATCTCAAACCACCTTTATCTAGTTTTCCTCATGACTACTAGCTCTTGTACTCTCTGGCCAACATATCCCACTCTCATCATCTCATGTGACCCAGCCATCTTAGTCAAGACTCTCTTAGCTGTTCTGTGATGAGGCCCTAGACTCCTTCCAGCCTGACAGTAAGAATCCAGTGACACCTGTAGATGGACATTAAGTGTAGTTCTCAGGAAGCAAGATATTGTGAATTGCCATTTCAAACACAGTATTCATTTAGGCTGTTGCTCTTGCCCAGCATAAAACAGAATGTAGACCACAATAAGACAATCATAGTACATCACTGTGGTATGACCTGACCTGGGTCCAGTGAAGAAGGAGAAGGAAAACTTTCCTGAGTTTTGCAAACTTGTACAATTGACATGCAGCTAGATTTGAGCTGGATGCTGCCAGAGGTATGAAAATGTTCTTAAGGTCAGGAATGTTAATATTAATAACTAGCCTAATCTAGCATATAACAGGAGGGTCAGTGTTCAACATGAAGGAAAAGCAGATCCCAGAGACTGCTCTATAAATACCAAGTAGGAACCAAGTGGACCCTCCTGCACCATGGATGATACCAAAAACTGAGTATAGCAGCTGGAGCAAAAGCCTAGAGCAATCATTTTTACACGAGTTTTCATTTTTACCAGAACATGCAAACACTGGCACTTCTCCTTCCTTGCCATAATCTGAAACAGCAGTAAGACCATTTTACACATTTCTAGAGCATTCTTTATGCCATACATATAATTTATGCTTTATTCCAAGTTGTGCTCTAGCACTGACCCAGCCATTGCTCGGAAGGTAAATGCCTGGGCCACTATCATGCTGCATTTTTAATTCCCAACATATTTGAGTAGAGCATGATGATGAGCTGTGTGCAAGAAGTGGTGTAAACACCTCTTAAAAAAACACAGCTGCCCTTACATCAGAGCCCTAAAAGTTACACCCCAGGAAAAATCTCTTAAAAAGAGAAGAAAGCATGAAAAAAGCATGTTTATATTAAGAGAGGAAACACTTCATTTTAAAGAGTATATGGAATGCCAAAGTAAAAAAGGTTAGTGAAATTCCCTTCTGCACAACACATTATTAGTAAACAGTATTTGTAATCTTGCAACCAGGCCATCAAAGTGTATTCCTCATTGTGATGTTATTTCTGTTGGGAAATATATTTTTACTTATTTATATTATTGTAAGATCTAGCGGTTCCAGTTGATATCAGGGCCCCAGTTTGCTAGGCACTGTACAAACACAACAAGGGAGAGTCCATGCACTAAATCTCTCCTAATATAAGGCCTCAAACCTGCAACTGATAGGGCACCAGCAAGCTGATGTGTACAAGATGCAGACTCAGCAGACTTGAAAAATATTGCAATTGAAATGTGTCATGGTTATTTTAGATGATATACATTAAAGGGCTCTGCTTCAAGCACAAATCGTGGTTGACATTACCTTTAAAGTTGCATTGCATTCTCGTTTTTTGCACGGGCATCATGAGCTATAAGTAAGGTGCACATTTTTGACAGTGAGGGCAATTTACCATTGCAACAATTTACAAAGAGATGTGGTGGATTCTCCATCATTTGTAGTCTCTGAATCTAGACTGGATGGTTCTTTAAAAGATATGCTATAGCTCAAATGGAAGTTAGCGGATTGATGCAGAGATGCATGGGGGGAAGTTATGTGGCCTGTTATGCAAGAGGTCAGATCAGACAATCATCACGGTCCCTTCTGAATCTATAAACAAGGGAAAAGATGAAAGGAAAACTATTTCAGAGCTTGCCTTGTAAAGTTCTTTTTTATTAGCCTTTTTTTTCAGGCTGCAGACACAAAATATTTAAGACAAAATGTAACTATCAAATATACCAGACAAAAAATAAGACCATTTGCTTTTCTGTTATTTTCCATAATGGCCATATTGATCCCAGGCAATGGAGTTATACCAGGCATGTACACAGACTAATTTGATGATTGTCCAAGATACTTGGCTTTCTGAAGGACAAAAAATATTCAGAAATCTCTGTACATTTCAGCTCATTGAGTTGCTAGAGCCTTTTAGGAGTGGGGTGAATTAGTGGTGCTGTGGAAAAACCCAAGTGTCTTCTTGATTATATTCTTAGAGGAACCTGGCCATAAAGCATCAAACTTGGGGCAGTTGTATGTGAGAGGCTCCCCATATACTGTCCTGGTCCCCATTTTTCCCCTGGTAGCATGACTGGTTTGTAGGCCATACTTCTACTGGCTAACTGATTTATGGCTGTCTACCCCACCAAGAGGAGCTGAGAAGGAATTAATGCTCTTCAGAAAATTTGGTGGCTCTGTCTTTTTGCCACTGGCCACAGACTTATGATAACATACAGAACCCTAAACAACACAGTGTCTATCTAGAGGAATTTGTGCCATCTCAAGGGAGAAGGTTGATGTCTCTTCCACAGCTTTGTTCCTTTCCCTTCCAACATGATTAGATCTACCTAAATTGACTGTTATTTACACACATTTGAATCTCACAAAGAAGGGGATATTATTGATAATTTATCATTAGAAATGCTTTCTTCCCTCCTCCCATCTCTCCTTCTTTTGCCACTTGAGCTTGCAGTGATGTCATAATTTGTAATATTTTCATTTTTAAAGTTGGGGAAGTGAATTTATTTCAGTTTCTCTCTTTCTTCTGTGGGCCAATTATCTGTGAATAGACTTTGATCACCTCTTCATGTGAACACACTCCATTTGTGAACTATTTACTTTGACCATGTCTTCAGCAATTCATTATTCGTGCTGTATAGTCGGTGATGTACGACAGGTGACAGAGTTTCTACACCTTGAGTGGCAACCTGGAACTATGATTGTTAGGAAGAGGGATGTCAAAGACATTTCAAGATGGCTAGGCAAACCTTTCTAGCCTGAACTTTCATGCAAACATATATTGGCATGATATTCAGAAGACTTTTACTCTGTGAACATCTTGTGAATAACAAGGTACCTGAATGAAAATGGAAAATGAATTCAATGGGCTGCAAATACAGGCAAAGTGGATTTTACTCAAATAGTTTTTGGGTGCATTGTTTCTTTCCATAGCTTCCATTCTTTCCCAGTTCTTTCCATAGCAACAGATTAAGATCATGGAGACAATGAATTTATCTACATGGGAACATCCTGGAAAATTAATCCAAATTAACTAAAGGTGTGAATTTGAAGTGGCTTAGTTAAACCTCATTAAATCCATTTCTGGATGCTGTTATTCAGAATTAAGGTGGCCTTTATTCTGTTTAGTTTAATTCACCTTAAAGTGAAAAACTAAACCGAATTAAGACTACTTTAATTCTGAATGAGGGTGTTCATACCTTTAGCTTATTTGGATAAATTTTCATGAAGGTCCTCATGTAGACAAGCCCAGTGTTATGGTTTCAGTGTAAAACCAATCTTATGAGAATCTGGTTTGTCAGATAATAAATTATTATCCAAGTACAAATATGTAAAATATTAGAGGGGATGCTGAAAACATCTTGCAATAAACTGTGTAAAAAAATCTCTCTATGGGTGTGTACTAGTGAGAATCTCTCTTTCAATGATATACTGATGAATCGTCAATAAGCCAGGAAAAGTATTCAGTCACTTTTCAGTTAGTTGCCTGATCTTGCAAACTGATCTGTGTGAATGGACTCTTATGCCCACGCACAGTCCCAATGAAGTCAACTACAAGGATGTGGATCAGTTTGCAGGACCTGGAGCCTTAGGTGCTAAGCAGGACATTGTCAAAGCCATCAAGGTAATTTAGACAATCCGTTCCTATTTAAGTAATGGGAACTGGGTGGCCACATTTATTAAGTGGCTTTGAAAATCTCAGCCTAAACATTTACTTTTTTTCATATAAAAATGGCACCATATGGGAAAAGTGTTGCCTTGTCTATACTGGACATTTGCCTTGATTTCAGCCTGATGGCTATTGATATAGTAGCATGAGTACAAACCTAGTGCTGACAGGATTAATTTGCACCACTGCATCTTAACAATGCTTGCAACTGCAGTGAAGTACATTATGGCATGTTGTAGATCATAGTAATGTCATATATTTACAGCAGCGTTGTGCAGTTCAAACAGTGAACAGCCTTTGATGGCTGTAATTGGGGCAAATTCCCACTGCAGACAAAGCTCCAGATTCTGCCCTACTTCTGATATATATATATATATATATGTATGTATGTAAATTAAAAACTTGCCTGGAGTAGTCTTATTTTGTAAAATAATCATTGCCCTCTTAGCCAATTTCTATTGTGAGACAACATATTTGCCTCATAAATACTGCTGTTGGTAATGGGATGTGTTCGTCGTCCAGTAGTTTCTGTGGCAAACATACACACACAAATTATACAACGGTGAAAGTCTTCATTTCATGTGCAGAAGCATCCATCTGGCCAGATGTCTAGGAAAAGGGAAATCTGTCTGGAGCATGTTTCAAATGGCATGTCAAGTTTACAATAAACAGAATAATTGCAATGCTTATAGGATTTATTTTATTGCTATACATGTGATTGTTGTATTTGTAAATAAAACGTGCTCCTTGACCCAGCTTTATTTTATTTTCCAGAAAGCAGGACAGATTTGCTTCAATACAGCAATTATAAATAAGTACAGTGTATGTTTGCATTTTGGTTTCTTCAGCCAATGTAAGCCAGATATCAAGGCAGCTGTTGATCTCAAAGGATTATCACAAAACAAGTTCACTTTGCTTCAGATTGTAATTTATCACTCTAGACAAAACCTTGATTGTGTTTTAAAAATAGTTGCATTTTTTAATAAATGACCACTCCAAAGTACATACAAGTTATGAAAAATGGTATATCTATTCTTACATGAGAAAGCAACCATTCTTCTATAGCCCTTGGTGACCATGTCTAAGCTATAAAGATGGGAATCCTGCTCAGACCAGCCCTACAGTAGAAGTATATACAAAAGACCAAAATATACAGACATAGAAACAGATTCTACCCTGCATTTGGACCACTTTATGCAGTTTCTACCACTGAAAGAATGCTCTAGTGTGGGGGATCCTGCACCACCTCTTGCCCTGTGGCTGGGAAAGGTGGCAGTACCAAAACATTGATTGTGCTTAGCTGATTACTTGGGGGAATTGGTAAATGGCAAATAACAGAGCAGCCTTCACTTATCAGTAATAGCATTCTTAGACAATTAATTTTTAAAAACCAAATTACAATTTATTATTCAAATCTATTAAAGAAAACATTTATTTAGCCCATAAATATACTGGACATTATTTTAGTTGATTCTGTGTGTGGTATCTAAACATTATATGATGTCAGGTTCTTAGATGCAGCATGGTTGCTTTGTACGATACCCTTGGCAGATTCTAGCCATATTGTCCAAGTATCCAGCCATTGGCATATCATCCAGGCATAAATGGAAGTTTACAGCAAATTGGATGCTTCAGGGCTACCTCCAGTTTGTTGCTAGTGTAGGAGCCATGTCTCAGAGAAAGGGGTGTGACTGGGATACTCCTACATTGCGCCAACCCCCAGTTGCAGTTTGGCTCCTTGAGATCTTTGATAGTTTGTGTAAATTAGAGAAGGCTAGAGATTGCTCCAACTCAATGCAGGCGAAGCAACCTTGTACACAGGAGCCTCAGAATTGGGTGAGTGCAAAGGTGAGTTGTATGGTAAAGGTGTAGCTTGCCTGGATTCCAGGGTTTGGCCTAGAGGGTTCGGCCTAGAGGGTTCTAGGAGTAGTTCAAAGAAGGAGAGAGCAAAATCTAAGTGGAAGTTAAGATAAAGACCAGAGGCTTCAATGACATGCCTTTCAGGGATAATGAGGGGAATTTTGATGTATGGTTTTGATATACTAGTTTACCACAGATGTTTTCCTCACAGAAATATACATGCTGGTGAATGAAAAGCGGTACAACTTCAGTGGCTGAACATTCATTATTTTGAGTTAAACTGAAAAATATACAAAATGTAATTTTTTTAAAGTTATTGACCAGATGTCATTATACAGAACAAGGCTTTGTGGCTTCTGTCAATCCGTCCATTTTAGGCATTTACAGTTATTTGTCATCACTGTTCTCTGAAGAGTTTTTAAAAGCAAAATATTTGGTATTTGTATGAAGCGAGTTGGTAGCCTGTTGGTATACAACATATGTCATCATTAGCACAGCGAAGGGGTTAGCAATAAAATCAACAGGAGATTAAGCCCATTCATGAAAGTTCATTCCCTACTGACCACAGGCACTAAAAATGCATGACTGCTTAGTTCTAACACTGCAACTGTAGCCAGGGTCCCAAAACCCTAGTTAAGTTTTTATGAGGCTTTTCACAGAGAACATAATTATTATTTCCACATACCTCCATTCAATTTTCAAGGATTACTTTACGTGTGAATTCGCAGGTATTTCTTCCAGCTGTCTCCTGTCAACTCATAATCCCATGTACTGAGCTTTGTCCCTACAGAGTAGGCACTTGATCCTAAGGTCAAAGGTCTTTTAGCTCTTGACTAATGCACCTCATTAGAAGAGAAAGCGGTATGTCTCCAGCAATACAAATGTCATGAGATGTAACAGAGCTATATATTTTAATTACTTGTAACAGTTTTTTTAAACTACACTGAAAAAAGCTGAGAGGTTTGAGTTCATTAAAAAGCCACTGGAAACTAGAGTACCACCAATGTCTAGTTTTGTTATCCATCCAAAAAGTATTCAGCAAAGACTCAACAACAAAGCTGAATGGGAGAACGAATAATAAATGATAGTCATATGTATTACATTTCTTCTATTACAGCAGGATGCTAGTAATAAAATCAATAACAATTGTTAGTCAACCTTATAATTTAACTAAATTGCATATCTTGGTTAGGTCAGATAATATTTTTCCTATTATTTTATTAATAATAACTAATATCTTCAATCTATGCTGAAAAAATACTGCAGATAAAACATCTACTTTGATTAAACAGTTGTACTGGAATTCAGACCATTCTTAAGAAAAAATATAAAGGTTATTATTCCATTTCCTATAAAGATACTTTGGGCTAGATCCACAGAGGAGGTAGGGGTTATAATGTCTAATTTTTAGGTACCTTGCCACCTACAGCCCTGAATTAGGTACCTAGACTCCTTGTACAATGCATGTTAGCTGTTTAAAATGGGATCTACAAAAGCCAGCATACTGAGCAGGGACCTGCCTCACCTAGCCAATGGGAATTGCTAACGTGAGGGGTGTGACCTAAACCCTGCTCCTCAAAGGCAGTTCAGTGTAGAGTTGGGGAAATTTTTTTCAGTCAATAGTAAACTTACTGAAAAATGCATTGTTCAGGGCACTGAACTATTGTTTAGCTGAAAAACAGATTTTTTTCTTCCGAAACATGGATTTTTTGAATCAATGCTTTTTTATTGCAATTTTTTATGCATCAATGCAATTTTTAAAAATGAAATGTTGATTCAAATGGACCTTTCAAAATGACTTTTTTTAAAAAATGAAATGACATTCAAAATGTTTCATTTGACCCGAATGAAATTTTTTTTGGTTTTTCATTTTGGTAAAAAATAATAATCAAATTTTGATTAGAAACTAATCTCCTTGTTTTGTTCAGCATGAAACAAACAAAACAAACAAAAAAATCAATTATTCATTCAGCTCTAGTTTAGAGCATAAATCTGGGCTGGAAGGGGTGCTTACTGTCACTTGGCATTCTCAGATGTGAACCCTCTCCTGGAGTTACACACCTACAGCATTTTTGACAAGTGGTGCCTTCCTTATACTGTTAGCCCAGTGTTAGAGCATCATCTGGGATGTGGGAGACCTGCCCATTGTGTAGAAGGGCTGTGAATTAGAGTTTCCCCCTTTTAGAAGAGTTATGGGGTACCCTGGATAGCTTTTTCTCAGTCTGTCCTGTTGAAATCAACTCATCTCTACACATAACATAACTGACTTAATCTTGGAGATTTATACAATACACTAGGTTTGCTGTAGCTGCTATACATGTGCAACTAACCTCTTAGTCTAATTTTGGCTCTAGTAACCACAACTGAGTTGCTTGGGAACTTTGCATTTATCTAAATCCCACTCATTATTTATCTTTATTGTCGGTTTCATTACTACTATTGCTGTAAACTGTTGTCCTGCATTATAAAAGGATATTAAATCCCATCTTTCTCCAGAACAAGAAAATCCAGTTACCTCTGAGATAACTTTCACTAACAAATTCCGTTGTTTATTTTATTTATTTTCCTGTTGGCTATTGCTGCCACAAGCCTCCTGATGCCAGGAATACAACAGATCTGCCAAACCCTTCCTCAGCTGCAACATCTATTCTAGGAGTCTGACTAGCTTTTACAGTCTAGGCCAGGTACATAATGCACCAGATTGCGAGAAGAAGGACTACTCTCAAAACAGATAAGTTGAAATGCAATATTTTGTAGTTCTTGTGGGCAGTGGGAATGATTTTTACTTATATACGCCTCAGAGGCCTACATGTAGTCATTAGAGAAGAGCCATATATGGAACATTTGCTAATCTGCCTATGCTAGATATCTAATAGCTTCTGATCCACTGAAAGAATCAAAATCTTTCCATTTACCTCAATGAGCTTCAGATCAAGCTCATAGCTTGGATCATATTCTCAAAGCCTACAAGTGAGAACCCACTGAAAGGAACATAGTCATATATATCAATGGAAAGAATGATAATATGTGTCTAAGAAACTGCCCATTGATTCTAGCCCTCCCACAATGCTTACCACTTACTTGTGATGAGAACGCATCTCTACCACCCTTATGTCACCCTGACAGAAAACAGCCCCAATATTACTTTTCCTGAGTCTCATTCTGTATATTGATGATAGTCGTCCCTATTTAAAGTTGCCTAAAATTGTAAGTGAAAAGTACAGTACCTACCTATATATATTATAGATGTACAAGTGAGACAAATCATTTTGGTAGGAAAAGCAGAATTAGAAAAATGCTTGAATTGTACAAAGTATTTTCTTTCACTCAAAGATGAGTGTAGTACAAAATTTCTGCTTCATCTGGCTTATTGTTTTCAGGTGGGAATGATTATAAGAAGTTTGATCCAGCGACTTTTTTCACACACGTAGTGTGTAGCGGGGCGGTCCACCCGCTCCTGGCCTGAAAGGGTTACGCCAGTCCTGGGTGTGCGCTCGGGTGGTGAGCCCAAGGCTAGGCTGATGAGAAGGCAGCTCAGCTGGGGCCATGCCCCAATCAGGCAACAGCTGGCCCTATAAAAGGCTGTGGAGCCAGGAGCTCAGGCAGTCTCTCTCTAGCTGTGAAGAAAGAGAGAGAGAGGAGGACGCCACGCCACGCCACGCCACGCCACGCCACGCCACGGCCACGCCACCGCCACCTAGAGTGAAGCAGGATTGGGGAAAAGGTCAGAGGAGCTGGGGATGCTCCAGGCTGGAAAACCCCCAGCCTACAGGCCTTGCAGAAGGCTAAAGCAGGTACTGCGGTTGCAGGGGGCAGCCCAAGGTTAGGCAAAAGCAGCAGGCTAATGGTGAGTGGTACAGACAGAAGGTCTGTCCCAGTGTGCAGGGGCTAGATGAGGACTGGCAGTAGCTGCTGAGGCAAGGTGGGATGGAGAGTGGGGATTACCCGGGGTGGGGAGACCAGAGACTGTGAGGAGACTGCAGATGACAGAACCCGAAGGACAGGGCACTGGAGTCTGGAAGGGACATGGGGGGCCTGAGGCAGCAGTACATCAGCCTGCAGAAGGCGCTCTGGAGGCTGGAGATCAATTTCTAGGATGACCAGTTGGGAGGTGCCGCACTGGTGAGTCAGCATTGCTACATAGTGCTTAATCACATCAGTATTTCCAATGACTTTATCTGAACTAATTGCTTGAACCCTTCTGTTGTTGTAGAAAGTGTCTATACTACAATGCACAGCTGCAGCTGTGGTGCTGTAGCATTTCTAGCGTAGATATAGCCCCTCAGCTAAAACTACTCAAAAGAATAATAAGGGAGCTGGCCGCTGACCACAGACAGATCTGTTCCCCAAGACCTGTTACATATCAAGGCAGCCCTTGCCAAAATCTTGCTTCCTTGCAAGAGGAAATAGCTATGACCTTTCCTAATTGTAATTAATAATCTATTCCAATGGAAATCAGTATCTAGTCCTTCACTCCTTCTGGAACTCTACTATGTACCACTATTTGGAGTGTATACAATAGACAACATTAAACATGTTAAAACCTGTCACTTTTGTTAATATCTATGAATAAAATATAACTCTGGGATGTGATTTCCAGAGGTGTGCAGCCAGAGTACCCCACTGAAATCATTCAAACTGTTCACATGAGTAAATTATTCCAGTGAGTGAGAGGTCACAGGATCAGGCCTTGAAAGCTATAATATTAATGCAAATTTTATATTCTGTAGCTTAGCTACTGTTTCATATCTCTTCTCTTACTTCTTCCACTCTTATACACAATATAAATACTTTTGATTTAGGAACCAATACAATTTGAGCTTTAACTAAAAAAAGGGTAGGGGAAAGGGGGGGAATTACATAGGACATATTTTCCTTCTGATTGTAGCAAAGAGTTCATGGTTCAAATTGCTCAGTAGAGATCACATTTCTGTCGTAAGGTGCTCTGTATCTCGGGGCAGTGGATAGATCACATGCCACTGATAATGCAGCAGATGCTTTTTTTATTGAAAGCTACAGAAAAGAGTTCAATAAAAAACCTGTATTATGGCCAGAGCCCAGCACTGGGGCTGAATTGGATCTATACACTTCTCCCTTTGGTCCTAATCTTTTAATGAATGTGACTTGCAGCACATGGGGTTTTCGCCTTTACTCCTTCCATTACATTACTCCCACTTTCTATTTGGCTTGTGCAGACTCATGTAATCCCAGAAAAAAAAAAAGTAGCCACTAGCGCCTGAGTATGACAGGTTTCATTTTTTCCCATGACCATGGGCCTGAGCCAAACCCTATTGAAATCAATGGAAAAACTCCATTACTGTCAGTGGGCTTTGGATCAGACCCTGTATGTCCATTTATCAAAACAGCTCTTTTGGAGGCCTTATTTTCTATTGCTCCTTGTGTATTCATAGGTCTTTTCAAGTGCCATAGATCAACGTATGCCAGACATTCCTAAGCAAAGCTGGGGTTTATGAAACTCAACATACCACCATTTCCACATTGTCCAAAAAGGCTATTTTTCTTTATTTAAAAATTGGGGAGAGGGGAGACATTCTTCAGGACCTGCCTTCATTCAGGGACTGAGGCTTGGGAAGGGTTTTTCCAAGTATGGTCACAGGATGGCTACTAATTATATCTATGGCTTTGTTCAGAATTTCACATTACACTTGTCTCATGAAAACGACTTGGGGGTAGGAATCATTTTTCAAATGTTATTAATAGATAAAGAGTAATCCAAGGATAAATGCTTCCAGACTGTAGCTACTGTGTGTATCTAGGCTAGACATGTATATCTCGGTGTATTGTTTTTTTAGTCTGACTAATTGTCTTTGCTTTTAATGACTCTCCTTCACATGTCTGCTTTATGTTTCACAAATACTTAATCATTGCTTTGCTTCATCATCATGGAACTGAGTCCATTTATTATTAATGGAGTTTAAATGTGTATCGTGCAACAAAGTAATGTTACCTGGGGAGACAGTGGGCAGGGAACTCTTCTCCTAGTTCATCATTTAGATCACATCTTTGTTGGTAGCTGGATTAACAACAGTGACAGCTTCAGAGTCCTGTTGCCTTTAACTACAGTAGGGAAAGCTAGTGAGCACTGGAAAAACACAGGACTTATATTGCACAAAACACCTTTGACAAGGGACTGCATGAGCAAGACTGCCAGCTAAGAACTACTTCCTTGCTTCTGGGTATAGTGTCAGCAAAGCCTGGTCTACTTGTGCAAGTAAGCATTACTCACATGAGTACAGGTGGTAGAATCCTGCCCCATTGCTGGAAGGACTTGTACGATATATTTCAATGTGACAGCATGTGCATTTGTTCCATATAAAATCAGTTATGGAAATTAAGTTGAAGTCTGACAAGTCTTTTCCATTGGCTCTAAAATTTCAGGCTCACAAAGTGCACTAACAGCCAGAAGATAGCATTTTCCATCATGTCACAATAAGACTTTCCATATTCTTAATAGCCCTGGATCCTATAAAAATGATGAGCTATTGTTTGTATAAGAAGCCAAGTTTTATACATTTCATCGCAGGATTTTGGATGTCACAGACAATTTGTGATGAGATAGTTTTTAAATTGCATTTATTTTCTCCTAGGGGATGTGCCTTGCAGTTATGCAAATACATGTGTCCAGATTTCAGGGAATCCTGAAAAATACAGAGATGTAACTGCTGCCGCAGATATGATTATAGTGCTAGCCTCCTTGTGTTGACCGCTGATAACCCACTCCATCTGTCTTGCATCTGACATGTGTACTGAACAACAGAGAGATGGGGCAGCTTTTAAAAATCAGAAATTATCATGAGAAGTGGCAATAAGATAATTTATTGGAAGAGCTCAAGGGGGAATGTTCACATCTTTTTCCTCTTCCCTTAGCTTCCCTCGAACACTAATGGAACTGTTTTAGTGTCCCTTCACCTACTAGCCACAATCTTCTTTGTGGAGGAGTAGAAGGGGAACCCCTGATCCCATTCAGTTTGACATTTCTAGTGAAAATAATGGAGGAATTGTAGACTAGCCTATTATTTAAAAGTAGCATTGTGTGTGTGTGTGTGTGTATATATAATCTGTGCATAGAGTCTATAGAAAATAGAAATACTAATTGTATACTGTGGCAGAGCTCCAGCCTTGTCCCCAGGGGTCCTGCGCTTCCAGACAGTTTATGCTAGCCTCAGAGGCTCACTGAGACTCTCCATTTAGCCCTTCTCTCTCTAGGGCCAGGGTTACAGTCTACTGAGCCCTTTTCAGCATAAGCCAGCAAAGAGGTGGTGAGAGAACTCCCACAGTTTCTGTTGTCCTAGGGCTTATTCCTGAACAATTTAGCCTCCTGTCCTGACAGGGGCCTGTCTTCCCCTCGCAGGAGGTGTTCTGTAGTGGGGGGCTGGGGGGGGGGGGGTTAGGGGGGGGGGGGGGGGGGGTTCAGGTTCCAGCCTGGGACCTATGGCACAACAGCGTTGGCAGCCGACCTTTGCCACTGCCAGAGTTGTACATTTCCTGAGCCCTTCCCCCAGCTCTCCCGCTCTCTCTCAACAGCTTCTTCACCTTACCTTAAGGCTCTTTCCAGTCACTTGAGGTGTCTTCATTACCCAGCCTTTCAAGCCACACTGCTCTTCTCTTGCTCCTCAGCCTGACAGGGTGAGCCCTTTAGAGTATCAGAGGGGCCTTAATTAGAGTCAGGTGTTACACTATCTTAATGGCCTCACCTGACTCTTTGCAGGTTAATTGGAGTCAGGGTTCTCATTAGCCTGGAGCAGCCCCCTCTGGTCAGTCAGGAAACAGAAAACTGCTTATCCAGTGGCCAGCAGATCTGCTTTCTACTACTCTGCTGTCCCCAACTGGCCTGGATCTAGCACAATACTATAGGGGGAAAAAAACAATTTTATATGTTCTAAAGGAAAAGCTAATTTTGAGAGCTCAAGTGAGACTTAAGTGGTACATAGGCCTTAGCACAAGGGTGAATTTCACCCTTTGAGAACATTCAAGCTCTGGACTTTCAGCGGTGCAAATGTTTGCAAAAAGTGAATTTTAACTTGAATGCTCCAATAGACACTGGAAACAAAGTTCAACATGTATATTTCATTTGAAATATTCCAACAAACACTTCATATTGCACTTGTTAATTACAGAGGTAATATGATGTTTCCATTCCCTGACCAGACTTATGGATTTAAATAAACTGTGGCTGAGTAACTATTTCTGGGTTAAAAGAGTTATCGTCTTTAATGGGAGTACTCCTGCTGAACGTTAGGCATGTGCTGAACAACATTGCTGAATCGAGGCCTAAGAAAGTGAATAGGTTCCTTGGTACAGATGATTCTGGTAAAGGCTGATCGGAATGCAGTGGTAACAAAGCTTGAGGCAGCAATAGGCTGGCTAAGGTATGCCTTTAGCTATACCCAGATGTACAGACACTCTTACTTAACCTCTGTACTATATAATTTTTAAACAACTTTAATAAAAAGAAATTAAATCTGAAATAAAAACCTCACCTTTTTCAACTTTCTCGCTCAGGAGGGTGAAAAAACACACCCCATAGCGCAGCAAGTTGCAGCACTGTAAAGCGCAAGTGTAAATAGTACCCCAGTGCTGGGAGCCACACCCCTTGTTGAGGTGGTTTATTTAGAGCTCTCTCCCAGCATTGCGCCACAACCACACAAGGCATATTAAAGTGCTGCCGTGGCAACATTGTCACAGCAGCGCTTTAGTGTTGCCAGTGTAGACTAGCTCTTACACAGAATGTCACAGCTAAATACAACATGATACAGATCATTCAGCATAAGTAGTTAGCACATATTCTCAGGGATCCCTGTAGGTGAAGTGGCCGATTAACATTCTGTACTCATAGGACAAAACATGGATGTCATTTCCCTCTACATATCCCTCACAATGACAGTATAGGTACCTGCCTCACATATTTACAAGACATGGACAACCCTCAGACATCCTCCCTAAACACATTGCCAAACTTATTAATTTCATCCTTGCGCATAACAATTTTACATTCAACAACAATTTGTCCAAACCATGGGAACAGCCATCAGTACTAGGATGGCCCCACTATGCTAATCTCTTCATGCGCCCCCTTGAAGAAGAATTTCTGGACAAATGCACTATGAAACCTATGATACACCTGAGATACAGGGATGATATTTTCATCTTCTGCACAGATGACAAACTCAGAATCTTCCGCTACAATTCAACAACCACCACCATCCATTAAACTCTCTTTGGAACACCCACACTAGAATTAACTCCTTGAACACCACAATCAGCTTCAACAATGGAACCCAACAGATACATGAAACCCATGGATCACCTCACCTACCTTCATAACCACACCAAACATACCAAGAAATCTGTTATCTATAGCCAGGCACTTAGATACCACAGAATATGCTTCAAGGAGAAAGTCTGGGATATACATCTTAACACACTCAAAACTGCCTTCACCAAGCAAGGATACACCACAGAGAAGTAGATCTTATCATGGAATGGGCCACCCAAATACCCTGAGAGAACCTGCTTTAATATAGAAATAAAACCACCTTATATTGCACATTCCTAGTTGTCATCTGCCACCCCACACAGCACAAATGTATAGCAAATTCATTGATTTCAATGCAATTACTCACTGGGAGTAACATTTAAGGTTGAGTCCGAAGCATTTGAATTATATTCCAAGCTCCCTTTCACAATTTGCAGTTACTGTGTAAACTTCTAAGAGTATATCTGACTGGAAATTCAAAATGTTAATGATCAGCAGACCAAGAAATATGCAGTGGAAAAAGTTGAATAAAGAACACTTGAAAACTTCTCAGTGTATTTGAAAAGAGCTTGCAAATTGTGGGAGGGAAAGGTGAAATTCTTAAATAAGTGACTCAATGAGAAACATTTAATCAGGGTCTGAAACACACAACTTTTATATTTATTAAGCAAAAATTAATTTTCAGAACCAGGGCAACTAATCTTATTTCACTGCAAACCCATCTGCACATAGTGGATTTGAAAGTCTGAGCTGAGCTCTGATGTCCTTAGGTTCACATTTGGGTTACAAGAAACTGGGAAACCCAGAGTTAGGAGGAAAAAAGAATAAAACGTCCAGTGAAAAAACAGGAACAGAGACTGGGCAGAGTGAATAATACAGACGGAAATTGTGAATTTTATTCAAATATATAGAAAATAAATGCTAATGGAAAATTTAATATGCCATATGTACCACACAGTCCTGGCAGCCTAAGATTTTAAAGAGCTATTCCTTTTAGTAAAAGGATTAATAAAATTATGATGTGTTTTAGAAGGGGGTCAGGAGCATAGATTTACATTTTATAGAGGAAAAAGGGTTGTGAAATTAGTTTGTGAACACAATTTCTTTGCAAATTTCACACACCTCAGACTTCACAAGGGTGCTCCCATTTAGACCTCCCATGATATTAAACTAAAGTTTAATTGTTGAGGCATTGGCAATCGCTGTGGGCAGGAACTCATAGATTCATAGATACTAAGGTCAGAAGGGACCATTCTGATCATCTAGTCTGACCTCCTGCACAGCGCAGGCCACAGAATCTCACCCACCCACCCACTCCTATGAAAAATCTCACCTCTGTCTGAGCTATTGAAGTCCGCAAATCATGGTTTAAAGACTTCAAGGAGCAGAGAAGCCTCCCTCAAGTCAACCACCCCGTGATACAGAGGAAGGTGAAAAACCTCCAGGGCCTCTCCAATCTGCCCTGGAGGAAAATTCTTTCCCAACCCCAAATATGTCAATCAGCTAAACCCTGAGCATATGGGCAAGATTCACCAGCCAGATACTACAGAAAATTTCCTGGGTAACTCAGATCCCATCCATCTAATATCCTATCACAGGCCATTAGTCCTATTTACCCTGAATATTTAAAGATCAATTACTTACCAAAATTCCATTATCCCATCATACCATCTCCATAAACTTATCAAGTAGAATCTTAAAACCAGATAGATGTTTTGCCCCCACTGCTTCCCTTGGAAGGCTATTCCAAAACTCCTCTGACGGTTAGAAACCTTCGTCTAATTTCAAGTCTAAACTTCCTGGTGGCCAGTTTATACCCATTTGTTCTTGTGTCCACATTGGTGCTGAGCTGAAATAATTCCTCTCCCTCTCCTGTATTTATCCCTCTGATATATTTATAGAGAGCAATCATATCTCCCCTCAACCTTCTTTTAGTTAGGCTAAACAAGCCAAGCTCCTTAAGTCTCCTTTCATAAGACAAGTTTTCCATTCCTTGGATCATCCTAGTATTCCTCGGATCATCCTAGTAAACACTCCAGTGTTTTGCTTTTTTTCCAATCAGTTCAGCCTCTGAGAAAAGCTTGAAGCTTTGAAATAGGGGCTTTTATTTACTTGTACATGTTTGGTTTTAAGTGCCCATGGTTTGGAATCTAGCACTGGCACAGTACATGGAAATTTGCTGGGAACCAACAGTAGCACAGCTCTGAAGGGGAGCACTAGTGATTACAATGTACTTACTGAGGCACATTCCCATGACAACCATTGTCACAAGGATAGATTTATGTGGTACCATCATCTAGGATTATTGGTTTCAGAGTAGCAGCCGTGTTAGTCTGTATTCACAAAAAGAAAAGGAGGACTTGAGGCATCTTAGAGACTAACAATTTTTTACCTTCAGTCCTTTTGGTGTGATGTCCATCTGTTTGCATTTGGAAAGGAAGATGATGTCTGTCTGTATCTGTACGAGTTTTTTTCATGAAGTTGATAGATTTCCACTCCATACGGCTAAATTCAGTGCCTTGCATAAAGTACTCCTTTTCTTTTTAGGATTATTGGGAAATTCTATTGCAACAATGAGACTTCATGCTTTATTAAACAGTGAAGACCCACAGCTAAGACTACGGACTCTTTGAATCCACCCGATCGCAAAGATCTATGACACACTGACATGCAGCCAGTCCCTTAGGAGCTGGTGTCCCCTGAATAAAAGGGTTCAGAAGCATTCTTTCTGGTCTTCCCCCAAATTCCTGTGTTAGAACCACCATACTATCCCAGGGACTCTGAGAGCCATAATTTGTTACTAAGGATGGGCTGAAGTGATGCCTAGGAACCTTGCGCATAGGCCCACAGGGCTGCATATTAAACTAATACTCTGCAATATCTAATATCTCAGAAAGCAGTGTGAGGAAACTGGATTGTAGGTGTTCAGGCCTAGTGGCCGGAGTCCAAATGCCGGCACCCAAGGTCAAAGCAGAGTCAGAATCAGGGCCAAGGGTCAGCACTGGATTGCCAGGAGTCAGGGAAGGCACAAGCAAGGCTGGTTCCAAGGCAGGAGCAAATCTGGGACAGGATGGGAACAACGTGGGGTGCAGGGTTTGGAGTGAGGTGAGCACAGGGAGACAGAGAGTCTGTTGATGTGTGTGTTGAGCAGCCACTGACCTTCTGTGACTGCTAGGCTTAAGAGCAAGCCACCTGATTGCCTTAGTCAATCTAGTTGCTCTGCTGTGGCTGATTGGCTGCACTTGATTGGCTGCCTGACAACTGGCAGCTGCAGGCTCCCATTCCATAAAGGTATTTAATCCCATATTCTAACCACCTTTGACCAAGATTTTCAAAAATAGATGCCTAAAGTTAGACTAAGTCCACACCTAAATATGTGGCCTCATTGTCAAAAACACTGAGCTCCCACTGACGTCAATGAGAGCTACTGGATGCTCAACACTTTTGACAAACAGGTTTCTTCCATACATCACTGTCATATGGCATGGCCAACCCACAGCATCCCTAGCTGGCCAAGTATAGTGCTCCCAGCACTTCTTGCCTCAGTTTCCTTCCCCTAGGTGTGTTTCCTCAGTTCTCACCATGCTAGTCTGTGCTGGAAATGTAGCTTAACCCTCTGGCTAAATCATATACAAACCAAACCCCTTCTGGAGTAGCAAATGTCCAGCTAAAATACCAACAAATACGTTGTTTTCTGTCCTTCAGGGCTTCTCTTCAGCCAACCCTATGGACCAGGTTCCCAATGCCTTTTGAGCTACCTTGGAGAGTCTTTCTATACCTGAAATATAGCACTCAGTCCCCAGGATGTTACCACTGCATTACTCAACTTGCTGCAGAGACTGGCTCAGTCCATCCCACAGACACCTACCTGCTCCCTGTTGTTCCACTCTCCAGCTGAGCTTTCTCAGACTTCTTATAAGGCCAACATGTCCATTAACTATCCCCTTACCCTCCTTAGTCCTGCCTCCTCAGACTAGGAAGCAGTAGATTAATTATGGCACAGGTATGGCCAAAGGGCCAGATACCCTGTGATAATTGGCTACATACAGAATTAAGAGGATATTTTTAAAAATATTGGTCTTTATCTTACCAAAATATAACTTTGTGATGCACTGTACTAAGACTATTATGTTTTACATTAAACAATTTTAAAATTTTGAATATAACCTCTTTTATTGATTCCTATAAGCTAAATCAAAGCTACACATACAAACCTACACCACAAGAGTCTATAAAAGTGCAACACAGAGCATACTAAATATTACCTAGCAAAAGAATGGCATTTAATAAAGGGATTTTTTCTCCTTCATTAAATTTGCCAGCCAGAATCTCCCTACTAATGACAACATCTACTGACCAACTCTAAAATTTGTCAGACTGTTTGTCCCTAGTGAAATTCCCTCCAGTGCAGAGGTCCCTATAATGTGCACTTAGGTTGGGATTTCCACGTGGGAGCTGGGCATCTCACTTCCTTAAACCCTTTTGGCAATCCCAGCCTTAAACTGAATAAAAACAGTACCTAGATCCTCAATGCAAACGTGTGTTTCATCCATTGTGAACTGTATCATAAATTAAAGTGCAGCTATGGTCAATACAGTGACTCTGTTAAAAATACTCTCATTTGGAGCATTCAAAGTCATATTTACTGACTTCACTGACAAAAATAAGTATTTACTAATTGTTACTCCAGAGCCATCAAGACTAAGAGAAAATTATCTGTATTATGATAATTAATGACCTCCTAGTTAAGAAGGTGTTTCCAAACACACTCTGGGTAACTTTTGGATCCATCCTGAGAGTTGTTCCCCCAATACTCTCCTTATTCCTCATCTGAGCTAGGCCAACTCTCTTCAGGAAGTATGTTTACCACAGTTCTCAGCCATGCCTCCAGAAAAACGCTTTGCATGTTCACCTTTTCAAGGGAAGGTTGGAGAAGAGGGACAGACAGAGGTGCTTTAAACCAATTAATTAATCTAGTTGCAGAGTAAGTTAATTCAGTTCTCTGCTTTTCACTAGAGATAGTTAAGGCTTCAGATTATCAAATTGTTGCCTAACCCTTTATTTCCAAAGAACAGAAGCACTATGCCATAATATCCTGTGGTGCTTTTCTATTTTAGTCATGCTGAACAAATAGGCTTTTTACTGGTGGCTCCAAAATAGCCTCGTGATTTAGGCTCTGATCCCCTATGCCTGGGGGAGCCCTATATACTTCAATGGGGGTGCTGCATGAGCATAAGATCCACTCATATGAAAAAGCTTGCAGGATCAGGGCTCAGTAAAAGAAAAATATTTCATTATGGAGGAGAGGTAGCACGAGCAGAACTGTTTAAGAGCTAATTGTTCAAAATCTGTAAATCTGCTACTTAGTCTAAGTTCTTGTGACTGTGCAGGCATGGTAAGATTTAAGTGCAGCAGTAGAACTGTCACCCAGGTCCTCAAAGATATTGAGGCACCTAACTCAGAGATTTCAATGGGAGTTAAATACCTTTGAGAATCTGGGTCTATATTTAAAGTATCTGCCTACCGGTAGGAAGAAGCAAAAACCAAAACTAATAAAGTAAAGCATTTTGGGTTTTTTTTGCTAAACTGATAAACATTTTGCTAATTTGCTCCACATTTTTATACCCAAAGGAAAACACAGCAATTAAAATTAATACTTCCCCCCTGCCTCCCCAAAGTCTTTTACTATGAAAATTGTGAACTTGTATCCTGAGATGGAATTTAGCAGCAATCACAAGTCTAGTGTCATAGTTTCACCATAATGAGCAGTGAAGAATTGTCATTACTAGCAGAAATGATAAAATTTTGTCCCATTCAAATCAACAAAACCTCAGAAATGTCTGTAATACTCTTAGTTTGGGGGGAACTGGAAATCTCTGGGTATTGGTAATGGAATCTGAGTGCTCTTTGTTCATCCTTAAGCAGAAAATCTCACTTCAGGGAAGAAACTGGACAGCTATACAAAGGGTTAAAAAACAAAGAAGTAATTGTCAAATGGAGCCACTGAAATGCTATGGTTTGTTGCCCCTGATAAGATGATCACTTACTTTTTAAGAACAACTCTATGAAAATATAAGAGAAAGCAAATATTTGAAGGACAGAAACCCGCCATGTTTTCTTCATGGCAGAAAATCATATATATTTGTATCATAGTATATATTCCTTTGCATAGTTATAGTGGAAAATATTTTAACTGATCAAATAATGCTTAGTAGATCATAACTGGATATAGAAAAGATATTGAAAATTTATAATGGGTACCAAATGGGCTATTCCCTATTCTGGCTTGTGTGGGTGTCTCTCTCTCTCTCGCTCTCAATTTCATCCTGAACTGAGAAATGTTTCTGATGAAAGTTTAGTCAAAACATATATTTCTGACAGAAAAATATTTCATCTAAAATTCCCAACCTGCTCTATAGTACAACCCATTCACTCATCACTAATACTACTATAGTACCTCCTTCTCCATGAAGATAAATATCTATCTGCATTTGTTCTGAAAGAAAGAAAAAAAAATCAACATTTCCTTTTCATACATTTACTATCAATTATATACTCAGTGCAACCACTTCTCCAATCTCTAGCTGAAATATCTATCTTCATTGGCTCTGCAACAGTAATCCAGCATATGTCTACCCTGCAGACTGCATGCATTTTTCACAAACATGTCAACATACACTCCTTCTGGCGGACATTGTTTACTTTGGATAAACCTGATCCTCTGAAGGATAAAACCATTCTTTGTGAACACTCATGAAGAGTGAGAGTACTTCTTATGAAATGTTTCATTATATTATATACAGTATGAAATCTCCATTATATAAATAATTCTTTCCCCATCATCTACTTCTCTGTGGGAATACTGAATAAATAATTAAGGGGGGGGGGAAACCTGGTAGGAAAATAAGAAAAAAATAACTGAAAAGATTATTCATAAATTGAGTAATGTTAATTGTATTTCTTACTGAAACATAAAAGTGTATTTGGCAACATGATTTTGCCTTTCCAAGGTTTTGCCTTTTGGCTCTCTCTCCAGGGCAGTGATACTAATATACAGTCACTTTACGGAAAATATTCCTAAAGGAGAATGTGTTGTTTAATGTTTATTTTGTGGACCTAGACAAAGCATGAGCTAATTCATCACCCTTCTTAAAAAATGGTTAGATGTTTGCTCTAACATATGGCATACTGATGAGAAACTCTGCTAAGCCCCTCGTTAGGATGTAAGTGCCTACCATGATCATGTAACTTTTCTGCTTGCTGCATTCGTGTGACTTGTCAGTCACACAAAAAAGAAGAGTAGGCAGAGTGCTAATAACTAGAAGACTCAGCTTTGGCTACGTTTTCTGAAATGATTGTACTCTCAAAATTATTATTTTTACTGTTATAGGATCTGGAGGCCCCATCAGAGATTAAGGGTGACATTTTCAAAAGCACCCAAGTGATCTAGAGCCAAATTGACTTACATACTTAGAAGTACTTGATTTTCAATGAGATGTAGATGCCTAAGTGCCTAACTTACTTGGAATATTAGTGCCTAAAATAATAATGCACTTATGAAATTTTTCCATGTAAGCTACATTTTACTAGGTGTTGAACACATTTTTTTTTAAAGACACTTACTGCCTCAATGAGTTTTCCCTGGATAAATCAAAATGCTTATGTGGTGCGTATGTTTAAAGTGACATGAAAACATACACCATAAGTGATGTTAATTTGTACACATGAAACTAGGTTGACTGTCTCTTTACAAACCAGTTAACAGCCACAGAAATCTGACAAAAACTATTCCTGTGCATAAATCATTCTATCAGGTGCTGTGTAAAGAACAGTTTATGATCATTTGAATGCAGAGGGTGAAATTCTGGACCAACTGACATCAATGGCAAAATTCTTCATTTGAATGGGACAGGATAGTATACATATTTGTTCTTGCCTCTTGCTTTCTTTCTAATGCTGCTGTCACACTCCCAAAACCCACGCAGTTTGTGTTTCTGCCAGTTTTGTTGCTGTCAGAACTGCATTGCATTGAGTGATATCTGTGTGTAGTGGATTTTGTCTCAGACAGGAACTCTGTTTTTGAGCACAGATCAGTGCACATTTGTTGTCAGGAGGCCAAATCCCAACCTCTTTATTCCATTTTTACTAGGACTGGATAGAAAACAAGAATTCCATTTTGTGGGAAATTTCAAGATTTCAACAATTGTTTTCATTTGGCACTGGAACAAAACCCAAGACATTTAAAAAAAATCATGAATAATTAGAGTGAGCCCTTCTGCCTCACAATGGCCAAGTGGTCAGGATGCTCAGCTGAGCTGTGGGAGACCCACATTCAAGTCCTTGCTCTAGCTGAGGTGGCCTCTGGGTTTCTTTTAATTCTTCCTTGACCTGAGAAGCTGACATGTTTTGCAAAAAAAGTTTTGTTTTTGACAAATCAGCCTTTTTCATCAAAAAATTCTCAACCAATTCTAGATTTTATTCAGCTTTTTTTCAGGCAAACTCCCAGTTGGCCAAACTGTGCAGCCCTTAATTAACTAAAACTTCCACTGGCATGAGTTTTGCTTAAGTACTGCAGAATTTGTCATGACAGGAGTTGGAACTGAGGAGAAACTGAGAGAATTTAAAGTGACTAGCATAAAGCAAATCCCCTCCAATCCCCCGTCCCCAAAACACATGCACATGCATGCGCACAAACACACATTATTATTCTGTCTTTTTCTACCTAAAAATTATGGGTTTCAAATAATTGTGTGAATACTTTATTGCATTTTAATTGTCAACATGTTACAGGATAGACATCCCCTACCCCCTGATAATGGTTTAATAGTGGTTTGATCAGTAAACTAAAACAGAATAAGCCAGCTTGAAATCAGGCCACAAATTACAGATTGTTTTGCTTATATTTAATATGTGTTTCCCTAGCCTGATCATTTCTTATTTTATATCCTGTCTCATCAGTAGGATACATTTAGAGAGCCACATACTGTATGTATGCTGATCGGCTGCAGAAGAAGGAATAAAAGCCCAGACCTAGCATTAAGTAAAATAAAACCTCCAAATACAGCATCTCTTACTATTTGCTGATTGCAGCAGTAGAACCATAAACCACTGGCAATAAGAAGGAAATTAGGACATGGTTAGTAACACACAATTGCTGAATTCTGCTGTGGGATTCTGATAAATTCTCATATTTTCATCTAACTGAAACACAGATCAACTCTGCTTGTGCCAAACTTGCTTTTTTACTTCAGAATTTATCCTGATAATGACTTATTGGATCCTGCTGTATCATATTTATAAACAAAACCATGCATTATAAAGGTAGTGTGATCAATGTTGCTATTTGTTCACCTAGCATTACTTGGGCATGGTCACCCTGCTTCTACATGGAAGAGCTTAGTTGTGCAATGATTCAAACTCTTGTCACTAGAGGTCTCCTGTCAGAGATGAGCCCAAGCCAGAAAGAGCCAAACTTCCTCACTGTTCAGGGGTGTTCAGATCCAGGATTTTATTTCACGGCCTGATCCAGATTCTAATTACACCAGTGCAAATCCAGAATACCCCCAGGAAATTAACCTGGCTTTACACTGGTGTTTCTGACATCAGAATCTTGTCCGTAATCTCGGTGCTTAGAAGGAACTGGAACTACTGCTAGACCGATATAAACTAGGGAGACCTGAGATCCCTTTGCCTTTGTCATTGTCCTAACTCTGAGGAAGATCAACTTTGTAAGCCTTCAAGAGTATTCAACAACTCTCTTTGGCTCCCTACTTTTTCTCTGTTATATACTTTTTTCTTTTCTTCCTTTTATTTTTTTTAAGCAAATCCTACATCTGAGAGGTAAACCCATTCCCCCCCTTTATGTGCCCAGCTTCACAAGTGGATATGAATTTGATTAATTTAGGGATTATTTGAATCCCTTTGTGCCAGACCACCCAGTTCCCCATTGTCAGGGAGACAAAGAAACAGAGCTCCACAAAACTTTGCTCAACTAGATTCACCCATATTGGAACTGAGGTTTTGTCCCTTGCCTCCTTTCAGGGAGGATGCAGCACTTCCAACGTCCAGGCATTCTAGCTCTCAAGAGCTAGAGGCCAGGGTCATATGCACAAAACCCCTGTATCTGTGCACTGGTTTCATGGTTCTCTGCAGCTTTTCTCCTCTCGCTGGCAATGTACCTCTAGTGCTTCCCTTACCAGCAGTTGCCTCAAGATCACCACTAAGGGGCATTCCGCAGAATGGAGGGAAACACAGTAGGAAAGGCAGTACGCAGATTCTAAGATTTTCCTAGGGACTCCAGCATTCATCTTCTGCCTCCAGCTCATAAAGCTTTGAACCTCCAGCATTTGAGCCCTTCTGCTGTCCTTTTAAGTCTTTGTGACCTCCACTTTACATCTTCCACCTTTCTCAATGCCCAGCCAAATAAGCACCAGGATGAAGTTCTGGGCAAGACTGGTGGGAAGCATCCCCCACAACTGAGAGCTAAGTTCTCTCATCTATTTTCTCTCAGAGTAAATAATTCAGTAGTCTTGGAATTTTTTGGGATTCCACAGTGCTATAGTCATGGCAACAAAACCCCCCCAAACCTCTTTGTGATGGACCAGAAGATTGAGTCCTATCCTTACAGACACCCCTGGCCACAGTAATCCATGCCTTTGATATAAAAAGAGCTGATTTAAAGAGTTAGCAGTCCAATTTAATGCAAAGTGACAAGATCACATCCACATCATGTGCTCTCTCAAGGACACTTTGTTTTTTCTTTTTAATTTTTTTCTCTTAATCTAAAATAAAAATAATTCTCACAGAAAGTATCTGTTTGCTCTTTGTGTATGAAACATGTAAGTCTTCTGAACAGTAAATGTTTGCCTTTGGAATGCAATAGAATGAGAATGCAGTTTTTTCTAGAGGAAGTTTTTTTCTAGACCACCCTAGAAAGGCTGTACTCTATCATGGCTTTCTTAGCCCACTGCAAAATTTGAACTGGTAGTGAATTTTTTTCACTCCTAGAAGTTTTGTGAATAGCTGGGAGGCAAGATGGGTTCATGAGAGACAACATGGTCAAAGAAGGAAGAGAATGAGAAAGAAAAGAAGATTAACAACGTAACATCAGCCCAAACTCTATGCTTGCTGTTCTGTGAGGTGAGTACTATTACAGAAAGTGAGCCTCCAAAGACTGAAAAATGGAATCACCTGAGGCTTATCACTGCTGCTGAAGCTGAAGTCTGCTACAACAGAAACAGTGGCAAGAAGCATATATATTTGGTTTAAACTAGCTACTTGTCACATGTACAATATCTTTTGGGAAACAACCAAAGAACACCAGATATTACTCAGTATACAGTAGCTTGCCTTAAAAGAGTCAGATTTGCTAAAAAAAACAGATTGTAATCTCTCCCCCTATTAATTTTTCTTATGCATTATATCAGGCTAATGAAATGATCCTTGTTATCAGTAACTGTATTTAAAAAAAATTACCATCTATTAAGCAGATCCCACTTTCTTTTCTTTTCTTTTCTTTTCTTTTCTTTTCTTTTCTTTTCTTTTCTTTTCTTTTCTTTTGGTAAGCTTAGCCAATGTTTTGTAGCTGCCACAGTCATCAAAGAAAAATAATATGCCAAACACAGTACTACAGGATCAGCAAAAGTTTTAGATGGAGAGAAGCCAAAATATGATTTTAAGAAAAAGTAGTGCTGCAGGTATTGGGTGAAATGATAAAGAACCATCCTCCGGCTGACGGGAGCCAGTCTTATTTAAAATCCCCTTGCTTTTAATGTCAGCATTTGGCAACATTCCCCCATTCAGATAAAGGGGCAATGATTTCAAAACACTAAACGCTATTTATGTTACCTGATAACTTATCCCTGTTTGACTTTTGCCTCTGTGGGAATAGAAGATTATTTTAGTGGGAGACAAGTTAGACTATTTTGGCAACTTTTCAAAATGTGCATAAAATTGGAACAAAATTGGAACAAAACCGAAAGTAGAGAAAAGATTTGGTTATGCCCTCTGACTCCAAAATTCTTGGTTTCTGGTGCCTTTAGGAATATACTTTCCAGCAATGGAAAGCTATTTTCTTTCCTGTGTGTCAACATTTTGGAATCTCCTTGGTCTTTTTTCACAATATTTAAAGGGCTCTGTTCACCTTTCAAGCCATCCTGATTATCCAATGGGTTTTATTTATCATGTACGTTAAATGGTCCCTCTGCCTCTGCAAAGATATAGACTGGTCTTCCTCTCTTTCTGTCTTTTCAGCATAACATCAGTCACATCACTGAGGGCAAGGACTTGCCTACACTACAGAGCCTTAGCTGGGATACCTATGACAGCAGAGCCCCCTACTGTAGACACAGTGCAAGATGAAAGCTTTATGCTCTAATAAATTTGTTAGTCTCCAAGGTGCCACAAGTACTCCTGTTCTTTTTGCGGATACAGACTAAAACGACTGCTACTCTGAAATCTTCCTGCATAGTTACACCACCTCCCTTGATGACATAAGCTACGCTGACAGAATCACTCTTGTTAACATAGGTTCATCTACACCCAGTATTTTGCCATCATAGCTATGCTGTGGGGGAGGGGAAAAGAACAGAGAGGAGGAGGTAATTTTGTAGTGTAGACCAGGCCTAAATGTCACCCCTGTACAAAGGATTATACAAGGCCTATACATCCCACTTACATCCTTAGGATTTAAGTGGTGTAAGTGGGAGCTAATGATGAATAGGCTACATGTTGGTCCTCTGCAAAGAGATCAACTTCATCCTGAATACCTATTCCACTGGAATTCTCTTTCTGCAGGGAAGCAAACTGAAGCTGAGATTTTCTCCACCCACCATGGAACACAAATACGCATTGCTAGAGTAAGAAATCGTGCCTTAGTTGACTACAAATGTTGTGAATACTTCATTATAGCAGTAGACCTGTTGTTAAATTGGAAATGTCTATGAGACTGATTGCAGATTCATTCCTTCTGTAAATTAGCAAGCAAGTGAGCAAACACCACAAATACAATAATCAAGGATATTGCAACTGTGAAATGTACTGGGTGAATAATAAGTGATAATATTTCTAAAGACCACCAGAATACTTGGGGCACTGCAGAACAGTTGCCAAATCTGTATACATACATGTGGGTATGGGATTCATGTGTTAAATTACATTCATCATGCACCTTTGACTTCTTCATCTGCAGTTTGCCTACTAATCCATCTATGCCTGGACTACCTCTAACATTCCAAGCCTTGTAACAGCTTCAAACAGCTGCCATCTAAAATTGAATTGTAAGAAAATAATCTTTCCTTCTTCCCCCTTTGCAAATGTGGAATTCCTCTCCCTGACAAAATAATGACATTGATCCAAGGCCTAGGATCGGCAGTAACGAGGGACTCAAATACCATTATAATGGGGGACATAAAATAATCTAGATAGATATCTGGTAGACAGAATATTCAGTCTACTTAAAATGTGGCATCGATTTTTTGAACTTATTTCTTATGGATTTTTTCACATTCCAGATGTAACATTCTTTCTACTGCATTTCTATTTTTTTCTTATTTTGAAATATTTTGTAAGGGAGATTGTCAGCCCTTTAGGGCTAAAGAGTCCTGAAAGGCCTGTGACATATGAGAGAAGTGCTACAACGTCTGTGCCCCCAAAAGCGTGGCAACCAACAAATTACTGCTTCTCACCTCTCCAGGGTTCAGACCCTGCTTGGTAGCAGCAGTTCTACATTGGTGTCAGATGCCTCTTTACACTGGATCAGATCTGAGGTGGGTTTTTTTTTAATTATAAATTAAGAGACTGAGTAGCATAGTGGAGAAAGATGCAGGATTCATAGGTGCTTCTGACTTCCTAGTGCAGGTTTTATGTTACAGCGGTCACCTGAAAAAACTATTAAGAGTGCATATGGGCTTGAGAAAAATGATTACGGACTTCAGTTCAGGTCCTATGTCAGGTGGCAAAACATTCTGTGTATAATGTAGCGGTCCTGTTTCAGTAAAAAGGACTCATGTAAAAAGAGGGTAGTGAAGAATGACACATTCTTCCTCAGAATGGTCAAACAGCCTGAGGCAAAATCTGGTTGTTCTACTTCCTGGAGTGGGACAAATGTAAAAAGCTGACAGGTTGTTCCCTCAAGACAATCTCACCGTCCTCATGCCCTGGGAATCAGCAAGGATGCAGAAGAGACAGTACCTTTCCCTTAGCCAAAAGCAAACAACAGATTAAAAGTCTTTAATAGGGAACATTGAGACTATCAGGTCTTATAAACACCTATCCCTGGTAGACATTGTAAAAGGGAGAGTGTTTCCCAAGAAACATCTCTCTGTTGGTTATAAATGAAACCTTGTTTGGAGGAGGGATGGGGGTTAGGCCAGAATGCAACATAATTGAGGATATGCTTTACATATAAGTCTACAGGATGATGTGTACCTCTATTTGCCTTGATGGTTCAGGATCCATAGCCGAAGCCAGAAGTCAGAATCTGTTGACAAGGAAGTGAAAACATTTGGATCCCAAAGTTAGGATTAAGCCTTGTGTTGACCAACAACTGTGCTAAATCTCAGGGAGTCCCACAAAAACAGTTGAACTCAGAACTTTCTGTGAATAAAGCCAAATCCTGCAGTGCTTACTCAATACTGGAGCATTGCAAGCAATCCAGAAAAGTGTCCATGAACATATGTGGTTGTCTAATTCCTGTTATTCGTTTTTTTGTATGAACACATTTTTGAACATAAAACTATTCTCAGAAAGAGAAAGTATTATGAGAATCTTCATGAATATTTAGTCTCAGGAATAATCACCCCAGAAGTGCTTTTGAAGCCATTTTGAAAGGTCATTTGGGGTTTGGAATCATCAAAACAGGGAGTAGAAACACCATAGGACTTAGGCAACCAATCACAAGGGCCGGAATAAGCAATTTTGAATAGTGACTTCTCAGCGCAATAATTACAGTGAATAGTTTGTAAGGAATCCAGAAGTTAAAATATGTTCCCAAAAAACCATTCCTTGAATAATTTAGAATAATGAAATAATCCCAGTCTATTTGTGGACAATTTGTAAGAGTTTAAGTTGATCAAATAAATTGTTTCTGCAATAGTTCACCTAGCTCTACATAGGCAAAACACCCAGTAATGTCAATGGGAATTTTGCCTGAGTAAAGACTGCAGGACTGGGCCAATAATACGGCATTAGTTTGAAATATCTTTTTAAATTTTACAAATTAAAATCAGGATTTCTACAAATCTTTCCTATGGGTTTCCTGTGCTCTTTCTTCTTGTATCTAGGGCAAAGTACTGGGATGCAATGGATGTTTCCAATAAAATTTCTTCTCACATCATCTGTCCTTAGAGAATACTCAGACTGCATCACACAGTGAACTTTGAATAGATCTAGAACCCCCTCTGGTGAGCCTTTTACCTTTTCCTGAAGCCAATTAAAAGCCACTTATTAATGTTTTCTTTGTGAATTAAGAGCAGTGATAGTCTCTCTGCCTGGATCTGCAGCTAATCCTAATGGAGAGCCCAGGAAGGATACTAGGGCATGCTGAGCCAAGGTATCTGCCCAGCAAATATTTTGACACTTTCCTTCATTCCAGGATTGCCACTGAGCACTCAGTAGGTCCTCACTCTTTGGGAAGGAGGTGCTAATACCTTCAATCCACCTTTTATTCTGGTTAGCATGCATCTAATTGACAGCTGATCTCTTAGAAAAACAAAGACAAGATCAGTATAATACTGCTTTGGGAAAGTAGGAACTCTTAGCATGACAATCAGAGGTTGGTATAAGTAACTGTTAATTCAGCTAATCCACAGATCCTCTAAAATAGTAATATAAGTAAACATTAAATAATGTTTAATTACTATTGGTTCCTGTACAATTCCATGATATATGCAGATTAAAATCAAAAGGTCTCAGATGGTCTAAGGATTATGTTTGTAATGGCTTTGCTGGGGTCTGGTAAATATATATTTTTAATAAAATACAAATATTATGAAAGTATATATATCAAAGTACCCCCAGAATAAGGAATTAGTGTAAAGCCAACAAAATTGAGCTCCACAGAAGCATGAAATGGAGTCAATATTGGGCATCATGGCTGTATCTGAACTACTTGTCAGGTTCTTTTAATCTTGCTGTTTTTGCACTGGTGCCAATCCTCTGCTACTAGCAGTGGTGGGAGTGCTAATGTAGCCAGATGGTCCCTAGAGAACATAGTGATAAAAATGCCAGCAACTAACTGATACTAGTGCTTCCAGGGGTCCAAGCCTGTGGTAGAGTTACACTAGTGTTCCAGCAATGTTGGGACATGTGACAGGATGCTATCAGCTGCACCTTGATCACTGACATTGCTGTAGCCTGGGGAAGGCTGCAAAGCAGCTGAGGGCAATTACACACTTTCTGATGCAGGATAGTGAGAACCTGGGTGACAATCACAGGACTAACAAGGTACTCAGGGAGAAAAAAAGGGAGGAAACAAGAAGCAAAGGTTTCAGAGTAGCAGCCGTGTTAGTCTGTATTCGCAAAAAGAAAAGGGGTACTTGTGGCATCTTAGAGACTAACAAATTTATTAGAGCATAAGCTTTCGTGAGCTACAGCTCACTTCATCGGATGCAAATGCATCCGATGAAGTGAGCTGTAGCTCACGAAAGCTTATGCTCTAATAAATTTGTTAGTCTCTAAGGTGCCACAAGTACTCCTTTTCTTTTTAAGAAGCAAAGGGCAGCTCAAGAGGAACTTAGAAGGAAGCTCAGAGTGTGAGCCAGGACAGGACGGGACAGGGAAGGGACGTGATGTGACGTGAGGGCTGCAGGAACCCTGTCTTTGCTATAAGCCTGTGTTGCATGTTATTGTGATGTAAAAGGGAAATGAATGCACACCTTTGTGAGGGATAAATGGCCTTGTGTGTATTTATGACTGCAAAACCATCTAAACTAGCCAGGCAGTGAGGTTCACTGGTCAGGATGGAAACGCCATTTGACAGGACAATTTAATGAAAAAGCTTAGTGGAGGCATGAGATGTTACCAAAATACTATATACAAATGTGGTCACCTTGAAATAAACTATGAGATAATTTAGGTCTGAGTGATTTTTTTGTAATGATTTTACAACTTCTAGAGGAATCATTTTTGTAAGTAAAAGAGAGTTGCTCATAAAATGGAAGTCAAGTTTAAATTTGGAACTATTTTCACCTAAGTTCATCTATTTTGAATGTACCATCTAAGAAATATGAGGCCAGAGGAGAATTTAAGAGGGCTAGAGGAGTGGAATAGGGGGAAAGAGGAAAGAAGAGGAGAAAATTAGATAGGGGAGGGTCAGAGACTCATTAGAGCAAATTAGGAGTAAAAAGATGGGATCATTCAACAAGACGAGAAGTAAACCAGAGAAAGTGAAATAGGTCCAAGTAGGACTGATAAGAAAATCCAGATTTTGGCCATTTGAATCCCCTTTTGAATTTTCCGTCAGGTGTTTTTAATCGTTATTGTTATTTTTGTTTATTTTTTGTGTCATTCAATTAAATGTTTCATTTTGACTTACGAAAACTGATTCTTTTTTCATTTTTGATCTTCAATTATTGGCTCCCCCCACCCCCGGCTTCTCTCACATTTTACTTTTCCTCATTTTTACACTGGAAAAAGGGGGGAAAGATGAAAAAAAATGTGAAAGTGGGAAAAAACCCTATTTGCTTTTTTTTTTAAATTCTTTTCCAACTGGAAAAGGGTGAAAAGTTGTTTTTCCCCCTTCCCCCTCTTTCATACATCTTTTCCTTTTGTTGTTTTTTGATACCACAGTTTCAGCTGGAAAATTTCAATTAGCTCTAGATCCAAGGCAGGTATCAGCTAGAGAGTTGTATCTGGAACCATAGCACAAGTTAAGTCTAAAGATTTCTGGTGCAATGCTGAGCTAGATGGTAAGGACCTCTGAACTCTTCTTGTTACAATGCTAATTATAAGGGTTTGCCACCTATGATAAGGTGCCACTATGAAAATCAGCATTCAAATAATTATTTTTCATTAGAATGAGCATATCTATGCAGCCTTAAGTAGAAATGCCGGCAAAGGGACAGATTCTCAGTTGGTATAAATCACAAAGCTCATTAATTATTATTATTTATTTGCATTTCTGTAGTGCCAGAACCTTGCTATGGACCAGAACTCCAATGTGCTAGGTGCTGTATAAATACAGAATAAGACCATCCCAGAGCTGTGCCAACTTATGCCACCCTAGGATCTGGCACATAATAATGTACACCAATGACTAACATTCAGAAGCCCTCTTTTTATATTTGCTGAATTCTTCCCATAAAATAGATTCCAGAAGTGACTAATTCATTATGCTCTAGAATCTAGAACCAGCTGGTCAGTAAAAAGCATGTAATCACTTATATTAGCTATGCTGAATTGCTTCTTTCTAAAATTCAATGTACAGTTTTTTTCTAAAGATAGATGTTCAATTTTGCATTATTAAATTTTTCAGGCCCCCCAAATAGGATTACCGATTTATATGGTGCAGGACTAGAGAAATCAGCAAGTGGTAATCAAGCATTTAGAGCAAAGCAGTGATGGGCTAATACTGACCTGTGTGCCTGACTATAAAAAAATATAACCATACCATAGAAAAATCCAATTAGCTGACCTGGCAGTTGTTTAAAATCATGGTTTTCCTTACCTGTAAAAGTGTGGAAATGACACTAACCTCAGAAGAAGAAAAACATAGTCTGCTTTCTCTCTCAGTGATATCAGATTCTGTGACTATCCAAAAGGAGCCTTGACATTTCATTTATTGTTGTGCCAAGGTTATAGTCATTTAGATTTGAACTCTGCTGGTAACTGGCCAATAAAACTTAAGTAATTTTAAGTTGGATTCAATCATGCATTCAGGTAAGCAGATATGCATTGCTGCATAGTGTGCTAAAACCATAATGCTCGCCTATCTGTAACAGGATTGAGGCTCCTCTCCAGTGATATATTACAGATGAATATGTAGTTATTGGTGCATGAATGGTCAGTTTTGTGCCCTGAAGATGAAGAAGATGTCCCCATATGGTCAGTGCTTGAGCTAGAGGTGCAATATACCTTTCCATATGAGTGCCTTTTCACTGAACATAGCCAGTTGTTCTGGCTAAAGGAACTGAAAAAGCTCTATATTCATGAACTGGGTTTTTAATAAAGCAAACAGTGCTAACAGTACAGGACATGGCAGATTGATTATTATGATGTCACTATATAAAATACCTTTATAGTATGAATTTTTTCACCAATATGAAGAATCACAACTCTGTAGAAATAGCTTAGGGACTCTGACTGGTGTGATATATTAGAAAAAGCACCAAATTACAAGAGATCTATAGCCCTAGCTTTCACTTATGCTGATTTTATTTTTTTGGGGCCTGATCCTAGGCTCAGCACCTACAATGAGGCACACTGTACCTTTGACTCCTATTGACCCCATTGCAAGAAAGGGAATGCAGATTCTGGCTCTTTATTTGTAATAGGAAAACAAATTCATATCTTTGACTCCTCCATAAGGAAACCCATTGCCGCCTGTTAATCATCTGAATAAAACTGAGAGCACAGGTGTTGAAGGGCAGATCTAAAAAATATTCATCCTTATCACAAATAGCATAGTCAAGACCCCAGCTGCTTGCTACTAAAAGAGTCCTTTGCCTTTGAAGGCCTCTTCTGGTCATTTTTACACATCATGTGAGAGATTTTTCTATGACAGATGGGTAGAAAACATTAGTATAGTGATATGGTTGCAATAGCGGGCAATAATTTTTTGATGGAGGCAGAAAAAAATTTAACATTAAATTGGATTCTGCAATTAAAAACTGTTCTCTATTACTTGCATTCGGATGACCTTTTCCAATAGCATTTTTGGATCAAGCCATGTTCTGCAGTGAAACAATAGGTGAACCCACAGTAATTCAGAAGATATTTTTGCAACACATAAGGTGAAATGGCCGGGAGGTGTGGGGAGGAGAGCTTCGTTTTCAAGAGACTCAAGGGAAAACAAAACCAAATCTTGCTTCAGAAATTGTAATTTCTATTTCTGGATCTGTGTTTTAGACAATGCTGCTCATATAAATATGCAGGATCAAACACTGTAGTCCTTACTCAAGCAAAACTCCCAGTGACAGTTCAGGCAAGATTTCCAAAACCCAATGGAATTTTCCCCCAAGTGAGACTAGGACTGTAGGATCTGACAAAGATATTCCAGGATGTAACCCAGAGAGCGAGGAGAAAGTTGATTATTATTAATTCTTATATTAAAAAGTCAGGCCTTGTAGTACATTTGGATACCAACATAAAAGACTGGAATTTCAAGACACCTGATTTCTGTTCATTTTTACTTTCTCCAGTGAGTGTGTACATGTGAGTTGTGAATGGTTTGTCAGCACACACACACACACACACACACACACACACACACACACACACACACACAGGTGTTACTACTCAATCTTAGTCAGCTGGAACACATGTATGAACTGATGGCTTCATCCTGCAAGGTGTTGAGCACTTCGGCCCCAGTTCAGCAAAGCACATAAATACCTGCTTAACCCTTGCATCACAGGTTAGAACACCAGAGATGGGGAAGCAGCCTCTAAGGAGGTTCTATTCCACTTCCAAAGCCCTGGCTGGGATGATTTAGTTGGGGATTGGTCCTGCTTTGAGATGACCTCCTGAGGTCCCTTCCAACCCTAATATTCTATGATTCTATGATTCCCATACACGTGAGCAGGGATTAGGTGGACAGGGTAGGGAGCTGTTAACAGTCCCAACAATGTGCTGGTCAGTAGAACTAGCATAGAGGGGGAAGTAAAGGTTAGCACAGATTACATTCCTGCTGAAGTAGAGGGGAACAAGGGACCAAATTGTGATCCTCTGAGGAAGATTTGTTCAGAACTCGTGGTAAATCCACAACATAGCTCTTAATTTGGACAGGCAAGAAAACAAAATATCTGACAAAGGTACAAAAGCTAATGAATTACATAGAGAATGGCATTTGGGTGCTTGTATTTAGAGCTGTGTGAATAACAGACAGTTTGTTTGCAATTTTGAAAAGTTGGAAAAAAATTGTTTTAGGTTGGTTTGAAAATAACATTTCTAAATTTTTGGCAAATTGAAAAGTTAAAAAAAGGATTCACTTTTGGTCAAATGCAACATTTTACTTTGACAAAATCAAAATGTTTAATTTCAATTTTGACCATTTTGAGGTACATTTTAATTTAAAGAAAATTGAGACAAAACATTATTTCAAACCAAAATATCAATTCATTTTGTTTAAAAAATGTTGAAATGAAATGTTTAGATTTTTTTGGTTTTTAAAAAAATTAACAATACAGCAAAGCCAACAGAATTTGCAAAATGTTTCAGTGTCACCTAATCTGCATTTTTCACCAAAAAAATGTTTTGGCTGAAAAATTTCACCCAACTCTACTCAGATACTTTACTTCAATGGGATGTGTGCAAGATTTTAGCTCTTTTTAGTGTCAAAGGACACAAAAAAAAATCTTTTGAGATAACTAGTAATCTACTCTAAGAACCTATTGAGTTTCAAAATGGGCACTGTTGAATTTAAGAATTTGCTATAGAAACATGAGGTTCACAATAAATTTGAAAGCAAACGTATCCAATGATTTCAGCACTATGAATATGCTGCTGAAGTACAGCACTGCCACACATGATGTATTTATATTGATTCAGTGGGAGCTGTGTGTGCATCCAAGAGAAAATTTGAGCCAAATAATGTGTATGTATCAGTAAAAAATAAATTGAACACTACTACTACTAATATGTAAATATAATCTGGTTCTACGGTATGTTTCCTCCCTTCCTCATGTCTGTTAGGAATGGAGTCAACTAGTTTAGTGATAAGATTATAAATTTTTTCTTCTGGATATATTTATATATAATTTCCAGCTTTTGCAACATGCCTAATATGCTGTAGGAAAGATACAAGTCATATATACTTTATAAGTATTTTATGCATACACACATATACTGGGTCTATAGTTATATATTTTAAGTCAGGGTGAATAATTCTCTACTAATTTATTAATTAGTTTTTTCTACCTGAAAAGTGTCTGAATAAAGCATGATTTTCTTAAATTTGTCATTAAGAATTATTAGTTGTATAAACTCAGAAAGCATGTAAGCATGTGCTTATGTTACACTGAAATCAAAGCTTATGTATTTTGCTGAATTGGTACATGGTGCTTATGCACAATATTGTAGTTTTTTTTCTCTTCTCATATTCAATCTGGAATACATTGATAGGACCAAATTTCAAATAGTGCTTATGTAGGTATTTTTAATATATGGTAAGTTTCAGAAATTCTAGAGCACCATCTCACTCATTCATTCAAAAGTATTTAGATCTATATGACACTTTTTTGAAATATTTATGCACAGATGAACCTACTGTAGATTCTTATTTCCAGCCAAAAATCATTCAGAATTATAGGTGCTCAGCTACTATGGTGATTGGCATGACATAAAAATGTGGATAGACCAATAGGAAGAAAATAGGAATGAATATCAATTAAATCACACAGAAATAAAAGCATAAGCATGTAGAAAATAATATTGGGGAGTGTGAAGTCCAGCTTTATGCTACCATTCATCTAAGAACAGTAAAATTAAGTCAGGTTTCAAATGTTTTATATATTAAAATGAAAATTTTAATTTTGCTTTTCATCACTGCTCAAGCTTTTTGTGCAAAGTCACAGGATGGTGTCTGTATGCATTTACAAGCCTGTGAAATGTTCGGGTCTTCAGAAAGGCTTGAAACTAGAAAATCTGCTTGTCTTTAATCCTCTGAATATGATTAGTGACGTTTTCTGTTTTGCAAGACATTATTAAAAACAGAAGCCTACAACTTCATTGTCTCAGATAATGACTTTGAACATGGGGTCAGTTTTTCTACTTTCAAATTTCTTTGCAAGATTAAAAGAAAGTAAATACAATTGCATGGGGGTGGGGGGGCATGAGGCTTTACACAGATGCAACAAATCAGGACACACACGTTTTCAATATGCTTCTTCCAATGAAATTTCACCTCATTCATATAATACTGCTGGTAAGCAAATGTTACCGATGGGTAAATCTAGCCATCAGGAGAGCATACTGGGTTCAGGAGTATCTCAAGCACCACATGTTAGATTCTTAGATCATGTTAAGGAAAGAACACAGGACTTGGTTGGGGAAATTACAAGTAACAGCTGCATTTCCTTATTTGCATTCCTGGAAAGCCAGTATTAAAGCAAAAAGAGTTATTATATAAAACTAAAACAAACAAAAAAATTGCAATAGTGTGACTTATTTGGAAATGGCAACAAGTTATTCAATACTGATTTTTAAAAACAAATGAATTTTCATCGGAAATGTTAGTATAACATATAAAATATGTTATACATTTACATGGTTGACATACAATTTTATATATAGTGATTACAAATAACAAATCTTCCTTGAACTCCTAAACAGGTAATTATTTGCTCTTTTCTGATATTTCATTTGGCTATGATTCATTACTTTATTGAATTTCTGTAGTGTGTTTTTCACTAGTATCCCAAAGTTTTGTAAACCACTGCCCTCTTCTTGTTGCCCAAAAAGCTCAAAGGGTGAAACCTTGACCCCCTTGAAATCAATGGCCAAAAATGGACATTAATGGGATCAGGATTTCAGTCAATGTACTTGCAGAAAATTTACATTTGAGTAAGCTGTTCAGTTATACACAGGAAGGTGCTTGTGACAAAGCTACCATCAAACGTTGTAGAGCAGTGGTTTTCAATTTTTTTTTCTGGTGACCCAGTTGAAGAAAATTGTTGATGCCCGTGACGCAATGGACCTGGGGATGAGGGGTTTGGGAGGGGCTCAGGGCTGGGGCAGAGGGCTGGAGTGCAGGGGGTGAGGGCTGCGGGATGGGGCCAGGAATGAGGGGTTCAGGGTGTGAGAGGGGGCTCAGAGCTGGGGCATGGGGTTGGGGTGCAGGAGGGATCAGGGATCTGGGCTGGGGGTGTAGGCTCGGGATGGGGCTGGGGATGAGGGATTTGGGGTGGAGGAAGGGACTCCAGGTTGGGGGGGCTCAGGGCTGGGGCAGAGGATTGGGGCACAGGGTTGGGGCAAGGGCTTACCTTGGGTGGCTTCTGGTTAGTGGCACAGTGGGGGTGCTAAGGCAGGCTTCCTGCGTGTCCTGGCACTGTGGACTGTGCTGTGTCCCGGAAGCGGCCAGCAACAGGTTCAGCTCCTAGGTGGAGGAGTGCAAGCAGCTCTGCACAGCTCTTGGCGCAGTGTGCAGAGCCCCGTGCCCGCCCCCCCAGCCTATGAGCTGGACCTCCTGCTGGCTGTTTCCAGGGTGCAGCGCAGTGTCAGAACAGGTAGTGCCTGCCTTAGCTGGGCAGCACCACTGATTGGACTTTTAATGGCCCTGTTGGTAGTGCTGACCAGAGCCACCGTGGCCCAGTGCCGTACATTCTGGTGACCCAGTACTGGGTCACGACCCGCCGTTTGAAAATCACTGATGTAGAGAAATGAGCATTGTGTAAAATAGGAAATATAACTAAAATGTTTCACTGGTGATAGCCCTAATGTAGGGAAGGCTCTCGTAGCTCCTGCCAGACTTACTGCCATCTCAGCAACCTCTTGTTTTTATCAATTTAAATTAATATAGACGAAAAACCAGGTCTGGCTACAGAATCCTTGCCTACACTGAGGACATTGCTGGTTCACCTGACTGATAGCAGAGGTGGATGTTTTTGTAGAGTTTTTAAATCTTAGATGAATTAAAAGCTTGTCTCAAATGTAGATAAAGCTCTTTTCTCTGCAGTCTCACAGTCTGATGGTGTGAAGTTTAATGTAGTTGTAATCTGGCACCACTCTGTGAAACAGACCACTAAGCCTGGTGTTCAAAAGTAACTCCATGACACAGTGAAGAACCAGGCTGGCATACTACATAGTTTCCATAATGCTTGGTCCCGCTGTCAGGCTTCATGGTGTTTCATTAACAATAAATGATGTGGTAAGCAGGCAACACTGTAAGAAAAAGCTTTACTAAACATGCTGAGAGGTCAGTGTTACATACTGAGACAGTGTTACATACTGTTTGGCTGTCCTCAGCCAGACCTTAGCTTGCATTCCTGGTGCTCTGATCCCTCACCAGCCTAGGTTCCTCTTGAAATCTGATCCTTTTAGTCCATTTCTGTTATCACAGGATTTGAAGAGAGAGGATCATGTCCCTCTCCATACATGGCTGGGGAATTATAATCGTGATTTTTTTTTATATTATAGTGTTCATAGTACCATTGTTGACACTTAAATGGTCCTCTTGAGGCAACCTCCAGAGTTAACACTCCTTTGTTATGAGTAGGGACAGCTCACAACTCTCTTATAGCTTGTTTTAATTAATGTTTGGAATGTTTTCTTCTCAGCCATAAGGGTGAGAATCTTACTTCTTTTAAAATCAAAGTTTAAATTCTGCAGATTTTAGTTAAACTCAATTCTCTCCATACTTAGATCTGCCACTTCATTTCTACAAGTAATATTACATAGAAGCTAGAGATAGAACAGATCCATCCAGACTATCTCTCTGCCAGTGAAGTATTGTTCCCCTACACAACATTAATATTTTACCTTGATATATATGTTTTGTCTTTAAACAATTGCATCCATCATGTTTAACAGGGAGCAAACAATAGAGAGGGTTTGTTTTTACCAAATAATAGTACAAATCCAACTGTAAGTCATTAAGCATTGCTGTACCAAAACCTAATTTACAATTAAAGCTTGTGCTTTTGCTCATGATAATAACAAGCATTGATTTATGAACAATGATTTTATTATCTAGTGAGAAAATATCTAGTAACATAGGTACATTGCTCTGAAGCCAGACTACTCAAATATTTAGGCAAAAAAATGCCATATTCTGCATTCAGTTACAGTACACTTAGAGCAACTTAACTCACCTGAGTGGAGTTGCTCAGTTTTACAGCAGTTTAACTGAGAGTACACTCCAGCCCAGTTTCTGTTCACAATCACGTTCAGAGGATTACTGTAGCTGTTCTAATGTTACATACACCTCACTGGTGATGAGGCCACAACCTGACCTTAAATTTGTATGAAAAATTAAGTGGAAGGCAGACGACTGAGTTGTGGTTTCTTTCAGCTTCATATCGTTTCCCTTGCATCTGAATGAAAAAAATGCAGCTGCCTGATACTAGAATGTCACTTTCAAGTTTTACACTGAAAAAGCACTAAGCAGGGCTTAGTCAGAGCCATTTTTCAGCCTATCCTTCTTCCTGGAAATGTGATGATGTGACGACAGACAGGACTGAGGGAAGAAACAGTCCAAAACCCATCTCCCTCACTCTATTATTACAAGTCACTCCTGTATTGAAGAAAAACTACACATATCCTGCATGCTTCAAAGAAGTAAAATGATGTGACAAAGCCATGAAGTTAAATTAAACAGATCTGATCTACAAAACCAATTTCATGTCTGCATATTTTTCCTTTAAATTAAAAAGTATTTTAAATCCTTTCTTTTACTTGTTACAATAAGTCATACTAAGTTAATATAGTAAATCAGAATGTGCTTGAGTAAATGACACATCCATCTAAATAACAGACCTTTTTGTTTGAGTTTTGTTGAACTAGTTAATTGAATTAATGGTTTGTTAAGCAAGGATGAGGAAAAGTTAGCATATTACATGACCATGAGCATTTCAATGTCAGGTTTGCATAGTTTTTCAAATACACTGAAACCTCTCCATTGGATTGGATGCCTTGCCTTTAAAACAACTTTATCATAGTGCCTCTAAATAAGTAAAAAGAAAAGGAGTACTTGTGGGACCTTAGAGACTAACAAATTTATTAGAGCATAAGCTTCGTGAGCTACAGCTCACTTCATCGGATGCATTTCCGATGAAGTGAGCTGTAGCTCACGAAAGCTTATGCTCTAATAAATTTGTTAGTCTCTAAGGTGCCACAAGTACTCCTTTCTTTTTGCGAATACAGACTAACACGGCTGCTACTCTGAAACCTCTAAATAAGTAGTTCAACTGAATCTTGTACTGATATAAAAGCAATGCTACTTAATGTTTTAAGGGCTTATTTTATATTAAAGTTAATTCACATATTACATGACTATTATAAATTAAGTTATTATTTATAAATATTGACATCTGTGGTCCCAAGAACTAGACAATACACAGCCTTCAAACAAATAAACAAACAAACCCAACACATCTTGGCTCTCAGGTTGTATTTTCCTATCGCATTTGTTACCAGCATAATGTACATCTCAGAAATAATTGCAACAAAATCACACTACCTTTCCTGTATACTTATAGCCGGGAAATGGTCAGTAATGTGACTTATGGGGTGCCTCAAAAATGTGGGTAGTCTTTATTAATGGAAGAAAAGGTACAAAAATGCCTAATCCTGCATTTCTTGTTCAAGCCATAGTTGGAGTTCTAATATATTCAGGTCACCAGTGGCTACTGGCACTTAGCCTGATGGACATGTTATCTAGGCCTGCTCTGAGCTATTTTAGTCCAATTTCTACTGAGTACTTCAGAAAAATTTCTTTGTGATAATTTTAACACCCCCGTCCTTTTAATTATGGTACAAATGCTCTCACACACAAAAGAGTCTGATCCTGTTGTACCACATTTGCCAAAAAAATCTTCTCGTAAAACAAGGAAAGAGCCATGAGATATTTCTAAGGTTTAAAACAATAGTTTGAAAAACTCCAAGTCTTCTTTATTCATCATATAGAGGCAAGAAGAGCACAACTCCAACTTCTAAAAGCTCCTTTGGAAGTCATCTTAAAATCATTAGCAACATTAATGCTAATATTAATTGGAAGTTAATTATTTAGAAGATGCTCCTCTCTTCAAACATTGCTGTGGTTCATTCAAAACACAGCACTAAAGCAAAGACATTAAAAACCAATGCAACTCTCTGAAATTAAATTCAGTGACCAACAATTCTAAGTTATACAGATCAATCTTAAAGGACCTTACATTTCTTTGTATAATTCAGCTTGAATGTCCTCATGGTGGCATACTCAGAAGTCATTGGTTTTTCTTCATTTCATAAATGTTTTCTGTTCATTTTTGGACATTGTATTTTAGGCAGATGAATAAAATAAAGATTGAGGGCCTATATCATGCTCTAGCAGCCAAAGCTGAATTGGACAGGTACACTGACTATTTTTATTATTTTTATGTATTATGATATTGCCTTGGAGCACTCAGTCACGGATCATAGTACTTGTCACTGTACAATTACAGAACAAAACAGATGGTTTCTTCTTCTTCAAAGACTTTACAATCTAAGAGAAACCAGATGGCTAGACAGGCAGGTGGGCGAGCACAAGGATATAAAGAGACAATGCTGGTCAGCACAATGAGTCTTAAACTGGTCTCAAAACACAAGTGGCCAAACAGTTATCAAGTTTTCAAGTGGCACTGGCCGGGGCATGCTGATCAGAGTGTTTAAGCATGCAGGATTCTTCCAGGTAGAGCAGGAAGAGATCTGTTAGGGGGTACAGTATCTGCTTCTTTTACAACACTGGCTACAGACTGCTAATTAGTGCATAGGAGAGTCATGGTTCTAACTATACCCCTGCCCTACCCTCTTTGGAATGTTTAGCATTGCCGGTGATTCTCACACTCTCCAGCCCCTTGTTCTCAAGTTACTCAAGGACTAGAATTCAAACTCCATCCTGCACAAAGTATTGTCTACTTCTGTATGTCCTCTTGCTCCTTTGTGCACCCACTCAGGGGAGACAGACTGGGGCTTATCATCTATTTCAGCTATTGACAATTAAGGATGACTAAAGTGAAAATACTAAAACAGCATAACCTCTTGTTTTAATAAATGTGCACATTCCTATATGGATGGTTTATTGAAAACTGCAGGATAGAGGAACAGAAAAACGTGGTTTACATTAAAAACAATATTTGTTGTTTTGTGTTTTTTTTTAATAGTTTTGGTGTGAAAAGGTCTACATAGTCCATAAGTGTTGGAGAGGTGGATAAGTTATGAAAATCCTTCTCATGCAGAAAGAAAGTGAATATTAATCACCACCAGGCAATACATCCTATTTATTCTCTGGAAAAACAATTTTGACATTATGTTTTTGGTTTATACTAGTGTACATGTTAATGAGAGATTGAAATTAGTTTCAGCTGATGCCAGTGAAAGAACATGCTCAGAACGGTTGGGTAATACATATGTGTGGAATACCATTGCTGTTTTATTAGTCTGTGAAATTACTGCTCAATCTTATGGAATAATAAAAAATATATTGTGGAAAGGGGTTTTATGCAATTTCTAGCCATAAACTATAGATTTTTTTTATACTCCAGGCAGTAATATTACTTATAAATGTATACCATGCACCATTTCAATTTAAAGTAAAGGAGTAGGCTTGTCAGAGTCAAAACCATATGCTGTGGCTGATGCCCTATGGAGTTTGAAAGCATATTGTTAGAATAATTATTCCTACTTAACAGAGTTACTGAGGAGAATGTGGCGCTGGATGGTAGGGTTTATAGTATCATAGTCTAATGAAAAGCCTCTGTAATATTTCTCAAGCCATTTTTTCAAAGGCCTTCAATTCTGAGCTTTATTATTAATTATTATTAGGCCAAATGGGGGTAAATTAATTTTATTTTTATAATGAGGCAAAATGGAGTCTGTGGATTTTCCAGTTCTCTTATTATCCCTCTACTAGCATATACTACATTGGTTCATGAAGAAGTTTTTCCATCTTTGTCTGGGAGAAGCTCTAGGATTAAATTCAAAGAAAGTTTTCAGAACATTTAGAAAATATTGAGGTTCAACTTGTAATGAAACTTGTATACAATTATGTTACTCTTAGTAAACTCTGTGTAGTGTGTATTCCTCTATTAATAAATCACATTGGTTATAATACCATAGAAATATGTTTTAATATGTATGGCATACCAGTGGTCAAAACATCACAATATTTCTATTATTTTCTGATAGCATAAGCAATATTACAAAACAAGATTTGTACTCTAGCTTAATCCGTAGACTAAACTGAAACAACAGAATCATCGGTTTCAGAGTAGCAGCTGTGTTAGTCTGTATTCGCAAAAAGAAAAGGAGTACTTGTGGCACCTTAGAGACTAACAAATTTATTAGAGCATAAGCTTTCGTGAGCTACAGCTCACTTCATCGGATGCATCCAGAATCATCAGAATCATCATTAATGCAATATAATTTTTATTTCCATTCTTATAGAATGACAAGGTATAATGTGTTCCTACCTAACTCATTAAATGTAAGTTATTACCTTTGGAGATGGGAAGAAGCAGAGTAGCTCTGGCAAAACTTCACTCTGAGTTTAGGTGAAATATTGGCCCCACTGAAGTCACTGACAAAACTCCCATTGACTTCAATGGGGTCAGGATTTCAGCCTGGATTTTGCTGTATAAAACCATTTCTGGTTCTAAGTTTTGAATCAGAATTTAGATTTAGAATAGATCTACTAGGTCATCCAATCCATCTTTTTCTGTCACTGTAGTAAATCTATATGTCTGAGAGGCAGTAGCAGAATTTGACAGAATATGACCTAGTTGAGTTTCTCACCTGAGTTTCAAAAAGGACTGAGCACAAAAAAGCTCCCATTGACCTTTACCAAAATCAGACCATTTACTTAGACACCTAAACATGGAATTTAGGCAACTGTCTTTAGATTTTTGGCCTTGGTGTAGATACGCTATAGTGATAGGCTCTTTGTACCTGGTTACGTTAATTCTCTTCGGCATTTATATCCTTCAAATACTTGTGCATTGTTATTCCCACCCATAATTAGTCATTGTTTAGCTAAGATATACCTCTAGAGTTATTTCAGTCTTATTTCTGAATCAGGTCAATGAGTTTGGGATATGATTTTGAGTTCAAAGCCCACGTGAATAAGGAATATATATTCTCATCAAAGTTTCCTTGCTTAGCTGAAATGGTAATCTTACCCTATTAAAACACTCATGCTAATCTCTTAGGAAATTAAAAAAACTACAACAGTAAACCCACATCATTAACCCATGCATCCAAAATATATGTTAAAGCATCCAGGAAATCAGTCTAACCATTGCAAGTTAACTATATATAAAAAGAGGAAAACCTCAAAGGTTTCAGGTTCAGTGAAGAGAAGCATCTAAAATGTGAATGTCTACAAAGATCTTTACAAAGAGTTGCAGCCCTTCATCTCCAGAGAGTCCCCTTTCACCAACAAACTTTCTGATAGACCCTCCCCAGTGGTCTCTTTGCTTTTGTCCTCTTGAGGAGGGCTGGTGGCTTATTATCTCCTCTTAATGGACACAGGGGTCCTTCTTCCCTTCTGGAATCTACTGAGGGTAATGTCTTCTCTCTCCTTCCCACAGACTACCAGAACCCAATCATTAAACAAAACAAAATCATGAAAATATTTTTACTAACATTTAGCTTTCTAAGACTTAATTATCTAATAAAACCTAAATTTTAGACCTGGTTTAAAGATTATCTAATAAAAACTAAACCTGAGGCATGGAGTGTCTCTTCAAATCCACTCATTTGAAAGGTTGATTTAAAAATAATTGCTTCTTTCCTAAAATAGAGGTTAGTGTTCATACCTGAATAGTCTGTGTATCCTACTGAGTTATTTGTAAGCTAGTTAGTGGTGACTGACAGGACTACCCAGTGTGCCAATGTGTGTTCTGTTTTGGCTTATCAGATAACTAGTGAAATTTAACACTGATGGTGTCAGTTTTGTATTTGCAGCATCGCTATGTAAACAACAGCAGCACAGCCTTGTTTTGGATTTTTCACCTCATTTGAATTCTTAATTTGTTCTTTCTTGCTTTCATTGTTTTCTTGAAATGTTTGTGTTTCCAATTAGCTAGCTTTTAGAGACATGTTTATTTGCCCCTTTTAGCCTTTCCAAAATAGACTCTGGATTGGACTACACTAGAAAAGTTTTGCCAGTATAGCTATACTGGCAAACCCTCCTAGTATAGAAACAGCTTATATTGGCAAAAAAGTGGTTTTGTCACTATAGCTTATACTGGATCCTGAGCAAAATACCTACACTGGCACTGTATTAGTGCTTTCGCTGATATAGAAATGTCTCGGATAATCACACCCCTAACTGAGATAGCTATAACAGTCTGGTTACAAGTGTAGATCTGGTCTTAGCCTGGCATTTTCATAAATGCATGTAGAAATTAAGTTCTTCAGTCCCATTAAATGTTAATGGGAGTTGGGCACCTGGCTTTCTTTAGCACTTTAACTATTTTATATTTCTATAAACTGCCTTATAGTCACAGGTGCCCATGGCTTCTTCATCAGTGGAGCCGTATGGAGATGACAAGATATAAACAATTCAGCAGATGTTAAAACAACACGGATCACCTGAATGTGTGGTTTTCATTCTGGTATGCAAGATGATTGGAAGAGTTGGCTGCATGTTTCTGTTGATCATGATGCTCGGTTACAAGTTTCCTTATATGTGCTGCTATTCCTCCCTGTGAAGCATTTAGTACTGGTTACTCCCAGCGTCATGATAATGGACTAGTTTGGTCTGATCCTGTATGGTAGTTCCTATGGTCATGTGTGTTGCAGACACTGTAACAACTTGCTCAGGTAATGGGAACAGCTAGTAGTAAATAACGAAAAATGGGCTGAAACTCGCATTCAGCAGTAAGCTTGCCTTTGTGGCATAATCCCATTTGGTGGTAAACAGTGTTTAAGGTGCAACATGAAGTATTCACAGGAGGTCCACATATACTGGTGCCTGGTTTGGGCCAGATGAGAAGGTTCAAGGAACACACACTGTTTTTTACCAGAGGGAATCTTATGTCTCAGTATCCAGATTTTTAATGTATTTAATACCTCCTATTACAATTTTTTGTGAACTGATGGAAATATGCATATTACCTTCCTCAGATCATTTATTAATCCTTTTAATACTTTTATACTTCAATGAGTAACATGTCCCCTTTAAAAGTAAATGTTACTGTTCTTGCTCTTCCTTCTCTTTCCTTTTGATACCTAAGATACAGAAGGCAATAGTATAAAGGCAAGAACCTCATAAGGAATTAAGCATAAGAGAAAACTATCTGTTTAGGAAATAAACTGTGTCATAAATTCCCTCATTATTTCCAATTTACAGTATTATTGTCAGTCTTCAGTGTTTGTCACTGAGTTGACCCGAGAAAAGCTTAGCCTTTCACTGCTCTGTATGAAATTATTGTAGGTCTGAAATCTTTACTCACCCAAGTAATTCTTTTCCAGCAGATTATATATGTGAATAAGGATCACTCATGTAAATAAAGGTCAGGCCTATGGCAATACTGTGGCACTTATTAGATTTTTAGTTCTCTAAAATTCTCCCAGTCATCATATTAAGTCATTTTGAGGTAAAATGTGATTACATCAATTTTCATAAATTATGAAAACATGAAAATTCATATTCGGTAAGCATCAACAATAAATGATAACTGGAAAGACTACTTACTACAAGGACTATTTATTGTCCTTAAAACGGTCAAATATTTTACGCTTAGTGGAAAAGTGAAACCCTTGGTGTCCATTTGTGTCTATATCAACAAACATCTGTCTTGAAAAAAAAACCCCATGTTTTCCTTTCAATGCTTTTACTATTTTCTTTTGAAATATTATGAAACTGAACACAATTAAAGTATGAATTCAGTGTGTCATGCAGAGTGACGGGATGTGAAAAGCAATTCTTTTGGATTGTAAATACTGCTTTGGATAATGTGGTGATGGAATTACATAAATAAGAGTGTTGCCAATGACCCATTGCAGAAAGCCAATCATGTGGTCAGGGCTATAATTTTCCAGGAGCTTACTGAATCAGAGCTAGATTTTTTCTTCTTTAAATGTTCCCCTAAGACCCAGCTGACACTGCTTTTCTGGGACTTACATATGTCTCAAAGCTATGAGGAGCTGTGCCCCTTTGACTCCCATTGCAAGGCCACAGTGGTAGTTGAGGGCACTTAGAACTTCACAGGTGGAGCTCAGCATCTTAAAGGCTCAATCTCACAGTACAAATAAAAGTAGCATCAGAGTATATTGTGTGCTGCTTACAAAGGACATTATTACACTGTTCCTACATTGTACCCTTACCTTAATATGCTCACCAATTATTTCTCTTGCCAAATTGCAAGATCACTAACTTTTTTTTAAAAAACAAAAGCAGAAAGTCTTCAAAAGCACAGAAAAATCTATTTATAAATAAACCTTATGTGAGAAGGGAGTACTGAAATACAGTTAAGAGGAAGAACAAGCAACAACTAGCTCCCATTACACCATCTATCTGCTATGTCATTTTCATTGGCTTATTTGCCTGACAGTGATGTGGGAAATAATACGACATTTCAAGAGACATTCTCTTGGGCAAAGGAATAAGAAAACTATGCAAAGACAAATCAAGAAACAAGACAGAAATTGGAATTGGACCCACTAGAGAAGGTAAAGAGCAAAACTAAATCAAAACTAAAACCAACTCAACAGTGACTTGGGTACAAAATGTAAAGTACAATCTCTTCAGTATTACTGTCAAGGGACTGAATCCAAAGATGGTGGTAGTCTGTGCTATACCCTGTTGCAAATAAAAAGAGTGAGAAAGAGAGAGTCAAGGAGCAGAAAAGAAGAGTTAACACCCCCCCACCCCAGAGAGAGAGAAATTGTAGAAACAATATTCAAATTCATGAGGCTGCTGAAGGTGTTTGAACGAAACAATTTGCTTGCTTAAAGCTAAAAGACACCTGCAGAGGCAGAGGGTCTTATCTGTAGTGGAACTGACATTGTTCCACTGTGAAGTAGAGTCAGGATTTTGAGATCCTGCACAGGGGCTTACACATACAGTGTGCCATGGAACACAGATCCATTATAGTTCATTGGATACCAACACACAGAGAGAGTTCAGGCAGGGGAAGGGTGGACAAAGAGCAGCTAAATTGGATCTACAGCTATATGGATGTGGAAAGCCAGGGGGTTTGGATGCCTATCTGAACTATCAGGTCTTAGGTAGAATTGGTCACAATTTTCCAAATTTAAAAGTGTTGACACAAATTTTCAATCACCATTTGGTAAGTTAATGGGCAAAGGAAAAAAAGTTGTGTACAGTTTTGCAAATATTTCCCTATTTTCAACCAGTTCTTGTAGGCCTGAAAAACTAGACAGAAAAGATCATGACAAGTACTTTTTACTCAAAGTGTGAAGTCCTGGCAAGGTCAAGGAGGTGTGTGAAATTGAAGTTAACTCAATTTTTCTAACCCCTTAACTCACATTTGGTTTGATTTTTGGGTGGCAGTTTCAGTGGGATATTTTTATTTATTTTATTTTATTTGAACTAGTTTGGTTGCTCTAACTTTCTTCTCCGAAGCTCCTCTATCATTCCTGAATCTGAGGTCAGTCCTACTAAATATGAAATAAGGCGAGAAAGAACAGAGTAGCAACATTTGGCAGCCCTGACTGTAATGAACTGGTGCATGTTTGAGGTGTATTTACTGTACAACTTTCTGGATAGATTTGCCATTATCTGCCTTCTATTTATCTTTTATTTCTTTGTGTAGTTCAAGTATAACAGAGATAAAAATCTGAATGAATAAGAAAAACTGAAAACCAGCAAAAATCGTGGGTGAGAAAGAGATTCTCCATTACATTTATGGACAGAATTGAATTTATTCATAGGAGGCCCTATTATCTCATGCTCATTATGAAATGTCAGTGTAATGACAAAACCATTCTGCTTCTACACTCAAGGAAAAGTCCTGTACACAGTGGGAAATTGTACACAAGGGAAAATTCCATAGTGTCCTGGGAACTTAGCAATAGCTGCCTGTAGTCATTTTTCTTCCTGAACTACCAGCCTTTTACAATGCATGTTTTACTATTACTTCTCCAGCTGCCTTTTCATTGTTCCACTGTCCATCTTATGATAATGTTACAACTGTGACAGAAACTAAACAGACCCATGACCACACATAATTAGTCTTGCGTTTGTTTGTAAACATTTCTACCTACCTGCCTTTTATTTAGCTTTTGAAAGACAATTGAATCTGATATTAAATACTTAACCTGGAAAAGGGAGGTTAATAATGGGTCAGGTAAATCTTCCAGATATAGAGGCATAGAATCAGATATGTAAAGGTATGAAGGTGCCCAACTCCCATTGATTTCAATATCTGATTTAAAAGTCTGACCTAGACTGGCCATACTACATCACTTAGGAATGTGTATGCACTGAATATTGCATCTCTTTACTTGCAAAGCAATTCTGACAGGCAATTTAAGCTAAGGACGAGATCTTCAGTTGGTGTAAATTGGCATAGCTCCACTGATATCTATGGAGATACCTCAACTTATCTGATTTTAGGTTTTGGGCCTTACTATTCTAAAAATCGAACATGAAGCTGATTGAACTGTATTGTCTGTAATATGTTCATGCCATTTTCCTTTCATAAGTCAAGAAGACCCTAAAACCGCAGCAATTACTTCAGGGTACAGAATTGCTGGGTTTTAAATTGTCAGTACCTTGCTCCTGTTCCCAGTGAGGTTACTTAGCTTTGCCATTGATTTTAATGTGAACAAGATCATGCCCCAGATTTCCTTTGTGCTTTTGCCTATTAATTACCCACATAAAAATAATCCGGTTGCAAATGTGGACATGTGACCTGATGGTCCCAAGCCTTTTGGAAACACACAGAAAGATTTTTAAATGGGTTAAACACTCTCTATTCCCCCATAACAATTAAAAGTCACAATAATATATATTTTTTTGCTTTCCAAAAATTATGCCTTTTTAAATGTCCTTGGCAGGCAAGAAGGTGACGAGTAACATTACATGCATCACATCTTTGCTGTAATCTAACATAGATGGTAATCAAATGTGACAAATGGTGGCATGGCAGGTGTTGCTAGGACTGGATAAGCTCTGTATGAATATGTCTATAAAGCTTTTCACTATAAGCATTCACTGACAATGATTTGCCATAAACTCAAACTCTGCACTGAATTTACTTGGAAGGAGAAAAGGTGCAGCTGGTATGGAAATTTTGGATTCCCCACTTCTTAACTCTCCCCTGGTAAAATCATATGGAGTATTACACTGAGGGGAGTCAGAATGTAGGTTTCTCTTAAGGTTTTTTTGTTGTCACCCCTTCCATGCACAATCAATAGGAACAGTGAAATCCCTAGTGGGTTTCATACTTTCTATTATTTTCCTCCTTTCGGGAGGAAGACTCTGTTTTGGGTAGAATTTTGTTCTAGTTCATTGGTTGTGGTAGATTTATTAAATTTCCTTTGCTCTGGGTATGGATTTGGGGGGGGGGAGGGGTGAGTGTTGGTCCAAGATAAAGTGTCATTCTTATAGTGGAGAGGATTTTTCAAAGAGGAACGTTTTGCAGCATTTCCTAAAGATATAAAAGAGAGAAGCATTTAAATTAACTCTGTACTTTCCTCTGCTCATTTTCAATATGTCATTCAGCATGACCCTTATGTCTCTCACCCTATTGTTACTTCCCAGGTGTCCTGCTCATTCCACTGAGCGTGTATAAATTAGCTTACATTTTTCCAAATCATTCTGTTATTTGCTGCTTCAGGACAGATTGCCAAGTTATTGACCCAGATACTGCACCACTTGTGTAAGCAACAGAGAGGGGAACTGAAGAATATTTTTTAAAAAATTGCACTTTAAAAACAAAGAAATCTTTGTTCCCCCTTTAGAGTGGTAAATTTCAGATTGTCAGCTTTCCTGTCATTGCTCTGTAATTTTCCTGAAGTTGGAGAAGCTTTCAAAAGTTAGAGTGGAAAGAAAAAAAATTAGGTTTTCAAGAAACCTACCAAACAAATTCAAAGTACAACTAAACTTTTAAATTTAATTTTATAATTAATTAATTTTCCCATTAAAGAAAGAAAAATGTTTATCTGAAAGTGACATTTTCCTGTGAGTTATTTTTATTTCACTAATACTCCATTTTCAGGCATGAAACTTTTCAGCGCAATAATTCCTTATAGATAGCTACTGTAGTTAATCAAATAGACTGACATTCTAATTCAGACAATAGAAGTACTCCATGGAGTAACCACCTGAGTATCTGGCTAGTAATGAACATCCATGCTTCTGTCTCAATCTCTCTTACCTCTGGATAGTAACTCCATCTTTCTCCTTAGGACAGTCTTCTCTTCCCAGCTTCTGGTGTCTTGCCACCTCTAAAAGATCCTTCCCATGAATTAGGAGGCCTTCTACCCAAGATAGAAGGTAAGAGAAACCAGTTTCTTCTTGAAAGTTAGAGACTAAGGGGGAAGGCCACCAAACTCCGTTAAACAAGGATTCCAGGCAGGAGTCAGTAAAGACAATTGAACATGCTGATTTATGTCTGCTGAGGATCTGGACCTGTATTCATAAACTCTGTAAGGCAATGCTGAGATTCTAATTGAACAAAAGTCAGAAAATTCATAATTCAGGTATCATGATGCTAAAACAGTACAGGAGGCTGTGGCCTGCATTGCTTCATCCATACATTATATTATGTCTTTTGCTTAGTTAAACTCTTATGGTGTTCTTCAACAGTACTTGAATGGATAGGCCTAGATGGTTACCAGTGAAGATAAGAGACAAAACTTGGCACAGAAGGATACGATTCCTATACTTTCCTCTGGATCTTCTCTGTGTTTTACATACATAGGGTCTGAGCCAGTGCTCAATATCATTAACAGAAAGACTCCCACTGGTTTTAATAGGCTTTGATTCAGGCTCATACATTACAGGATAACCATGGAATTCAGCCACAAGCCTATGGAATTCCCTATGGCTCTAAGTCTTGGCTCTTCTTGGCACCCCTTGGATTCCTGGCAGAATGGATCCAATGGGGCTATATTTCTGTAACATTCTTCATTGGCTTCTGCCTTGGACCCCTTCCTTAAGAATCTTCACATCAGAGATAGAATGTGTCAGTTAAAAGATGTAATACTGACTGTCAGTATTAATGCAGACACGGATCCTTGGGGATTCAATGAAGGGATGTGCGGATAGTTTCCCAACTGTGCCCCTTCTCATGCCTTCTCCACAGTATCTAGCTCCAGCCTCACAGAGGTATTCCACAGGGTGCAATTTGATCCATAGACTCATTTAAAATTGTGAAGAACTGGGTTTTGTTTGTTTATATTCCTCTGCAAGCCTTAGGCATTAGTCTTCTGAGTCTCGTATATAGACACACATAAGAGCGTTCCTTACATAGACCTCAGCACTTAATGTTTTACTCTCCTGTCTCTTCTTTCCTATTAAACTTCTTTTCTTTCTAAGGTGTCTGAAATCTAAGCCATTTTCTTACTGACTGCCATAACTCTAAGACCACTCTTATGGACCTCAGAGTGCAGGGCTCAGTTCTATACCTGCTCTAGACTTCCTCTATGATCTTGAACAAGTCACATGGGCTAGACTGTGCAAATGTGAGTCTTGTGAGCATATCCTTGCAGAAAGGTAAAGCTGGTGCAGAAGGTGAGCTACTGGGGTCTCCTAGAGGCATTGTACCTGTCTGAGGAGGAGCATGGTGTCTCCAGGAGCTCTAGATGGAGTAGTGCACAATCACATGGCTTCCCATTGTGGGGGCTGTTGCAATGCAACAATTGGGCACTCAACTGCTCTGTTCCCTAATCTATAAAATGGGGATAATACTTTGCTCTCTTGTGATGCTAAATTCATTAACCTTTGGAAAGTTCTGTGAGACTTTTGGATGGAAAATGCTATATAAATACAAAGTAGTATTGTTCTTGGGTTGGAATTAATTTAGTTAACGGATCAAGTCATTTATTGGAACAAGAGGGATATAAGATGTAGTAGAGCCCACCTTTTGCTACCCTCAAATTCTTTTGGATTTAGAGAGGGATATTTTCTGACATTAATTCATCAATAGGTATTATTTTATAGAGCCAGAAAACCACAGTTGGTGATAACAGGAAATATGCTTGCAAACCTTTCGCCAAGAAACTCAGCACATTTGTTGCCATGTTGTGTTTTGTTTTACATTCCAAAAGATGTGATTAAAATCATAATTCATTTCATTGTGCTGTGTTTAATTTAGCTTCATGAGATACAGTTTCAAATATCTCAGTTAGCACCCTTTACCAACCTGTCCATGCTACCTATTAATCTTTGTAGTACATATTTATATTAAAAGTTACTAGAAGCAAAGAATCAAACAAAGGTATAAGAAAAGTCATTTCTGATCACCAGACATGGCTGTTGCTATTTCAAGAGAAAAATTATATAAAAATGTTTTATTTATTACATTCAAAAGTTTTTTCCTAAGAATTATTTCCACTCTAAGCACCCATATGGAAGCAGAAAACCATTATAAAAATGAAAATAAGATGGTTTGTATCACCTGCATAACTTGTTTTGGTCTCTGCCTTCAGGCTTCAAAATCCACTTCCCATATTTTTCCTTTCTTTAAAAATAATGTACATCAGTTTAATTTAACCCAGGTCCTGACAGAAGGATCAGATTATAAGTATTTAATACCGTGGTTTCAAATCCAATTTCACAGTGTTCATTGTTTCAGAAGTGGCAGAGTCCAGGTTTTTTTTAAAAAGGTCAAGTTGCTTAAAGAATTGTTCTAAAGACATATCTTTAGTTAAAAGCTGAAACCCTATGAACTTTTCTATGAGCAGTGCCACAAAATCCTAACCCCAGGGCTCCATCTAGCAAGATTCCCCCATATTTACTATTGATAGGATCCTACCAAATTCATGGTCCATTTTGGTCAATTTCACATTCATAGCATTTTAAAAATCATTCATTTTACAGTTTCGTATATTTAAATCTGAAATTTCATGGTGTAGAAAACATGGGGGTCCTGACCCAAAAGGGTATCATGCTGGGCAGGGATGCAGGCTGTTGTAGGGAGGTCATGATATTGTCACCTTTACTTCTGGCTCTGAAGGCAGCGCTACCATCTGCAGCAGCACAGAGGTGAGAATTGCATGGTATGGGGGAGGGGTCATCACTTTTGGGGGGCAGCAGGGCTGGCTGTATGGGTGGGCGACATGGGCAACCACTCAGGACCCCATGGTCAAGGGATTGCCGTGGTCTCCCCCTCCCAGTCAGCCCAAGGCCTCTTTAACCCCCAAGTGCTGGGCCTGGAGCCGGGGGGAGCAGAGCTCGAGCAACCCAGCCACGGGTTCCTACTGTGCGCCAGGCTCCAGCTGCTAGTCCTGGCTGGGCTGCTGCTGGCAGTGGTGCTGCCTTCAGAGCTGGGCTCCCAGTCTGCAGCCACAGAGCTTTCTGCAGGCAGGAATGGCCCCTGCAGGTAAAATTGCCAACTTTCCAATCGCACACACCTGAACAGCCTTGCCCTGTTCCCTGCCCCGCCCCTTTTCTGAGGCCCCTCCTCCACTCACTCCATCCCCCCCTCCATCATTTGCACTCCCTCACTTTCACTAGGCTGGGGCAGGAGGTTGGAGTGCAGGAGTGGATGAGGGCTCCAGTTGGGGGTGAAGGCTCTGGGGTGGGGCCAGAAACTAGGGATTCAGGGTGTGGGAGGGGGCTCTGGCTGGGAATGTGGGCTCTGGGGTATGGCCAGGGATGAGTGGCTTGGGCTGCAGGAGGGGTTTTGAATACAGGAGGGGGCTCAGGGCTGGGGCAGGGGTGCGGGAGGGGGTGAGGGACATCCAGGCAGCCCTTACCTCATGTGGCTCTGGGAAGCGGCCAGCATGTCTGGCTCTTAGGCTTAGGGGTGGTCAGGTGGCTCCATGCACTACCCCGTCTGTAGGCTCCTCCCCCACAGCTCCCATTGGCTATGGTTCCCGGAGAATGGGAGCTGCAGTGTTGGCGCTTGGAGTGGGGCATGGGGCAGCTCACGGAGACCCCCTGGCCACCTCTGTGCCTAGGACCCGGACTGCTTCCGGGAGCTGTGCAAAGCCAGGGCAGATAAAGAGCCTGCCTTTGCCCCTCTGTGCTGCTGTCCAGAATTTTGGCTTATTAAAATCTCCCAGATTGCTTTTAATAGTCACTGGGAGATTGAGGCCAATTCTGGTAGACTCCCGGCCAAACTGGGAGGATAAGCAACCTTACTTGCAGATGAAGAGGAAGTCCCAGTCCTTTCCAACTTGGCCAGGATTAGCAGCTGGAGCCCGGCACAGGGTTGGAGCTCCTGGATGTGGTGCACCCAGCCCTGCCCCTTCCCAGCTCCAGGCCAAGAACTTGGGAGCTAAAGGGGCCTTGGGCTGGATATGTGTGTGGTAATGGGAGTGACCAGAGTGCCCCACCAACCACAGGATTTTGGGCAGCTGTCCACCAGTAAGGCCAGCCCTACCTTCCCCAAAAAGTGATGACACTCCCCTAATCATGCCACCCTCACTTCTGTACTGCTGCTTGTGGCCGTGCGGCCTTTAGAGCTGGGCTCCCAGCCAGCAGCCACAGAGCTTCCTGCAGCAGTGGGGGGAGGATCCCGGAGGTGGGTCTGACCCGGCCCCTCCCATCACCAGACCAGTCAGTACTAACATCTGGAGTCCAGCACATGGTAGGAGCCCCCAGCCAGGGTACCCCCAGCCCTGCCTCTCCCCTACAATGGCCAGATTTTACAGGGGAGACCAAATTTCGCAGGGAAGATTAGATTTCACAGTCCATGGCACATTTTTCATGGTCGTGAATTTGGTAGGGCCCTAATTATTTATAATGTACAAGGTTTTAGAGGTAAACCCTTGTCCCTTCATAGAGTCCAAGAAAACGAGCTGTATAGAGAGGTTCTCTGTTCAGGTTAGCAGAGACTAAATAATTTCCCCTGAACTTTAGAGTGGTATACAGCCACACTATGTCTTAGGCTATGGTAGTGCTCAAAATGTGTCCTGCTGATCCTCCATGTGGAGGCAGTGTCACCATGGATATTTTCAGGGCTTGAATACAACTGGTACATGGTGGTACAGTGTATATGCACCTCTTTCCTGCTGCCTTCTTATTTTTCAGCATCAAAGTTTAGAGTCTCTGGCTGTTTGCTGAGAAAGTCTCAGAAACATGAACTGAGTCATCACTGATGCAGCAACAGCTGCTTGTATTTGCAGAATCTAAAACACTACCTCTGAGAGGTGTGAAATGCTCTTGTTAGGTCATGTACTCGCCATCTGTTGCACCCCCTTGTGTCAGAGTGTGATGCTGGAAGGAGCCTTTGTCTCCAGCACCTCCTGCAGCTGTCTGACTCTCATCTGACATTCTATGGCTTGACCCTCCAGCCAAGACACAAAGTTCACTCCCCTTCTGGAGTAACAAAATATTCAACTGAAAGGCCAAGATAAACAGCCAAATAGTAACTCTTCTGCCCTCTTGGGCTGAAGTGTTCTTATTTGGTCCTCCCTCAGGGCCTTAATCTGCTCATGCATTTGGACTTACATACTTTTCCCTAAAGGGCTGGTAGGGGAACCCAGGTCCACCCTCTACTCTGGGTTACAGTCCAGGGACCCTCTGTTAGACAGCTAGGTCTGCTTCCCTGGGCCACTTCTTACCGGTAAGCCACCTGATATTGCTTCCCCACAACCTGTGCTTCTCCCTTTGAGTCTCAAGCTCCAGGCTTCTCCCTGGTCTGCTGAATTATAAGTATTCTGCCCCTGTCAGGCGCCATTGAAATGCTTTTGCTAACCCTACCTCAGAGTATCCCCCAGAGGATCCCTCCAACTCCTCTAGTTTTTCCTATCTACAGGAGAACTCTATCTTCTCTGGGAGTCTCTGCCCAACTTTGGGGCTAAATTCTCAGCTCTATTTAAGTAGTCTTTCCTGGTTCCCTGCAGCTGGGGTCATTAATTATCATTAAGTAGCCATATCACCATCAGCTGAAGGCTAGCTAAACCTGTCTTGCCTTAAAGGGACAGCTGGCCTTCATCTCAGGGGGTTTTAATGGAAACACTCAATGACAACAATATTAACATTTAAAATATTAACTATTTCACAGTTCAAAGCACAGAAGAAAGGAGAACAAATGTCATATTATGAAGATCTGCACACTCTATTATGAGTGACAGCTCATTTTGGCACACTGATTGAGCATACTTGGGAGACACTGCCACCTGTCCCCACAATTAGTTATTAAAGAGCCAAATCTAGGCGGAGCCCAACAGAACATCTGATTTCAGAGTAGCAGCCGTGTTAGTCTGTATTCGCAAAAAAGAAAAGGAGTACTTGTGGCACCTTAGAGACTAACACATTTATTTGAGCATAAGCTTTCGTGAGCTACAGCTCACTTCATCGGATGCATTCGGTGGAAAATACAGTGGGGAGATTTATATACACACACAGAGAACATGAAACAATGGGTTTTATCATACACGCTGTAAGGAGAGTGATCACTTAAGATGACCTATTACCAGCAGGAAGGAGGGGGGAAAGGAGGAAAACCTTTTGTAGTGATAATCAAGGTGGGCCATTTCCAGCAGTTAACAAGAATGTCTGAGGAACAGTGGGGGGTGGGGTGGGGGGAGAAATAACAAGGGGAAATAGTTTTACTTTATGTAATGACTCATCCACTCCCAGTCTCTATTCAAGCCTAAGTTAATTGTATACAGTTTGCAAATTAATTCCAATTCAGCTGTCTCTCGTTAGAGTCTGTTTTTGAAGTTTTTTTGTTGAAGGATAGCCACTCTCAGGTCTGTAATCGTGTGACCAGAGAGATTGAAGTGTTCTCCAACTGGTTTTTGAATGTTATAATTCTTGACATCTGATTTGTGTCCATTTATTCTTTTACATAGAGACTGTCCAGTTTGACCAATGTACATGGCAGAGGGGCATTGCTGGCACACAATGGCATATATCACATTGGTAGATGCGCAGGTGAATGAGCCTCTGATAATGTGGCATTGGCATTGGCACCCTGACAGCAGGTTTGTCTGGCTCCCTCCTCAGGCCCTACGCTACCAGCACTCCCAGCTATCTTCGAGACACCACTGACTTCCTGAGGAAACTACAATCCATTGGTGATCTTCCTAAAATCACCATCCTAGACACTATGGATGTAGAAGCCCTCTACACCAACATTCCACACAAAGATGGACTACAAGCCGTCAGGAACAGTATCCCCGATAATGTCACGGCTAACCTGGTGGCTGAACTTTGTGACTTTGTCCTCACCCATAACTATTTCACATTTGGGGAAATGTATATCTTCAAATCAGCGGCGATGGGTACCCGCATGGCCCCACAGTATGCCAACATTTTTATGGCTGACTTAGAACAACACTTCCTCAGCTCTCATCCCCTACTGCTCCTACTCTACTTGTGCTACATTGATGACATCTTCATCATCTGGACCCATGGAAAAGAAGCCCTTGAAGAATTCCACCATGATTTCAACAATTTCCATCCCACCATCAACCTCAGCCTGGACCAGTCCACACAAGAGATCCACTTCCTGGACACTACGGTGCTAATAAGCGATGGTCACATAAACACCACCCTATATCGGAAACCTACTGACCGCTATTCCTACCTACATGCCTCTAGCTTTCATCCAGATCACACCACATGATCCATTGTCTACAGCCAAGCTCTACGATGTAACCGCATTTGCTCCAACCCCTCAGACAGAGACAAACACCTACAAGATCTCTGTCATGCATTCTTACAACTACAATACCCACCTGCTGAAGTGAAGAAACAGATTGACAGAGCCAGAAGAGTACCCAGAAGAGTACTACAGGACAGGCCCAGCAAAGAAAAGAACAGAACGCCACTAGCCATCACCTTCAGCCCCCAACTAAAACCTCTCCAACACATCATCAAGGATCTACAACCTATTCTGAAGGATGACCCATCACTCTCACAGATCTTGGGAGACAGGCCAGTCCTTGCTTACAGACAGCCCCCCAACCTGAAGCAGATATTCACCAGCAACCACACACCACACAACAGAACCACTAACCCAGGAACCTATCCTTGCAACAAAGCCCGTTGCCAACTCTGTCCACATATCTATTCAGGGGACACCATCATAGGGCCTAATCACATCAGCCACACTATTAGAGGCTCGTTCACCTGCGCATCTACCAATGTGATATATGCCATCATGTGCCAGCAATGCCCCTCTGCCATGTACCTTGGTCAAACTGGACAGTCTCTATGTAAAAGAATACGGCTGAAAACCTACAGGGCTTGGCAGGAGCAGAAACCCAACATCTGGGAGGCCCTCAAGAGTTGAGTATTCTCTTTACATACCCTAAAGCAGGACCCAAGACCAAGAAACCCAGCAAGTGTCACTGCAGGAAAGTCAAGCACAAGAAGGCCATCAGAGCCCATGGGTGTGTTTGGACCCCAGTGAGAGGAATTCACAACCAGTAAGCCCAGACAGTGTGCAAGATCATATTTTGAATACCTGCACAAACTGCTGTGAGTTGTCTTGTGGGTGGAGCTTATTTTCTGGGCAGTACTTGGAAGAGTTCCACACTGATCTGTTCCCTGACTATTTTCTTCTCCTGTTCTTTACCTGTTCCCCAGAGATGCAACTAGAGTTTTTGATTTCAAAAGGGCTGACTTTCAATAATTAAGGAAATTAGTTAGGGAAGTGGATTGGACTGAAGAACTTATGGATCTAAAGGCAGAGGAGGCCTGGGATTACTTTAAATCAAAGCTGCAGAAGCTATCGGAAGCCTGTATCCCAAGAAAGGGGAAAAAATTCATAGGAAGGAGTTGTAGACCAAGCTAGATGAGCAAGCATCTTAGAGAGGTGATTAAGAAGAAGCAGAAAGCATACAGGGAGTGGAAGATGGGAGAGATCAGCAAGGAAAGCTACCTAATTGAGGTCAGAACATGTAGGGATAAAGTGAGACAGGCTAAAAGTCGAGTAGAGTTGGACCTTGCAAAGGGAATTAAAACCAATAGTAAAAGGTTCTATAGCCATATAAATAAGAAGAAAACTAAGAAAGAAGAAGTGGGGCCGCTAAACACTGAGGCTGGAGTGGAGGTTAAAGATAATCTAGGCATGGCCCAATATCTAAACAAATACTTTGCCTCAGTCTTTAATAAGGCTAAAGAGGATCTTAGAGATAATGGTATCATGACAAATGGGAATGAGGATATGGAGGTAGATATTACCATATCTGAGGTAGAAGCGAAACTCAAACAGCTTAATGAGACTAAATCGGGGGGCCCAGATAATCTTCATCCAAGAATATTAAAGGAATTGGCACCTGAAATTGCAAGCTCATTTAGCAAGAATTTTTAATGAATCTGTAAACTCAAGAGTAGTACTGAATGAGTGGAGAATTGCTAATATAGTTCCTATTTTTAAGAAAGGAAAAAAAAGTGATCCGGGTAACTACAGGCCAGTTAGTTTGACATCTGTAGTATGCAAGGTCCTGGAAAAAATGTGGAAGGAGAAATTAGTTAAGGACATTGAAGTCAATGGTAAATGGGACAAAATACAACATGGTTTTACAAAAGGTAGATCATGCCAAACCAACCTAATCTCCTTTTTTGAAAAAGTAACAGATTTTTTAGATAAAGGAAATGCAGTGGATCTAATTTACCTAGATTTCAGTAAGGCATTTGATACCGTGCCACATAGGGAATTATTAGTTAAATTGGAGAAGATGGGGATCAATATGAACATCAAAAGGTGGATAAGGAATTGGTTAAAGGGGAGACTGCAACGGGTCCTACTGAAAGGCAAACTGTCAGGTTGGAGGGAGGTTACCAGTGGAGTTCCTCAGGGATCGGTTTTGGGACCAATCTTATTTAATCTTTTTATTACTGACCTTGGCACAAAAAGTGGGAGTGTGCTAATAAAGTTTGCAGATGATACAAAGCTGGGAGGTATTGCCAATTCGGAGAAGGATCGGGATATTATACAGGAGGATCTGGATGACCTTGTAAACTGAAGTAATAGTAATAGGATGAAATTTAATAGTGAGAAGTGTAAGGTTATGCATTTAGGGATTAATAACAATAATTTTAGTTATAAGTTGGGGACGCATCAATTAGAAGTAACGGAAGAGGAGAAAGACCTTGGAGTATTGGTTGATCATAGGATGACTATGAGCTGCCAATGTGATATGGCTGTGAAAAAAACTAATGCGGTTTTGGGATGCATCAGGAGAGGCATTTCCAGTAGGGATAAGGAGGTTTTAGTACCATTATACAAGGCACTGGTGAGACCTCACCTAGAATACTGTGTGCAGTTCTGGTCTCCCGTGTTTAAAAAGGATGAATTCAAACTGGAGCAGGTACAGAGAAGGGCTACTAGGATGATCCAAGGAATGGAAAACTTGTCTTATGAAAGGAGACTTAAGGAGCTTGGCTTGTTTAGCCTAACTAAAAGAAGGTTGAGGGGAGATATGATTGCTCTCTATAAATATATCAGAGGGATAAATACAGGAGAGGGAGAGGAATTATTTAAGTTCAGCACCAATGTGGACACAAGAACAAATGGGTATAAACTGGCCACCAGGAAGTTTAGACTTGAAATTAGACGAAGGTTTCTAACCATCAGAGGAGTGAAGTTTTGGAATAGCCTTCCAAGGGAAGCAGTGGGGGCAAAAGATCTATCTGGTTTTAAGATTCTACTCGATAAGTTTATGGAGGAGATGGTATGATGGGATAATGGGATTTTGGTAAGTAATTGATCTTTAAATATTCAGGGTAAATAGGACTAATCCCCTGAGATGGGATATTAGATGGATGGGATCTGAGTTACCCAGGAAAGAATTTTCTGTAGTATCTGGCTGGTGAATCTTGCCCATATGCTCAGGGTTTAGCTGATCGCCATATTTGGGGTCAGGAAGGAATTTTCCTCCAGGACAGATTGGAGAGGCCCTGGAGGTTTTTCACCTTCCTCTGTAGCATGGGGCATGGTTGACTTGAGGGAGGCTTCTCTGCTCCTTGAAGTCTTTAAACATGATTTAAGGACTTCAATAGCTCAGACATAGGTGAGGTTTTTTGTAGGAGTGGGTGGGTGAGATTCTGTGGCCTGCGCTGTGCAGGAGGTCGGACTAGATGATCAGAATGGTCCCTTCTGACCTTAGTATCTATGAATCTATGAATCCCATAATGCCCTGCTGCAGAGACATAGAAGCAGTGCTCATGGAGTGCAGCTCTATGGCATGCTGTGGTGCAGATCTTCTGCAGATTTCTATCTCCCCTTACACAGCAAAACTGTATCTGCTCCACTGTGCTTAGAGCCCTTTGATCCCAGAGGGAGTAGATGAGAGGATTTGCCCTTATTTAATTCATAAGCATGAGGAAAGAGAAAGAAGCAATATAAAAGGCTTTATAAAATAAGAATTGGCCATCAAGGTTTTCAATAGAATGTGGGCATCTGTATTCTTAATTGTATGTAGATTCATTTCCCTCTTATGTCTTCATTAGCAATAAGTGACTCTTGGAAGATTCACACAGGTTCAAGTTGGGGTATATATCTGAAACTCAGAAGGAATCTCTTTGGTCTGAAAATTAAGCTGAAAATCTCACAAGGAGAATGTGTGAACTGGAAAAAAAATAACTGAATGCTATGGCTGATGGAGACCAGAATGAAACTCTTAGCTGTTAAGGGAAAGATTCCTCTTGATTAAAGGGCTCCCAGATGTGTAATACCTGAGTGTCAAAGATAAGGATGAATTTGTGTCTCATTTTTCAGAGAGTAATAGAAGACATATCTCTTAATATAGGCTTTCTTCCAGTTTCAGAATGGCCAGCAAGAACTTCATTCCACGAGGATACCTTCCCCTAGTGGAAGCATGCAGCTGATGACAAATCAGCTATCCATTTGGTGAATGGAATGGTTCAGAGGATTGGGAATCTGATAGAGATTTTCATTCCAAGGAGCTGTCTTGAATCCCAGCTCAAGTTGATAGAGAAATAGAGGCCTTATCTTGAACTGGGGTAAATCAGGTTGGTGCCATTGAGGTCAATGAATCTATGACCATTAGCATGGTCTGAAGACCTAGTCCTAAAAGTTATTACTTCCTGATTTGGTGTGGCCTCAGTGCACTTTTCAATGTTTGTGTCATAAAAGACTGCCACACTTGGTTCCAAGTAGTAGTGTTTGGAAAGAAGCCAAGGATTTAATGGACATGGAAAGTGAATTACACTCTTCACCATGGCAATGGCCCCTCCAGGTCAGGGGTCAGACACATTACCTCACTAATGTGGGGAAACCTACACTTGTACACTACTTGTTCTAAGGATGCTGTCAATCAGGCATCATAGTCATCTACCACTCTCACTTCAAAATAAATTAAGTGCATCTCATCCATTTATAACAGGCTGATCTATCTCAAAACACTAGGTAATAACAGAAAACATAGTATTAACAGTTATAGTGTATTACATTGTATGCAGCATCTCCATTATATTGTCTTCCTGTTGGAAGGTATGTGGAATGTTAAAATTCAACCTCTTTTTACAAGTGTAGCCAAAAATAGCCTGGACATATGATACTGAAGCTGCTTTTGTGCTACCCATTTAAGTTATGTATCAACTCTAAATTTAATCAAGGCCACATTTTATTTATACATTTCATGCATTAAACTCATTTAAACTTTTAGTCAGATTTCATTAGGGGAAATACTACCGCGCACATCATGCAGTAGTAAAGCTAATGTGCTTCAGGAATTTGAAAGGATTTAGAGATCGGAGGGTCTGATTTCAAATTTTTTTTTTCTTTTTTGGTTTAGTGCTTGGAGCAGGTCTGTGTGCTGCACACGGTTTGTTTCCTAGGACACTAATACAGTCAGCATGCTCGTACAAATGTGTAAACACAGACATTCCCTGTAATCAGTGAGTTTGGTGTCTTAAGGCAAGATTGTGTGTTTTTTTTAGGAAATGCAATTTATGTTCAGGATTAAATTTCTTCTTCAGACTGATACTGTCTGAGCTTGAGTGAGATGATAAATACCGTGTCCTAACTCCTTGTCTTCTATCTTAAGACTTGATCCAATCTTTGGGGTGTATGTGTGTGTGATGATTTTCTCTTTTCCCATGTAAACATTTTAGTGCCTGCAACGTGCAAAAATAATGCATACATGGGTGGAAACTCAGCAGTAAAATAAAACAATGTGAAAACGTTAATGAACTGGCAACATTCAGAGCATTCAAAATTAAAGCTGGCATTATGTCCTTTACTTCTGATATTGTGAAAAAAAGAGGGAGAAAGGTACAACAGTGTTGCCTTCTCTTGGGATTTCATGGCTTCAGTCAAGCTGGGTCTGATTGTATGACATGCCTACTTAAACAATTGTGGCAAATTTGGCAAAAGGGGTGCATTTCCCACACCAGCTGAGACCCAAACTCAATTGGATACATGCTTTATATGTGGAAATGATGTTTTGATTCTCTAAATAATTTTATTTGAAACTGGGAAAAAATATGGTGGATTCAAAATGTGAAAAAAAAGGCTTTTGTTGAGTTATTTGGAAAACAAATGGAAGTTTGCTGTTCACACAGAGAAATGTGATTTGACGGCAAATGTCAGGTTTTTGGGTTTTTTTTTTTTGGCCTATGGCTTAAGTCAATATTTTTCCCAAGAATAGAATCTTGTCATTTTCACCTTCAGTGATACCATTCATTTTCTCATATGGGCGTTGAAGAGCCAGCAGATGGCAAAAACTTTATTGAATGTGTGATCTATAAATTAAAGGCTTCATATTCAGTCTAAGGCCCATGAGCCATCTAGTCCCCAAGCATAGTTTTGATATGGGAAAAGTGTGTATAAAGCCTTCTGATACAGGTATAGTTTTAAAACAGAATGGCCTGGCTTACGGGCATGCTGAACACCCACAGCTCTCATGGAAGAATGGATGCTACATAATTTTGAAATGTATGTCAGTAAGACTTAGCACTTTTCTTCAAAGTGTTGTATAAGAGGTAAGAACTGTATCATCCTGTCCACTTCCGTGGGTAGCAAGGATGGGAACCCAACAGATTCTGGTCAGGGGAAGGGCATAGAAAGAAAGGTTCTATAACACCATCCTACAGACTCTGTGAAAGTCACTGCAAGGAAGCTCCCTAAGGTTCCAGATGTATGGTGTGTACCTGAGAGGAAAAGGGGCTTGGGGAAAACAGCTTCTGATTTCATACACCACAGAAACCCGCAAGACTTTGAGGGTAAGTTATTTCTCACCTATTGACATTAGCTTCATCTCCATGATGTGGACTTCCACCCTTCCAGAAATAGTTCCAGACACTGAGGGCTTTTCCTGGCAAAGTAGATCCTGTAGGAGCTGTGCTGTCAGGGAACCAAAGAGGCAGAAGGGGAACCCGGAACCACGGCAGAGGGACGGGGGCTCTTTGGATCCTGGAGAATCTACTAGGGCTGAACTCTCCTGGAGGTTATGCAGGCAAACTAACCCCTCCCAACTAGCTCAAGAATTCCTTGGAAACTCTGAATGAAAATGTAGTGAGTTTATTAAAATTAAATGAGAACCATAGGAAGAAAGAGAGATTTTTATGAGGGGAAAGATGGAGACAGAGCGGTAAAGTGACTTGTGCAAGGCCCCTCAATAACTCTGCTGCAGTGTCAGGGCTGAGACAAAACTTGTAAGCTCCCACCTCCAAGTTCCAAGCACAATTCACAGTGCCTTTCAAACTGCTCCAAAAAGTTTTCATACTTGATTAAAAGACAAATTGCTGCTGTCCAGAGACATGTTAAGTTGTACACTTCATCATGAAATTCTCAGTGTAGCTAAGCACTATAATCCTATAAATAGCGGGTTGTGATGCAAGCCAGGACAGAACCTTAACTACAGTATAGCTGCATAAACAGCTACAGTTACTAATTCTAGTCTATCCTAAGCATAAGGCTTACAGTGAGCCATGTAGAAAAGATAAATAGGAAATACAGAAGTGCTTGTTACTAGTCTGCCCTTATAAACTGGCACAAAGTGATCATGTTGACTCTAGATACAGTCTTTCCTTTTGTTACAGAAGCAAAGGGCAGCATTGCACTGGGGAAAGGGCTGGGAATTTCTAATGAGATGGATTATCCTTAGTGGAAATGAATGTGCAAATTTCAAACAGATATAAGCTAAAGCAATGTGACATACAAAACATTTGATCAACTGGTGTGGGAATTCGCCCCAGGCCAAATTGCCTACCGTTGTAAGTAGGCACAATTCCATTGAGTTGCTTTGGGGCTGTAGAGTTGCCCTTCGGAGAATTAGGCCCACTGAATTTGAGTCCTAAAACTCAAAACCAAACTTGGGCAAAGCAACTAAGTTTTGCCTGGTTTCAGGTCAAAAGCAAATAATATTGATGTTTAGCTTGGTTTCAAACAAAACCATCATTCCTTCCTTGGGTCCTTAGGTGAGGGAAATAGCTTTTTTGAAATTCAACCTAGATTAAACCTAAAAGATTGCCAGCTTTAGCAAAACCTTTTGGTGAACCTGGGTTGAGTTTTGGGTTTGTAATGAAACCCAAAACCAGCTGAGCCTTTTATGGTTTCATATTTAATACTAAAGGGTTTACATAGTTGTAACTCACTTTAGATTTCAGAAGCAAGAAATGGCAATAAGGAAACTAACATGTTTGCGTCTTTTCCCCCACTAGATGTCACCATAAGGCAATGACATTGAATGTGAAAACCTTAGGAAAAGGATTGCTACAACAAGGAAATAGATTCAGATAAGATGGCCACAGACTACATGCCCACCAATCAGGGCCCCATCTAGTTCCCACTGAAGTCAGTTGAAAAATTATTGACCTCAGTGGGAGTTAGATTGGGCACCAGGTTTCTTGCCAGCAGTGATACACATTGCTATGGTGAAAGAATATAAGGGTATGTCTACACAGCCACTGGACGTGTGCCTCCCAGCCTGGCTAGATAGAGTTATACTAGTTCACTAAAAATAGAAGTGTGGACATTACAGTGTAGGCGGTGGGTCAGGCTAGCTACCCAAGCTCAGATCCAGGGAGCTGGGTGGGTTTGCATGGATAGCCTGATCTGCCACCTGTGCCACAATGTCTACACTGCTAGCCTGAGCAGACCTAGCGTGAGTAGTCTGTCTACCCAGGCTGTGCGGCTTACGCTTATATTCTTTCTACCCTAGGTGAATTTAGGATATTCCTAATGGAGGGTCAGGAAGGCTAGGATGTTTCATTGAAATGCTTGGTTTGGGAGTAGGAAGTGTGACCCAGCCATTCATAGAACAAATCCTGCTAGCTGATATAGAGAAGGGCATTGTGCCTGGCTTCAGAGAATAATCTCATTTTCTCTTATCTGCATCATCTCAGCCCTCACTACAGCAATCTGCCTCCAGGCTGTCAGTTATGTGTCATGAAGTTAAAACCCTAGAGGAGTCCCAGCTGACTCATACAGAAATCATGGTGTAATTCTATTCACCTGTGACAGTCACAGCTGGATCTGATTCCCTCCTAAATGGGCTGTGGCTGTAGCTGTACTCCTGAGACAGAAAATATTTGAATGGAAAAGCAGCTGATATGCAGGAATTTACTTGTTTAAATAAAATATTTTGGCACAAATCACACTTGGTAAGAGATTTTTCTGCTGTGCTCAGTTAATCCGGCTTTCCTTCTATTCTTCTTGCCTCTATGCATAGCAAGACTTAATGTCACGATCAACAGCCTATATAATAAAGTGATGGGTGAGTCTTAAAAAGCTTAATAATTTGATTTCCTTTAGTTAAGTACCTGTAATTTGGGTGGCTTAGCCGAACCTCTTGGGTCTTCAAAATTAGGCTGGAGATCAAGTGAGAACTTGGATTTGTTGTGAGACTTTTTATACATCCTGTTTCTGGTCACGTTGGAACGACCACGAACACAGCTCACCTTCCATGGCTTGGCATGTCCCTGTTGAGTCCCTGCCAGAAGTGGAAAGTTCAGAAGTGCACATGTTTGTTTTAAAAAGTTAGATGAATGTATTAAAATACAATGTTGATGTTTAATTTGGAGGGTAGTGGAAAGGTTTGGGTAAGTTTAGCCAGTCCATCCAGCACATATTCTAATTACACAATAGACACCACAGTTCACCATTCATAATGGAGGTGAATGAACTCTTCAGGGCTCAGGTCATGTAAGTAACAAGTTCACATGGGCTGGCCATGAACCAGCCCAGGGTTGCTTTGCCATTTGCAATTTACAGAGCCCCATTAAGGAAAAATCTATCACCCTCTTGCCCAGAGTTCTCTTTCCCCAGGCCTGAGAACTCCCTTAGACTTATCATTGCAACCTTCCTGGGGGCTGAGTACCTTGGCTACCCAAGGTGGCCCAATATCTGGGGTTTTGAAGGCCCTCTGTGGCTAGTCCACAGCTTATCTCAGAGGATGTGGCTAGGTTGGATCAAAGGCCTCAAACTCCACCAGGGTGTTTAAATGGTCTGGAAATATCCTGCCCCTCTCCCCGGTATGTTTCCTAGCTACTATGGTAAGGCTTACATGGCACATCTGGTTTAATAGTACTGTGAACTGCAGGAGTAAGAGTTCCCCTCCCACATTTCTACTGCTTTCATGGGGGTATCAAAAACTGGTAGATTGGAGTACTATTCACTTGTCTTCTTTGGCAGCTGGACCCCTACGAGGGACTAGTAGAGACCTTGAAATTCCTTGAAGGGGTTTCACCCATTACCACAAAATAGCGGGGGATGGGCATCAGACTACTGCCACTTCCCTGAAAGCAGTTTTTTATAATTTTGGGGAGTGAGGGCCCTGGGGATCATCTTGTATTTGTGGGAACCTTGAGTGCTGTACAAACTACATGAGAACAGTTTGCCTGAGCCCTGAGCACAGCTTGATTTTGGGTGGGTTCTGAGTGAACTGTTCACACAGCCTAGAAATAAATTCAGCATCAGGAATGTAATACAAAAGACTTTTTGCTTAGAAGCCATACCACTACTATGAATATGTACAGGCTCTGACATTCAGATCCAGAGGGCTGATGGTTTTAGTTATTCATATTTGGATATGCAATGACCTTAAAAGTAGTATAACATCTATGAAAATGCCTGTGAATAGGATGGCAATGCAGCATGACATTCCCATTCATATTGAACTGTCATAAATATAAAGGGAAGGGTAAACACCTTTAAATCCCTCCTGGCCAGAGGAAAAACCCTTTCACCTGTAAAGAGCTAAGGAGCTAGGATAACCTCACTGGCACCTGACCAAAATGACCAATGAGGAGACAAGATACTTTCAAAGCTGGAGGGGAGGAGAAACAAAGGTTCCCTTTGTCTGTATGATCCTTTTGCTAGGAACAGAAAAGTAATGGCGTCTTAGAACTTAGTAAGTAATCTAGCTAGATACGTGTTAGATTCTGTTTTGTTTAAATGGCTGGTAAAATAAGTTGTGCTGAATGGAATGTATATTCCTGTTTTTGTGTCTTTTTGTAATGTAATGTTTGGCCTAGAGGGATTCTCTATGTTTTGGATCTGATTACCATGTAAGGTATTTACTATCCTGATTTTACAGAGGTGATTCTTTTACTTTTTCTTCAATTAAAATTCTTCTTTTAAGAACCTGATTGCTTTTTCCTTGTTCTTAAGATCCAAGGGTTTGGGTCTGTGTTCACCTATGCAAATTGGTGAGGATTTTTATCAAGCCTTCCCCAGGAAAGGGGGTGTAGGGTTTGGGAGGATTTTGGGGGGAAAAGACGTTTCCAAGCGGGCTCTTTCCCATTATATAATTGTTAGACGCTTGGTGGTGGCAGCAATAAAGTCCCAGGGTAAAAGGTAAAATAGTTTGTACCTTGGGGAAGTTTTAACCTAAGCTGGTAAAAATAAGCTTAGGGATTTTTCATGCAGGTCCCCACATCTGTACTCTAGAGTTCAGAGCGGGGAAGGAACCTTGACATGAACTAAATCCTGGGATTGTGGAAACAGCAATTTCCATTAGCTACATCAAGTTTGAGGCTGAAATGTTAGACTACAACTGTGGCAGACAGTTCAGGAAAAAACAGGGAGAGGAGACGGAGGCTGAAAGGAAGGTATCTGGAGTACTGGCATAGGGACACCCACCTACAGAGTTAGATTACCAGACTCAATTTTTTATGACTGGCTGGTGGCATAATTTTCCCTTCTAGGATGTATTATTTGTACATTAAGTGACATGATTGATGACCAGTAGAGATATGTACAGGGTGTGAGATAGTTCAAGTTATATGGGTGTAACATCTATATTCAGTTTTATTTGGCTTCAACTAGTTTTTGCTGGGAGAGAAAACCTCTGTTTTTCTTCTTAAACAAGCCTTTCTTTCTTAAACAAATCTGCCTACCTTAAACGCATGCCTTCCCTGAGTCTTCATGTCCAATGCACAGCCCCCACCTCAAAATTCCCTTTTATTTGGCCTTTTACATAAAGTTTATTGGGGTTTCAGTATTTCTATAGCTAAGCCATTAAACTAATATGTAAATTCATAAACATTTTGGAATAATTATATTATGGACAGTGTCATCACAACAGCTTACAGAGGCAAACAGTAAGTAACTTACTTTCAAAATGCACAATGGTAAGATTTCCCACACCTCTCATTTAGTATACTTTGAAATCTGTGCAGAAGTGCATAGATAGGAATTTGCATAAGATTATTCTGTGGCTTGCCTTGAAAACATTTGCCGCATGACAGTTCAAAAGTGCGGGAACATAGCAACTAAGAGCAATAAAAATGAAATTCTGGCTCCATTGAAGTCAATGGCAAAAGCCCAATCAGCTTCAGCAGAGCCAGGATTTCCCCCAGGTCTCCGGGTGGTGATACGTCGGCCAGTAAGCTAGTATTTCCTTACATTTGGTGTTGAGCGGGAGTGGTTTTTCCTGGCTATGCCCCTGCTCACTAGCAGCAATCTTTTATGCACTGAGGTAAGAATTGGTCCTTTATCACTGTGTAAACTGAAAGTAGCCTCTACTTTGAATTCCTGTGGTATCTGAAGTTTGGTATAAATCCCCTTGTTCTTCTCCAAACACACTATCTATTCACAAACCCTTCCTTAAAACCCACCTCTTCAATGAAACACTTCTGCTAATCAAGTATCCACATCATCCCCTACTCAAACTATTGTAATGTTGGACTTGTCTAGCTTACATTAAGCTTTTTTTGGATAAGGATTACTTCTTAAAGTGTGTGACAAGCAGCATGTAAGTTTTCAGAAATATTTTATTTTTAATTATGAATTCACACAACACACAGTCAACCCGTAGAACTCTTTGCCAGAGGATGTTGTGAAGGCCAAGACTATAAAAGGGCTCAAAAAATAACTAGATAAGTTCATGGAGGGTAAGTCCATCAATGGCTATTAGCCAAGCTGGGCAGGGATGGTGTCCCTAGCCTCTGTTTGCCAGAAGCTGGCAATGGGCAACAGGGGATGGATCAGTTGATGATTACCTGTTCTGTTAATTCTTTCTGGGGCACCTGGCATTGGCCAATGTAGGAGGACAGAATACTGGGGATTTTTAGTTTGACCCAGTGTAGGTGTTCTTAAGTTATGGAATTGTGATTGTGTAAAAACTTAAAATTCAGGCACCTGAAGATCAGTACTGCAGCAAATGAGCCCATTCCTCACTCCAAGTTGAGGGTAAAACAAAGAGGGAAAACGCTGAACACAAGCTCTATAACCTCTAACTTTCGTTGTTGAATAGCCAGGCTTGTGCATCCTTTTATAGGATGCAACCACTAAAATACAGCATGACACTGCTGAGTAGGTCAAGTATTCCTTTCAGTAGAAGACAGTTGTACCTATGAAAGGACAGTGATGCCAAGAGTTCAGTAGGACTCATAAAAGGATTATACATTTACTATTATAAAGTCAATGGGAGGCTTTCCATTGACTTCCATTGGATTTGGATCAAGCCCTTTGTGAGTGATTTCTGGGCTTTCACAAGCAGACAGCTGTTCTGAAATGAGCAGAGGCTTTGAACGCTACAATACCCACCCAAAGATGGCCAAGGGAATGAGGGAGTGAGCGAGGCTGCTCTCTTGTTTTTCAGAAAGCAGTTAGGACTGGTAGTCTTGATAAAGTGATTAAATCAAATAGGAGACAGCTTAACAAAGAGCAAAATATGAGCCCAAACCTGCAACTTTTGTCATTGTGTTTTCTTTATTCAAGTGAGCAATCCCTTATCCAAGCTCTAGGTGTTACATTAACGGTAAACAATAAGACTGAAGAATAAATATCCTGTACACATTGACTAGCCCTTACTCTCAAAGGGAATTCCATCTCAGAATGGAAATAGCCCCTTTAACCAACTTTCTGTAAATAATAGTCTCTATAGTAACAGTCCCATGCCCTTATAGCCACCCATTCTGGAAAAAAACACTGGGAAATAGAACAGCTTTTCAGGGTGTTCTGAAGATCAACAAATCTGGGCCCAGATGAGAGCTGGGAAATGTGTGTGGGGGGAGAAACTTAAATATTTCAGGCTTTATACATTAAAACATCTTAAATTAAACTCAAACTAATTAGAAGCCAGTGCAAACTATGGGTAAGGGGACTGTTGCCCCCTTACTAACATTCAGTGGGGCTGTTTTAGTTGCTAGCACCCAGTACTAAAAAGGGGGAAGGGTCGATGGGGAATCAGGATCCTGAGACTGACAGTCCCCAGGAACAATGGGGAAGAGGCCAATTCTGCAGGTCAGCCTGAATGACAGGGCAGACAGGCTAATCAGGGAGTCAGGAGGCCAGGGAGGTCCCGTTCTCCGTGTGAGCTGGAATTGCCTGGGGCCGAGCTAAGGAGAAAGCAGGGGGCCCAAGCTAAGCTGGGGATCAGAGCTGTGCCAGATCCAGAGGGACCAGAAAAGCAGCCCACAGAGAGCAGACCCTGTCCTGGGAGCAGAGCTGCAGCCCCAAAACCAGAGGCACAGCCCAGAGAGAGCAGACTTGTCCTGGGAGCAGAGCTGCAGCAACCAGAGCCAGAGGGCCAGAGAAGCAGCCCAGGGAGCTGGGGCTGGAGCAGTCCGGAGTGTTGTGAGCAGCTGGGGAGAGCGAGGGGGGACCCTGGGCAGTGGGCCCAGCACAGGGAGACGCCTCAGCCAGGATGCTCTGCAGGCCAGAATCGGAAGGGTATTGGTAACCCTGACAGCGCAGGGGCAACGCTGGGAAGAAGGGCCCTGCCACCTAGAGCCTGAGAGCGTGTGGCCACCACCGGAGCGAGTGTCCAACTCACAGCATCCCTGCAGCAAAGTCAGGGCCTGAGAAGGAGGCCTGGGACTTACAAGCAACAGACTGTGAACTGCCCTGACTTTCTAGAGACACTGTTTATGATGTTCCCTGCCACAGAGCGGGTTGATGTGTGTCCTTTAACCTTTCCCATTTCCCCTTATTCTCTTTAAAATTAATTGTTGATTAAATAACTTGCATTTGCTTTAACTTGTATGTAATGATCAATGGGTCAGAGAAGTGCCCAATGCAGAGAGAGTACCCCGGAGTGCTTTTGAAACTAGCACAATTTCTTTCCCCTGAGTTACTGTTTGTAGCAGTCATGTTCTAAATGTAGGCCCATATTTTAAAAACTTGGATGTCTAAATTTAGGCACCTAAATCTACATTTGGGTACCCAATAAAAACTGTACTTGTTGAATATGAATATCAAGCTTCTTGGCACCTGTTTTAACATACTGGCCTCACATAATTCTTCCTAGTGTGAAAACAGCACCACCTCGTGGGCAGCAACAAACTGAACACCTATACAAACTACAATCCAAAAATGTCACGGGCTCACCATAGAACTCCCTTTGGAACAAAAGTCATTTAATCCCACTGATTTTGGCATACCTGCACTTTATTTTTTTCTGCTTCGGTTTGATGTCTGAAGAGTTAAGTGTTTTAAACACTGTTATTAACAATAGATCATGTTTTATCAGTTTAAAATAAAACATAATTGGCAGACTGTCTCATCAGTAGTTTAGTCGTGCATTGTCAAAAGCATCTAGTGCCTATTAGAGCAGTAATAAAATCTTAGTTGAGTCTTTAAAATACTTTTCCTTGATGGAGAAAATAGCTGATTTTGCAGTCATGAAAATAAAAGGGTAATTAATTTGGCCTGAGCTAGGTACTATTCACTGATGCTATTTCTAATTCAAATCAGTGTAAGAAAGATAAGAATCAGGCCCCAATTCCATGCATTATTTTTCTCTCATGCTTAGCTAGCATTCACCATATTTCCCATATTTAAAGCTTGTCACTTGAAAGGCCCTGCCCATCTCCAGTCCAACTCTCATTTCTGCCTCCTGCTACCTGTGCTGCTCCTAAGAGATCTGCCGAAATAATCCTGTTGTATTTTTCCTACTTATTCTTTTTTGTGCCTTCTTCCCGGTTACTTTTCCCCTCTGCTTGAAAAATTGAACAGCCTATACTTCTCTTCCTTCAAACAGCTCTTTAAAGCACACTCCTCTTGCTTTTAACAATAAAACAATACTAGAAACAACACAATGTCATTCAGCTTTGTGACTGGCCATCAAAATTAGTGATGCATTCTGCATGGTCTATTCTGAAGACAAATAACTTTTGTCTAAAAGTGATAGGCAATATTTTTAATGGGAATCAAAGCAGTGGAAAAGTGGAAACTCTTGTTCACGCTGTTTACTCATGGATAGCTGATACTGTTTAGAATTAACAATACTCCTTATAGCAAATTTATCCTGCTATATATCTTAGAATCATAGAATATCAGGATTAGAAGGGACCTCAGGAGATCATCTAGTCCAACCCCCTGCTCAAAGCAGGACCAGTCCACAATTTTTGTCCCAGATCCCTAAATGGCCCTCTCAAGGATTGAGCTCACAACCCTGGGTTTAGCAGACTAATGCGGAAACCACTGACCTATATCTCCCCTCCCTGCCAAAGGAGGTGAGATGCATGTTTCTGCCTTCCTTTGTCAGTTTTGCATTTACATCACTGACTGAGATAACTTGTTCATGAGAAGATCTAGAGACTGCATTTCATGATGGGAAAACTATAGTTCAAATATGAAGCTAGACTGCAATAGGTGCAGTCTGTTTAAATAATAACAGGACATGAAACGTGACTGAGAACCTCTCCTGTCAGAAAAATTAAATTTGCAAGTCTATCTAGTAGCAGAGGTAGTAGAGCATCATGGAATTTATTAGAGGGAGGTTCTAATTTCAATAAAACCACCAACGCCACCCAGTGCTTAATTTGTAGCGAAGGAGGTGCCGGGGCTCAAGCAATTAGATGGTTGGGCTCAAGAAATTTTTTTATTTTCATAACTCATGCAGCAAGCCCAGAGGTGGGGGTCTATGAACTGCCAAGCCTAGAGATGCCAGGGCTCAGCCCTGGCAAGCCCTGGCACAAATTAAGCACTGACACTACCACATCCTTATTGAACTTTGCATTCCCAGCTGCCGTGGCATTCAGAGTTTCCTTCCATCTCCCTGTAAAAGAAATTCTGCCTATGTCAGGGATCCAAATGACACTTGTGCTGTTCATACTGTCTCTCTTGTCCATTAGAATAGATTCAGTTAATCCAGGTTTAGTGATACAGGAGGGAGTGCAGCATTTAGATAGCATCCTGCATTTCAGCCTTCAAGCAGAGCAAAGAAACTTCTGCCTCTTGATAAAAAGTGGACCTGCTACAGGAGAAATGGAAGTTAAAAGTAGCACCTTTTTATAGGAAAGGAGATTATAGCTTTATTCAAAGCCAAATATCTTAGATTTTTACAAAAATGTCTTTTGTATTAACAGGAACAAAAGACATGAAAATTCACCAAAAAGCATAAGCCAAATATAGCAGAATCTAATTACAAAAGTGACAGCAAGACCAACTTTGTGAGTTACTAAACAAACAAGTACAATAAATAAAAAAGGCTTCTACATTATTTTGACAAGTGTAGTTTAATTTTAATTGTGTTTCATAATACTTCAAAGTAAACTAGTAACTGTAATGTAAAAGTAATGGTCTGAAAATTTACGTTTGCTAAATAATAAGCAGAGAGAAAAGGAGTACTTGTGGTACCTTAGAGACTAACAAATTTATTAGAGCATAAGCTTTCGTGAGCTACAGCTCACTTCATCGGATGCATCCGATGAAGTGAGCTGTAGCTCACGAAAGCTTATGCTCTAATAAATTTGTTAGTCTCTAAGGTGCCACAAGTACTCCTTTTCTTTTTGCAAATACAGACTAACACGGCTGCTACTCTGAAATAAGCAGAGAAGGACACTTATTTTATGAGAATGATTGGACATGTGGATTAGCAAAACAAGGTTTTGCCTTACAGTGAAACTATCTGGCAGATGTGCTGTTCACAGAATCAGAACATAGAGCAGAAAAAAAAACCCAAACAAAACCCCCAAGCAAACCCCAACTGCTATTAGGCATCTGCTACATGCTCTGCAAATGCAGAGTTATCCTCTAAAGTATTTCTTTATGGCTAGGCAGGAGGCCAGTTAATGATTTATTAATATCTCCTGTTCATTTACCATAGCGTTTCCTATCACTGTGACCCTTGCCTCTTCCAGTGTACACCTATTTGTCACATCTTGTCCTTATTTAGATTGAACCTCTTTGTTGCAGGGACTGTCTTATTTTACTCAGTACTCTGCACAATGGGCATCCCACTCTTCTAACTTCTATTATAATAATAAAATAATTTTGCAGTGCCTTGCCCATATCTTGGGGGTTTCAAGTGATTAGATAGCTGTGAGTACTAGCTAAAGAACTTTCTCAAAATTATTTTCCTATACAGTACATATAGACACAGTAATTTTGTTGTGGATACTTAGTCATGTCTGAGGTGGTGAATTCAATAACTAAAACCAAAACCAAAACTATATCACATGGATATTTGCACAGTCGTTCTAGCCATGTTAGTCCCAGGATATAAGAGAGACAAGGTGGGTGAAGTAATATCTTTTATTGGACCAACTTCTGTTGATGAAAGAGACAAGCTTTGATTTTTGTGGTCCTATTCACTACTATAAATGTTTCTTCTACTGTCTGATGACTTGATACCATTTGTTGCAGGAATATTTTGTTATCCTAAATTCACTTACCTTTTTAATTGGACATTTTGCTTTTTCCAGTAAATCTTACAGTATTACAGTACATCTCTGGAGTCCAGACCACGTGGGCAGAGTTGACCATTGCAAAGCCACCACAGTTACTTCACATTGATACACTGCAGTTATTCCTCACTTTAAGCATATGGAGAATGTGCAGTAACTCAGATACACATGTGGTAATTGTTGGCAAATACTGACCTTTCAAATGGCAGCTGCTGAATCCTGTAGCACACTCGGCCTAAGTTTTCTGTCTGTGCCCCTCCTTTCAATTCTAGACTCCATAGAGAGTAATATTCCTTGATTATTCATTCCAAATGTGTTTTAATTTCAGAGGGTCTTGAGTTACTGAATTCGACTCTGGAGTCAGGAAAGACAGACTCCTGCAGCTGATGGGTGATTTTTGCAGGAATTGGGTTAGGGAGTAATTAGTCAATCATTTTGCAACTGCAGAATCGGAATAAGTACAGGGTAGGCTTACAAGTGCAGTGCGTACATTGCTATATGGTGTAACTCTTAACAGAACCCCAAAATTTGCTAGTCACAGAGGTCTAAAACTAAGGATCATATTTACTGGAATTCATTCTGCTTCCCCTACTCCATTTGCAATCAGAAAGAAAAGTTAAGGTCATTGAGTTCACTTAAACATTCATACCAGTCACAGGGTTAGCTATACCCCTAAGTTATTTCTGCCCATTGTTTTAAGGACCTAGATTTCAAGAAGATGTTAATGAGAGTGTCATTTTTCCATTTTAAGGGAGTTTACTTTAGATCATTTTCTTTGCAATTGACATATCTCACCATCATCTAAGCACTGAATGCTACCACACATGCAGATAGGATTATTACTAAAGAGGGGTTATGTTCAGAAGAGCGTCTCAATTTTTACATTCCATATTTACTCCATATGGAATCTGCTTTGTGTACAGGTCAAAAGGAAGCTGTAATTGCTAGCACTACAAGCTCAACCTGCTGATTGGGTGATTTGGTACATCACCCTCACCTCTTGGCCATACACAATATGCTGGGGGTGTTGATGTCACAGACAGAAGAAAATGGAGCTTATTCTTCCACAGAGAGACTGCTTGTAAACAGTAGAATGAGCAGGTACAATCTAATGATGCATTTCTGTATTTGACTTAACAAGGTGCCATTTTTATGGTCCCTTTTTGTGTCTTATGCACACAGTGCAACTAAGTGATTTAGTGAGTAAAATTATGATTAGGCACAGCTTTCCTGGATTCTAGCATGAAGCCATTTTCAATGGTTTAATTATTTTCTACTGATGGAGAAATACCCATCATGGTAGTTGGTGAAATATGATGGTTCATCACCAAAATCCTAGGAAACTAGCCTTTTTTTTAAACTGGCTTTGGACAAATAAATTTGCCAACAATAACCTTTCTGTTTACATGCACCATTAGGACTGTATGATACAGTAACTTGGTATTAGGAGCTGCACTAGTTACTGGCCAGCCAAGGAGCACATAATATTGAACATAGGTGGCCCTCTTCCTCCCCACCACACTTTGGGCCAAATCTTGCTTGCTTTATTCACTGAATTCCACAGAGTGCCTCATGTCAGTAAAGCAATCAGGATTCAGCCCTTCCTTATTATTTTGTTAGTTTCTCAGGAACATAGTGGCAATTTTTTTTTTAAAGGAGACATTTTCATTGGGGGAGGAGGCTTCCTATCTGATAATGATAATTTTTAAATAAAATAACTTGGACTAAGTCATTGACACTATACCTTTTAGGATATTTGACAGAATGTGTTACTAGCTAGTTCATGGAAGCATTTCTATATCCTTTTTCTGTCTACAGTAGGCAAAAAGTCACATTTGATCAGTGAAAGAAATTCTGAGAGCTTTCACCTTGTTTTTGTTACTAAGGAAACCACTTCCTTGGCATCAGTGCATTCATCAGGTCTGTCTTACTTTCCACCCAGCTTTAACAGAGGCAGCATTGTGGAGTGGCATTGGGAAAAAAAGCAGAGATAAACAAGAGGAAAAAGATCAACAAAAGTAACTGAAAGTTAATACAAGGATATCTGCTTGTTAAATTGAATTAACTCTTGTTTCTGTGGGAGCAGACTAGAGAGCTGTGTGTATGGGTGAGGATTTAAGGCTCCAACCAGACTATGGCTAAGTGCCAAAGAAGAGCATCAGAAAGGTCAACTCTGCCCCTAGCACACACAACACACAAAATCCTGGAGGAGGAAGGTAGAGCTATGTGATCAGTAGACAAAATCTGAAAACAAATGTTGGATTTCCACTCCTCTACTATACTTAAATAACATTACCCCTTTAAGACAAGTCCTTTAGGCCACCCCCCACCACCACAGAATTTGTACAGTGCCATATCAGATGGGGTGTTCCACGAGAATTGGTAATTATGTGTACTTAGCACTGTAAATGCACTTTTTTGTTGGGGTTTTAGCAAGGGTAACTCAGTTCTTATTCCATGTTTGCACTGTATCAGAAATCTAAATAGTTACACCAAGGAGATAAGTGGTACTGGTAACTGCTGTTGCTGGCTGCCCATACAATGCCTCAGCTGTTTCCTTTGCCAACTTTATCCCACACAAATAACTTAGATTTCTCTAAAAATGAAGTGAGCAACAAACAGGATACACCAAACATCACATTTGGCGGAAATCTGGGTGATAGATGCAAACTTGTCAAGCAAGCTATACTACTAAAACAAATGGAAAACATGAAAGGTAGCCTGGCTGGATTGGGGGGCAGAGAGAAGTGATGGGATACAACCCCTTTTACTTCTAAGTTGCTTGTATGAATCCAGTCCGGGGCAATAGTGACCAAAAATCATTATCATCCTATAAAAAGAAAAGGAGTGCTTGTGGCACCTTAGAGACTAACAAATTTATTAGAGCATAGCTCACGAAAGCTTATGCTCTAATAAATTTGTTAGTCTCTAAGGTGCCACAAGTACTCCTTTTCTTTTTGCGAATACAGACTAACACGGCTGCTACTATGAAACCTATCATCCTATAGTTTCCCAATGGACACAAGAACAATTTCACATTAAAAAAATTGAAAATATTGATTAACTTGTATGTTCTGCCAGCACAGGGAGAAGAGAATAGATTCTGAGCATCAGTTTCTATTAATACTTAGTATGAAATACCTTTTATTTAGTTTCCCATATTTTCATGGTTCATCACAGTGTCATTTATCCAGCATGATTCCTGAGCAAGTCCACTTTAAGAGTGTCTCTTTCTGTGCCCCCGCCTGTACAGGGTAGACAGGCAAGCCTCATACGGGAAGAGCGATCGATTTGCAGAGTCTTCACTTTGCTGTTTTTATATCTTTTAATCTGTAGTCAGTTGTACTGATGATCTCCAATTCCTACAGCTTTGTCCTCTTCATTTTCAAGGTCAAGCACTTAGCAACCTGATCCCTAAAGCATTTTACTTGATAAAACTAATGTATCCAAATATTTTGGAACAGCTTCAACATTCCATGAAAACACAGAATCATAGAATATCAGGGTTGGAAGGGACCTAGTCCAACCCCCTGCTCAAAGCAGGACCAATACCCAACTAAAGCATCCCAGCCAGGGCTTTTTCAAGCCTGACCTTAAAAACCTCTCAGGAAGGAAATTCCACCACCTCACTAGGCAACCCATTCCAGTGCTTCACCACCCTCTACATGTTGAAAGTCTTCTTAAGTAGGTTTTCAGAACAGAGGTCTGAATAATTTAAGCATTTTTGTTTTTATGCAGAGTGTTGTGCCTTCTTGTCAAACACTCTCAAAGCATGTTGAAAATTCAATGTATTAAATATTAATAGTTCATAAAATTGGGCTAACAAGTGACTGGCTCAAGATCTTACACAGATCCTTGATTCCTGATTTCTCTACTCAGTTATGCCACTATACCTGGGTGTATACATACAGTATATTCAAAATATTTTAATTATTTTATAGATATATATAAGCAAATATTTTATATACACAAGAGATGCATAAGGCTCTAAGGGATTAATGTATTATACTACCATTATTGGACACCCAAGCCATCACTTTATTAGCTGACTTTGACATGTGGCTTATCGGCAATAGGCCAATTTCATGTCTAATGTAACTCCACTGAACTCAGTGGTTTAATTTGTCCTCACTGAAGGAGAGCACTTTGAGCCTCTGGAGACAACCATAATTCTCCTTTCCAGATGTAACCTGAAAGGAGGACAGCAACAGAAACATCACCTAAATTCTAGAGCACCAATCACCTTACTGACACAAGGAGGTATAATTTGCACCCTTTTGCAAGCCAGGAAGAATCTGTCCTGAATTTCTAAATTCTATGGGATCCTACTGAAGTTAATCCCACTGAGAAGTGTTTAGTAAGGCTGGGTACATAGACTGGATAAAATATGAACAGACCTTCAAAACCCAAACACAAAGTGAACCCTTTTCGATAGCTCAGAGTGCCCCTACTTCTTTATTATCTTCAACGTCCATGACTACCAAAAGTGGTAGTGCCAATATATCATGAGAAGTGCTGTTACAATAGTCCCTGCTCAACAATAAATTGAAAAACTAAAATTGCATGAACAATTTGTGTTGTGAGATTGAGTCCATTTTTTTGTAGCCAAGATATTCAAATAGGGATTCCAAAGACAAGGTTAGGATGCTTATCTGAATGCATCAGAACAAATATCCAAATAACAGGTTTGCCCATCATTAGTTTGTAGCCACTGCCGTCTGCTGGCTGAGAATAATCTTTCAGCCTTAGTTCAACTCCAAATTAACTCACTATTTGTTACAAATACTGTTAATTTTTGGTCATGGGTCTTATTTTTGACAGGCGATGCTTTTTCTTAGATAAGCAAGGAGACCCATTGATCTATGCAGTGGGGGAGTATCATATTAGTTGATTTAACAAGCACAAGATGGATACAGACTAAGTGATTTCATCTAGATACTCTTAGTTTTAAAGAAAAGAGAAAATTGAAAGAAACAACCAAGACAGCATGAAATAAGCTTGATTGTTATTTAAATCCTCATAATGTCAGAATACAAAGTATACAAAACACATGTAGTGAGGGAAAAAATCGCTTCTTTTTGATGGAAATTATACTCTGTGGGTGACTAACTTTTACTGTGTAATTAGGCAGCACAGAGCCCTTATTGACCAGTGGAGAGATGATCAATTTTGCCTTCTTTTGGAGAAGCATTAGAGCTTATATAAAATACCATCTGAAATGATACATATTAAGGAAACTTAATGTCATTGTTGCTTGAATTTGTAGTGCTTTATTGTCTTTGTGATAACCAGTGAGCTCTGATTCAGTAGAAAAAAAAATCTTGGCTTTTTGTTTTGAGGATTTTTTATTTAAATGCAAATTAAAAGCAAAATATAAAGTAAACTTACTAGAGTCTGAGGTCTGTGTCTTGCAAATGAATTATGTTTTATACTTTGGGGTATGTTTTCAATAACTAGAACCCTTTTTCATCTCATATTTCATCAAATTTTAAAGAAAAATATTTTGACTTAAAACCAAATATCTGAGAGAAACTTAAGACATAATTCAGCAAAAGAAGCACCCAGCTTCTATGCAAACAGAACATCCATGAAAGATCATACAAGCTGATCTTCTAAGAGCTTCTTCAGTCATACATCCTGATTCTAATCTCACTTAAATATATTTAATTCTCATTGATTTATCTAGATACTACACGCAGGTAACTCAATAAAAGAAAGCCAGTCCAATGTTCTAGGCAACTGAGAATTTTGGAAGTATGAACATTTATAAATGAAATCATCAATGACTATAGGATTAAGTCGAAGAATGCCCCCGAAAAACATAATGATGACAAAAATCCCCAGTCCCAAACCACTACTACCCGTCACTCATCTTCTCACAGGCAAGGGAGGAAAGATGAGCCTTGAAATGAGCCGTGAAGGCTCACGAACAGGTTGCTTTGAACCAAAGGGAAGTTTAATATGCTCTTCCTGCTAAAGGACAACAGGTTGTATTTTAGTTAGTCAGGCCCAATGTTTTTCTGAGGAAAAGATGTTCTCCAAGGGATTCATCACATTTAAGGGCTACCCTAAAAAAATAAAAAGCAGGAGGGTGTAAGATAAAACAAAGAGGGCCTATTTTATCTCACACTTTCCCAATAGTTGCTTTTCCTGCTATGTCTCTTTTCACTCTCTTGATCTGCATGTTATGCTCAGTTTGCTCATCCGATGAATGGTGCAAGACTTATCCCCAGGTTTTGACCAACTTCTTCCTGATGTGTCCCTTTCAATCTCTCTTACTTTTGGCCCTTCATTTACAACAGTCTCCGTGCTCAGGCACCTGCTATGAAGCAACCAGGGCTAAATTCTGCACCTGTGCAACCCCATTGAGCCAAATTTACATCACTATTTTTGTTTTGAATATGAAGATTTGTAACAAAAGAGAAGGAAGACAACCCTTTCCTTGCTCCATGTAATCATCCCATTAGCCAGCTTTTTCATAGAAATTTACAGAGCTAAACACTGGAGCTTTGAGCCTGACATGTGGTACTATTACTGGAAGAGGTGGGAAAACAGGTTTTTCTAAATGAAAACTAAAACTAATCTGATAAGTTAAGAAAGATTTGAATGAGAGATAAATATCTTTATTAGTACCATTCATTGGTTACAATAACTCAGAATATGAATTTAAAAATAAGAGGCATTGAGTGTAAAGAAAATCCAATGTCTTCCACATCTCTGCAACACTGAAAATTAAGGTAACTGTTTTTCATCAAATCTGCTGTTTACTAGCAATTAGCCTACATTCCTGGTCTCTGGTGTAGTTATTAATGCAAGAGCATCATGCATTCATCACATAATAGACAATGGAACAATTATCTTCATAATACAATTTTTGTGTGAAAATTAAAATGTGACAGGCAGTCACATATTCATCCTTACTTGTCACATGAGAATGGGACTTGATTTATCAGGAAGAAGCAAAAGTCTTGCTACAGAATTCGTTCTGTGCTGTCACACAAAAACCGTATCCCAAAATGGTTCTAGTAATCTCTTTCATGGCATCAACCTTCAAGAAGCAGAGGGAGTTTTAAGAGGCATAAATTAAAGGTCTCCTTGGCCATAGATGGATTTGCTGAGAGGATTTTTTGCTTCAGCTCCAGCACCTATTCTATATTCTAAAGCACTTCAATAAGCTCTGAAAGTCTGCATTAGATGTAGGTAGTGACAGTATCTCATTTGTGGGAGCAAACTTTAACTTTAAAAAAAAAAGGATTCAGGAAAGGCTGAGATAAATAAAAGTTTAAATTTTTACTGTTAAAGCTCTTTTACTAAAACTTTCTCTGCAGTCTTCATGAAGAGAATTGAAAAGCATTCCAGAGTCTCTTGTGAAAATATCACCCTCTCCAATACATAGCACTTCCACAGTTCTTTCAAACCAAATGTATGGATGTTAGTTCTGGTAAAGATATGATACTAAAAAATTGTTGCTATGTGCTGTGTATGAATATATTAAGAAATTAAGATGCCTAGGTTACAGAGACTGGTTAGGAAAATTGCTGCATTTGTAGAGCAGATCATGGATAGAGCCACCTTGATATATCAGGAAAAAGAATACAGTAGGAAAAAAGTAAGTTTGACTAAGTGCTGTTCCCATTTTATAATTTCATTCATTGAATCGGAAAGAAGAAAAAATATATAATATGGCTTTAGTGACCAAACATACACCATGATTATTAGATTTGAATAAATTGTTAACTATCAATTTACAAGTATCGGGCAGTAGCCATGTTAGTCTGGATCTGTAAAAGCGGCAAAGAGTCCTGTGGCACCTTATAGACTAACAGACGTATTGGAGCATAAGCTTTTGTGGGTGAATTCCCACTTCATTAGATGTATGTAGTGGAAATTTCCAGAGGAAATTTATACCTGCATATGCTTGCATATTTATACCTGCTTGCATATTTATACCTGCATATGCTTGCATATTTATACCTGCCTCTGGAAATTTTTACTACATGCATCTGACAAAGTGGGTATTCACCCATGAAAGCTTATGCTCCAATACATCTGTTAGACTATAAGGTGCCACAGGACTCTTTGCCGCTTTTATCAATTTACAAATAACCCATAGGCTGCACGGTGTTCATAAGCTGGTCACACAATTATGAATAATGACTAAATTTGTGAAAATCGGAGTCTATTTGGAAATAGTTTGTGAGCAAGAAAAAGAACAAAGAAACGTTTTCCCAGAAGTAGTTATAGGGTGAAGCCAGTGGGAGTTTTGTCATTTTCTGTGGATCTAGAATTTCCACCCATGGCTATTCCATTCACCCATTCTCGGCTTATTTCCCAGATAAGCAGAGGGAAGGAATTGATCTCTACAGAGGTGACATATATTACTTGTGATGTTAAAGCAGAATCTTTGGTACTCTTAGAGACACTTTGACACTGTAAAAACTTCATTCCAGGACATGTTATTCCAAACTACTAATAGGAACTTGCATGTAGTTAGCACAATGAACTCAATTGTTCACAAATCGGTAGCTAGGTCCATAAATGCCCAATTGTCCTACCTAAAAGCCAATGTGAGAATCTATATGGTGGATTTGGCCATCCTGCTGAAGATCTATATACTTGACAATTAGGTCCACTATCTTGGACAAGGGATTTCCAAGTAATTACATCAGGGTGATTCAGAAGCATATGAACTTGAAATATTTGTTACATGTTTCTACCTGTTTTTTTAAGTCTGCCTTAATAGGTGCAGCATGAGCCCACTTTTTTCAATCTGCATATTTTGTATTATGCTTTGCATGAGTTAACAACAATATTTACTGAGGTAAATATCAACTTCAAACAAAGTAAGAAAACACAGCACAGAATCCTTTCTATACACCTTGCTTACAGGATTACCTTTGATACAATCACTGCATCCAAATCTCCCACTCCATGTTTTTTATTGTAAGTGCAAAACTGCTCTTCCTCCATACTATCCACCATCTTCTGTATTAGCGTATCTTCTTTAACAATGGCCTTAAAGTGGTGCACTTTATTTTAGGGCTATCAATTCCGATTCGTTTTGAGCTGTGGAAGGCCTTACCAAATGGTGTCACCGTGCCGAGATATCAAAGGAGGAAAAAAAAGCATGGTGTAATTTATGCAAAAACTATTGTCATCTAAGAAAAGCTTAGGATAGCTTCTTATACTTTTAAGGGGAGACTTCCCTTTAACTTACACATTACAGGTTGTGATTCCTGACTATGAGAGCCCCAATTAGATATTGCAAACATGTCAAGCATACAGCGAGTATGGCCCCTAGTGGAGGGACTCTACTGAACTGAATGTGTGGCTGTCAGTTGGCAAAAATGGCTAGTCAAGAAATGGAGATTAGCACCATCATGTTACCACAGAAAGAGGAAGAAAATCCAAATGAAGTTCGCTTCAAAATGAAGTGTTCAATGCAGCTCCTGATGATTTGATTATGAGAAGCTACACTGTAGATCACCTGGCTGCCTATGTGCAGCAAAGATCCCCCAGTACCAGTTTGTATCTTAGCTGCCACATGATCTGAAGCCACACAACTGAAACTAGCAATAGGAGTGGAGGGGAAGTTGTTAGTTAGACAAACACAGGAGTCAGAATCTCACTCTCACTCTGGCCACTTTATATCAGGTAAGAGGGTCAGGGCAGTGTAAAGAGGCTGTAAAAAACTTTGATTTCTGGGAGATAATTTGTCCCCAGTACAGGAAGTGGGGAAGACAGCTGCACATTGTTCTCCAAGGACCTCCTCACAAGTCCCAGCATAAGGGACATGCGAGGTATGGAGCCATAGCAGGTAACATTGAAGAGATTCTGGCTGCCCATAGAAATCTAGGCAAGTGCTGCCAGACTGTAACCCTGGGGACCCCTCTAAGTTACACTACAAGCTACTCTAGCCTTCCACCTGCCCAAAAAAGCCCAGAATCAGGAGGTGCAAAGATGATTGAAAGCCACCTCAGGTCCTTCACCTTGCCCTGGTCTCAGAATTCTTTGCTGTGCTTGTTAGACAACACAAAATCTCATGCCACAGAGGTAAAGACACATATGTGACTGAAATTTGGTATGGTATAAAAACTGAATCAACAGGAGTGTACTGAAACTGGACTAAACGTAACTTCTAGGGATACTTTATGTATAACGAAAAACCACAGAGACACCACAAAGATATGATAAGCCTGCATGAAAGAGAAGAATGTGTTTGGCAACTTCTTTGTTTGTTTTTAATATTGTATTGAAGTGGGTATGTACCCATAAATCAATAATTATGATACAGGAAGTTATTGTGTCCTTGCTTCATTGAGCTAATGCACAAGTTGGTAAATTCTGCAGGAGGGAACACAGTAAGGCAGTTATTGGCAAGCTTTGGCCCATGGCCCGCCAAGGTAAGCCCCCTGGTGGGCAGGGCTGGTTTGTTTACCTGCCACATCCACAGGTTCAGCCAATCGCAGTTCCCACTGGCCGCGGTTTGCCGCTCCAGGCCAACGAGGGCTGCGGGAAGCAGGGGCCAGTACGTCCCTTGGCTCGCGCCGCTTCCCGCAGCTCCCAATGGCCTGGAGTGGCGAACCGCGGCCAGTGGGAGCCATGATCGGCCGAACTTGTGGACACAGCAGGTAAACAAACTGGCCCGTCTCATCAGGGGGCTTACCCTGGCGGGCTGTGTGCCCAAGGTTGCCAATCCCTGCACTAGGGTGACCAGATGTCCCAATTTTATAGGGAAAGTTCTGATTTTGGGGTCTTTTTCTTAGATAGGCACGTATTACCCCCCCATTCCCTGTCCTGATTTTTTACACTTGCTATTGGTCACCCTAGAATACACTGAGGTCACAGCCTCATCACAACTACAGGGAGCCCAAAAATTGAAGAAAGAGGACGAAGAAAATGAGGACAAGAAAAGCAGCTGCTGTTGAAAATGTTGTGCGGTAACCACGTGACTGAGCCATAAAACACACTACACGAAGGGAGAACAGGTCTGAGCATACGGCAGTCTTAGAGTGAATGGCCCTTTCACAACTGGGTGGTCCCTCTGGGATAAGACGTTAGTAATCTAAACTATACCTTACTATTAAAATGGCTCATAAATTGTTGTCTTAGTCATTAATTAAATCATAAGACCACTAAATAAACTAACTGACAGCTTTGTCAAATAGGGTTTTAATTATAAAGCTTTAATCTTGGCAATGCCCCTTGAAAAGAAACTTTAAACTGTGCCCATAAGTGTATAGACTCAATAAAACTCAGCCTTTTCACTTATTAATAACACTTCCTTTACTTAAAGGGTTTCCTTTTCTTAAGCTGTTTGCACATTTGAGCCCTTATCCATTTTGTATGTACTTAGGAGAAATATGCACTCCCCAGGGCCAGATCCAAAGCCCTATTGAAGTCAATCTGAATTTTTCCATTAACTTCACTGGTCTTTGGATCAGGCTCTAAATAAAGTTGTGCAATATCACTTGTTTTCTAATGGGGGGAAATAAAGAACAATAATGTGAATGCTTTTCAGGGAACAACACTGTATGTATGATTGACCACAAAGTCTTCATATCCATCTAAAAAGCATGCTTGTTTGTGGAATGGATACAACAGCGAGATAGTAAAATGCCTCCAAGTCTTCCCCCTTTACCGTTGCTTCCTGACTCTTTTCTTTTAATTTGTTCTTCTCTTAGATTTATATTTCAAACCTTATTTTGTATACAGTATGTAGTGGTGGCTAAACCACCTTCCTCCATGTGGAGTGAGACAGAATCTTTAATAGAAGCTGATAGCTTGATCTTTTAAATGGTGTTTTGATCTTTTTAATGCCATTCTAATTTATTATTTTCAGTTTCAAACAAGAAGAGTTTTTCGAAAGGCAATTAAACACAAGTCTGACCATGTTTTGCTCTGAAGATGTTCCATTGGATGTAAAAAGATTTGACGATGCTGAACTTTTTTATTCCATGTATTTATTGTTGAGTGTAATTAGCCTACAGGCTAGAAATCATTATATGACTACATAGGTTTTTATACAAATTCTCTGAAAGGCTCTATAGCTATATCTTGGCTGAGCATTTATTGATTTAGTTAACAGAACAACTCCCAAAACAAAATGGAGATTGTTCTTCAGCTCAATTGGTGGGGATATTCTATTTTAAAGGTCCCTATTCAATCCTTAGATATGGCCTCAGAACGCAAATTAAAACCAGATATGCTATGGAAATATGATCCTGAAAAGAGCAATTGGGCAGCAGGTGATGAGACTTAGAATGAGATAAGGACTGGGCACTGGGGCTTTTGCCCTCTCTGGTACACTTGGACAAAAAGAGCCTGCCACAGAAGCAGTCAAGGTTTGGGGTAGGGCGTGGCTGCATATCTTGTTATTTCCTTTTTTCTTCTCACTGATGTAGTACTTAAGATGTGGTCATTCATATGGATAATAAGAATATCATGAGCTATTATTGCTATTTCTAATTTTTTTTTTGAAACCTCATGTTTCAGGGCTTAAGCCAATAGCTGCTAGAGCTCAGGATGAGATCTACTATGAACAGCTGATGAACCCACATTTGCTTACATCTGCAAGCATCTGGTGTTGGCCACTTTCAGAGACATGATACTGGACTAGATGGACCTCTAGACTGATCCAGTCTGGCAATTTGTATAATACTGAGATACTGAAGCCTAGTTCATTTTTATGGGGGGGGGAGTGTGAGAAACTGGATATTGGTATCTACAAAGACAGATGCTGCTTCAGAAGATAGGCCATAAAGCCCTGCAGACAAACATACTGGAGGGCTGGAGGAAAAGAAAAGGCCAAGAAACCTGAATGGAAAGAGGGCCCCCCAATGGAACCTCTCTGCCTTACTGAGGCAGAAGGCTAGGTTCTAAATAAGGATAAATATGTGTGTGTGTGCCTGCAGGAGGAGTTAGCCAGTGACCCAAGGTGAAGCGAACCCAAGAGGCTTCTCCACTTCCAAGTCATGGAATCAAGCTCAGGGCTCCATTGTGTTAGGTGTTATTGAGACACAGAGCTGCTTAAGAAATTAACCTTTCCAACCTAAAATTCAATATCTGAAAGAAAATTAAATTTTGGAAAAAGGATTTAAGGATCTTCAAACAACTGTAGACAGTTCCACACATCCGCATATTTGTATGATATATGAAACAAAAGTGATATATTAACAAAATTCTGCAATACCTTTCCCCACACTGACAGACTGGTTTACACAAACAGGAAAAAACCCACAGACTCTTTGAAACTCTAAAAGGATGGAGATCTGAAAAGTACTTTGATTTTTCCCCTCCTTTCTTTGAAGTTTTTGGCAATGACTGGGTGGCCAACTCAGACTGATGCATGACGACTTTGACCTGACTCTGAGTCTCTAGATAGACATCTTTTTTCTGCAGTCCTTTGGCATAGCTTTATGAAAAGTTATGCTCTTCAGTCTTTAATTTATCATCCACAGTTAGATATCTAGGAAACCCCTTGCAGAACCTTTCTACTTGAGATCTACAGATTTCCTCTGCAGTGAGTCACTTCTTAAGCAAGTCTGAATTTTGCTGATATTGAAGCTGGCTTTAGCATGTTAAAACAGTTGCCTTGCCTGGAGTATCATAGTTGTAAAAGTAATCACATCATGTTTGTTGAAATATTTATTAACTGCCTACTGATAATGGCTGGGCTGGAGGTATGATAGAGATCAATGTCTAAATATCTTGCTTGTTTAACCCCTGATCTTGCAACTGGTGGAGCATAGACCTTCTTGTTCACAGATCTTCATGGACATCAGTGGGACTCTACAATGGTGCAGGAACCCCTTGCAGTCATTTGCGAGACTGGAATGGTCATTTGTTGGTTGTCTGTTTAGTCTACTTTGAGTAGTTGCAAACCAGAGCTGGCTGGAAAATGGAAATCCCTGTGTCCAAAAAAATTTACTTTTTAAAATAATAATAACAACAATAATAATCCAAAATCATGACAAGAAGTCAAAACATTAAATTGTTCTCAGGAAGGGATTTCTAGAAAAATTCAATTTTCAGAAAACCAAAACCAGATTTTTTTCAGCTTTCCAGCTGCCTGCCTGGAAGGCTCTTCTCAGTTTCACTCTCTCCTGCAGGAAAATTTCAATTTAGCAAAAGTGGCATTTTTGTCAGAAAATCATTCTTATGGAAAATTCCCAACCAGCTCTAGCTTCTTTTGGAAGACTGCGCTATAATCTACTAGTTAATATAAGAAAAGAGGTTTTTTTTCCCCGACGTTCAGCCTTTTTCCTCCTTTTAGATATTCTAGTTGCAACTTCCTAAACAATTCCACTTCCTTCTTGGTATTTACACTCTTCAAATACCTGTACCTAATTATGGCCTTGATATGTCTTAGTTATAGCTTCTGTGTATCATATATATTTTGTTTCATCTCACAGATCCCCAGAATCCTTTCTTTTTTCCTCCAGAACTCTAGTATGCCTTTTTCTTTTAAAGAATAAACAGAATTGTTTCCTCCCATAGATATTAAAAAAAAGAATAGTAGATATGAAGACTAAGGGGGTATAGAAGCAATGGGACAGTATAGATTATGAATTTCAGTAAGTAAACATATTGGTTGAGATTTTCAAAGCGGAATTACTTAACTGGGAGATACGTAGCTAAATCCTGTGCACTACTTTGGAAATCTAAACCATTGTTATTAAAGTTATATCAGTTATTTTTAAAATCTATTCACCCCTCTTTGTCTAGCATTTCTCCAGTAGTTCAGTTCTTATCTATATGCTGCAAGTTGGTCCATTATTTTAATGGAACGTTATTTCTTTAGATAGTATTTTTGTGATCATAGTAAAGACATACCTTTCTACATGGCAATCACAACAATTTAAAACAGGTATCAATATTTGTTTAATTTCAGCTAATGAGGATATGTGAAAGGGAACACTCACCACCAGTGCTGCCCCATGGTCAGGCAGGAGTGTGACAGTCTGGGGAATGCCTGGAATCATTCTTACTATCACTGTGCCCTGTGGTGTTCTGTCCTTTCAGGGACTCAGCCCAATATAAAGACAGGTTTCAGAGTAGCAGCCGTATTAGTCTGTATTCGCAAAAAGAAAAGGAGTACTTGTGGCACCTTAGAGACTAACAAATTTATTAGAGCATAAGCTTTTATGAGCTACAGCTCACTTCGATGAAGTGAGCTGTAGCTCACGAAAGCTTATGCTCTAATAAATTTGTTAGTCTCTAAGGTGCCACAAGTAGCCCAATATAAAGAAACCAATAAAAAAGGAGGTCTTCAGGGTAAGCAATAGATTCAGGGTTCCCCACCTTGTATTTTAAGACTCTTCCTCAAGTAGGTTCCTCACAATGGGATAGACTTCTGGTTGATATGGGAGCTCAGGCCCACCCTCTCCACCTGGCTCCAGTTCAGGGCCCAATGGTAGGCAGCTAAGTCCTGCACCCTCAGGTGCTATGCAGCTGCCTCCCTGGATCACTTCCTACCGGATCCCTTTCTTCCCACAGAGCAAAGTAAATAACTGAACCCAAAGATAAAGTGTCTAACCTTCAGAGAGTTGCAAGTCCCTTCTTTACAGGCTTGGTCAGATGACTATAGACAGGCCACTGGCAGAAAGAGCTCCTGTGGTATTCCTTTCCAGGAGTACAGATCAGCTCACCTCCATCTTCTGCCAGCCAGTGAGTTACTCAGCTCCCCTTTTAGAGCTCCTTCTTCAGCCTGTGCAGGCTTTGCAGGTGCAGTGGGATGGGGTGGCCTGATCCCAGACCATCTCCTTAACCCCTTCCTCTCAAGCATGCTTTTGTATACCCCATCACAGGAAAATAGAGTTCTTGTAGTAGTTCTTGCATTTATTTATTTATTTTAAGTATTTACTCAGGAGCCTTTCAGTTTAGGAAGTGTAAGAACACTGGAAGTATTCCCCATACCATGGCAATTTAAACACTTATCCTAATTCTCCACTTGTTTCTTTCCATGAGAAGGAACTTGTGTTATAGTGCCTGATTTTACACCACTGGAATCAATGGAAGTTTTGCCATTCCAATAAGAGTAGGGCTGGGATCTAGGGGCAGATTTTGAAATATATTTAAGTGTCTAAAAATACAGATAGGCACCCAGTAGGATTTCAAAGTGCCTAGGCACCACACCTAGATGCTTTTGTAAAGTAATGTTGGTTGGGAATTTTCTGATGAAACCTTTTTGTCAAAATGGAAACTTGTTGGAGAATGCACCTGGTTTGACTAAGTTTTAGTCAGAAAAGGTTTCTCAGTGGAATTTCTGGTCAGAGAGAGGGAAAGATTCCAGAGTAGCCAATAGCCAGGGCTGTTTGGGAGACTTAGGTTATAATCCAAACCAGGGCCTCAAACCCAGGTTTCCTACTAGCTAGCTGTTTGCCCTGACTACCAGGCTATTGGTTGTTCTGGAGTGAGGGCTCACTTTCATCCCTTTGAAAAATATTTCTGAAATGACTAACATTTTCATGGGATGGTGTGATGGCTCTGTAGGGACTGGGAGTCACTTTGTTACCCCCTGCCTCCAGCTTGAGGGAGACTTACTTGTACTTAACTAGGTATCAGCTCCCTCTGCCCATGTCTGTGCTATGCCAGTCCTTATTTGATTTGCAGGTTAATAATAGGTATACCCTAGTCCCCAAGTTCTTGCTTAATATCACAGCACTTAGATAGATGCATAGTGAAAACAAGGATAAGCTTTCTACTGAAGATTCAAGTGATAGTGAATAAGGATAATGGAAACAAAACAATAACACATTTTCTAGATACTAAATTTAACTTAACAGACTAATGTCCTGACTAATGAAGTTTATCTCACCCAAAGCCTTTTGCAGCATCCTCCACCAAGATAAGCAGAGATCCTGTTTTCTTGAATGTAAATGTGCTGCCCATTTACTTCCTACGTGCAGGATGAGGGGGTGTCTTTTTTGCATTCTACTTATATTCCCAAAGTTCATTGTCTATGCTCAGAGACAGTATAACTCCCACTGCTTGTTTTTCCTCTGTTCTTTTCCCTGTTGACTTTACATCTCCTTGATAACTTCATATGTAAATGGGCATCCATTGTGTTAGCTTACAATGCTTAATTAACATCTGGCAGAGAAATAGGTGCATTAATATATTTTGTCTGACAGAAAACCTGTGTCTCCACCTCTAACTGTGATACAGAATTTAAGAACATATTTTCAGTATATATATACACATAACTTCTTACATAGTATTTGTTTGTGTATATATGTCACGATATCAATGACCATTGTGACCCTGGCTTTCATTTAAAACCTCATGTGACATTCTTTGGTGAATCAGAATATGTATATCAGAATCAGGATATTCTTGCAACCTCCTTGCCAGTTGGTATCAAGGGGTTTTCTGGTCACAGGTGGGAAAACTGTTTCCCACCCAGCTCTAATGTAAAACCCAGTAGGCATCTATCTACATCTTTAGCTGCCTGGATATCTTTTAAAATCTGGCCCATAAGGACTAGCATTATATCCTACCAATTCTCTGGAGAGATTTCCTGGATATTTCCCTTTCACAACCTCGTATCACATTGCCAATATTTCCCCAAAATGCTGTGGATAAAAGTACAAATGCTTTTAGAACAAGGAAGGTGCTATTATCTTGTAATTATCTATATGCACCTCTTTTGGGGATTTAAACCATCTCTAGATCACATGATTTTGCAAATAACGATAAGAAGATACCAAAGTCTTGGCTTTATACCTTATAATGCTCTTACCATTGTGTGAAAGGTTTTAGTTCTATTTTGTCAAATACATTTTCCATATTTTAACCAGTTCTGCCCTGTTCCCCTTGTATCTTTTATGAAATCAGATGTAGACATCTGGAACACTATAAATAGGAGACAGCTTTGAAAACTCCCCTGAAATTCAGGTGCTTGATCGTATGCTCTTTAAAGTCAATGACAAAACTCCCATTGACTTTACTGGTGCAGGATCAGGACATATGTTCCCAGAACTTAATGCTGTATTATAAATTCAGCCTCAGCAGAACTTTGTTAAAAGAAACTATTACCTTTCTGCTCCCTGGTTGAATACGTTTTTGTACATACCTGAGAGTGGCACTGGCTATTTTTTTCTGCTATACAAGTTTGCAGACTTTTATCTAATTTGCTATTGTTATCATGTGGGTCTGCCAATTTTGTTTCCCATTAAATTTATTTCCCCTTCCCCTCATATTTAATTAACTGATATTTCAAATCTTATTTTGTTACTTTCTGTCCTATTTCTGTCCCTTCGTGTTATTTCACTGCCCTCACTAATGCATCAGACACCTCCCAGTTTCGTATAATCTGGGAATCTAATTAGTATGCTATTTATTCCTTCTTCGAGATAATTAATGAAGATATTAAATAATTTGGGTTCTAACACAGATTTCTGTGATACCCCACGAGAGATCTTCCTTGCAATTCAATACACTGTTGAGTATTATTAGTCTTTCTTTCTGGCCCTTCATTTCATGTGACAGTGTTTATATTCAAGCTGATATGAATTAATTGGGCAGGTAAGAGTTTATGAGCCAATGTATCAAATGTTTTATTAAAATCTAGGATGGAGGAAACTGATTATCCCAACATTAATTAATCTATTAAAAAGTGATTCAAAACAACGAAGTGATAATTGGTTGGAGAACAGTAACCTTTAGAATGACATTGTTTAATTATGTAAGAACACAAAAGTAAAGTTTTGCTAAGTCTATGTTCTTTTGAAAACTCTGTTGCCACTCAGCAGAACCAAATTCAAACATACTGGATCGCTTCTTTAGTCCTGGCAATACTTACCACCCCAAAATATTCCTAATTTAACGGTATATGAATCTTTAGAGAATTACATGATGTCTTCTTCTGTTCTCGTGCTGTTCATAGTGCTAGCTTCTGATTATGTTTTTTGGAGGAAAGGGCTACACAAGAGGAAATAGAGTCTTAAAATTAACAGCAGATACAGTCTGTATGGCTCTCACCGTCACACAACTTCAGCAGCTTTTAAAAGAATGTATAGATGAAAAAGCCTTTTATATAGTTTTTGATACACACTATTTCAAGTAACATATGATTCATCAAGTAATCATGTTTTCTACCTGATGTGACCACAATTAAGACAAATGCTTTTAGCCAAAATAATTTCTTGCTAGGAGTGTCTTGTGCAACAAGACAATGGTGTAAATTCAAAATGATGTCTGATTATACCACTAGATGGCGCTATCTGTTTGATATTAATCCACTCTGTGGGAAACTAAAATAATTTTTCACTTAAACCAGGCCCTTACTTGTTACATCTGAGATATCAAAAAACAAAAAGGAAAAATAGGAGTGGGAGAGAAAACTAATGTAAAGATTTAAACTGCAATGCAGCAATGTTCACATTGAACTGGAGTGAATAAGCTATAGTGTGCATTTATATAAAATGAGAACTTTTTCCATTGACAATTCATTAGGCCTATTTTGACTTTAAAGCCTGCGGAGACTTTCCTAGCCTACAAATAAAACACAACAAATTAATGCCCTGCTGATTCACTAGCAGAGCATGGACAGTGCTTCTTTTCCATCTTTCCTCCACAGCTTGCAGAGAGCTTCGCAAGGATTTTGAGTGATAGTAAAGTGCTCTCATCAGTTCTGGTGACTTTTTGATATAGCTGATCCTTTGATCTTCACAGCAAGTGTAGTTCTTTACTGCAGCTATCACTTCTGGGAATATATATTATCACCTCCATCATGCAGGAACTCGACTTTCAAAGGATAAAGTTATATGGAAAATCATCATCTGAAGGTCTCTGCAGCAAGGGCTAGGAAATAAGCGTTAGTGGTTTGAATTTATAATGAAAGAGGTTCCAAACAGCTGCTAATTCAAAAATAATTAAGTAGTCATTTTTTGTGTTGAGATTTGAACCCAATCTTTGGGACTATGGAACCCTTGGCAGGAGTGGATTTTAGACAGTCTTATGAGGTTATGAAGGATTTTCTGTAGGATGCTTGGGCTTTTTGCAGGTTTAAAGGTACAGATAGTCTGACTGATTCAGGAACAATAAGAACCATATGAAGTCAGATTAGCTTTCCCACAAACTGAACCCAAGTCATTTTTCAGATTTGCATCAATTCACAAAAGAATTCTTCAACCTTCTTTCTGGGACAGATTGTGTCTGGGCCTGCATGGGTGTGCAAGAAGTCTCCCTCTTCCCCCAACTACATGCCTTTGCATGTGGCCAGGCACTATAGCAGTCCTTGAGCCCAAGGAGTAGAAAGACTGCTCCTGGTTAGCACAGACAGTGGTGCTAGCCTTTCTGCTGCAAGCTGGGAAGATGGGCATATCCTCGGCTCTTTCCTCTACATTCTGGCTAGACGAGCATTTCTGGGAGATATTGTTGGGGTAGCACCCCTTCACATATGACACAATCCATATCACAGGGCTGTGTTTTTAACAGACACTCCACTGTTCTGTCTCCCAGCAAGGTCATAGTCTCTAATTTGTCTGCCTGTAACTTTCAAATAAGGCTCTCGTCATTCTCCCACAACTCCTCAATAGGCCCCAACTCACAATCACCAATTCTATCCCACAATGGCCCCTCTACCTTTGAAAAGCCTGTTAGGCTGACAGGAGGCCTTTTTTTTTTTGATGGGCACAGAAGTAACACTGAATTCCAATTTCATAAGTCTCAAGGATAAACATCACAGAATGTGCAAGATTTGAAATCAGCTGCAATTGGAACCCAGCACAGAGGTACGTTTGATAGCTACTGGGGTCTGGTGTTGGGATTTTTAAATGTGTGGGAAAAAGGTCTGAGAAAGAGAATGCTGGAAGAAAGACAAGAGCTGAGGCCCATTCAGCTGCAGGGAATAGGAGGACTTGGTTTTTGCAATCCATCCTAGTCCATCCACACAGTACAATACCTAGCTGAAGAACACTTAGGAATAGGCTAAGGATAGATTTGAACAGTTGGCTTCCTTTTTAGTGAACATACACAGAAAACAAGCATTATATCTGAGCCTGGGGCAATGCATCTTAAGATGATCTTCATGCACAATCTGAAAAGAAGGAACCAAATAATAACAACTTGAAATCAGACAAAGGTTTTTAACCATCAGAGGAGTGAAGTTTTGGAATAGCCTTCCAAGGGAAGCAGTGGGGGCAAAAGATCTATCTGGTTTTAAGATTCTACTTGATAAGTTTATGGAGGAGATGGTATGATGGGATAATGGGATTTTGGTAAGTAATTGATCTTTAAATATTCAGGGTAAATAGGCCAAATCCCCTGAGATGGGATATTAGATGGATGGGATCTGAGTTACCCAGGAAAGAATTTTCTGTAGTATCTGGCTGGTGAATCTTGCCCATATGCTCAGGGTTTAGCTGATTGCCATATTTGGGGTCGGAAAGGAATTTTCCTCCAGGGCAGATTGGAGAGGCCCTGGAGGTTTTTCGCCTTCCTCTGTAGCATGGGGCATGGTTGACTTGAGGGAGGCTTCTCTGCTCCTTGAAGTCTTTAAACCATGATTTAAGGACTTCAATAGCTCAGACATGGGTGAGGTTTTTCATAGGAGTGGGTGGGTGAGATTCTGTGGCCTGCGCTGTGCAGGAGGTCAGACTAGATGATCAGAATGGTCCCTTCTGACCTTAGTATCTATGAATCTAAACAATAAAAAAAATTCCATCGCCTGTTTAATGCACAACACCTTATTTATGTGTACTCTTTTTAAGTTCCCAGAAATGTATGGAGGCAGCATGTAGCACAACATACCTAGATATCATTTTTTACTACTGTAGTCCAAGAGTGTTCTTACTAGTACTGCAAGTGCTTGAGAAGTTTCATTTCCTGTGTTTCTGTATAAACAAAAAGATGATAAATATATTTATGAACAAAACCCTCCACAGCATTCTATGGCTATAGCTCTGAACACTCCAAAGCTTGGTTGCTATGGAAGTTAACAAGTCACAACTGGAATAGACTACTGGCTCTAACTACACCCATTCACACACTACTGTGGAACATCAAGATATGCATCCCTTCAGGCGTACACATGGACGATAACCAACCTAGCTCTCAGAAGGCCTCAACAGGACAAGTTCCAAGAAAACATTACTGTTTCTGAGTATGATTCAGGGGTTCAGGGAGGTTTGAAGACAGGAAAGTGAGATTTAAAGTTTCACAAGCAATCTGAATCCTAACCTTGTATCCCCTCTGCCCTGTTCACCTAACCAGACATTCATGATGAAAATTACTAAGTATTAAAACAACTTTAAAAGCTTTTCACATAAGTGAAATTAATGACATATTGAAATTATAATATAGTCTATGCACAACTCAGCATATGTAGAATGATTAGATTACTGTCCCATAATTTGGGTAGGGTAGATGAAGTAAAGATACATATAAAACTGGTTTCTGGAGAGCTGGGTTTTAGAATTATATGAGATGCACACAACAAGGCTTCTAGATTATATGGTGGATGAAGCAGAACAGATTACACAGAATTGCACCAAGGAGGTTGTTTTTACAGGGTATATAGAGAAGAGGAGAGAATGGTGTGGTTTGCCATTAGCTAGAGTTGTGTCTGTGGGTGGTATGAGGTAGGTGTATGAAATTGTTCTTATTTTTGTATGGGAAATGAAGATGAAGTATGATAATTGCCATTATCATAGAAAGGCAGAGTTTGGGTGTTAATAAAAGATTAGAGTTAAGGTTATTTGTGAAATCATTACTGACTTGTCTGGCTTTCAAATATTTATTATTGTTATAAGTAAAATGATCTAATAACGTAACTCTAACTTTACTGTTACTGCCTTAACTCTAAATTTACCTACTTTTTTTGTCTAGAATTGCCTTTGTTTTTGTTTGTTTTTCTAGAGAAAACTATCAATAAATGAAAACTCAAAGGCTGCAAATGCTTTTAAAGCAACCAGTTCTGCTAGTGTAACTTATAGATTTTTCATAGTCTCCGTGGATGGGAGACAGGAGAATATAGTGCTTGTGCTCTGGTACTGACAGAGTTACAGTAGGTGCAGAGTGAATTGGGAGGTAGTGCCTGGGATCTGGGACTAAGGGGGTTACAGGCTTCGGGGATGGAGAAGGGAAATGTGAAGAGGGATAGTGGTACTTCCACTATGGCAATGACAGAGTTACATCCGACTGGGGAGGAAGTACAGGTGCCGCCTTCATTTCTGTATTGAAAGGCTTGTGCCACATGGAAATAAATTGAATGGTGGGGTAATGGTCTGGCAATGAAACCTATGTATTAAAGGTAGAGGTGGATCATGGGATCTGCCATTCTTTAGCTTATCCCAAGGCCATAATTAGTGGAGTAGAGGATCACCTCCCTCTTCCCAATGCAAGCCTTGCAATTTCTCTGCTTACCTTCCCGCCACATTTCTCTGCCTCTTTTCTCCACAAACAACCTCATTCCCTTCCTTCAGGTAAGTAGAAGCCCAGGTGCCCATGGTAGATTTCAGTGATGGCAGAGACAGAACCATGCCACACAAGTAAACATACATGTGGTAGTGGATTCTAAATCCTGAATTACTTTAGTACTCAAATGGGACAGAAGTAAGTTTATTATGATGCACACAGAGGTCACAGCTATATCTTCAGTGAGCACTGTGACGTTTATTTCCCTTTTAAAAACATTTTCAGATATGCTCCTGGCTCAGAGAATTTTTGCTAAGGAGAAAGATGTATCCCACATGCAATATGTGAACATTTTGTCGCAGCCTGACCACAGTTTCAGGAGTAGGAAGATAGTATTGCTGAAAGAGTACAGTGATATCCAAGCTATCTCTCCTGAGAGAAATGGCAGTTCTTCAGTGATGGGTATGAGCACTGAATTTCTCCTAGGCCGTGTCAACATGAGAAAATCACAGCAGCTTGACTTAATTTGGTTCAGACCTTTGTGGGGACATTCTTATTTCAGTTTAGTTTAAACTGGTTCCTAATTGACTTAAACTAAAACAAAATATGCCCGGTTTAAACTGAAATGAGAGTGTACACCCAGTCTTGAGCATTAGTTTACCTAAATCCATTTAAAATCACACCTTGAGTTAAATTAGTGTAAATTTCTCCTATAGACAAGGCCCTAATGATAGATAGATACTAGTTAGAAGAGCAGGAATTCCCTAATGAAAGTTCATGGAAACATTGATGATTCAGTGAGCACCTGTTTTTTTCTGGCAGGCAGTCATGTATCTGTGAAGATTCCACCAGCCTGGAATACCTAGATCGTAGCATGGTGTATGCTTTGGCAATAATCAATTAAACTACTCACAATAGTGTCTATAAAATAAGATCCAAAATTTGCTGTTCTGCTCAGAGAATGGACTCCAGTAACCAGGCACACTGTTAGCTTCCATATCGATTTGCTTGGTATTTTTTCAGTCTAATATGCTCAATATACCAGTTTTGATTTTATGAACAAACTACATACTCATCTGGAACTGGACAGTCAAGTTGCATTCTTTCTAGCTTGTATATCACCATCAACAAATATTCTGCAGGCCATGTTTATTTATTTCCAGACACTTTGATAAGAGGTAATATATTGTCTCAAGATATCACAGTCGACACTCAAGAGACTGCCATCATTGGTACCGCCGCAATCCAATTATTTTAATGTAGAGTTTTGCCTTGCTTCTGGACCTTAATACAAAATGAAATAGGTGATGCATCACTAGGAACAGAATCCACTTCACTCTTTGAGATGTGTTTGCTCTATTGTGTTAACAGCAGAAGGAGAACAGTGAACACTCACAGTGTCTAAATTTACCATATCTCATTTGGAACACACATGAGAACAAAGGCTGCGGATTGATTTGTTTTCTGTTTGTTTGGGTTTTTTTACATAATCAGTTCTCAGAGTAGAATTGCACTTAACTCTGGAGTCAGTCCTTCTCAAATAAGTAAATAAAAATCTTGATTAAAGGCAGAAATATTTTTCAGTAGGATCATTCTGTTAAGACTTCAAGCTGGCAAGGATTCAAGAGATTCCCTCTTTGCTCCAGTGCTTGCTAGCAGTTTCCAGGTGGGTAGCCCATTATAGATTACAAGAAGAAAAGAGAGAGAGGTTTTTATTACTGAGCTTAAATAGATACAGATGAAAATAACTTTCAATTTTCCAAATACATTGAACCCTCCAGCGACAAGGGAATAGCCTTCTGTGGAATAAAACATTTATGAAAGCGGAGGGAGGGGGCTTTTTTATTGCTATTACATTAATGTAACATAACAAGCTTCAAACACTGGAAGTAGGTTAATAGAATTAATGTTTAGTTTTAGGTGATTAACACATATTTGCAGTGCAAACTTCTCTCTATTGAGTGAGAAAAATGAAATTATGAAGGTTCATCTCAAACTGAGTTTCTTGTCAAGGATATGACTTTTCATAAACTATGTAAGTAGTAAATGACTATTGAAATATTGAGCAATTCAGTGGAGCTTCCCTTTACATGTCAGGGACCAAATTCACCCTGGTGTAACTCTCATTGACTTCATTACATTAGGTTAACACCAGAGATTAAATTGGCCCCAGATGTTACCATTTAGGTCCCAATCCGCAAAAGTATTTAGGTGCCTAAATACCCTTGGGGTATCTTTGTATATATCTCTGGGCCTTAGATATTAGATATTATAGTGATTGGCACCATATAAAGACATAAGATACATGAAAGCCTGAAATCTAAAGTATTAGCAAGAGTTTCCTGGTTACTTAACTGGGAAAAATTCAGACATGCTGTGAATGGGCACAGCTCCCAAGGAAATGTGAGCCAAGTCCTGTTCCAGTTCCATAAATTGGCATGTGTTCCATGCTTAGGATAAAAGCTGCTTTCTGTGATCCTAGTGCAAATGTGAGGTACCACTGATTTAATGAAATCACTTGAGAGCTACATATAGGTAACCAAGAGGAGATTTTGACTCCTTTGACTTTGTGCAAGTAGATGAGAAAATAGGTGTAAGGGGTAAAGTAGTGACACTTTCACCAGTCTGGAATTCAGCTGACACATGAATGGTTGTGTCATAAATATAAAGGGAAGGGTAACCACCTTTCTGTATACAGTGCGATAAAATTCCTCTTAGCCAGAAGCAAAATCCTTTCACCTGTAAAGGGTTAAGAAGCTAAGGTAACTGCACTGGCATGTGACTCAAAATGACCAATGAGGGGACAAGATACTTTCAAATCTGGAGGGAGATTAAAAAGCTTTTGTCTGTCTGTGTGATACCTTTGCAAGGAAGAGATCAAGGATGCAACTCCTGTAAAATTAGTAAATAATCTAGCTAGAAAATGCGTTAGGTTTTCTTTGTTTTAGCTTGTAAATTTTGCTGTGCTTTAAACTGATACCTTTGTCTCTGATAGCTGTTCCCAGCCTACAGAAAAATCCTTTTGTTAAAACCACTAACACCTCTGCTTCTAGGCAGAGGGACAGAAAAAACTCTGTTTTCAGCTTAAAACCTGCTTCCAAGCAGCCAAAAGGAAAAAAAAATGTCCTTTTAAAATCTTACTGTGCTTTTGGTTCAAAATGATCCCACTGCTCTGCCACCATGTCAAGGTTCCCTCTGCACTCTGAACTCTAGGGTACAGATGTGGGGACCCACATGAAAGATCCCCTAAGATTATTTTTACCAGCTTAGTTTAAAAACTTCCCCAAGGTACAAACTTTGCCTTGTCCTTGAACAGTATGCTGCCACCACCAAGTGATTTAGACAAAGCACAGGGAAAGGACCACTTGGAGTTCCTATTTCCCCAAAATATCCCCCCAAGCCCTACATCCCCTTTCCTGGGGAATGCTTGATAATAATATCCTTACCAATTGGTCCATGCAAACCCTTGAATCTTAAGAACAATGAAAAATCAATCAGGTTCTTAAAAGAAGAATTTTATTTAAAGAAAAGGTAAAAGAATCACCTCTGTAAAATTAGAATGGTAAATACTTTATAGGGTAATCAGATTCAAAACATAGAGATTCCCTCTAGGCAAAACCTTAAGTTACAAAAAGATTAGATTACAAAAACAGGAATACACATTCCTTCCAGCACAGCGAATTTACAAACCAAAACAAAGAAAACCTAACACATTTTCTAGATAGACTACTTACTTATTTTACAGGAGTTGAAGGGCTTGCAACCTTGATCTGTTCCTGGCAAACATATCACACAGACAGACAAAAGCCTTTCCCCGCCCCCACTCCAGATTTGAAAGTGTCTTGTTCCTTCACTGGTCATTTTGGGTCAGGTGCCAGTGAGATTACCTTAGCTTCTTAACCCTTTACAGGTGAAAGGATTTTGCCTCTGGCCAGGAGGGATTTTATAGCACTATATAAAGAAAGGTGGTTACCCTTCCCTTTATATTTTTGACAGGTTGTAACTTGCATCCTGAGGGTGAGAAAGGAAGCAGTGGCAGGAAAGCTACTAATAGGAGCCTTTAAAATAAGCAAAGTTTTCACTTTATCTTAGGTTTCAGAGTAGCAGCCGTGTTAGTCTGTATCCACAAAAAGAAAAGGAGGAGTTGTGGCACCTTAGAGACTAACACATTTATTTGAGCATAAGATTTCATGAGCTACAGCTCACTTCATTGGATGCAGGTAGTGGAAAATACAGTGGGGAGATGTTATATACACAAAGAACATGAAACAATGGGTGTTACCATACATACTGTAATGAGAGTGATCACTTAAGGTGAGCTATTACCAGCAGGAGAGCAGGGGGAAGAAACCTTTTGTAGTGATAATCAAGGTAGGCCATTTCCAGCAATTGACAAGAACGTGTGAGGAACAGTAGTGGGGGGAATAAACATGGGGAAATAGTTTTACTTTGTGTAATGACACATCCACTCCCAGTCTTTATTCAAGCCTAAATTAATTGTATCCAGTTTACAAATTAAATCCAATTCAGCAGTCTCTCATTGGAGTCTGTTTTTGAAGTTTTTTGTTGAAGAATTTGCCACTTTTAGGTCTGTTATAATTCTTGACATCTGATTTGTGTCCATTTATTCTTTTATGTAGAGACTGTCCAGTTTGGCCAATGCACATGGCAGAGGGGCATTGTTGGCACATGATGGCATATATCACATTGGTAGATGTGCAAACGAACAAGCCCCTGATAGTGTGGCTGATGTGATTAGGCCCAATGATCGTGTCCCCTGAATAGATATGTGGATACAGTTGGCAACGGGTTCTGCCACAAGGATAGGTTCCTGAATTAGTGTTTTTGTTGTGTGGTGTGTGGTTGCTGGTGAGTATTTGCTTCAGGTTGGGGGGCTGTCTGTAAGCAAGGACTGACCTGTCTCCCAAGATCTGTGAGAGTGATGGGTCATCCTTCAGGAAAAGCCGTAGATCCCTGATGATGTGCTAGAGAGGTTCCAGTTGGGGACTAAAGGCGATGGCTAGTAGCGTTCTGTTACCTTCTTTGTTGGGCCTGTCCTGCAGTATGCAACCTCCGGACACTCCTCTGGCTCTGCCAATCCATCTCCTCACCTCAGCAGGCGGGTATTGTAGTTGTAAGAATGCTTGATAGAGATCTTGTAGGTGTTTGTCTCTGTCTGAGGGGCTGGAGAAAATGCGGCTGTGTCGCAGAGCCTGGCCGCAGACAATGGATCGTGTGGAGTGGTCTGGATGAAAGCTGGAGACATCAAGAATTATAAAATTCAAAAACCAGTTGGAGAACACTTCAATCTCTTTGGTCACTCAATTACAGACCTAAAAGTGCCAATTCTTCAACAAAAAAACTTCAGAAACAGACTACAATGAGAGACTGCTGAATTGGAATTAATTTGCAAACTGGATACAATTAATTTAGGCTTAAATAAAGCCTGGGAGTGGATGTGTCATTACACAAAGTAAAACTATTTCCCTATGTTTATTCCCCCCACTACTGTTCCTCACATGTTCTTGTCAATTGCTGGAAATGACCTACCTTGATTATCACTACAAAAGGTTTCTTCCCCCTGCTCTCCTGCTGGTAATAGCTCACCTTAAGTGATCACTCTCGTTACAGTGTGTATGGTAATACCCATTGTTTCATGTTCTTTGTGTATATAAATCTCCCCACTGCATTTTCCACTACATGCATCCGATGAAGTGAGCTGTAGCTCATGTAGCTTATGCTCAAATAAATGTGTTAGCCTCTAAGGTGCCACAAGTACTCCTTTTCTTTTCACTTTATCTTACACTTCCCTATTAGTTACATTTCCTTAAATGTTGTATCCCCCATTTCTGCACCTGTAGCACATCAGTTACACTCATTTTGCTTCATTTTAAAAATAGCCATTATTGCAATTACTGCCAAGAGAGGCTTAGCCCTCTGGATCATACCAATCATTTGCTCCTTTGTGTCTCCACACTGTGTGTTGAAGACCTCCTCAGTGTGACAGAATCCACAATAATGTTTTGAAGACTGACTTTCATCTCTGTTTTCTTTTTTTCCATGAGTTCAGTCTATGAGTTTAAATAAAGAAGGATTCCCTTTTTCCTTATCCCATCAATTTCATAAAATTCAATTCATATCCCCTCTTCATATTGTACTATTTGTTTCTAGATAGTCTGCACCATCCCCTGCTGCTTCTTTTGGGGAATGTAGTGCTTCAATCTGTCCTCCAAGCCCTTTTCCCTTACAGTGTTGGATAACTTTCAGTTTGTGCAAACAAATAGTACTCAATACACTCCAAATAATTCTCTCCTTACCTCTTCAAACAGTGCTTTGTAATTTTATCCTTAGAGTCATCTTTCTGCCTGTTTGTGGTTCTCTAGACCTACTGAAAGAACCAAAGCTGCATAGAATCCTCAGAAGTCCTAAGGTCTGGCACTCTTCAAACTTGGGCTAAATGAAGTCTTTATTCTGTGCTTCAAATTCTTCCGCATAAGGAGGATTTTAAAAAAGCTGTACAAACACCAAATGAGCAGCACTGCCTTGTTCTAGTCCTTCCACATTTCAGGATGTTGTATAGAATTCATTGACAGAACCAACTTTACAAATGAAAACTGTTTTGTTCATTAATGCACACTTTCTTCTCATTAATCTTTTATCATGCCCCATAAGCCTGATGTCCTGACTTAGATTTACAGTGCCTCACTGTTTTTTTTATTCCAGTTTGAAATGTGTCAGACTGAAATATTTATGAAAGCTATAAATATAAGATGTATTACAAATATTCACAAATCCAGTTTTAATTACCATCTGTTTAATAAAGCATAAACCCTAACAAAATATAAAACATTTGATTTTGACAAACTTTATAATTTTAAAGATTAGGTATAAAAAACAAATCAAGGTTAACTATTAGTGAGCAGTACAAATACAGCAAACCAAACAAGAGAAAAATCTAAGTAAACTTCAGTCCTACAAAGACTGATATACGTTTAACGTGATGGAATGAAAGTAATATCATTGCAGCCAAAGGAACTACTCACAATGTTTTTTCATTCCTTTCTTTCACTATGATTTCTCTCAACTTTCTCTCTCTACTGCAAAAGATGTTTCCCTGGAAAATAATATAACTATTTTCCTATTTTTACTTTTAATATTTATTTAGTAGAGAGGTTAATATGAATTTATATTTGATTTATAAATATTTGATTTATAACTTCTATTACAGTTAGTACCTACATCAATACAAAAAAAATCACTCTTAGTATTCAGTGAGTTTTCTCAGGAAATCTGTAGGTCACAATTGGGCTAAACTATGCATTTAATTCAGAAATTTGACTTTCTAGAGCAAGAATCTTTGTATTTGCCTGGAAAAATGTTATTCTTCCATATGCTGCATGCATAAATTGAGCATGAGAATGGCAGACAAGTATGGATCTTTATGGAAGCTGATTGTAGTGTATCTGTAGCAATCTGGTTTTTGTGGGCCTTGTGATGTAAGCCATCCATTTAGAAAAATGTTATCACTGCCCTGTTAAGTAAATGACATGAGTTTCAGATCTAACAATTTATTTAACAGAATATCAGCTTCACAGTAGATTTTTCTCTTGGGGATAGTCAAAAGACAACAGATGCACCAACAAACAACTATATTTTGATAGTTCATCCACCCAAATGTTGAATTAGCAATGGCACCTTCCCTTGACTACAATGAAAAATATTTGCACTTCTCCACTGAGTCTTGTTGCCAAATATACCAGTGTCCATCTATCAGGGTGATAATGTACCCACTCTCAAGCTAGTCAGACAATCTTACTATGGCACAGATGACTACTGCTGGTATGTATTTGTGAAGAAAGATTAAATGGTGGAGGAAAGGAAGAGACCGTTCATATTATAGTTGCTAGTGACGCAGGTTGTATTACAACTTAAGAAACACATGAAGACAATCCGTTCAACTACACGTAACAGAAGAACACGAACTGTAGCTAGGTTTGTGTAGAGACAGACAAATGCATTAAGGAATGAGCTGAACAAAAAAGAAGCATTGCTCCAAATACAAATTCTGTGCTCATACCAAGTCTACAACAGCAGCCACTGGTATAATATAATTAGTGATATTATATTATATATTATATATATATATATATTATATATTTCTATTAGTGGTCTCTTGATAAAGTTGATACGTATATTTTGGAGAAAATATAAAACCAAAAGCCTGATCTCCTGTTGTCTATGAAGTTTTCAGGTCAGTTTTCCTAAAAGCAGGGTTGTGTTTGTCATTTATCCAGTTACCACAGTAAAATTACAAGTGCGTAATTAGATTCTGCCCACTTGTTGGGGAGTGGTGAAATGATCCTTACATAGGGTGTATTCGTATAATTAACTTCCTTATTTATTTTCTGGCTTTGGAATGGCCCCTCTAATCACCATCTCAATCAATTATCTACCCTTTTTCATCTTTGAAAACAATACCTCTACTCTCTTTTCTTTCTCATCTCTCTCTCTCTCCCTAATGTCTCTCTCTGGTTTCCTAATATTATTATGATTTAAGAGTTGTATTACAGTAATTCCCAGAGGCCTCAACCAAGTCAGGCCCCATTTTGGTAGGCACTGTGCAAATATATAGTCCATGTCAATTTATGTCATTTTAATGTTTCTCATTTCCCACCTCCATCCTAACATTGACTTCAGTCCTGAGGCCAGAATCTCTGCTATGGCTAAGCACATGATTGGTTGGCGGGTGCGTGAGGAGGAGAAGGGTAAAGATAACAAACAACTTTTTAAAAAAGAAAAGGAGTACTTGTGGCACCTTAGAGACTAACAAATTTATTAGAGCATAAGCTTTCATGAGCTACAGCTCACTTCATCGGATGCATTTGGTGGAAAATACAGAGGGGAGATTGATATACACACACAGAGAACATAAAACAATGGGTTTATCATACACACTGTAAGGAGAGTCACTTAAGATAAGCCATCACCAGCAGCAGGGGGGAGAAGGAGGAAAACCTTTCGTGGTGACAAGCAAGGTAGGCTATTTCCAGCAGTTAACAAGAATATCTGAGGAACAGTGCGTAGTGGGGTGGGGGGGAGAAATAACATGGGGAAATAGTTTTACTTTGTGTAATGACTCATCCATTCCCAGTCTCCATTCAAGCCTAAATTCATTGAATCCAGTTTGCAAATTAATTCCAATTCAGCAGTCTCTGGTTGGAGTCTGTTTTTGAAGCTTTTTTGTTGAAGGATAGCCACTCTGAGGTCTGTAATCGAGTGACCAGAGAGATTTAAGTTTTTTGATTATGATGTCCAACTATACTCTTAGCCCAGCAGAAGAATCTGTCCTATCTCAGGGCCTCTCCTTTTGCCCTCCACCCCCACGAACATGATACAGTTCTGTGGTGACCTAGAATCCTATTTTCGACGTCTCCGACTCAAGGAATATTTCCAACACACCTCTGACCAACATATTAACCTACAGAGACCTTCCTACCAACACTACAAAAAGAAGGATTCTGGGTGGACTCCTCCTGAAGGTCGAAACAGCAGCCTGGACTTCTACATAGAGTGCTTCCGCCAACGTGCAGGAGCTGAAATGGTGGAAAAACAGCATCGCTTGCCCCATAACCTCAGCCATGCAGAACACAATGCCATCCACAGCCTCAGAAACAACTCTGACATCATAATCAAAAAGGCTGACAAAGGAGGTGCTGTTGTCATCATGAATAGGTCGGAGTATGAACAAGAGGCTACTAGGCAGTTCTCCAACACCACTTTCTACAAGCCATTACCCTCTGATCCCACTGAGAGTTACCAAAAGAAACTACAGCATTTGCTCAAGAAACTCCCTGAAAAAGCACAAGAACAAATCCGCACAGACACACCACTAGAACCCCGGCCTGGGGTATTCTATCTGCTACCCAAGATCCATACACCTGGAAATCCTGGACACCCCATCATCTCAGGCATTGGCACCCTGACAGCAGGATTGTCTGGCTATGTAGACTCCCTCCTCAGGCCCTTCGTTACCAGCACTCCCAGCTATCTTCGAGACACCACTGACTTCCTGAGGAAACTACAGTCCATTGGTGATCTTCCTAAAAACACCATCCTAGCCACTATGGATGTAGAAGCCCTCTACACCAACTTTCCACACAAAGATGGACTACAAGCCGTCAGGAACAGTATCCCCGATACTGTCACGGCTAACCTGGTGGCTGAACTTTGTGACTTTGTCCTGACCCATAACTATTTCACATTTGGTGACAATGTATACCTTCAAATCAGCGGCACTGCGATGGGTACCCGCATGGCCCCACAGTATGCCAACATTTTTATGGCTGACTTAGAACAACGCTTCCTCACCTCTCGTCCCCTAATGCCCCTACTCTACTTGCGCTACATTGATGACATCTTCATCATCTGGAACCATGGAAAAGAAGCTCTTGAGGAATTCCACCATGATTTCAACAATTTCCATCCCACCATCAACCTCAGCCTGGACCAGTACACACATGAGATCCACTTCCTGGACACTACGGTGCTAATAAGCGATGGTCACATAAACACTACCCTATATCGGAAACCTACTGACCGCTATTCCTACCTACATGCCTCTAGCTTTCATCCAGATCATATCACTCGATCCATTGTCTACAGCCAAGCGCTACGATATAACCGCATTTGCTCCAACCCCTCAGACAGAGACAAACACCTACAAGATCTCTATCATGCATTCCTACAACTACAATACCCACCTGCTGAAGTGAAGAAACAGATTGACAGAGGCAGAAGAGTATCCAGAAGTCACCTACTACAGGACAGGCCCAACAAAGAAAATAACAGAACACCACTAGCCATCACTTTCAGCCCCCAACTAAAACCTCTCCAACGCATCATCAAGGATCTACAACCTATCCTGAAGGACGACCCATCACTCTCACAGATCTCGGGAGACAGGCCAGTCCTTGCTTACAGACAGCTCCCCAATCTGAAGCAAATACTCACCAGCAACCACACACCACACAACGGAACCACTAACCCAGGAACCTATCCTTGCAACAAAGCCCGTTGCCAACTGTGTCCACATATCTATTCAGGGGACACCATCATAGAGCCTAATGACATCAGCCACACTATCAGAGGCTCGTTCACCTGCGCCTCTACCAATGTGATATATGCCATCATGTGCCAGCAATGCCCCTCTGCCATGTACATTGGTCAAACTGGACAGTCTCTACGTAAAAGAATGAATGGACACAAATCAGACGTCAAGAATTATAACATTCAAAAACCAGTAGGAGAACACTTCAATCTCTCTGGTCACTCGATTACAGACCTCAGAGTGGCTATCCTTCAACAAAAAAGCTTCAAAAACAGACTCCAACGAGTACAAAGAGCTTTCTAAATTGCTCCTTGTGGTGCAGTTAATTATCTATGAATACTGCCATCCCAAGCTGGGATATAATGATAGTATGGCTCTTTATAATCATCTATATATATTATTTTCTTAGTATCACTATTTCCCAAAGAAAATAGATTATAGATTGCTGCTGTTGCATTTTAATTGAAAACTGCCAATGTGAGCTGTTAAAACACAGACTTGCCCGTGTTTATGCATCCTCAGACTATCATGGCACTCACTTGTTATTCTGCACTAGTGTAGCAGGTTCATATAAGGCTGCTGAAAACATGTCGTTATTTTTGAACTCATTGGTTTAAACAGATGTTTGACAACAAAGGTTCTTATTAGCAGTGACCCTACCTGGCTGAGATATCAAATTACTAGCTATAGAATCATTCTTCAAGTTTAATAAAAAAAAGAGAGTTTAATTTCAAAAAATTAAAGGAAAAGAACATTGGTTCTCTTTTCTGGGTAATAGTATTCTGAGTAACCAAAGCAGTTAGAGGGAGAAATGACACCAATATTAAAATATTACACACATAAGAAGCTACTGAGCAGAAACATAACTTTATCATAGAAGGGAGAAGGCCAGAGGCTGTATGACAGGGGCCAAACATAAAATAAATGTCATTTAAGTTAATCTGAGTTGATGCAGTGATATGGATTTGGAAAATTGGAATAAGGTAGTGGCTATTGTTTTTCAAGACATCAAGATGGGAAACTTCACTATGAAAGCAGAGAGTAGGGTCCTGATTCATAAAAAGGACTTGTGCTGAAAGTCCACTGAAGTCAGATACATAGATGAAGCTGAAAAATATGATAGAACTCACCTATGTAACTTCCTCTGTGCCATTAGTATGAAAAGTCAATTCTCTTGACAGATTCTCAGTTGGTGTAAAGTAGACTTCAGTGAAGCTACCCGAGTGTACACCAGCTGAAGGTCTGGTCCTGGATTTTTTTTCCATTCACTTCCACAGAATTCTACTAAACAAACACAGTCTTAGTCTAAGCATAGGCCCATGGGTCAAGAGGTCTGATTACTTAATACCAACAGAACTTTCCACTTGAAGAATGAGTAGAGTCATATATAAATAAGTAAAATTTTGGAATTTTTTTTATTTATAAAATCTAAGCAAATCCAAACAAAATGTTTGCCTGTTAACTATATGAACATCATAACTACTTTGTCATATCAAGGTCTTAGGTCAAACCCAATAGCCCAGCGTTGCCCTCAGTTGCATTGGGATTGTATGAATGTAGCCATATGAGCTTTGGGGCTTTATTTCGCATCTCTGGAAATCTACCTGAAATGGTATGACCTTCAACCCATTAAGTATCTAGAAGAATTTGTGTTTGGTCACATATTCTGACTATACATGTTATATTTCTATTGTTTCCATTAGGCAGTGTTTTCCAAACTCTTAAAAGATGGATGCTTCCCTCCCGCCCTGGAAAATGAAGCCAACTGTGTCCTTCTTCAAATTTCATGTGTTGATAAAGGTCTGCCCAAAATGAGAGGTCACTTAGAGTAGCATAGATTCTTCCTCATCTTTCTTGCATGTTTTGATGCACTGTGAAACACTTAAAGTATTCAAAGTAGCAGCCGTGTTAGTCTGTATCCACAAAAAGAAAAGGAGGACTTGTGGCCCTTAGAGACTAACATATTTATTTGAGCATAAGCTTCCGTGAGCTACTGCTCACTTCATCGGATGCATTCGATGAAGTGAGCTGTAGCTCATGAAAGCTTATGCTCAAATAAATGTGTTAGTCTCTAAGGTGCCACAAGGCCTCCTTTTCTTTTTGTAGTTAAAGTATTGTAATTGGCATCTAAATTAGCACCTCTTGAAATGAGTGTGGCAGTTCACACCTCAGACCTTTTGCTTCAGGGTCTTTGCAAATTTAGGCTAATGTCTCTGCCTGGGTTACAAAGGCCTCCTGTTTTGAAGACTCTCTCTGTGGCCATAATAGGTAGAGACTTACTATTTTAAAAAAGTTGAGATTCTGGAAAATAATTGAGAGAGCTGTTCTTGCTCCCTTCCCCCTGTAGGGGGCTCATGCCACATTTTGGGAAATATTCAAAACCACCACTCCCAGCAGCAACCAAACAGGTGATAGGGAATCATTTGAAGACTCAGCCCTAGTCTACACTACAAATTTATGTCAGTATAACTATGTTGCCCCTGAGTTCCCCCTAACACCTTGTATAGACAGCGCTATGTTGATGGAAGGGCTTCTCCCATCGACATAGCTACCACATTTCAGGAAGCCAGAGTACATGTGCTGACAGGAGAAGCTCTCCCGTTGATGTAGATAGCATCTTCACTAAGTGCTATGGTGGCACAGCTGCACCAGTGCGGCTTTGAGACTGCAGCATTGTAAGTGTAGACAAGCTCTTAGTTCAGGTGCTTCAGAGCAAGGAAATACAGTTGGCTACACTATGTGCTTGTCCCATCTCTTGTGGATATGCCGAATGGTTTACTTTCTCCTATGAGAGATTAAATTCACTACAATAATTGTTGCTTTTTGATTGAAGTTGTACAAGCACATAAAACGTTAATGTCTTGTATGGATTGGAGACAGAAGGAGATGCCCATTCCCCAGCAGCTGCTAAACCTACATACAATATTTTTGGAATAAAAGTAAAAAATTCTCTTTTGTCTTCTTGCTGTAGTGAGGCAGTCACATAATGCTGTCTACGGAGAAATAACAATACAAAATTAAACCTGAAAGTTCTTCCTCTCACTCCTCCCTCTTTCTGGAAGGCACTGACCGATGAATAGCTCAAACTTCCACTATACAAGCAGTTGTTTTAATAATAAATTATTTTTCTTTACTGTAAGGAGGGAGGGGACGCAATCACTAAGATCCTATATAGGAATGCGTGTTCATTCATTGAGTCACTCAGGGCTCAGGTACTGAAAAACGGAGTCAGTGTAATTATTGTTGAATCATACTGGCAGCTGGGGCTAATTAGCTCTGATTAGGATATAAAGGGGGTGGGGAGTGTCTCATTGGCCTGATAGAGCTTTAAGGCAGGAGGAGGTTGTGGTGAAATACCCCAGAAACAACAATTTAAACTGACATGTGGTTATTTCTGAACTCTCTGAATAAAGCTGATTTCCAGGAAGGGGTTTGGACATTAACTGCGGAGGTACATCTGCACTGCAGCTGGAAGTGTGTTTCCCCTTGGTACAGAGTAGCACCATGGAACCCCCATATTCACCATGGTGACATGATTGTGATAAGTTTTGTACAAAGTATGCCTTGTGAGGTATCACTTTAAAAGTTGTGATCTGTTGAACATTAATATCCTCTTGGAATGTATGCACTATAATTGTATGTGAAGTTATGAATATTGCTATGTGTGTTACTGAAATATGTTGTGAGGTTGGGAACACCCACAACTAGCCTTTCAGTAGCCATTGATAGCCAGACAGTGTTAATGGCTCATCAACACACAATCATCTATTTTAGAGACTTCTCAAAGGAGGCACACACGGCATGGGGGCAGACTTAGGGCTTGTCTACACTGGCACTTTACAGTGCTGCAATTTTCTCACTCAGGGGTGTGAAAAAACACCCCCTGCATACTGCATGTTTCAGCACTGTAAAGTGCCACAGTAGACAGTGCCCCAGCACTGGAAGCCCAGAGCTCGTGGAGGTGTTTTTTTATGTGCTCTCTCCCAGCGCTATGCCGCGACTACACAAGCCACGTTAAAGTGCTGCTGGGGCAGTGCTTTGATGTTGCTAGTGAAGACGTGCCCTAAGTCACAGCAAATATCTTTCCAGCAAGCTGGAAGAAAACATAAAAGAGAGACAGTGACATCATAACTTGGCCTCTCCACCCCACTCCATCGCCCATCTCAACACCTGGAAGAACATCTGGAAAATAAAGACTGAACTGGGAAGGGGTGGTCCCAGGATGGAAGGTAGTACCAGCCTGTGTATTGAGAAACTGTAACCTTATACCATCTGTCAGAGTGAGACATTGTTTGATTCAGCTCTTGCTTAGACTAAAAGTTTAGGATTTAGAATGTGTGTTTACTTTTCATTTTCTTAAGGTAACTATCTCTGACCTTTATGCCTGTCACTTATAATCACTTAAAATCTATCTTTCCATAGCTAATGAATGTGTTTATATTTTATCTAAAACAGCATTTTTTGGCTGAAGGACTTGAGAAATCTCAGCTCAGGTTAATAAGGACTGTTGCATGCAACTGCCCAGGTTTCTGACCAGTGCAAGATAGTATAGTTCTGGGGTGAAAGGCTGGGGAGCTGGCTGGAATTGGCTGGAGTCTCTCTGTTGATGTTTCATGAATGACTGGGAAATCATTCATGTCACTCAGTTGGGTATGTCCCTGCCTGTGGATATCTGTGTGAGTGCAATGCCCATTTGTAGCTTGATGTCAGCATTACAGTGTGAGAGGCAACCCAGATTGGTAGCTTCAGAGGGTTCAGTGGTCCCACAGTCCAGGTTGCCCCATGGGGCTCCCATTACACTGCGGAGATATGTCTACACTGCAGCTGGGAGCATGTTTCCCAGCTTGGGTAGACTAACATGCACCAGCTCTGCTCAGGCTACTGCATTAAAAACAGTGGTGTAGCTGCGGATGACAGTTTTGGCTAGCCACCTGAGTAAAACCTGCCCAGAACCCTGAGTACGTACTCAAACAGCTAGCTTCAAACTTCTACCCATGCTACCCTCACTTATGCTGCTATTTTTAGTGCACTAGCTTGAGCAGACCTAGCATGTGTCTATCTGTCCAAGCTAGGAAGCATGCTCCCAGCTGCAGCGTAGACATACCCAGGGTCTGTGTGCTCAGTTGAGGACCAGGTTGGAACCCTGACCATTTGCATTCACTTGCATCTCTCAGACAGTAAACATCTGAAAGCCCCTACAGTTTTGCTGTATTAAGTGTAAGGGGCCCACACCTGCACCCAGACTCTGCTCTTTGCCCTCAGCTGACTCAATTAATGAACATAGCATCCTGGTTGGCTGAAGACTCAATCAGGCACATTCTTAAACTCTGCTGCATGTCTTTGTCCCTGGCTGCTCAATAGTATTCCACACCTAAATCTGTGATTCTGGTCCTGCTTCCTGTTCCCCACTCCCTTCTTGCTCTAGTCCTCACTCTGGATCCCCAGTCCTGCTCCTTGTCCCCAGTTTCACTCCTGGTTTCTGGCTCCTGATGCCTGCTCCAGCTGATACTCTGGCTCCTGGTTTCTGGCTCTCAGACCCATCTCACTCCCTGGGCTTATTTGGCTTCTAACTCAGCCACTAGGCTGGCTACCTCTGTTCCAAACATTAAGCCAGCCTTCCACCCTAACCATTAGGCAAGGCCACCCAGAGTCCGGTCTTTATACTGGGCAGGATTCACTGAAACTACCATGCAGTAACAATAAGAAAAGGAGTACTTGTGGCACCTTAGAGACTAACAAATTTATTACAGCATAAGCTTTCGTGAGCTACAGCTCACTTCATAGTCTATTTTCCTTTTTAAAAACATATACTGCTGTAAGAAGATAAGGTTATTATATGTTCTTTTGTTATCATCTAAGAGGTTTCAGTTTTAAGAGTGAATTTTATTTGTTGCAGAGTTCAACAATATAATCTGTACTTCTTTTTCCTTTATTTTTTTTAAATGAATACTTAGACTGAAATGGTATATTGCTTTTTGAAGTTAAGGTCACAGAACTGGCCACCAGACAACATTAGAGACAAACCTACCATGGGAGAAGCACCTTTCCCTTCTAGTTTTACAAGAAGTAAAAGAAAATATAAATACAGCAGGAGCTCTGCTGGCATTTTTCATCTGTTTCCCTTTTCTAGTTATCATTTCAACTGAAATAAGAAAAAATGGAACAGAGCACAACTTGGCAGAGCAATGGTATTACAACCTGGTGTTGCACTTTCCATGGCTGATTGTGTAAATTAGGTTTTATTTGACTAAGGCTATGTCTACACTATAATGTAAACACAGGTCCTGTGAGACAGAAGACCACAGGCTCAGTGTTTATAATTCTGTGTGGGAGCATCTACATTGAATATCAACCCTAGGTTTAGAATTTCTGGACCCAGGTCTCATACCTATGCTCAGGCTTCTACATTGCACTAGGCAGATAAGAGCCATACCAGTCTATCCCAGGCTTCCAAGTGTCTTCCCCAGCTATAGTGACTCTAGCCATTTGTTGGTGGTGTACTGTGTAAAAATATGACTGTTCATCCCGTGACATTTAACAGGAAGTTTCAGCCCGCCAACACATACTTCCAAACCATCTTTTGGTAGTGGGAGGATAGGAAATCTATTTTGTGGAAAATTCACAACATAGTAAAAGAGCACATTTTAAACAATATGTTATGTAGGTAAGAAAAAATAGACTAAAATTACAGAATTTCTCATCCATTTAACCCACCTGTTAAAATGCATGTGTTCCACTCTCTGTTTTGGATTTCCACAACAGACAGTGGAACAAATCTCTCATTTCAATGGAAGTTAGGAGCTTAAATACCTTTGTGGATCTGAGTCTCTATTTTATACAAGTCTTTTCTGTTACTCCATAATTTTGAAATAAGGACTTAATTGGAAAGATGTAATTTTGTATTTGACACAATGTGTGACAATGTCTGTGTGTTTGCAAGAACCGATTCCTAAGTCATGTTGATCATACTTCTAGATTTTGTATTTGTACTAGTTTTTGACAATAGGTTAAAAGGCTAATGGTGATAGAGCAAAAAAAAATCTTTCCACTAATTTTAGTTTTTAAACAACTATGGTGGATTTCTGGGTGTGTACATTTGGAATGTATACTCCTTAGAATCAATATGTGATTGTCAAATGTGAAATATGTCAGTAATTTCCATTGAAATACCAATATGTCAGAATTGCAGGGCAGCTGGCTGAGGCAGGAGCAGATGCAGGCATGATGGGGGTGCAATCCAGACCAGTTGGAGGTTGAATCACCACTTGCCCTGCAACCCTGGGTGCCTCACAATGCTATGTGAGCATCCCAGGTTGGGAGCTACATCAGCAGCCATCCTACCAGCATGCAGGTCACACCTTGATTGTCTGTGTGCTAGACAGCCCTAGTTCAGCAGCTCGGAACCCAGAAGTCTGTCTGCAGCCCCACTCTGGCTACCAGCAGCCTGGGTTACTACTTGCAGGTTGACCCCAACACACTCCCAGTCCTGCATAGGGCATCTGAAACCCTATTGTCTTTCCTCTTTACATAGAAGAAATCTGTCTTGTCACCTTTGTCTGTGTACTGTCCTCAGGACATAATATCAGAGTATACATAATTTCACTTACAGAGTTGTTACTAACATTCCACAGTGGCATTAGTGACCAGTGTGTTCTTATATTTCAAACAATATATTACATGCCACCTTTTAAATAAATATCATAGCACCAGTGTGTGAGGTGTAATGAGTACATCGGATCCGACAAGAGTTGCTGACATAGAGCAGTGAACCAAAAATGGGTCTCTGTGTTACAACAGGCTGAAGCAGAGGCTGCCTTAAATGGAAAAAGGCACAGGGTAGTGCAGAAGCAAAAGCAAGCTGGAGCAGGGAGAGATACAATCTTGTCAGAACTGCTAGGTAATAGGAGTGCCCCCAACCAGATGGTGACATTGAGAGGAGTGGAGAGACTGCTTCCATTAGGACCCTAATACATGCATTGGGATCAATTGGCTGAACCATGGTTAAATGCTGTGGGGCCTATCACCAGACCTTAGACAATTGCCGCTGATGACTCATCACACTCTCTGGGTCAGGGATGACTCACCAGGCTTAAAAAGGCTCCAGGCTCAGAGGTAACTCAGGGATGACTACTTACAAGATGACAAATCCTCCCCTTATGGAAAGGTCTTGTAGAGGCCAGCTCCTCAATTTATATACATTGATGTAGTTCCTGCATTGAAGTCACCAGCAGAGAATCTGGCCCAGAGAAAGAAACCAAAAGGTGTCTGTAGAAATTTAGCAGACTTACTCTAAAAATGTATAAAAAGTAATGGGTAATGAGATCATTTTTATAGGTTTACTATAGTTTTTAAAAGGGTCTTGCAGCAGAATGGTTATGGTTGCAGTGTGCAAGGGGCAGAATCTGCGGGCGAGGCATGAAGCCTGCCTCTAATGGATTTCTTGTATAATCAAGCTTGAGAGTAGACACCGAAAGATCTGCTACTACAAGGATCCTTCCAGTCCTTCAAATCCCTTACAGCCATGGCTGTGTGCCTAGAGCTGCTTAAGAAACTGAGATTTATGTTTTCAAATGATATCAAAAAGTGTGTGGGAGAGGGAAATCACAGGACCTTTTTACTAATTTTCTGATCACCTCTAGGTATGAAAGTTGTACTCTCTCCAGATAGGCAGAAGCAGAAGCAGTACTCTCCCTCTTTAGTCAGTATGTAATGACGACTGAATATCTGTTCATAGATTATGATCTTCAATAAAACTTTTAAATAGTTGCCTCTTTGCTTTAATTTTACTTTAGTTTAAATCCAATTTGGAGTTTATATAAAGTCAATTAAACTAGAAAGAATAGAATGTACCAGATGATGTTTGAAGTTTGTAATTAGGAATATTCTTGAAGCTGTTATTTATTATTACCTATAATTTAGAGACTATTTATTATAAAATGATCGTTCAAAAATTAAAGCGCTTTGCTGCTTTGCCACATTTCTAGACAATATTTACAACTCTGATTGGACTGCTATAGGAAACTAAACAGAATGTCAGGTTTCAGAGTAGCAGCCAATGTGCATCTTTGTTTCTGAGGCCACAGAATTTGGTCACAGAACTCACTCTTGCCCTGTTACCTGTAAAAGATATTACTAAAATATATAAACAATCAAGATGTGTACAGGCCTAAGTCCATGATTCTGCAATGAGCTCCAGACATGATCCAAAGCCCACTGAAGTGAATGCAAAGACTCCCACTGACTTCAATGGGCTCTGGATTCAACACTATGTAGGCAGCCCACCGTGCCCAGCTAAGCTTCATTCAAAGGAGCTGCATGGTCACAGAGGTCTGCCTGTGTGGAGCTAATGCCAAGATTATGGCCCTTCTTTGTAACCAAGATATTTTATTATTCTGACTATGGCCCTTCCTTTCCCCTTTGTTGGTTGTTCATGTTCCTCACCAGACCAGAACTAGATTTTAAGTAGGTTGGGGCAGGGAGTCTTTCATTTTGGGCATGTGCCTAACACACTTTTGTACACTTGAAATTTAATAGTAATAACAATACAGTCCCTATTCATGCATCCGATGAAGTGAGCTGTAGCTTACGATAGCTTATGCTCAAATAAATTTGTTAGTCTCTAAAGTACCACAAGTCCTCCTTTTCTTTTCGTGGATACAGGCTAACAAGGCTGCTACTCTGAAAACTATTCTTGGGCAGTAATCTGCATCAGCAGTGTCCACGGAGCAGTTTGTAGGCACTGCAGACTACCCCCTCCCACAGAGGATAACTGCCTCTACTCAGCCATATTTCCATATTGGGCAATCAGCTTCATGGAAATCACAATACCAGAGGGACTCACTAATTACTATAATTTTTCTACTCTGTTTGTGACCCTTCTCCCTCTGCAGAGCCAGGGGAGCTCATGAAAACACAGATCCACTTGCAACATTGATTCAGGACAAAAACTGCCCTCAAAGCATTCTGATTGGAGCACCAGTTTTGATTCCAATTGCCATGACAAGATCTCACCTTCTCAGAAAAGAGCCAACGGAGTCTGGGAAAGGTACCTGGAAACTTTCAAATGATTAAAAGTTACGTCACCTCCCCTTCATCCCAAATGGAGAGTAAAAACCTGAGAGACTTAAGTTTTGTTTCAATGTACATACAGTGCTAATATGAGGTGCCAGATTAACACTGGAAATTGTGTGTCCTTTATTTATGTACACATGGCTGGCAGCAGCTTAAGCTCCCCCACTATTAACATGGCTTTTCTATCTGAGGCTTTATACCACTTCTGTCAGCACTGTATCTGAGGGGACATGTACACTGGCACTGCAAGTGTAATTTCCAGCTCAGACAGATACACACACACTAGGTCTGACTGAACCAGCATGCTAAACATGGAAGCATAGTTGCAGTGGCACAAATGGCAGGATGGGCTAGCAGCCCTAAAACATATCTAGGGTTTCAGGTGGAATTGTACTCAGGCTGCTTGTGCTGCCATAGCTACACTGCTATTTTTAGTGCTCTAGCTTCATCTGAGCTAGTGAGGATAGGTCTACTTGAGCTGGAAATTACACCCTCAAATTCAATTTAAACATACAAAAGGGCTGATAAAGATGGAAGAGTAACTGCAGACATATCATAATGTGATGAATCCTCTTTCGTTTCCCACATTTATAATCTTGCCACCCCATCTTTGACATGGAAGAACTGTTGCTGGTCATATATCTAGCTACCTATTCATGGTTTTACTATGGCACCTATCTACACTGTATCTAAGCACTGCAAAGTAAGAGTAGCTCTGTTTCCTTGCCCATTCGTCCTGGGTGTCTGCTCTGAGTGCCAACTGAGATACCAGATGGTGTGTGTGAGGATAGTAGCTTTTATTTTTTATGTGAATATCCATTTACTCTAAAGTATACTGATTTTAGTTATTGGCCAGACAGACAACTAAACAGCAGTCCAAAGATAGCAGGACTTGCTGAACTGGAGTCTGAACTGTATTAAAAGAGTGACCTAAAAGCTCCCTCTACCCCAATATTTCAATGAGATGGTCTGCATCATTTCTCTTTATTTATATTGAATCTACTTAATCAATTTTTGAGTTAAAAACCACATGAGATACGAGATCTGCATTCAAGAAGAATATGTAAGGGAAACTGCACTCAGTCTTATGCCTCACAATGCACCCAGAGAGAGTGTATATTGTATTTATTATTGCCTACATACTGTGTAAGAACACATCATCTTCGTATTCTGGGAATGCCATTGAATCTGGAGTATCTGAGGTTTTTTTTAGTTTTCTATTAGAGATTTTACTACCCTTATAATTAAAATCATTATATCAAATCATTTTTCAGAAGAGATTATCTTTCAAAGAATGTACCATAATTCCTCCCATGAAATATACATCACATAATTTAAACAGAAACACCCCCAAGCAGTCACCTATAATACTTTCATTTATTTTGCACTCTATTAAGGTTTTTTTAAAGAGCCAATGGGAGTTTTGGCTGAATAAGAGCCAAAGGTCCACAAGTCATTAATCATGTTAAAAACAAAGTGTTTCCTGATTGTGTTATAATGACACTTTCTCAATGCATCCAACTGTTAATTACAACACAACCAGGAGACACTTTGATCTAGAAAATACCATATATTTTAATCAGTGCTAAGTAGCAACTGCCCTTAATGATTTTTAAAATAAAAATTGAACATTAACTATTTTATTGTCATATGATGACATATCTGTAGCTTAGTGCATAGCCCACTATTATCCATTAACACTGACATATCATGAAATAAGATTAAAAGGCCCCTTACAATTTCCCCACATTTCCCAAAACAAATACTTCTTGAATTAAAAATTTCCCAAGATTTCCATTTTGCAGGAAACTTCAGAAATTTGTGTTTTAATTTGGAATAAAAACAAATATTTTTTTCAATGTCAAAATTTCCCATGAAATGGAAATTCTCACTTTCAACCAACTCTAGTAATGGACAAATCTTGACCTCTTCCCTGTGTACACCCATAGTGGATCTGTTTCATTTCTGATGCAGAAGTTGAGCAGGACTTGATGAACCAGTTCATGGCATAGACTCCTATTCAACACGGAACCCAGCTCCATGAGGACTCCTTACATATCCCCTTGAAGCTCTGCTGGGAGATAGGGCAACATAAAGAATGGGGGCACAAGACCGTGGGTACTAGGCACCTCCCCCAGTCATTTTTCTCAGAGAGTCGGGATGCATGAGAAGAAGTACTACTCTGAAACATGGATGTTATACTGTGCCATCTCTACTTCTTATGGAGGACTTAGCACTAGGCCTTTAAGAGGTACAAGTAAATGACAGGAGCATGACAACAAGTAGTAGGGTTATATGTTTGGTCAGCAGGACTCATGTCTGGGACTGCTGCTCCAGTCTCTATTTTAGTTCAATGTGTCCTGAGCCCCCTGATTCAGCTGTCTCAACTTCCTTGTTGCTAACCCCTTAGTTCTGCCCAAGGATTAGGTGTCAGGGGATCTGGGGTAGGTAGGAGGACCTAGGCCCTCCTGCTCCACCAGGTCCCAGCCAAGAGCCCTAAAAGTGTGATATTGCAGGATGGCCTACACTGAACCCACCTCCTGCTCATCTTCCATAGGCTACTTTCTACCACACCCAGTGGCTCAATTTGGGGCATGGCTAATAGTTTAGTTATTGTTATTTGCTTCAAACCCCACAGTCTCACAACTGACGCAGTCAATGCTCTGGTGCTCATGCACATGGTTCTCCCTACCTCTTGGGTGATGTATAAAAGGAGCAGGGAGAGACTCACAATTGGACCTCCTCAGTAAGGGCTCCTCCCACTCCTATTGCAAGGCAGTGCTTCTTCAAGAAACAGCTTCTCTCCTCCCTGGGCAGCTGGAGCTCTCTTTATACTGCTCCTTTCCTCAGAATCATGCTCTGCAGTGCCTGAGGGGTGGAGCTTTCCTGGACCAGTACTGATCCAGCCTCTGCCCTACCTCAGGTGTGGGGTTTGTAAACTCCATCACACTATGGAAGCCTATAGTAGTACTAATGACATCCAACTGTATACCAACTTGCTTCATTATGATTAAAGAATTTTTATAAAATGAACAGTTTCATGAAAGAAAGAATGAATCTGATTGGTTGATGATATCTCTATGTAGATATCTGATATAACTGCTAAAGTTAAGATTCAAGTAATCAGCAAATTAGAGTAGAAGCAGTATCTTTCAGCCAGTGCAGTTATACTACAGATCAAATCTCAGTGTCTAAGATATGGAAGATATTTAAGCCTTAACTTTGTAACGATCTCTGTGAAGGCAGATCCCCAAGCTCATGAGAAGCTGAATTGACTTTAGTGTAGAGTGACTATATGTCCCCATTTTTCCAGGGAAGAGTCCCCAGATGAGTACTGTATCCTTGGGCAAACAATGTCCCTGGAAGAGTCCCTGGTTCAGGAAACTCATCCCTGAATACCCTTATTTTAATTTTTTGCATTTGGTTGATATGTCTAATGCATAAATGAATTATGCATTAGATGCACAATGCTTTCGACAGAAATATCCTGAACATTTATATTATTATTATTATTATGCATAATTGATTTGTATTTAGTGTATATGTGCAACTGTTAAAATATAAGCCGCTAAAAAAAATTTGCCCCTCTACACTCTGCAACTAACATTTTCAGTCTTGGCTACTTTGCCGTACTCCCACCCCTGTGTTTCCAAAATATGGTCACCTGTTTAGTGGGGCTCAATACAGGCATAAGAGTCAACCCATGTGCAGTCTATTGCAGAACTGGGATCTTTTAATCTGTAGCCACAAAACACACCTAAGTTCTGTAAATATTAGATGTACGTTAAAAATTTCAGCAGTGAAACAGACTGAACCGTCCTTTTTGGGGGTTTTCAAAAATGTAGGTATCAACTCACATTTTTTCACAAAAACTAAATGCATTTTGGCAGCTGAAAAATTAATAGTTTTCAGAAATTTAATGGCTATCTTGCACTTACTATATATAACAGCTGCCAACCCAATGTTCCTAAAGTACTCGACTACATATGCAATTTAGTTGGTGACCATAGAAGTTTCAGCTGATCATAGAATATCAGGGTTGGAAGCAACCTCAGGAGGTCATCTAGTCCAACTCCCTGCTCAAAGCAGGACCAATCCCCAATTTTTGCCACAGATCCCTAAATGGCCCCCTCAAGGTTTAGCAGGCTAATGCTCAAACCACCAAGCTATCCCTTATCATGTAAGCATGATTTTTATATCACACACATACACATGAAAAACCCTTTACTCAACCATTGAAATACAACCAAAGGAGGTAACATGTGGCCTTTGTTTTAACACTGTATAGTTATTACAACATTATCCCACAAGTTAGGTCAGGTGATAAACCCTGAATCCTATATCCAACAGGAACTGCAAGGGAATTCAGTTTGATAATAGGTAATTGCCTATGTTGGGATCTGTCCAGTGCATCAGGGCTATGTAACGATGATGCCTCTGGCAGGACACAACTGAAAGTATCCATTCAGGATAAATTGCTTAGAGCAGGGCAGTTACAGTACAAGGCTGGGTTTCCTTTACCATTAAGGCATACCAAACCAGCCAAACAGAGAGGATTTTGGTCTCACCCCACTGGCTAAACACAAGTCATACAAACAATTCCCTTAGACATTCCAGTTTCCCAGTATCACCACCAGTACCACTCATTATGGGGACAAATGGTTATGAAAACCAATAAAAGAAAAAAGGTTCTCCCGATCAAAGGACCAGGTCCCAGACCCAGGTCAATATACAAGTCAGATCTTACCCACAAATCACCCTGTTGCCAATCCTTTAGAATCTAAAATCTAAAGATTTATTCATAAAAGAAAGAAATATAGATGAGAGCTAAAATTGGTTAAATGGAATCAATTATATATAGTAATGGCAAAGTTCTTGGTTCAGGCTTGTAGCAGTGATGGAATAAACTGCAGGCTCAAATCAAGTATCTGGAGTAAATCCACAGCTTGGATGGGTCATTCAGTCCTTTGTTCAGAGTTTCAGTTTGTAGCAAAGTCCCTCCAGAGGTAAGAAGCAGGATTGAAGACAAAATGGAGGGGTTTCTAGGGCCTTTTATATTCATTCTCTTGTGGGCGGAAACCCCTTTGTTCTCCTGTGCAAAATCACAGCAACAAGGTGGAGTTTGTAGCCTCCTGCACAAGTCACATGTCGATGCATGACTCAGTTTGCAGGCCGACACCATTGTTTACATTTTAGTTTGAATGTTCCCAGGAAAGCTCAGATGTGGATTGGTGTCTCCCAAAGTCCATTGTCAGTTAAGTGTTTCTTGACTGGGCACTTACTGAGAATAGTCTTTTCTCAAGAAGCTGACCAAATGCTTCAGTGAGGCTGCTTAGAATCAAACACATTGAGATGCAAGTACATAGCCAGTATTTGTAACTTCAAATACAAAAATGATACACACATACAGACAGCAAAATCATAACCAGCAAATCATAACCTTGTCTTAGACACCTCACATGGCAACCTTTGTACAACATTTTAGGCAAATATATGAGTGGTTGCAACAATGATCTATATGGTCACAGTTTATTTCAATAACATCACAGGCTATCATTCCTATTTTTGCAAAAAAGTGTTCAAGATTCAGCAGTCAAACCCATGTGCTCACATAGGAAGCATCTTATTTTCTCCATAATTATTATGGATCTTTAATGACTACTAATGGTCAGGACTTTGCATTCTATCTCCTGCTCCTTAAAACAATGCTGGGATGTTCAGAGCTCATGAAGAAAAGTGCCATCTATTGAATCACTAACAACACTTCCTCTCTGCAGCCTACCAGTCTTGATTTTCTACTTCCTTGAATGCTGTTTAGAGACACAAGGTGGGTGAAGTAATGTATTTTATTGGACCAACTTCTGCTGGTGAGAGAGAGACAAGCTTTTGAGACACACATAGCTCATGTTTACGTCTGGGAAAAGTACTACTCCCTGTGTTACAGCAAAAGAGGGGGTTAGTTGGTTACCATTATCTAATTCCCTCTTGTTTGTTCTATCATTGCTGAGGTGTTAATGACCACTCTCCCGATGAAGTGAGCTGTAGCTCACAAAAACTTATGCTCAAATAAATTTGTTAGTCTCTCTAAGGTGCCACAAGTACTCCTTTTCTTTTTTCTCCCTTACAGTATGTGCTATCTACTTATGCTAAACAATCTGTTCCACTTTGTCTTTTGCTGTGAGGGTGGGAGTACTTCTCCCAGACTCTGAGTTGCTTGAAAGCTTGTCTCTCTCTCTCATCAACAGAAGTTGGACCAATAAAACATATTACCTCACCCAGCTTGTCTTTCTAATATCATGGGACCAACATAATTACAACAACATTGAATTGCAAACTGTTTAGTCATTTTCACCTGTGCAAAGCCTACGAAAATACTACCACCAGTATGAGAAATGAATTTTGATTAGGTAGTATTTTGCCCATGTATAATTGACTGCAACAGGTACAGGACAATGGAGGCCCACTATGCAACTCTTCTTTGCAACTCTCCCATGCAGATATTAATCATTCCAGCCATACTTAATTTGGGAGTTTTGGCAAGATCACACAGTTTGAATGTCTCTTTAGCCTTGATTACAGTATGCTAATGAATTGGTAAAAGTAGCATTTGAGACTAGGCTTGTCAAAGGAATCTAAGGGAGTACAGTGCAAAACTCCCATGTAAGTCTTAGAGCAGTTAGGTTACAGGCAAAGGCGTTATAAATCGAGTACTCTCCTTACAGTGTGTATGATAAACCCATTGTTTCATGTTCTCTGTGTGTGTGTATATAAATCTCTCCTCTGTTTTTTCCACCAAATGCATCCGATGAAGTGAGCTGTAGCTCACGAAAGCTTATGCTCTAATAAATTTGTTAGTCTCTAAGGTGCCACAAGTACTCCTTTTCTTTTTATAAATCGAGTAGTACCTTCCATTTTAATGTAATGCTGATTCTTGATGTATATTTTCTTATAGCCAGGATTAAAGCTTCTGCTGAAAAGACCTACCATCTAGAATTTAATAATTACCATTTTGAAATATATGAAAGCATCACAATTAGGACTGACATCATCTGACACCATTTCATTCTTTAACTGTTATTGGAAAAGTAATCATACCCACCTTATGTAACTTGCGCACATCTGAATGATTGCAAGACAAGCAATCATTTGTATACTTAGTAATTCTGATACATTTCTAAGATTTTTTCCCTTTTCCTCTTGGTTAGTTATAAATAGTTCTTTTAGAGCAATCTGTAATAGCTATTCAAAAATCTGAAATGGAGAATTAATTTGCTAACAAAAACAGAAATCCTCTCTTGCTTCTTTTATATCACACTCCAGCCAAATTAGAATAATGTAGATTAACCCCCCCCTTATCTTTTAATCTTCTCTCTAAAATGTGAGTAAGGAATTGAAAAGAAAGAATAAGACAATATTAAGAAACTTTAAATAACCAAAGGACATGAAGAGAAGAAAATCTTTAATTGCTTATACACAAGTACTAGGAGCTTGGGTAATGAATAAGAGGAATAATGGGGTGATTCATGTGATTGAAATGTTAAAATCAAAGGTGATTTCCTATTTAGGAAGGATTGAGTGGGCAAAGGGGGCAGTGGAGTGACAAGATATAATGCACAAGGTGCAGTAGTAGTTAATGTCTGCTATAGTCCTTCAAATTACACTATAGATCAGGATGACCAGCTACTTACACACCTATCTCTAATATGTAGGGGGGAAAGCTGCATGGTCATGGGGGACATCAATTTGAATCACATATATTGAAGATCTCATTCTGTCAGTACTGAAATATCCTTGGAATTTCTAAACATTACAGAATGACAATTTCCTAACTTAAAAAGTGTTGCATCCAACATGAGGGAATTCTATGTTAGATCTCATTTTGACAGGAAAAGAGGAATTGGTTATAGAACTAAAAAAATAATGGTAGCTTAGATACAACTGATCATGACTTGATCACATTTATAATGTGCAAATACAATAAAGTCCATACCAGTGATATATATGCACACACACACACTTACTTAAAAGTTCTAATTTCACTAAGCTGAAAACAACTTATGAGCCAGATCAGCTGGGAGGGAAAAAAATAATCAGAAAAATGTGAAAGATAAGTGGGAATTGTTTAATAATATTTTGTTAGGAATCCAAAATTCCACAATCAAAGAAGAAGGCTATATTGGTTTAAAATAATTTGATAATTGAGCTCTTGTTGTGTATCACAGATTTCAGAGTAGCAGCCGTGTTAGTCTGTATTCGCAAAAAGAAAAGGAGTACTTGTGGCACTTTAGAGACTAACAAATTTATTAGAGCATAAGCTTTCGTGAGCTACAGCTCACTTCATCGGATGCATGATGCTAAAAAAGGCATGAATATTTTGTTTGAGGAAAAGTAAACACTAAGGATAATATGGTTGCTAAGGAAATTCAGTGTAGGCTAGGAGACAATTGTTGATATTATTGCCCTTTCTGTAGTAGTATATTTTTTTCATATACATATTTTTGTCTTAGATTCAGCAGATTATCTCAGCAAAGCATTATTTTGTTTTTTGCATTTAAACCATTCATGACCTAACCTGATATGACACGTAATTAGTCCTGCCTTATGTGTTGGGAACATGGATGTATGTGTGTGTGAGAAGACATACAGGATAGCCAAAATCCTTATTCACTAATCAGGATTTTCATCTGGTCAGCTTTCTCTTATTATGTGTCTGTACAGCACCTAGCACATGGAACTCTAATCTTGATTTGAGCCTATAGGCAGCACCACAATATAAACAAGTATTACCAATACAAATAATAATAAAGCCTGACCTTATGAGATAACCAGATCAATTTCCAGACTGATCTGGAGCAGAGTGGATTTTATTTGAACAGAAATTCTCACACTTTTGAGGTCTGTCAATAATCAGTTGGCATGGCAGCATATTGGGAAGAGTTTTAGTGCTGAATATAGAAAGCAACAAAGAAATCATTTTCAGTTTTTAATAAATCAATGAAGAACTAAAGCTCCTTAACACTAACTGGATAATGCATTCTTCTTCACAATTTGTGTTTAAGCTGTTATGTAGTGTATGGGGACTGATAGTCCTGTTCCATTAGGGCTCAGCACTGAACACAAGTAAGCATATAAATTGTACTTTTAGCAATAGAAGTGTAATGGAATGAGTGAAGTTATTCATGTGCATGTTTGCAGGATTGGGACTGTACTCCCTATACCTGTAAAGTACATAGAAACTCACAAAAAGGGCATGCCTACACTATGAAATTAGGTCAAATTTATCTAAGTCAACATTTAGCCTCTGATTTTACACAGTTGATGCTGCATGTCCGCATTATGCACATTGTGTCGGCGGAGCACATCCCCCCTACCATGGCTAGTATTGACTCACAGAGTGATGCACTGTGGGCAGCTATCCCACAGAATCCTGGAATTCTGGGTTGGGCTCCTGGTGGGCCAAAATATTTCTGCGAGTTGTTCTGGATACATGGATTGTCAGCCTCCCATGATGCACTTGCCTCCTCGCTCCTTCTGTCCCTGAAAGCAGCGGCAAACAATCATGTTCGTGCCTAAGCCGGGGTTACTCATGCAGATGCCATCGCATGGCAAGCATGGGCTCTGCTCAACTGTACAAATCTGTGAGTGTCGCAAACACCTCACACATCATCCTGTGGTATTTACAGAGCCTAGCCAGGAACTGCCGCGCGGAAGAATGTGATCCCATGCTAGTAGTCACGCTGGAAACCATGGAATGGAGCAATTTGCACATGCTGGTGGCAGCAGCCGGGCTTGTTGACCTGGTGGAATGCTGTTTCTGGGCCCGGGTCCACAGACTGGTGGGACTGCATCGTTATGCACGTATGGGATGAGGAGCAGTGGCTGCATAACTTTTGAATGCGTAAAGCTGCTTTCATGGAACTTTAGAAATTGCTTTCCCCAGTCCTGAAGTGTGTAAATACCAACATGAGAGTTGAGAAGTGAGTGGCAATAGCCCTGTGGAAGGTTGCAACGCCAGATTGCTACCGGTCAGTTGGGAATCAGTTTGGAGAGGTTAAATCTACCGTGGGGGCTGTTCTGATCCAAGTAGCCAGGGCAATCAATTCACTTCTGCTAAGAAGGGTAGTGACTCTGGGCAACCTACAGGACATAGTGGATGGCTTTGCTGTGATGGAATTCCCTAACTACAGTGGGACGATAGATGGAATGCACATCCCTATCTTTGCACCAGACCACCTTGCGAAAGACTACATAAACCACCAGGGGTATTTCTCAATGGTGTTGCAAGTGCAAGTGGATCACAAGGGCCATTTCATCAACATCAACGTGGGATGGCCGGGAAAGGTACATGACACACGCATCTTTAGGAACTCCGGTCTGTTTAGAAAGCTGCAAGAAGGAACTTTCTTTCCAGACCTGAAAATTACCATTGGTGATGTTGAAATGCCAATAGTTACTCCTTGCTCCCATGGCTCATGAAGTTGTACACAGGCAGCCTGGACAGCAGTAAGGAGCAGTTCAATCAGGCTGAGCAAGTGCAGAATGGTGGTAGAATGTGCCTTTGGATGTTTAAAGAGGGACTGGCATAGTTTACTCACCAGTTTAGACCTTAGTGAAAGCAATATAAGTGAATAAAGAGCCTCTAGTCCTCAATTCATGCATTTTTATTATGCTAACAAACACTGAACAGAGACAGCAATGAATAACAACTCAGGTCTAAGGGCCTGCTAACACAGGTTAGGAGGGGCAAGGACATGTACCTTACTACAATTCCACTGACTAGCAGTCAAAGCTGTGGGAATGAGAGCCTTCTGCTCCATGAACCATCCCCTGGAGTTTAGTTTAAGGGATAATGAAGCTCCTCCCCTCCCCCCCACATTCTAGGACATCTGGAAGAGGAGGATATGAGACTTGGTGAGGAGGGCAGCTGGTCCATCACTGGGTGTAACGGGACTCTACGGTCTAGCTGCCTTTCCTGCATTTCAACCTGACGCCTCAACATGTCTATTTGCTCCCCGATAAGCCACAACATCTCCTTTTGCATGTTACACTCTTTTTCCCTGCATGCTTTTCTGCCTTCTTGGTCGGTGTGCATGCTCTCTGGTGGTGGAAGCCTCCATGCTTTCAGCTGGGCCCTGTCAGTCTTGGAGGAATGCATCAAATCACAGAACATGTCTTCCCTTGTCCGCTTTTTTTGCCTTTTAATCTGGGACAGCCTTTGTGGTAGTGTGGAGGAAGCATCCACAGACAAGGTTGCAGCTGCAGGGAAAAACATATATTGTTGAAAACAGAAGGTTAACTCTTGCAATGAATGAACTACTTCACAGCAGTAAATACATTCCCTGCGGTGCACAGCCACATTTTGTCATTTAAAAGATGCGCCTACCATAAGGTACAACACATGGCAGAGTGCTGGGCAGCAGATTTTGGTTTGCAGGCAGGCACAGTGAGCACACAAGAAAAGATAGACGGTGTCAGGGCACACCCAGGGACATTTTTTGGTGGGGAAACTATTGGCACATAAACAGGCTTTTCCAGGGAGCACCCTTTGCGTAGCTAGGCTGGCCGCCAACTGTATCCCAATTGTTTACCTCAGATTAAACATTAACCACAATTGCATTTAACCCCTGTAGTGTGATTACAACGGTGCACTCACCAGAGGTGAGTGCACCGTTGTAATCACACTCCCCCCATCACAATCCTGCACCAGTGGGTTGTAGGAGGGGATTGGCTCCAGAGTTAGGAAAAGGTCCTGGCTGTTGGGGAGAATGGATCCTCCGCTTTCCTGCTGTGCATTCTACTCCTTCTCCTCTTCCTCATCAACAATGTCCTCCTCGTTGTTGTTTGTGGCTGCCTGGGGCCCCGGGGAGGTATCCATGGAGAGTGTTGGGGTCCTGGTGGGGTCCCTGCCTAGAATGGCATGCAGCTGCTCATAGAAGCGGCATGTCTGCAGCTCAGAACCAGAGCGACTGTTTGCCTCCCTTGTCTTCTCGTACGCTTGCCTGAGCTCCTTTATTTTCACACAGCACTGCTATGTGTCCCTGGTGTAGCCTCTGTCCCCCATGTCCTGTGCAATTTTGGCATAGATGTCAGCATTTCTTCTGCTGGTTTGGAGCTCTGCCTGCACAGATTCTTCTCCCCACACAGCAATCAGATCCAGGGTCTCCTGTATGCGCCATGCTGAAGCACGTTTGCGGCCCTGGGCAGGAATGATCAGCTGTGCTGGTGAGCTCTCCACGCTGATCAAACAGTAAATGAAATTCAAAAGTTCCTGGGGCTTTTCCTGTGTACCTGAATGAAGCGCAGAGGAGTTGAAACTGCTGTCTAGAGCGGCCATGTTGGAGCACTCTGGGACACCTCCCAGAGGCCAAACCCATCAAATTACACAGTGTTGTGTCTACATTACCCCTAATTCGACCCAGGAAGGTTGAATCTAGCATTACTCCTCTCGCCAAGGTGGAGTACAGGCATCGATTTTACAAGTCCTTTAGGTCAGAGGAAAGGGCTCGGTAGTGTAGACACAAACATTATAAATTTGACCTAATGTGGCATAAGTTGATCTAACGCTGTAGTGTAGACCAGGCCAAAGTGTTCTAAGATTTAAAATAGCTTCCCACTTTTATAATACCAGACTTTAATGTTTTTTGGATGCTGAATGAGTTAAATGCTAATAGATACTGCTATAAAGTATACCTTTATTGTTTCAAAGCTGACATAGAATAGGGCTGAGTTGAAATATCTTTAGGGAGCTTTCGTTGATGTTCATAGGTTGTTAACTTTCTTTGTCACTCAAAATTTTTCCAAGACATTAATAGCCTCTGGAAATGAAAATATTTAAAATAACTTGCAAATCACATTTTCTAGTTTTTGCACATAATACATCTTTTCAGTTGGACTTTGTTTCTAATTCATTTGCTTATTGTGGAGTTTTAGCTAATTGAGTTTGGGCTAAAGCCAGGATCTGATGATGTATTTTTAGCTATGAGAAAAGGCAAATAATAAATGTCATTGTCACTAACATAATAGGAAATATGATGTCACTAATGGTCATAAATTAGACCCTTACTATTGACTAGTAAAACCTCTTTGTCAAAGGAACAAGAAGTGGGGAGTCCTGTTCTAACAAGCTTTTAGAAAACTCTTCCCAGTAGCTAACAGGAAAAATATAGTCTCACAATTTGTCTTGCAAGCTTGTCATCTCTTGGTATAGAACATCATGAAAATTTTGCAACATTTCATTTTTGTGATGCCTTTTAATAGGACTATTTAAAATAATTACAAAATTTAAAATTTGCTTGCTTTCAAAACAAGGGGGAGGTGTTTCTTTCAGATCACATCTGGAAATGAGACAAGATATTTCAAAAAGACAGAAAATGGTCTCTTATTTTCAGGCAAAAGACAGCTTAGTTTATGAAATTTTTCGGCTGATCCTATTGAAAAAAATCACAAAAAATAAAATAAAAATTCATATTTAAAATGTGCATATTGATCAGAACAGCTCAGATCTCTGTGAATCTTAACAGAGCAAGAAGTGTCTCATTAAAGTGTCCAAACCTATTTATCTTCTATGAAGCTTCCAATGGAGGATTCTAGAGGTAGACCCAAACAAAATCCTGGCTCCAAACAACCCAGAACATTATCAAAGTTTGTATTCAGATCTGAATTTTCTGGTTCAGACACATTTTAAATATTTTCCAATGTTGTAGCCAGTTTAGTTATTTTCAAATGTCTGAAGTGATTGGACGCCGCTTGGAGATCACCACATCTATTTCATCTTATTAAATAGATTTATTTATGCGATTATTATATTTGGGCAAAAATAATTTGATATATTCTGAATATTGCTTGATGGATCAAATGTAGCCCTTCTGTAAGCAGACAAGTCTATTGAAGCCAGTTGATTTACACCAGTGAGTTAAAATACTTTTCAAGAATACAGTGAGACTTCATTCTGATAAGAAAATGTTTATTATTAGGGATAAAATAGACATGATATAAGTTGCATCACGTTCCCTCAACCATGACTTGTTACTTCCATTGGGAATAGTAACTGGAACTGTGACAGTATTGTCACCATCGTCAGTGATGGACTACCAATATATATATAGTAACTGGAAAAGTCCATGAAATTTTGCGATGGGCATCAAAAATGGTAATTTATTTCTGTTGATAAAACTTTATGTATTCATACATCTAACTCAGACGTGTTTCCCACCACTGGATTAAATGACAGAGAGCTCCTGCATCAGTGAAGCCAATGAGAATTTGCACAACATCTTAGGATCAGGCCCCGTAATCGAGACTGACCTCCAAATTAAAAGTGCAGTGGTCACAGACTATTTCTTCCATTTGGAAAGATTTTTACCAGTTGGATAGAGATTTTCTATACCTGCTGAGGGAGATGGTAGAACTAATACTTTGTCAAAATGGAAGAAAATTTCAGTGCAACTATTGTATTTAATAGTAAATTCTGTATTCATGCAATAACTCTTTGGGAATTTTCCATTGGCAAATGGGGGGCTGTTTCTTAGCTATCTGTTACTTTTACTCTTAGTCAGCAAACTACATCAGTAAAATATTTAGGAAACAAACAGTCTACAGATATGACAGCAAATATTACCAACACATTCATGCGATTGCTATAGGGCATGATGCATCACACACTATTGCATACTTCACTCTTATTTATAGCTCATTTCATCCTCATATGTCAACATGATCATTTTATCAATGGAAAAGAAGTTATGTTAGATTTTTAAAAGCCTGATATTAGAACTACTTCAAGAAAAAATAAGGAACCAAAGCCCGGAGCACTTGCACATGTCAATGAGACTAGCATTTGTGCTTAGCACAATTAAGCTCTAATCAGGATTGGGGCCTTTGAGCACTACTGTAATACAAATAAGTATTAATAATAATAGTTACAAGTGAGGCCTATTCAGGTAAAAGAGTCAGGGCTAGGCCCAAGAAAAGTCATCACTTGGTTGTATTGGAATTGGTTTGAATCAGGGATATACCTTGCCTGTTCTCTTTGAAAGTCATTTGGCCAAATACATATTAAGTGTTCATCAGAACATGGGAAGAATTTTCACATCTCTCAAAAAATATTTTTATTTCTGCCCCACCCTCCTGCCATCTCTGATGAATGTGCAATAGGAATTATAGACACAGTTTTGTTCTTCCGTGAATTTTTTTGCCTATCATATTCACTGTATGTCAATGGGAATCCATTCTTTAAGAAACAACATAGTTGAACTACACCTTGTAAATCTGAGAGGTTAAAAGCCTTCAGAGCAATCAGCAGAAATGTACTTTTGCCAATTTGGTACAAATCCCTCTTTTCCCTCCTAGCCAAAAGGCTTATCACCAGTTAAAACTTTTTTCTTTACTCTCTTTTCACTACCTTGGGGATGGGACATGCTTCCTCCAACACTCCAAGGCCAAAGCTCTGTTCATCTAGAGGTCCTACTCTGAACTGAACTTGAGGGTAGCTGCTCCAGTTTCCAAGATCCTTAGAACCACTTCATGGTTGCCATGGAAATACTAAGAGATCATGTTTAAAATTTCTGCACCAGATCTTCTTCACAGAATAGTCAAAATAAATTCCCTTTGTCAAAGTATATTATGTCTTGTAGTTCTCCCTAACTTCACTAACCCTCTTACCTTCCCCAAATAATACAACACACTTTTTAGCAAGGCCAACAAAAACAAAATCCTTGTTCCCCAGTTCATTACTCCAGTTTTACAACAGTGCAACACCCTTGAGCACTTGGAGTAATATTAGTTATCAGATCCACAAGGGTTGGGAAATCTTTAAGATGTCAACAAAAGGTACAATTTCAAAACACCATAACTTTGAAATTCCTTTTCTGATTTCTAATAATCCTTTACAGAAAAGCAATATCTTGGAATGAGATATGGCATGAGAAATTTCAGAAGGAGCACTTTTTTTTGTGGGGGCGGGGATACGGAGGGAGATGGTGGTTACAGATAATGAAGCAAGCTTTTCATTAACTATGATGTGGCTACTGCTGCTCCATAATAAGAGCTATGCTTACTATTTTCTACTTTTGTAAAGGCTCACGTGAGTTTTTAGGGCAATACCAAGAAACAAGAACTACACAGAAGTGAATCTTGACTTTCCAACAAAAAAACAGGAGCATTCTATAATTTTAGAAAAGACTGGACTGGATTTTGAGGCGCTATCCGTGAAGGAAGACATGAATCCTTAGGAATGTATCCATAAATTACATGGCACATCTGAGGATGGGAGCATATGACAGCTATGCAGATCAGGGAGATTTAGCAGTAGGGGCATCTGGGAAAGTTTTAGCAAATGCAGGGTGGTTATTTAGTTCCCCCCCCACCCTCCTATTTCCCTCACTTGTATAGCTGGGGAATGATAATAGTTTAATTGACTAGAAAGGGGACAGATAAAATTGTGGCAGTTGAAAGCGTGGTTTTGGTACCCCATAATTTATCCTTCTAGGTAGTGATGAAGAGGCAGAGTCAGCTACCAAATAATTGATAGCTACTTGAATGTCCTGTCAACAACTAGACGTTCCCAAAAGTACAGACTCCACCCCTCTGTAACTATCCACATCTATAGCAGCCACTTGGCTAGGGATACCTCATAAATATGCATTGAAGTATTGGTTGGCTTTAAAACCTTGTCAGTGTTCAAGGGGAGTATGATGCCTGCTCTTAGAAGAAGCTGGACCTGATTCTGTTGGCCACAGCACAGTGAAAGATGAGCAAACAGCAACGGAATATGGAAAATTTCACCGGATGTACCATAGCATGGGCAAACAGCTCTTCTGGAATAAAAACAAATAGACACATTCAGCCAATCTGGAGAGAAGGATGATCTTCAAGGTAAAGGTACTGGAGCCGGGACTCAAAAAACCTGAGTTCTAGTTTTGGCTCTGTGTAGAAGATGTACAAGCACCAATAGTGCTCAAGATAAACTGCTCAAGATAGTTAAGACCAAAGCAGACTGTGAAGAACTTCAAAAAGATTTCACAAAACTAAGTGATTGGGCAACAAAATGACAAATGAAATGTAATGTGGATAAATGTAAAGTAATGCACATTGGAAAAAATAACCTCAACTATACATACAATATGATGGGGGCTAATTTAGCTACAACTAATCAGGAGAAAGATCTTGGTGTCATTGTGGATAGTTCTCTGAAGATGTCCACGCAGTGTGCAGTGGCAGTCAAAAAAGCAAACAGGATGTTAGAAATCATTAAAAAAGGGATAGATAATAAGACAGAGAATATCTTATTGCCCTTATATAAATCCATGGTATGCTCACATCTTGAATACTGTGTACAGATGTGGTCCCCTCTTTTCAAAAAAGATATACTGGCATTGGAAAAGGTTCAGAAAAGGGCAACTATAATGATTAGGGGGTTGGAACGGATCCCATATGAGAAAAAATTAAAGAGACTAGGACTTTTCAGCTTGGAAAAGAGGAGACTAAGAGGGGATATGATAGAGGTATATAAAATCATGAGTGGTGTAGAGAAAGTGAATAAGGAAAAGTTATTTACTTGTTCCCATAATATAAGAACTAAGGGCCACCAAATGAAATTAATGGGCAGCAGGTTTAAAACAAATAAAAGGAAGTTCTTCTTCACTCAGCGCACAGCCAACCTGTGGAACTTCTTGCCTGAGGAGGTTGTGAAGGCTAGGACTATAGCAAGGTTTAAAAGAGAACTGGATAAATTCATGGAGGTTAAGTCCATTAATGGATATTAATAAATGGATATTAGCCAGGATGGGTAAGGAATGGCATCCCTAGCCTCTGTTTGTCAGAGGGTGGAGATGGATGGCAGGAGAGAGATCACTTGATCATTACCTGTTAGGTTCACTCCCTCTGGGACACCTGGCATTGGCCACTGTTGGAAGACAGGATACGGGGCTGGATGGACCTTTGGTCTGACCCAGTATGGTTGTTCTTGGATATTATCTTGGATGTTATCTTGGATAATTATGAGTAAATTGCTGCTGATGGGGTCACACACTTGTTATGCTCAATTTCATGCTCATAGAAGATAGTTGTTCCTCATCCATGCAGAACTTACATTTCATTTATTACACTAAATCTGTACACAGGCATCATAAAACAAATGGCACTGAACGCTTTCTGGCCACTGCATCATACAGCAAGATATATGCTCAGACGAATCTTGTGGATTTTCAAAAAAATTGGAAAGCATTTAAAGAATGATTGCTCCAGATCCCTACACCACCTCAGATTTATATTGGTACCTATCATACTGCATGTAACTAAAGTGAGGCATGTTTTTTTTTAAGGGGTTAAAGCCCAATGCCATTCATTACATGTGCAATTTGCATTCAAAATTTGTTTCTTTAAGATGAATTATAGGTAGAGATCAGAGAAATTTCAAGACTTGATTTCCCTCTATGGTCAGGTAATTAGAGACACAGGTTTACAGGTTTGTTCCTGCAAGGCACAAAAATTACGTGTGTATATTTTTCAGATGCAAACAGCGCTAACAAATGGAACCTCACCTTGGAAAACATGTCCTATTATAGTAATGTACCTTTATAAAATCTCTTTTTCATTACATCTCAAGTCTTAGCATTTCTGACAGGGACTAAGAAGTTAAGAGATCCTGCAGAGCTAGCACTGATTAGCGGGGGGGGGGGGGGGGGAGTGGGGGGAAGGGGGAGAAGCCTTTTAGAAAGTACCAGTGCTTTTGTTAAGAAAGTGACAATATTTGAACTTTTCTCTCTTTTTCCCCCCTTGATGGTTGCTAAGAAAAAAAAAAACATTTCAGGCCTATAAGCTATGCCATACAAAAATACTAAATTGTTCATCCTACTTTGTGTCAGCAACTGCCTATGAAAATTGTCTCAGAAGTGTTATTACAGTCAAGATATGTTAGAAAGACATTAAGTATTGACCCTGTCTGTCTCTTTGCACTTGGTCATTGACTGACCTCCAAGCTCTGAACAGCCAGACCGTTTCTATACTTGTTTATACTGGAATCGCTTTCCATAACAAGGTACAGCTTGACATCAGGAATCACCTCCACTCTTGCAAGATACAGAGGACATTTGGATAACTGAGAATAGCTAAACATTAATAAATGGAAAATAGGCTGCTGTATTACAGTCTACAGGAGTGAAAATCACACGTTTCTAATGGACTATCATTTCAAAATGCTTTCCTGGAATATAAAGCAAAAGTTGTACCAAAACCAAGAATTGTACAAAAGGTATGTAGTTTCAGTTTCAGATTTTGGTTAATCAAGGAGTTTACCCATCCAAAAAATTAAAACTATTTAGTAGCATCACAAAACTGTTCATATATCTTTAAGCGAAATTATATTTTGTTTCTAAAGCACAATCTGTGTAAATAGTGCTGGGCATCAAGCTGTACCTCTTTAACTATAGATAAAGCACTACAACTCCCATAATATGGGCACAGTTCTAGTGGCTTAAAGGTATTTTACACAGGTATTGCTTACTCCTCTTCCCATACAGCAATTTTCTACACAGCAGAAGTGTAGAAGGTTGCCTTGCAGTTGTGTGCTTAATCAGCGAGGCCTGCACAACTCCTGTCAGTGCAGCTCTGTCATGGAGGCAGGGTCAAAGCAGGACCCAGCCAAGGAAGAATGGACATGGTAGATAGATCCACATAGCAATCAACATAGCAATCACTATCCATCTTCCACCTCCACACAGCTGGTGAACTCATGCTCCTTTCCATGCCTTCTGAGAATCCAAGTCACTTGGATTATGTCCTAGAATCCAGGATTTGGATGTTAGTTTATACGTTACCCGTAACAGTCCTGTCTGTTCTGTATATAAAAACAAAGATACTATTTTTTATTTAGATAACATTTTTCAACTCAAGGTACATACAGCATCACTGAACCACAGCAATCTCTGGAGCAGGGCTGGTGGCTAGCACTGCAGAGTAGTTTTGGGAAGAGAAATAGCGCTCAGAAATACCAGGGATAATACTTACTTTACAAAGAAAAAAATATATCTAATGTCTATGCAAATCATAGCAATTTTGAAGAGAAAGGATGGGTTAGTGGTTTCTGTGCTACCTGGTACTCAGGATACAGGGGGGTCAATTCTCTGCTCTGTTACAAATGTCCTGTGTGACCTTGCACAAGTCACTTACGGTAGGTCTACACGGCAGCTGAGGGCAAACCTCCCATTCTGGGTAGACAGACTCATGCTAGCAGGACTTGAGCTTTCACCCATGAGGTGCTAAAAGCTCGCAAGCCCATCTGACCCCCTAGGCTTGAAAGCCTCAGCCCTGGCCTGAGCCACAATGTCTGCACTGCTATTTTTTGCATGCTAGCTCTAGCCCTGCTAGGACAAGTCTGTCTACTGGCAGATAAGAGGCATGCTCACAGATGCAGTGTAGATATAACTTTAGGACCAGATTTTCAAAGGTATTTAGGCTCCTAAAGATGCGGACAAACAGCTAATGGGGTTTTCAAAAGCACCTAGGAGCCTAACTCTCATTGAAAATCCCACTGACACCTGTCTGTATCTTTAGGCACCTTTAAAAATCTGGTCGTTTATCTCTGTGTCTCATTTTTCTGTGCTGGGGTATACAAATCCCACAGTGGACAACAAGGGGTTAAGAAGCCGCTCTGGGCACAGCCAGCACCACCCTAGGACACCTGCAAGACATGCACAGGTTTGAGGAGAAGTTTGAAAGGGAAGCAGATCTGCTCAGGTACTATGGAAGTAGGGACCATATTAGTACCATAGGTATTTCATCTTTCATCCAAAAGACATCTCAATGCAAGAAAATGCACGATATTCAATAAGCTATATTGAAAAGAATGAAGAGCTGAGTCAACCTGGCTAGGCTATGAATTTGTAGTCATAGGGAGTCTACAAAGATCAGACTTGATATTTATGGAATAGAATGCTGAACCATCCCCTCTCAGATGGGATCAGGGAAACATTGTATATATGCTTCCAGGGTGGATTAAAAATACAAAGACAAACAGAAATGGCAGCTATAAAAGCACTTCATTATGCTGATAAGATGCTGTTTTCCTCTGCTTGTTGTTGCTGAGGCTACATTTTTGTCTTCTTATCAGCAGAGCATAATAGATAGCAAGTTTTTCTCCTGTTCCCCAATTAGTGACATATATGTTCTTCCGGTGGACAACTCTAAGAAGAGCACCCTTCTCCTTGACATCACTGCAGTAGTACAACATAAGTGCAGTCTAAGTGAATGTTTGCACCATGGAGACTATACTAGCATAGCTATGTCAGATGCAGACTAGATGTAGGTGTAGACATAGGCACAGGAAGTAGGGGTGCGGTGGGGTGCTTCAGCATCCTCAGGTTTCATGCCTAGCATCCTGGCCACCGATCCCACACTCCTGCTGTCCAGGGTCCCGGCCGCTGGCTCTGCGCCCCTGCCACCTGGGGTCCCGGCCGCCAGCCAGCTGCTGCCACAGGGTCCTGGCAGCTGGCTCCACTGCTTCTGGCATTCTGAAGCAGCCTTGGCCCATGTGTTGCTGTTTATTGCAATGCTGCTCACAGAACTCTTAGCAGGGTTGTTGGAAAAATCTCCTATTGCAGGGAAAGAAATAAGGCCACCCGCCGTCCCTAGAAATGTTTGGGAGAGTATTGCAAAGTTTCTCCATGAAAGTTTTGAGATTGCTCAAGCAGATAAAAGGGACATCCTCGTCAGATGAACAAAGCATTCTGCATTGGGAGAATTGTAGTTCCTCCCCTGTTTAGCCCCACAAGCCAAAGAATTGAAAAGCAGATGCTGCTTCTATCTCTTTCTTCTACCTCTCTCTGAGTGCAGGATTCTACTCTGGTATGAACTGTAATGCAGACTGCCAAACTATTTTTTTTAAATTGCGTAAGCAATCAAAAATTAGTGCTATTGTTATCTAAACACAGAGATGGGATGGGAATTGTTATTAAATGGGGAAGAAGGGTGGGGAGGAGCGGAAGGTTTGGGACAACAAAAAGGTAAAACATTTGTATATGGAATAATGCATGTACACACCTGAACTCCCTTCACCTTCATTAGCAGACTCATCTGTGCTCACCTGGCAGGACTGGTTTGACTCTGGTGGAGTTTCAAAAAGCTCCTGGCTTGCTGAATGGTTTGCATCTCCCTCCAGTCCCCTTACCCACTGTATACTGCAGAGGTCTCCACATCAGACTTGTAGAAATGCGTACAGTCATATACAGGATGATGGTGGAGTCCACACCAAGTATGGCAGGTAGTTCATTGTAGAAGTGGCCAGTCTGTGGGGTGGGCCAGATTTGTTTTTGGCTTCCCTTTGCCTTCTGTCAAAGTTCCTTTGCTTTCATGCAGCGCTGCTGCTCATCCCTGTCATGCCCCCTTTCAACATCCTCTGTGCCCTATGCGCATAGAGGTCTATACCTTTTTTGGTGTTCCTTAGTTGTGTTTGTCACTATCTTCTCCCCACAGGCCAATAAGATTCATGGCTTCTTTCCTGCTCCAGGCGGGAGTAGCTCTCTGTGTGTGGAGCTAACACAATCAGTTCCTCACAAAGGTGGGTTGGTTGGTGTGCACTCCAAGGTGGGCAATCATGAAAAGGCATTTCAAAAACACACTGCTGTTTTTAAGGGAGGTGGGTGGTGGGCTTCCAGTTTCTGTGACCTCTGGGAAGTGGAATTTGAAAGTGTGGCTGGAGCAGCCAGCATTGTGGGACAGCTGCAAGAGGACTTTTAGGGATGACACAGTTAATTCCGTGTTTATACTTGCACTGCATAGACTGATGTAGGTTGCCTGTGTCTCTGGGGAGGTGGTGTTATTGCATCACTGTAACAAGATGCTTATCTTGGCGAGAGACAAAATGAGGTGTAGATACATGCACAATGGTTGAAACAAGTCAATTTAGGTCAACTGAACTTTGTAGTGTTGACCAGGCCTAGGTTCCCCTTTGTATGAACTAAAGTTTTGAAAACTAAATTAATTAAATCTGGGTACATGAAAGTAGATCCCCATGTCCAACAAATCAGTGCTCAACAGAGGGCTTGAGGGTAGGTGGGAACAAAGGTGGTTGGGAAGCTTGAGTGGGGGTTTGGGTCCCTGCTTCACTAGTCTGAAATGGGAACAATATTTCAGATTCATACCTAAGAAGAGTTGATAGCTAACCTCTTAACTCACTGCCTACCCCTACCTACAATAGCCTTTAGTTCAGTAATAGAGACAGTGGCAAGATTTCAACTGGCAACATTGCATTAGTGACACATCTGGTATATGGGACAGCACTGGCAGTATTTATGGGCTTTACTTCATGTGCTGGATACTTTTCCGGGCAGCACCAAAGCACTTAGCAAGATTCAAGAACAAGAAACTGGAGTTTAAAGTAACATGGAGATCCAAGATTTTAAAGAAAAAAAAATCCTCTTTTTCCCCCTCTTACTTTATATTTACTTTTATTTTGAAGGAAAACACCAAAACAAATAACTTGATATATAGAGAATAGTTGAGGAAGACACCATATAACTAAAATAGTCATGGCAGGAGGCACTAGATAGCATTGTTCAATAGAGCCTTACAACTTTTTTCTTAGCATGGAAGCAGTGTACAGTCTTAGGAGTAATACTGGTAATTTTGTTGATAGCACTTTTTTTCAGGGGCGAGAGAGGGGACCTGTTGTACACAGCAAAAAATTTGCTCCTGCCTTAATCTCTCCAACTACTTGGGGCTTCCTTGGAACTGGGCCCTGGAGTTTGTGCTGAGATCCCAGAAAGAGTGATTTATTTGAGTGCCAACTACACATACTATATACAAAAAACCCAGGAGTATTTGTGGTACCTTAGAGACTAACAAATTTATTTGAGCATAAGTTTTCGTGGGCTACAGCCCACTTCATCGGATGCATAGAATGGAACATATACTAAGAAGATATATGTGTATATATATATATATATATATATATATATATATATATATATATATATATATGTGTATATACACATACATACATACATATATATACATACATACATACAGAGAACATGAAAAAGTGGAGTAAGAGGATAATTAATTAAGATGAGCTATTATCAGCAGGAGAAAAAAACTTTATAGTGATAATCAAGATGTTCCATTTAGACAGTTGACAAGAAGGTGTGAGGATACTTAACACGGGGAAATAGATTTAATATGTGTAATGACCCAGCCACTCCCAGTCTCTATTCAAACCCAAGTTAATGGTATCTAGTTTGCATATTAATTCAAGCTCAGCAGTTTCTTGTTGGAGTCTGCTTTTGAAGCTCTTCTGTTGCAAAATTGCCACCTTTAAGTCTGTTACTGAGGGGCTAGAGAGGTTGAAGTGTTCTCCTACTGGTTTTTGAATGTTATGATTCCTGATGTCAGATTTGTGTCCATTTAATCTTTTGCATAGAGACTGTCCAGTTTGGCCAATGTACATGGAAGATGGGCAATGCTGGCACATGATGGCATATATCACATTGGTAGATGTGCAGGTGAATGAGCCCTAGATGGCGTGGCTAATGTGATTAGGTCCTATGATGGTGTCACTTGAATAAATATGTGTATAGAGTTGGCATTGGGCTTTGTTGCAAATGCCTGGGTTCCTGGGTTAGTGGTTCCGTTGTGTGGTGTGTGGTTGCTGGTGAGTATTTGCTTCAGATTGGGGGGCTGTCTGTAAGCAAGGACTGACCTGTCTCCCAAGATCTGTGAGAGTGATGGGTCGTCCTTCAGGATAGGTTGTAGATCCTTGATGATGCGTTGGAGAGGTTTTAGTTGGGGGGCTGAAGGTGATGGCTAGTGGAGTTCTGTTGTTTTCTTTGTTGGGCTTGTCCTGTAGTAGGTGACTTCTGGGTACTCTTCTGGCTCTGTCAATCTGTTTTTTTCACTTCAGCAGGTGGGTATTGTAGTTTTAAGAATGTTTGATAGAGATCTTGTAAGTGTTTGTCTGTCTGAGGGATTGAGCAAATGATGTTGTATCTTAGAGCTTGGCTGTAGACAATGGATCATGTGGTATGTCCTTAATGGAAGCTGGAGGCATGAAGGTAAGTATAGCGGTTAGTAGTTTTCTGGTATAGGGTGGTGTTTAGGTGACCATTGCTTATTAGCCCAGTAGTGTCCAGGAAATAGACTGCTTGTGGGCTTGGTCTAGGCTGAGGTTGATGGTGGGATGGAATTTTTGAAATCATGGTGGAATTCCTCAAGGGCTTCTTTTCCAGGGTCCGGATGATGAAGATGTCATCAATGTAGCGCACGTAGAATAGGGGCACTAGGGGGTGAGAGCTAGGGAAGTGTTGTTCTAAGTCAGCCATAAAAATATTGGCATACTATGGGGCCATGCGGGTACCCATAGCAGTGCCGCTGACTTGAAGGTATATATCCTCACACCTTCTTGTCAACTGTCTAAATGGGCCATCTTGATTATCACTACAAAATTTTTTTCTCCTGCTGATAATAGTTCATCTTAATTAATTAGCCTTTTACTCCACTTTTTCATGATCTCTGTATGTATATATATATCTTCTTACTATATGTTCCATTCTATGCATCTGATGAAGTGGGCTGTAGCTCACGAAAGCTTATGCTCAAATAAATCTGTTAGTCTTTAAGGTGCCACAAGTACTCTTGTTCTTTTTGTGGATACAGACTCACACGGCTGCTACTCTGAATACTATATACAGTGTTGCAATACACTCTAAATAAAAAAAAGTTACACCAAGAAAATACCCAGACCCCATGTCACTGATTTCTTCTCTGCCAGGAAAAGAGACCGACCTTCAGGACTCTGATATCTGCTTACCATTCAGAGGGTCAATATTATATTAGTAACAGTTGATTTGTAGAAGTATTAAAGTTATAGTAGGAATGTATAGCTGATGCTGCATGTAAAAACACACAATCAGAGCAAACCAGAGGGACTTAGGCAAGTGCCTGCTAAGACCAAATTAAACAAACAAACAAACAAAAACACAGGAAGATGACTAATGCAAGATCTGAAGTTTGAAAGAATTACATGATATCTGATGGTCCTAAACAGAACAACACTTCTTCCAGTTATTCATCCCAGCTAGTGTCAGCTTTTCCATGATTTTCCCTTGGACAAATTGTATAACTAATCAGGAAAAGTGGGTGTGATTTCCGACCTGTAAATGCATGGAACTCCTTTCCTGTACTGATTCATAAGCCCACACCCCTTTCCTCCTTCAGATCTCTCCACAAGACCCATCTCCATTAAAAAAAAATAAACCTATTAATGGTGGCTTAATTGAGGAACAATTGGGGACACTTGATCCATTTATAATAAACAATTGGCAAATGTATATAAAATTGTATATATTTTGGTGTATTTTTCTCTCCACCTTGTCACATATTTTCTTAATTCCTGCTCCAGTAAGAAACAATGCAATAGTAGACTGTACAGAGTTCCTGGCAGCATCAGGACCTTTGATTGCAGTCTCTTAGGAGGAAGCATCATGTCTTTATATGCTTGCACAGTACCTATAGTAGCAAAATGTGGCCTCTGGACATTGCTATGTTATTAATATATTATTATTATTATTATTTATTATAAACTTGCTTTGACACTAGCATGGCTATATAGAACTATTTTCCTATAAATCAGATGAATCAGAACTTCCAAGTATCTATTAAAGCACACATTAAAGGTAAAATAAACGTCCTTAGGCATGAGTACATTGTAATGGTTATTTGGCAGATGTTCATGCCACCTTACTGAAACATAACCCTTAAAAGGCCATAGTAAATTATACTCTTACAGCAGAAAGTTAATTCAGGAGTTAGCTATTAATATCCAGGCCCTACAGAAAACTCCTAATCCACATCAGTGAAACAAGAACAGAAAAATTAGACACAGTTAGATACCTCGTTAGGACCCCTGTGTGCAGCATCAATCTATCAAGCATTCTTACTACTACAATACTCACTGCTGAAGTGAAGAAACAGATGGACAGAGCCAGAAGAGTACCAGAAGTCACCTACTACAGGACAGGCCCAACAAAGAAAATAACTAGCCATGACCTTCAACTAAAACCCCTCCAACACATCATCAAGGATCTACAATATATCCTGAAGGACGACCCATCACTCTCACAGATCTTGGGAGACGGTCCAGTCCTTGCTTACAGACAGCCCCCCAACCTGAAGCAAATACTCACCAGCAACCACACACCACACAACAAAACCACTAACCCAGGAACCTATCCTTGCAACAAAGCCCGTTGCAAACTGTATCCACATATCTATTCAGGGGACACCATCATAGGGCCTAATCTCATCAGCCACACTATCAGAGGCTTGTTCACCTGCACATCTACCAATGTGATATATGCCATCATTTGCCAGCAATGCCCCTCTGCCATGTACATTGGCCAAACTGGACAGTCTCTACGGAAAAGAATAAGTGGACACAAATCAGACATCAAGAATTATAACATTCAAAAGTCTGAGAACACTTTGATCTCTTTGGTCACTCGATTACAGACCTAAAAGTGAAAAGAAAAGGAGTACTTGTGGCACCTTAAGGTGCCACAAGTACTCCTTTTCTTTTTGCAAATACAGACTAACATGGCTGCTACTCTGAGACCTAAAAGTGGCAATTCTTCAACAAAAAAACTTCAAAAACAGATTCCAATGAGAGACTGCTGAATTGGAATTAATTTGCAAACTGGACACCATTAAATTAGGCTTGGATAAAGACTGGGAGTGGATGTGTCATTACACAAAGTAAAACTATTTCCCCATGTTTATTCCGCTCCCCCCCCGCCCTGCTGTTCCTCAGACGTTCTTGTCAACTGCTGGAAATGGCCCACCTTGATTATCACTACATAAGGTATTTTCCCCCTGCTCTCCTGCTGGTAATAGCTCACCTTACCTGATCACTCTTGTTACAGTGTGTACGGTAACACCCATTGTTTCATGTTCTCTATGTATATAAATCTCCCCACTGCATTTTCCACTGCATGCATCTGATGAAGTGAGCTGTAGCTCACAAAAGCTTATGCTCAATAAACTTTGTTAGTCTCTAAGGTGCCACAAGTATTCCTTTTCTTTTTTTGCGGATACAGACTAATACGGCTGCTACTCTGCAACACATCAATAAGTGTATTTTATCACTATTGTTGCTAAAGCAAGTACTCTCTAAGTTCATTTACGTGTTATGGTCAATGTTGAACTCAGATTTGTGTAAGAGTTCATCAAGTAGTCACTTATTGCTATGTGTCATTAACACTTTAGGAGATGAATCAACAGCAAGAAAGTTTACTTCCATTTACTCCCCCCTAACCCCCCGCCTGAAAGACAAGTTCTTGTTTAACTGGTACCAGGGTTCATCTTTTGCCTTTTTAATGGACTTGAATAGTTCTTGTCACCCTTCACATTATGTTTCAGTTCTTTGGTTACATTCAGTTTCCTCTTTGTCTTTCAGTCTTCATCAAGGTCCTGATTCATCAAAACACTTCAGCTTATGCCCTCTGCTAAATAGGGGTCCAAATGAGGAACAGAAGTTTTTGCAAAGTGGATGCTTCTTGAAAGGAATGACCCAGTTCTTAATTTATGCTGCGGCTTGCCAGGGCTGAGCCCCGGAACCTTTAAGCTTGGCAGTTCATAACCCAGGCACCTCTGGGCTTGCTGCATTAGTTATGAAAGTAAAAAAAAAAAAATGTCTTGAGCCATAGCACCTAATTGCTTGAGCCCCGGCACCTCTTTCATTACAAATTAGGCACTGGATGACTCCCTGATAAAGGAATACTGTTCTTCAGCCCAGGCCCAAAAGCTATATTTTTCTAGCTATATCTTCTACTTGAGACACTAAAGTTCAAGTTTTGCCCTTAATTACATATTAACCAGAGGATTATAAAATGTAGCTGAGAGCAGAATATAGCCCACTGATCTGACCCCTGTTACCATAGTATCTGAGCACCACACAATTTTTAATATATTTATCCTGGCACATCCACTGTCAGGAAAGTATTTATGGAAGTATTGTAATCCCCATTTTACAGTTGTGGAACTGAGGCACAGGGAGGTTAAGTGATTTGCCTGAGGTCACATAGTCAAAGAAGCTCCCTAACTTCTGAACATTCTTCTTAGTATCAGGGGCGGCTCTACCAATTTTGCTGCCCCAAGCAGCCGCTGTTGAATTGCCACCTCCGCAACAGCGGCGGTGCTGCCGCTGAATTGCTGCCATGCTTGGAAGAACGGCGGAGCTGCCGCCCAAAAGCCACCGTGGCAGGAAGAGCTGCGGAGCTGCCGCCGAATTGCTGCCACGGGACACGGACTGCCGCCCCTTTCTGAATGCCGCCCAAAGCACCTACTTAGTATAGTTATAAATAATTCTATTCTGTCATCCCAGAACCGGTGATGCTGAGGTAGCAGGGGATTCTTTACACCCAACTGGAGGGAAGAGCCATTGTTAATATTTTGCTGAAATACCTCTAAGAAGTTATGGCCTACTCCTGATGTTTTACAGAGGAGAAACTCCCACTAAACAGGCACAGAGTCCTTATTCCCACAAGCGATTTAGAGAATGACTCACTCCCGGATAAGTTAACATAGCGCCCCAGCTGTCACATCTCCAAGGAACAACAGTTGAATAATCATGCTGCTAGTAGGTTTTACAAATGCGCACCAATGATTTAATTGAAAACAAACATGTGTGATATTTAATGATTACTTTCCATGAACATGACCAGTATTTTGGTTCCACAGGCCAATTTTGTTCAACTATTTTCAGATAGTAGCATCTTTGTCTATGAAAAAGTTAGTAACTCCCAAAAGTGTGATAAACGTTATAAATGCTTATTCGCTCAATAACTCATACTAGAAAAAGTGTTCTTTCATTGTTATTTTCCTGTTCCTGATCCTGTCAGGGAGCAGATATAATACCACACAATATAAGTGACCAACCATTCCATCCATAGTTTATGAAAACAAATGTAAACCTATTTCCAAATAACAATCACATCCACAAATCAGGCACAGTCATTAACCATTCGTGAACAGAAAAAAAAGGGGGGGGAATTATTTTGGATAGCTTATTTGAAATGAATGGTTAACCTAGCTTTTGATATTATTTGAATTTTAGGTTGTTACTTAATTTCTGTTGTAAAGAATAGAGGAGCAAATTTGTCTAAGAATTTGTTCACAAAATTCTGATCTATTTTCTTTTAAGCAGCAGATGTACAGTAATTAAGGCCTGCTTTTTACAGACATGGAGCACCAGCACTTCTAACTGAAGTCAAGGGCCAAACCCTGCAAGGACCAAAACCTGTTCCTCATTCCTTGGAAGATCCTGAATTCACTTTAACTGAAGTCTGTACATAAGGCTCTGTGTCTGTGGCACATCACAGTTCTGCAAGTACTCGTTTCATCCCAGTAGAGAGGAAGCTTCCCATGAGCGAGCGGCAAGGCTGGTGAAGCTGTAACTATGCAGATCCATCAACTAGGTGCTACTTTGTGACCTCAGGAAAGGATTCAATTTCCCCACACCTGTGAGCCTTCCCAACACATAGGCCATATATCCGAGCAGCGTTTGGGGTCCAGTATTTGGCTGTAATAGTCTTGAACAACCATGGTGATTTTGTTTACTAATAAAGAACTTTTTTTAATAAAAGAAATGTTAAATTTAAGAAATGGATACTAAGATGGTGAAAAACACAGAAATATAACTAAAAGAAACAGTGCATATGTAATACTAACTTCAATCGGTTAAGCAGCTGGACATGCCATGATAGATGTTTATCATGCTGATCACAGTATCTTCATTACTTTGCTTTCTCCAGTCTTCGTCATATCCACCTTTTGTGTCTCTCATTTTCTATGTGAGTTAAAACAGATGAGAGACAGTGCCTAGAACAAGGGTCCTGGGGCCTCTAGGTGCTACACAACACAAATAATAATAATAGCTTATACACATCATGCTTCAATTTCCATTGTCCAGTTGGTCCACAGTTACTTTTGGACAACAAAAGTGGATTACAGTATAAGGAGTGGTCCACAGTACCATAGGGATGAGCCTATATATAATACATAAAGTAGTAATTAAGAGTGATACAGAGAGAGAAGAAATGCCACCATTTAATGGTTATTTCTGCACAAGAAGTTCCACTAGGTAGGCAAAAAAATATGGGTTTACTAATTCACCCCATGTACTATCATGACAGATGGCTTTGTCCAAATAGTTGGCTATGTAATAATTTGGTTGTTGGGTTTTCTGGATAGCTTTTCAGGAGCTCATTTTGTCTCCTATGTACCTCAAAAGGATAGATAGGAAGGAAAAACAGCAGTTGATGGCCTGAATCTCAGCTGAGGCTCTCACTACTCTTTGTCTTGTGGGCTGGTGAGTGACTTGTTACAGTTCCTGAAATCTCTGCCCTGCGGAAAAGAAATGTACTTAAATGGTATTGCTGCTATATTCATGAACTGTTTAGTACAAAACCCATAATAATGAAACTTGACGTGCACCAATTTATATATACAAATATTGTATAGCCATCCTTAAATCCCCCAGCTTTATTTCCCCATCACTTGAGGTGCAGCCAGCTCAGAGAAGGAGTATCAGTGACTTTCCATGAATTGTCATGTGTCATTCTCCTCCTAGAGTAAATCCCTTCTGAAATTCAGTCTTAATGAGCTCTCTCTGAGTCAGTCTTTCATATCAAATGAGCACTGAAGGAAATACTTTAAAAACTCAATAAAAGCAAGTGACCTTTTTATTTACCTATAAATAGAACCATTTCTCTCTCCATTTGGAAGTGCATGCCATTGACTACTTACCGTATTGTATGACATTTGATACCGAGGGACACTTAACATGTTTACTTCCTGCCATTCTCATTGTTCAGCTGGTGAAAAAAGTAAAGTTCACTTTTCCCCTTCAGTCACTTTACTGTTTATGTAGTTTAACAATTCAATTTTATATCATAGTGCCTTCCTTAAATCTTTTTCATACTTATAGCTAGCCCATCTGTAAGGCATATGTGTCCTGTGACTGTGTCTGTAAGGTATATGTGTAGTGGACCTGGAGGCACGTATCAAACTGCTGCATGCTGGGCCAAATCCTGAAGTACTTATTCAGTCAAAATTCTCTTTGAAGTCAACAGAAGTCTTGGATAAGGACTTCAAAACTGGGCTCTTTTACATGAGTCAGGTACTTCACTGGATGGTGAAGACTTTTTGCTCTATGAAATTTTCTGCTTTTAAATTATTCTGGGGCAGGAACATGCATGTCTCTATACAAAAGTCCTGCAAACCTGGAATGGAACAGCTCACTAGATGTCTTTCCTAAACTGTTTCTGAAGATAAACACCTTTCAGTTTTGCTGTATTTCAGAAAGAATGGAATAAACTTCTTGTCAAGCTTACACGGGGAGTTGAGTCAAAAAGGGAAATAGAGGTGGGAGTGGTTGAAGGGTGCTCCTCTCACCCAAGAAAAGAACATTTATGGAATTATTGTATGGAAGTATTGTATGGAAGTATTTAGCTGAAGCTAAACAAGAAAAACAGAATAAAAATGGAGCTTTCCTTCTTCACCATCCAGCTTTCTCCCTAATTGGAATACACTGACATTCTTAGGTAGACTTTTCTCACTGATGCCCATTTCTAGTACCTTTGGAAATTAAAGTGAAATGTCACATAAGTTCCAGCTTCCTGTTTATCAGTTTTGGTGTGATTTCTGCAATGGCAGTCAGAGTGCCCTTGTGGCAATGCAGTTGGAAATCCCCACTGGCTACCAAGTGAGGCAGACATATTTTCTAAGAGATAATGAAATGCCCAAAGTTTAAAAAAAATCAGCACCCATTTATTTCCAGCAGTTCTGGATTACCAGACTCCCTGGGACTTCACAGCCCCAAAAATTGACATGGAAAGCAAAACACTAATGTGTCTGCAAAATAACTAAACCCCCAGGTAATGTTCAGACCCATAACTCAGGCAATTTCCCCAGTGAGAGGGGAATCATCCTTCAGATGTTAAAGGGGAAAATTGACCGTCCTCTCACCTACATTGCTCCACCACCGTAGCTAACTGAACTTCCCCTAACAGATTTCACAAGTGTGGAAGAATTGCCTGACTCTGCATAAAGCAGGGTGAAATGTTTCAGTTGAACAGTGTATTTGCAGAAAAATGCCATTTCAGTCAACCTGCAAGTATTTGTGAAATGGACACAAATTCGCCAAATAATTTCAGCCAGAAACATATATATTCAGGCTAGATTCACAGAGTGGCCAGAAGAGAAGAAGATGGTGCTGTTAGTTGTCACAGTTCATGGGTTAACTGCACCTCTGACTCATCCATAGTCACCATGGTATCCCGTTATGTCTCAGGCCTCCTCTGTATCGGTGGGGACTCTTGTCTTTTCTCCCTTTAGTCTAGGGATTTAGGCTTGCAGTCCCACCGAAATTCACTGTTCTTAACCCAGCCATCTAACCCTACTCCTTAGTCCAGAGACTGCAGGTCTGCTCCCTCCTAGGGGCTAAGACAATGGTTACCAGTTTGTTTCATTCAACCTGAAATGGTATTTTTCGCTTCACTGAAATTTTTCGAGTTCAGTTTGACCAGTTTTTTCCCCATTATTTTTCATAACTGCTAGCAACCAAAAAAATCAGTTCTTCACCCAGCTTTACTCTGCACCCAACTTCCTTCTCCAGTCTCTTCTCAGAGTCCTTTGTACCCTGCTTTTCTCAGATTCCTTTTGCACCTGGGGAAGGCTACCAAGTTTTCCACCAAGTGCCTTATATTAATCAGATGCACAAATAAACGTCAAGGAAATAAAAATTGAATAACCCCATAGATTGCAACCCGAGGAAAAAAAGGACAGCCAGAGTATTCACCTGCTAAGTGGCTTTTACCTTTTTTTGTGAAAAATTGTGAAAAATGCCTGCTCTGAGCTTGGTTTTAAGAGACTGTTCCGTTCCATTAAAGGCATTTTTGAAAACCAAAGACTGAAATAGGTGCAACTAACTACAACCTAAAAGCCACCAAATGGTTGCTCCAGAAGCTTCTAATTAGCTCTTAGACTTGCATTCATACTGTAAATCACTAGGTCGTACAATACTTTTACTTGCAATATGGCTTTGCCATCATGAGACACCTTACTTAAAAGTTCTTCCAAATTCTGAATGGCTTATCAATGTATCACTCTCCTCTTTGTCCAGCTCCTTCACACTTCATTTAAAGGCATAATTAGAGCATGCTACTCCCTAAAGGTGCTTTGTTTTCCTCACAGATAGCTAACTGAGAAACATGTAAAGAATTCAGTTAGTAAATAATTCATGGACTACAGGTTTCTACATGAGCTAGTTCAAAACTTTCAAGTCTGGTACACAACAGCACAGAAATTGGAAAAACACAGGATACAGAAAAGGTTTAGAAGATATTATTGGATTCCTTTTCATAACCAACACAAAACAAGTGGAAAACTAGTAGTTCAAATTGCAAAGTAAATATTTGGTGGAAATAATAGTGCTGAAAGGTGTTCAGATCAGTGTACGTTGAAGTGGTAATCAATGTAAATGATTAGTTTTAAATAATCAGGAGGATTAAAAGAATATCAAGATTTTTTTCAGGAAAGATTGAATGCACCATTAGAAATCAATCTGCAATTGAAAAATATTGGAAAGTAAAATATAGACAATATTCATTATTGCTTAGTACCTTGAACATCATAAGATATTTATATTAACTGATTATGCACATTGTCCCACTAAATCAGCAATCAGGCAATCCCTATACTATTCTAAAATAATTCTTTAGTAATGAAAAGCAAAAAGGACTAAATTAATCCTAATGTAATTTTACTGACCACAGTGGAGTTGTGCCCACTTACACCAGGGCTGAACGTAGCCCCAAGTGTTCCCCTCTTTCAATGTAACTTTGTGGCTTCTTTGAGCCAACTTTAGAATTTTTAATACTTTGGGTTTTATTACCTAGTTAGGCTCCAGTCCAGCAAGGAATTGAAGCTTGTGCCTAACTTTAAAAATATTATTGGCCCCACATTTGAGTGTGACTATTTGCAAAGGTTTACTAGTCCTGCCTCAGTGCAGCAGGCTGGACTCAATGACTTTGAGGTCTCATCCAGCCTTACATTTCTATCTATGACTCTATAACCTTTATGCACACGATGCCAGTTAAAATCATGTTATATAGAGGAGCACTGTTCAGCTATTTTGCCGGTTTATGCTTAGGTGCACCAGGAGGTTTGTGGTTTGGGATTATTTTTGAGCAATGAGGTCTGTTTGAAAGTGGCCGAGTGTTCTCATTCGTCCTCTAAGCAAATGCAGCTGTTGAAATGCAGTAAAACTTTGCAGCATGTACCCCACCAGAGAGCACTACTATAAACCTGTGTCTTTTGGGGAACATTATTCGGTTACACCAACATTATTATCTTTATTATGTACTGATATGTGAATGTTTTTCCTCCCATTCTGTTCATGTCTCATTATGAATCCTCAGTTATTTCATTGAGGTATGCATAGAGAACTCTTAAATACAGCGTTTTTATTAAATACAGAATTATATGAAAAATACATTAAAAGGAAGTTAAGGTGATGAAGTCAAGCATTCAAAAGTTAAATGCCAGAACTAAGGTAGCTCATGCAGCCTTTTCCCCTTGTGTATATGCCTCATGTTACAGTCTTTAATAACAAGATTACATACTATTTTTTCCCCCCATAGGATAATGTCTTCTGAGATCTTAAGTTGCCAAATTCTAACAAATGTCTACTGAGCATGTATGAAGTGAGATTTTTCAGAAGTTCATAACTTGGCCAAATTTGGGCAGATTTTCTAGGAATAGTACATCCCTGGTACCAGGGCAACCAACTTCCCAAATTTTAAATCCTTACTCCAAAGCATGGAGGGAAGACAGCTTCTCAACTAAAATGTTAACACAAATTAACATGGTCAAAAGAATGTATTTTCAACCAACCTTATTCTGAGAAACAGATAAACTGTTTTTGCTGAAATTTTTTTCAGAAAACCTCAGCCAAAGGCAGATCCCTGGCATGGAAAATTTTAGCCCAAACAAAAAATTAAAAGTTTGATAAAGTTATAAACGACTAAAAATAATATGGGGAAAGTATCAGGCTACCTTAAATACAGGATCATCTATCTGCCCCACCTATAGTACAGTAAACAGAAAGAAACAGATCCAGCAGAGAGTAACAAATTTCACACCTCATCTATTGTGTTTGACCCTTTCCTAATAATTATATTAAGAAAACATAAAGCATCAAGGAAAAATATAGCTCTAATTTATTACACTTGGAAATATCTTTTAAAACTGAAAATCAGGCATATTCATATAACTTTGCAATAACCCTCCAGGTTTTCCAGGCTTGACAGAGCTTAAATCTGTGTGCCAATCAAACCATAAGTGTTTTCTCAACTACTTGCATTGTGGACATAACATAAACCTGAAAAAACAAATAGAGTACATGTTGTGACGGTTCTCTTTTTATTGATCTGATTTGCTAAGTAACAGAGCCCTGGAACATAGATTTTAAAGGGCTCTGAGTTTTCTTTGTTTTTCTGTCAAGACTCAGTGATCAGACAGCTGTTGTGCTGCATGTCTTATTCACATGATCATATCCTTAAATTCTGGGAATATAATAGTTGAATGAAAATATTAAAGGTGTAGCCCAGTGGGCTAGTTTGCCTTCATTATATTCACTGGTTTCAGAGTAGCAGCCGTGTTAGTCTGTATTCGCAAAAAGAAAAGGAGTACTTGTGGCACCTTACACATTGGTGCTGAGCTTAAATAATTCCTCTCCCTCTCCTATATTTATCCCTCTGATATATTTATAGAGAGCAATCATATCTCCCCTCAACCTTCTTTTAGTTAGGCTAAACAAGCCAAGCTCCTTAAGTCTCCTTTCATAAGACAAGTTTTCCATTCCTCGGATCATCCTAGTAGCCCTTCTCTGTACCTGCTCCAGTTTGAATTCATCCTTTTTAAACATGGGAGACCAGAACTGCACACAGTATTCTAGTTGAGGTCTCACCAGTGCCTTGTATAACGGTACTAAAACCTCCTTATCCCTACTGGAAATGCCTCTCCTGATGCATCCCAAAACCGCATTAGCTTTTTTCACAGCCATATCACATTGGCAGCTCATAGTCATCCTATGATCAACCAATACTCCAAGGTCCTTCTCCTCTTCCGTTACTTCTAATTGATGCGTCCCCAACTTATAACTAAAATTCTTGTTATTAATCCCTAAATGCATAACCTTACACTTCTCACTATTAAATTTCATCCTATTACTATTACTCCAGTTTACAAGGTCATCCAGATCCTCCTGTATAATATCCCGATCCTTCTCCGAATTGGCAATACCTCCCAGCTTTGTATCATCTGCAAACTTTATTAGCACACTCCCACTTTTTGTGCCAAGGTCAGTAACAAAAAGATTAAATAAGATTGGTCCCAAAACCGATCCCTGAGGAACTCCACTGGTAACCTCCCTCCAACAGTTCGCCTTTCAGTAGGACCCGTTGCAGTCTCCCCTTTAACCAATTCCTTATCCACCTTCTGATGTTCATATTGATCCCCATCTTCTCCAATTTAACTAATAATTCCCCATGTGGCACGGTATCAAATGCCTTACTGAAATCTAGGTAAATTAGATCCACTGCATTTCCTTTATCTAAAAAATCTGTTACTTTTTCAAAAAAGGAGATTAGATTGGTTTGGCACGATCTACCTTTTGTAAAACCATGTTGTATTTTGTCCCATTTACCATTGACTTCAATGTCCTTAACTAATCTCTCCTTCAAAATTTTTTCCAGGACCTTGCATACTACAGATGTCAAACTAACTGGCCTGTAGTTACCCGGATCACTTTTTTTTCCTTTCTTAAAAATAGGAACTATATTAGCAATTCTCCAATCATTCGGTACTATTCCTGAGTTTACAGATTCATTAAAAATTCTTGCTAATGGGCTTGCAATTTCAGGTGCCAATTCCTTTAATATTCTTGGATGAAGATTATCTGGGCCCCCCGATTTAGTCCCATTAAGCTGTTTCAGTTTCGCTTCTACCTCAGATATGGTAATATCTACCTCTATATCCTCCTTCCCATTTGTCATGCTACCATTATCCCCAAGATCCTCTTTAGCCTTATTAAAGACTGAGGCAAAGTATTTGTTTAGATATTGGGCCATGCCTAGATTATCTTTAACCTCCGCTCCATCCTCAGTGTTAAGCGGCCCCACTTCTTCCTTCTTAGTTTTCTTCTTATTTATATGGCTATAGAACCTTTTACTATTGGTTTTAATTCCCTTTGCAAGGTCCAACTCTACTCGACTTTTAGCCTCTCTCACTTTATCCCTACATCTTCTGACTTCAATTAGGTAGCTTTCCTTGCTGATCCCTCCCATCTTCCACTCCCTGTATGCTTTCTGCTTCTTCATAATCACCTCTCTAAGATGCTTGCTCATCCAGCTTGGTCTACAACTCCTTCCTATGAATTTTTTCCCCTTTCTTGGGATACAGGCTTCCGATAGCTTCTGCAGTTTTGATTTAAAGTAATCCCAGGCCTCCTCTACCTTTAGATCCATAAATTCTTCAGTCCAATCCACTTCCCTAACTAATTTCCTTAATTTTTGAAAGTCAGCCCTTTTGAAATCAAAAACCCTAGTTGCAGATTTATTTTTGTTAATCCTTCCATTTAGTTTGAACTGAATTAGCTCATGATCACTTGAGCCAAGATTGTCCCCTACAACCATTTCTTCTATGAGGTCCTCGCTACTCACCAAAATTAAATCTAAAATGGCATCCCCTCTAGTCGGTTCAGCAACTACTTGATGAAGGAATCTATCAGCTATCGCATCTAGGAAAATCTGAGCCCTATTATTATTACTAGCACTGGTCCTCCAGTCTATATCTGGGAAGTTAAAGTCTCCCATGATCACACAGTTTCCATTAGTATTTACTTGATTAAAGACATTAAAAAGGGCTCTATCCATATCCAAATTAGATCCCGGAGGTCTATAGCAAACCCCAAGCACTATCTTAGGAGAGGCTTTACTAGTTTTCTTCCCCAATGTAATTTTTGCCCAGATGGACTCTGTCTTATCCATTGCATCGCTTCTTATTTCTTTACATTCTAACTCATCGTTGATATACAATGCTACTCCACCACCTTTACCTTTGTTTCTGTCTTTCCTAAACAGCACATACCCTTCAATACCTGTAGTCCAGTCATGACTACTATTCCACCATGTTTCTGTTATCCCTATAATATCTGGTTTCACTTCCTGCACCAGTAGCTCTAGTTCCTCCATTTTGTTACCTAGACTCCTTGCATTGGTGTACAAACATCTTAATTTTTGCTGTTTGGCCTCGCTCACATTTTGTACCCTATTAGGCACAGTCATTCTACAGCCAGTATAACCTATTAGACTAGTATCCACACCGCCCTCGCTCCTTATATACATTCTCCTACCCATGGCTGTATCCTTTCTTACTTCATCTTCTTCCCTCTCAATGCTAAAATCTGGCGTGGAGATTTTCTGGACATCTCCCATCCATCTCCCCCCAATTCCTAGTTTAAAGCTCTCTTTATCAGTTGTGCCAGCCTCGATCCTAGAAGTCTATTTCCTTCCCTACTCAGATGAAGTCCATCCCGAGAGAACTGACCTCTGTCCGTGAATGCCTCCCAGTGGCCATACATCCCAAAGCCCTTCTTATAGCACCACTGCCTAAGCCATCTGTTGACAGTCATAATCTTGTCAGACCTCTGTTGCCCTTCTCTAGGAACAGGAAGGATCCCGCTAAAGATCACCTGAGCCTCAATTTCCTTAAGCGTCTTCCCCAGCCTAGCATAGTCTCCCTTGATACTTTCCAGCGAGAATCTGGCTGTATCATTTGTTCCCACATGAAGGATAATTAGGGGATTCTTTCCCGCTCCCTTGAGGATCCTTTTCAACCTCAGGTCTACATCCCGTATCTTAGCACCCGGAAGACAGCACACCCTTCTATTCTCAGGATCAGCTCTAGTTACAGGCCTGTCTATTCTTCTCAATAAAGAGTCCCCGATCACATAGACCTGCCTTTTCCTGGTGACAGTGCTATTCTCCAGTCTCTCCCCTGTTCCCTCTGGCTGCAAGTTCTTTCCATTCCTATTTTCCCTTACAATCCTCTTCAACCCATCCTGTATCCTCCTGGGGCTCATATTTGGTGTAGTCTCCCTTGACTCTTCCCCTTTTTCTATAGGGCTAGCCTCTCTTCTCTTCTTCCTTACCCTTCCACCTTCAGCGACTACCTGCTGAGCCCCTTCTTCATTTTCCAACTCTGCAAACCTGTTCCTAAGCTCTATTTCTCCTTCACTAGCCCATCTTTTTCTCTGCCTGGTTCTTTGAGTCACATGTTTCCACTGACCACTTTCCTCATCCAGTCTCCCCTCAAAATTCCCCAGCCCTGCTTCCATCTGCGAGTCTGAGCTTTTCCCTTCAGATACCTCATATCTTTGCTCCATCATCTGCTCAAACCCCTTCCTAAACTCAACAAGACTTTCCACCTGCATCTCCAAATCTCAGATCTTTTCCTCCATCAGCTCTATCAGACGGCATTTCATGCAGACAAAACTCTTACCGGTTCTCCCCTCCAGGATCATGTACATACCACAGCTTCCACATCCAGTCATCCTCAATGTGTCTTTCACTGCAGGAGTCACTCCCACAGCTGCCTCTGTATCTGTCATCTCCTTCCCACCTAAATCCTGTTAATCTGGGAAACACAAGCCACACCAAAAAGACCCCCCCCCCCCCCCCCCCCCAGCAAAAGCAAACCCCAAACAAGCACCACAATACAAACTCCCACTCAAACTCCCCTGTTTAGAGGTCTGTTTGCTAGCTCCTGTGCCGCTGCCTGACTGGCTGGCTACCTTTATAGGGCCCCTAGTCAGAAGCCCCACCCCCTAGGCAGGGCTCAGCTGCTCTCTCAGCACAAAGCCCCACCCCCTAATCAGGCTCAGCTGCTCTCCCAGCACAAAACCCCTACACACACACAAATACAAATACAAATACTAAAAATACAAAACCAAGTACAACTACCTTCTCCTCCAACAGAACTCCCACTCAAACTCCCCTGTTTAGAGCTCTGTTTGCTAGCTCCTGTGCCGCTGCAGCTGTCTGTCTTCTGTTTTCTTATAAGTTTCCTATTTTCTTATGGGTTTGATTATTTATTTTATTATAATAGATTTATATTAGAATATATTTTGGCTGTAATGCAAAAGAACTACAGACCACATCCTATATGTTGAGCTAAGTCAAAGTTAGCATACATACGTTTGGGACCTTTCACCTAGACAGAGGGTGATGAGCTAAAGCATAAGGTCCATATATGGTTGCGGCATTTAACATGGAGGATGCATTGAAGTCGGTTGGCATAGGAGGCTTCCTAAGTTCAAACCCTTTTAAACTTAACAGGTACACCACAACTTGGAACTTGGAAAGAAATAAAATAACCGGTTAGGACCGAAATAACAAATGTGATACCTAACCACAAAAGGGCCATAGTAACGAATTGACATATATGAGAATAAGCTGAGATCATTAATATACTAACCTATAGGAAAAAAGACACTCCAACATTAGTAAGGTGAAGAAATACAAATAAGGAAAAGGGGGAAAATCCCCTATTGAATATGCATCGAACATAACGGTGTCAGCGTAACATATAAGTTTCATCCCAGCCTAGGGGTGGTAGGAGAGAGAGATGTAGTCCTTGGGAGATGCCAGAATGATGGCCACTGGTGATGAAGGGGAAGGTGATGGTGATGAGGAAGATGATGGCTAACACTTCAGGTTGTTCTATAAGGAATGGTGTGAGTATATGGATATGCAGATGTAAATTCTATAGTATCTCTATCTATCTTACTAAGTTGGGGTACTTGTGACTGTGCTAAATGTATTAATAAACTATATTTGTAAATATAAAAGAGTTCCTATAGTGTGAGTGTTGCAACTGTGCACATCAGGGTTCCCATCTATATAACAATTTAAATAATACTGGGGCTGATCTCGGGACAAGAACGTATCAACCCTCAAAATAATAACTGGGATTCTTAAGTATTCAGTATAATTAATACATACTCTAAAGATTGGCAACAAGGCTGAAATCCTGACTCCACTGAAATCAGTGGCAAAACTCCCACTGAGTTCAATAAAGTGAGGGTTTCACCTAAATGTTTAATGATTCTTAGAAGTTACTGATAAGTTAATAACACATACTTCTGACTATTTTAAAGTAAAAGTTTTAGGGTCTGATTCAAAGCCCACTGAAGTCAATGGAACAGTTCCCATTCATTTCAGTGAGCTTTGAATCAGGTTCTCAAGGGGACACAGAGAAGGGAGGAGCACAGAGTGAAGAACAGGGACACACATCCATAAATACATGAAAAGTAGAGAGAATTCAAGAAATAGAATTCAGAGTTTGGCTTCTGATGTTTCTTCTTATGCTAATGGTACTGTTTCCCATAGAGAAATGGTTTCCCATAAACACATGAGACACAAAAAGAAGGAGAAACGTCAGTTTGGACATTGAAGAACAGCAAGGATATTAAAAAAAAATGCCCAAAGAGCTCAGCACATGGGTCAGCCTTATGATGATGACAATCACCATTCTCAGTGGTTCCCAAGCTGAAAAATAAGGTGACTGGCCAATTGTGCCATGCTATGCACTGGGGAACACTTTTATCTTCCTGGCAGCAATCACCTGAAGCACATGACTGGATTTCAAAACTCAAACAGAATGCTAGCAAATGCATAGCAGGGAATATACTTACTTTGGCAGGAAGATGGTTAACTGGCCTTTTTCAATCTTGAGTTCATATGACACTCCGTTTTCTGCAGTCCTAAATGAAATGTTGAGCTTAATTCTTAGTTGAGATATGGTCCCTTTGTGCCTCTCCAGCAGTGCCAAGAACTATAAAATCCAATCAGATATTTTCCCATTATAGGGGGAATGTTTGAGTTCCAATAAAAAGCCAGTATAGCCAGCTCTACATTATGTTCTTTCTTGGCCCCAGTGTAATTGACATGGTTATAAGAGACTGTGGGCCAAACTAATTCCTGATCTAACTCCAGTGACTTCAGTGAAGCTACATACCAACGAGGAATCTGCCCCTGTGAATCTGAGGGTTTAGTAACAAAATGCTCTATATACCTAAACTTATAATATAAGCTTCTGCTGCTATCATTATTGGATGGAACAATTCACTATTTAATTGACTGGACTAATTCAATCCCTACTCTAATCTAGAAGACAAAACATCACAGTGCCAGTAATGAAAGAGAGGGGGAATGCCCGCTAAAATAATATATGCAGCATTACTGCTACATTTATTTCTCTAGATTAGCACTATTGCTCTAATGAAGTCAATAGGTCATGTTCGGCCATTATTTGCGCCCAGGACCCTTGCAACCCCAGGTGACAGCCAAAATTATCCCTGGTTTTGAATAGAGAAAATGTTTCTAGAATGAAGAAAGGTACAGCAGCCACAGACCATTAAAGGGATCATTTGCTGACATTGTGCTCATCATGACTGTCTGACCCCAAATTAACTTGGTGGCTAGCCATTCTTTTCCGTAATAACAATGGAATGTAATAGTGCAAGTGTCAAGAGAGTGTGCTTGCACTTTAAATCGAGGTGTGATTGCACCATGGGCAGACATACCTGTGTTAGCTTTACTCATGCCAGAATGACTAAAAGCAGCAGCATACATGAACTAGTGTGTACTTCAACGTGGGCCAGTTTACTGCCATGCCACAGGTTTAATTCAGAAACTTTTCATTTACATTGAAACATCTTGGTACTAGACTGTGTTGATGCACTTCTACTTACAGTAATACAGTCAGGCACTTAATCAGATGTTTATGCAACATACGGTGATTAGTAATTGACCCGCTTTCATTAGTTAACTTGCTTGTGTGCTGCACAGTACTTTTCCCAGACAGTGCGAGCGGGAGCCAATCTTTTCAGACAATAATAATGGGTCATTGTCCGTTCATTTCCCAGGAGTTTAACTTCTAATTTTAATTTCATAGTTTTAACAGAATTAATATGTATAGCATTGCACAAGATTTATATAATTATTTGTTTTCAAGATTTTGTTGGACTATATTCAACCGCCATCCTTAACCTTTTATTTGGAGATTAATAAATAAAAGTTGGCATAGCACTTTCGTCTCAGACAGTGCCCTTTGGTTTCCCAAGATTTGGACATTACCTTATCTGGCTCACCAGCAAATGTAATTGAATACCACAGCTATAGATAGCTAGGTAATTAAATCTATAGCCTCACTACATGTATTACTACCAGTTATGTGCCAACATTTAAATGGTTTTGTTCATTTTAACTTTCATTCCATCTTAAAGTGGTAAATCACATTTAAAAAACTAGAACTGAAATAACCAAGATCATTTAACAATAGAAGGTTTGGTGTCAGGCCTGGGTGGTGGTAAAACATTAAAGGGAAGGAACTGACTATGCAAAGGGGGGTCCCCAAAACTATAACAGACTTAGCCCCCCATCAAACTTAATCTGGCCCTGTATACAAGCCCATCTGGAGCCAGGGTTACCCACTCATGTTACTGAAGTGTGTGCTCTTGCTGCTATTTTTATCCATACTACCTAGATTAAAGGTAGTGTGGGTGTATCTGCTGAAATTGCAATGGCATCTTGTATTGTCCCCTGAGATTACCTGAATGGGGTGCTGCTCTCCCTAACATGCCTGAATATACAAGGGAATACAAAAACTTTTGCAGTTTCATGAAGACATTTGTAAAGTAGCCATTCAATTTTATGGGAAACACCATGGCCCAACGACCATCAATACCACCCATATTTAATTCCTTAGGGGGAGACTAACATTCCATGGGATTTGGGTGCTTTTGAAAATCTCACCCCTAAATAAAAACAGCCTTTCAGCTGTGCAGAGCACCTACAGCTCCCAATGACTTCAGCACCTCTGCTAACAGCACTTCTATTTTGGTGCCTATATGTGCATTTAGGGGTTTATCTATAGACTCTCTAGCTTGAAAATGCTGATGTAAACTTACTAATGGGACAACTAGTGGAGTTGCTTGCTGTCATTCATTTCAGTGAATCCCCATGACTACTTTTCAAGGACTGTTTTCATTTGAGACTCAGTCATACTGTTGCACCTTGAAGACAAAGCTTTCTAAAGCACAAAAGACAAGCAGCACGAGCGAGGACTCAATCCTTAGAATGAATCCAAAATTGTGATCTCAAGCAGATGGAGCACGATTTTACAGCTGTCATGATGTAGGTTCCCACTTGTGTCCTTGATCTACCACACTTTCATTAAATTAATGCTTTCCAGTGAGCTATGGACTTCTGATATGATTCCTTCTTTTTGCTACACCTGGAAAGCTCAGTTCTAATAACAATGGCCTTTATAGTCTGTGATTTAATATTTTTAATTCCAGTGCTAGCTCCTCTTCACCTGCCAATAATTAACAAGATGACAAAACAGTCGACCTTGGAATTGTTGAAGTTTATTTTTTCATCCTGATTTGAATGAAACAAGATCACTGGACAAATGAAGCATCGAGAAATCAAAAGGAGATGAATGTGGAATACAGAATCTTTTCTTTTTAGAGATATGTTTCTCTTTCCCCTCTTTGTTAAAATCTTTACTTGACCATGGATTGACTTCCCAATCCACATACTATTGAACTCTCTAGCACAAAGATACGTATGGTACCGTACAATCATATATAACGCGTGTTTGATCTCCTCAAACAGCTACAAAGGTAGCCGTCTGAATATGAAACTTTTACATAAAACATTTATGTTCATTTCATTCATTGCTCTCCTTTTTATGAAAAAAAAAAAGAAAAAAGTGTGAGCCTTGGATTTTAAAGTGACAGTTAAAGATAACTGACAAGAACAGATGCTTAAATATCATTCAGATGATGAGGGCTTTAAATATAAGCCACTATTTAGAACATCCAATAGCACAAAAGGTGGAGAAAGATATATTAAAATTGTGGCACTAATCTGAAATTCTGAAAAGTCACTATAATTTAACAACATTTTTAAAAAAGGCAGATTGCAATCAAATATCCAGAATTTGCTACTTTTCCCCCCATAAGACTCAATAGGGCTGTATTTGACTTCTACTCTGATTATTATGCAAATCAAGAATGTAACACAAAGAAAATACCTCAAGTAAGATATGTGGCACCAGACAGGGCATTTATACAGTCGTTTCCAAATTATTGCTTAAATGAGAGTAGTTTCTTCAGTCATTTAGTGGGTGATTATCAGACTAGAGTGAGGAGAGGAAAATAATGTCCCAGTTCAGTGAGTTTATCTCACTGAATAAAGCACACTTTACTATCTGAAGTACTAAAGGAGGTTGGGAGAATAATTCTCTCGCTTGAAATGATCTGCCACTCACAAGAATACCTCTTTCTTAACTGACACATCAGACTATGTCTCAACAAATCTGCATGGGATTTAATATTCTAAAGGTTAATTAGGCTGGGGGGAAATAAATTGCTTCCATATTGCTTTCAGGAACTTGGGTTCAATCCTCTCATGGACGTGACTGTACAGTTGTATCAAGCAACATTTGAATTCAAAACATTTTTTCTTATTCCACTTCCTTTCTGTAAGGGTAATTAGCAATATAAATATTCTAATGTTTACATGATTAATGGTGACAACACGTATACCAAAGATTCTGTGGGGGCAGATGAAAAGGCTGAAGTAGAGGAGGCAATTTGCTATAATTTTCTAAGTCTCTCACTTATTGCACATTGCTGTTTAATAACTAGAATGCATGGCAGATTGTGGGGGTTTACAGTCTGTAGATATGGAGCTGTAATCAGAATGCAAGGTTCAGATCTAAGTGAGGGGAAATTGGGTTCTGATTACGGGGAAAAGTAACATTTATAAAATAAGGAAAAGTTCATCACAAAAGTTTCTTCTCTCTTCTCTGATTTTTAAAATATTCTTCTTACTTTTTTTAAGAATATAAGAATGCCATAGTGGATCAGATGAATGGTCCATCTACCCAAGTATCCTGTCTTCCAATAGTGGCTGGTGCCAGGTGTTTCAGAGGAATGTACACAACAGGACAATTTATCATGTGATCCATCCTGTCATTCAGTCCCAGCTTCCTGCAGTCAGAGATTTGGGGACACTCAAAGGATGGCATTGCATCCCTAACCATCTTGGCTAATAGCCATTGATGGACCTTCCTCCATGAACCTATCAAATGCTTTTTTTGAATCCAATTATATTTTTGGCCTTCACAACATTTCTGGAAACCATTCAAAAGATTGCACCCTCATGTTACAGATATTTGGTTCACTGATGATATTAACACAAGCAAGATGATTATATGCTTTTGACAATGCCACTCACCAAAGCTATGCCTGCAAGAGAAAATTCCAAACAAAAACCAACAGGGAGTAAAAGTTGAGTCTGTTGAGATCTCCAAACAAAGAACCCAAATAGCCAACAAGATTGATAACTGGCACTTTTAAAATGCCACAGAACAAAATTAGTTCTTTAATTGTAAACTAAGGAAAATGTGCAACATCAATTAAATCTTCCAGCAACTGCCATTTCCCATTGGCTCCCACAAACAAATTGGAAGCCAAATTTTTAGGTGGAATATTCTAACCTCTGTTAGTTGCTTTTGTATTAATGAATAGCATTAATAAGTACAAATACTGCTCCTCAGACCACTGCTCACTGACTGGTCATCTCCCTCCATCTTCCCTCCCTGCTTCTTGTGTTTTCTGAGCCATTAATGGAATGTCTCCCATACGATTTAAAGTCTGGACATTCTTAGTCTTTCATAACAGCAGCAAAGAAAACAAAGGGCTAGACTGGGGAGGTGGTGCCCAGGCCCTCTTATACCTAATAACCCAGTGGGAGACCCAGGATTGAATTCCCCACTCTGCTGGATGTGCAATAGGGGCTCGAATTTGGTTCTCCCACAGGGGTGCCCTAAGCACCACACTATTGTCATTTTCCCTCTCACACTTGCTCAATGAATAGTTAAGTATATATAAATAGAAGAGCTTCAACAGGAGAGATTGAGGGAGACCCACCTCAGAATATCCCATAGCTTAGTGGTTGTGGCCCTCACCTCGGAGTGGGGAGTCCTGACTTCAAGTTCCTGCCCGAGAGCTAGGATTTGAACCTTGGTCTTCCCTCTCCCAAGTGCGTGCCCAAATATAGCCTATAAAAGGGGGGCCTGGGCATTACAAAACCACGCAAGGAGTGGTGAATACTGCCTAAGCACCAATCCCCTTGTGAATCCAACCCAAATAATTTTGGCACCTTAGAGAATAACAAATTTATTAGAGCATAAGCTTTCGTGAGCTACAGCACACTTCATCGGATGCATTTGGTGGAAAAAACAGAGGGGACATTGATATACACACACAGAGAACATGAAACAATGGGTTTATCATACACACTGTAAGGAAAGTGATCACTTAAGATAAGCCATCACCAGCAGCAGGGGGGGGGGGGAAAGGAGGAAAACCTTTCATGGTGACAAGCAAGGTAGGCTATTTCCAGCAGTTAACAAGAATATCTGAGGAACAGTGGCGGGTGCGGTGGGGTGGGGGGGGAGAAATAACATGGGAAAATAGTTTTACTTTGTGTAATGACTCATCCATTCCCAGTCTCTATTCAAGCCTAAGTTAATTGTATCCAGTTTGCAAATTAATTCCAATTTAGCAGTCTCTCGTTGGAGTCTGTTTTTGAAGCTTTTTTGTTGAAGGATAGCCACTCTTAGGTCTGTAATCGAGTGACCAGAGAGATTGAAGTGTTCTCCAACTGGTTTTTGAATGTTATGATTCTTGACGTCTGATTTGTGTCCATTCATTCTTTTACGTAGAGACTGTCCAGTTTGGCCAATGTACATGGCAGAGGGGCATTGCTGGCACATGATGGCATATATCACATTGGTAGATGCGCAGGTGAACGAGCCTCTGATAGTGTGGCTGATGTGATTAGGCCCTATGATGGTGTCCCCTGAATAGATATGTGGACACAGTTGGCAACGGGCTTTGTTTCAAGGATAGGTTCCTGGGTTGGTGGTTCTGTTGTGTGTTGTGTGGTTGCTGGTGAGTATTTGCTTCAGATTGGGGGGGCTGTCTGTAAGCAAGGACTGGCCTGTCTCCCAAAATCTGTGAGAGTGATGGGTCGTCCTTCAGGATAGGTTGTAAATCCTTGATGATGTGTTGCAGAGGTTTTAGTTGGGGGCTGAAGGTGATGGCTAGTGGCGTTCTGTTCTTTTCTTTGTTGGGCTTGTCCTGTAGTAGGTGACTTCTGGGTACTCTTCTGGCTCTGTCAATCTGTTTCTTCACTTCAGCAGGTGGGTATTATAGTTGTAGGAATGCATGATAGAGATCTTGTAGGTGTTTGTCTCTGTCTGAGGGGTTGGAGCAAATGCGGTTATATCGTAGAGCTTGGCTGTAGACAATGGATCATGTGGTATGATCTGGATGAAAGCTAGAGGCATGTAGGTAGGAATAGCGGTCAGTAGGTTTCCGATATAGGGTGGTGTTTGTGTGACCATTGCTTATTAGCACCATAGTGTCCAGGAAGTGGATCTGTTGTGTGGACTGGTCCAGGCTGAGGTTGATGGCGGGATGGAAATTGTTGAAATCATGGTGGAATTCCTCAAGGACTTCTTTTCCATGGGTCCAGATGATGAAGATGTCATCAATGTAGCGCAAGTAGTGTAGGGGCATTAGGAGACGAGAGCTGAGGAAGCGTTGTTTTAAGTCAGCCATAAAAACGTTGGCATACTGTGGGGCCATGCGGGTACCCACCGCAGTACCGCTGATTTGAAGGTATACATTGTCACCAAATGTGAAATAGTTATGGGGGAGGACAAAGTCACAAAGTTCAGCCACCAGGTTAGCCGTGACATTATCGGGGATACCGTTCCTGACGGCTTTTAGCCCATCTTTGTGTGGAATGTTGGTGTAGAGGGCTTCTACATCCATAGTGGCTAGGATGGTGTTTTTAGGAAGATCACCAATGGACTTTAGTTTCCTCAGGAAGTCAGTGGTGTCTCAAAGATAGCTGGGAGTGCTGGTAACGTAGGGCCTGAGGAGGGAATCTACATAGCCAGACAATCCTGCTGTCAGGGTGTCAAGCCTGAGATGATGGGGCATCCAGGATTTCCAGGTTTATGGATCTTGGCTAGCAGATTGAATACCCCAGGTCGGGATTCTAGGGGTGTGTCTGTGCGGATTTGTTCTTGTGCTTTTTCAGGGAGTTTCTTGAGCAAATGCTGTAGTTTCTTTTGGTAACTCTCAGTGGGATCAGAGGGTAATGGCTTGTAGAAAGTGGTGTTGGAGAACTGCCTAGTAGCCTCTTGTTCGTACTCCGACCTATTCATGATGACGACAGCACCTCCTTTGTCAGCCTTTTTGATTATGATGTCAGAGTTGTTTCTGAGGCTGTGGATGGCATTGTGTTCTGCATGGTTGAGGTTATGGGGCAAGCGATGCTGCTTTTCCACAATTTCAGCTCGTGCACGTCGGCGGAAGCACTCTATGTAGAAGTCCAGGCTGCTGTTTTGACCTTCAGGAGGAGTCCACCCAGAATCCTTCTTTTTGTAGTGTTTGTAGGAAGGTCTCTGTGGGTTAATACGTTGGTCAGAGGTGTGTTGGAAATATTCCTTGAGTCGGAGATGTCGAAAATAGGATTCTAGGTCACCACAGAACTGTATCATGTTCGTGGGGGTGGAGGGGCAAAAGGAGAGGCCCCGAGATAGGACAGATTCTTCTGCTCGGCTAAGAGTATAGTTGGATAGATTAACAATATTGCTGGGTGTGTTACGGGAACAAGATCTCTATCATGCATTCCTACAACTACAATACCCACCTGCTGAAGTGAAGAAACAGATTGACAGAGCCAGAAGAGTACCATGAAGTCACCTACTACAGGACAGGCCCAACAAAGAAAATAACAGAACGCCACTAGCCATCACCTTCAGCCCTCAACTAAAACCTTTCCAACGGATCATCAAGGATCTACAACCTATCCTGAAGGACGACCCATCACTCTCACAGATTTTGGGAGACAGGCCAGTCCTTGCTTACAGACAGCCCCCCCAATCTGAAGCAAATACTCACCAGCAATCACACAACACACAACAGAACCACCAACCCAGGAACCTATCCCTGCAACAAAGCCCGTTGCCAACTCTGTCCACATATCTATTCAGGGGACACCATCATAGGGCCTAATCACATCAGCCACACTATCAGAGGCTCATTCACCTGCACATCTACCAATGTGATATATGCCATCATGTGCCAGCAATGCCCCTCTGCCATGTACATTGGTCAAACTGGACAGTCTCTACGTAAAAGAATGAATGGACACAAATCAGATGTCAAGAATTATAACGTTCAAAAACCAAAAAGAAAAGGAGTACTTGTGGCACCTTAGAGGCTAACAGATTTATTAGAGCATAAGCTTTCGTGAGCTACAGCTCACTTCATGATGAAGTGAGCTTTAGCTCACGAAAGCTTATGCTCTAATAAATTTGTTAGTCTCTAAGGTGCCACAAGTACTCCTTTTCTTTTTGGGAATACAGACTAACACGGCTGCTACTCTGAAACCATTCAAAAACCAGTTGGAGAACACTTCAATCTCTCTGGTCACTCGATTACAGACCTAAGAGTGGCTATCCTTCAACAAAAAAGCTTCAAAAACAGACTCCAACGAGAGACTGCTAAATTGGAATTAATTTGCAAACTGGATACAATTAACTTAGGCTTGAATAGAGACTGGGAATGGATGAGTCATTACACAAAGTAAAACTATTTTCCCATGTTATTTCTCCCCCACACCCCACCGCACCCCCCACTGTTCCTCAGATATTCTTGTTAACTGCTGGAAATAGCCTACCTTGCTTGTCACCATGAAAGGTTTTCCTCCTTTCCCCCCCTGCTGCTGGTGATGGCTTATCTTAAGTGATCACTTTCCTTACAGTGTGTATGATAAACCCATTGTTTCATGTTCTCTGTGTGTGTATATCAATCTCCCCTCTGTTTTTTCCACCAAATGCATCCGATGAAGTGAGCTGTAGCTCACAAAAGCTTATGCTCTAATAAATTTGTTAGTCTCTAAGGTGCCACAAGTACTCCTTTTCTTTTTGCGAATACAGACTAACACGGCTGCTACTCTGAAACCAAATAATTTTGGGGCTGAAACTATTTGGTAAATTTGTGTCCAAGTAACTAATAATTTTGGTTGACCTGAAACTGCATAATCAACAATTTGTCCAAAATAGGTTGCCCAGCTCTACTCAACAATCAAGCACTCTTTTAACTTGTTTGTTTTTTAATGAGAAAGCTGGTGGGATGGAAATGGTAAATTTATCAGTGTCTTTTCTTTTAGTACAATCTTTGTTGTTATAAATATCAATAACAAAAGACTTAGTGTTGATGGCAATTTGGTTAATTAGGAAACAACTGTGGAAATGATAGCAAAGTCATCATTCTCTTTTAAATTAATTGGTGCCATGTGTGAAATGGAAGGTTGCAGCTTCAAATATAATCAAAACTTGATTATTAATAAAGGTTTATGGATGTATTATTATGACTTATAAGATCATCAACGAAATGAATATGAAGATAGATAAGAGTGAGCACCTGTATTTCACCAGTTGTTCAGAGGGCCTTTTTTCATGTAACATGGTGTGGACAGTATAGAAGAGGGAACAGAAGCATCCTGATATACATTAGAGACTCAGAGTATGGTTAATGCTGTTGTAACCTGTAAACACATTGGCAGTAGGAATTGAACATGGGACCTCTGGATCTTAGAGCACTAGCATCTACCTGAGTTAAGAGGTATGTTACCCAAGGCTGTAGCAGGCTCATCAACTTCTAAACATGGCCCAGTCACTAGGAGAGAGCAACAGAGTGCCGCATTGAAAGGGTGTCAGTTACACTTATATCATTCCCAAGAGTCAGATGAAAAAGTATTCAATGACTATTTCCGGGGCCTAGTAGGAGCCAATAACACCATGAACTTGAAAAGCAAAGCTGACATTTTAACTAGGGGATTGGGAGAGATCAATGATTTTATATATATATATCTCCCTTTGATTCATTTAACTATATTTTATCTGTAAGCACTTCTTTTCAAAATTTGTAGATATGACATGACCCAAGGGTTAACATGTCTGGAGAGGCATCCACTACAAACAGAAAGTAATAAAAGAAAAAATGTAAAAGGTGCATTTCAAAAAGAAAAGGAAGTGAAAAGGGTAATTATGTGATACTCCCGTACAAAATGTAACTAAACAATAAACAGGTTTCAGAGTAGCAGCCGTGTTAGTCTGTATTCGCAAAAAGAAAAGGAGTACTTGTGGCACCTTAGAGACTAACAAATTTATTAGAGCATAAGCTTTCGTGAGCTACAGCTCACTTCATCTAAAATGCATCCGATGAAGTGAGCTGTAGCTCACGAAAGCTTATGCTCTAATAAATTTGTTAGTCTCTAAGGTGCCACAAGTACTCCTTTTCTTTTTGCTAAACAATAAAGAACACTAAACACTAAAGAAATGAATACACGTCTTCTCTTCTATGGACATTGGCCCATAGCCTCCCCTGTATTAGGACAGGGTGCACAGCCACCATGAAGCTGCCTTACCCAGTCACAAGATGGTACCCTAGTGCAGGGAGCCATCTCCTACACCTTCTTCACCTTTCTCTGCAGCCACGTGGCATGATCATGAGGAAGGGGGCAAGACTAGGTTCTCCTGCACCTTGGCAATCCCCAGTTGTCGTAAGAGCTCCAGGAGGATGTTGACAGATGGAACAATAAACAGCCTGAAATGGCTCTGATTTGTACTCTGGGATCAGTTCCTGGATGGGAAAAAGAGGACTTTAAAGATGCCTTAAAATACCCCTTGACTGCAAGTCAGGATCTCGGCTATTCTAAAGCTTTGTTCTGTTTTGATCCCCTTCACTTTCATTCTGTGTTTCGTAAACCCTCTTCTCCTTCCTTCCTCATTTTGAACTTTCTTCTTTCCTCATTTTGAACTTCCTATCTACCTATTGTTTTACCTAAAATCCTTCTTTTTTCCTCCAGCTCGCCCTCCTTATCATTATGATTAACAACTATTTGTTGAGAGTAGGATCTCGAGGCTCTAATTGAGATGGGGCCTCAAAAATGCTGGAAACTGCATCGTTTCATATTTTAGGAGAGAGCCCTTGCCCTGACTACAATCTAAATAGATAAGACAGACAAAGAGTGAGGAGAAAAGTATAATGTCGCCCTTTTTACAGAAGAGAAACAGAGACACAGACAGATAAAGGATCTGATTCAGCAAAGATTTAAAACATATTATTAATTCTAAACTCTGTTGAATCCAGTGCTCAGCAATTTCTCAGGCCTCACAGGAAGTCTGTAAACCTGAGAATCATCCTTCCTCTCTCCCTACAGAGAAATAGTTTTCATGCAGTTGATCAAAAAGGCTGCAGTCTTTCGTGTGCGCAAAAGGAAGGCAGGTGGGCTAGCAGTCAATTATATCTGTCAACATCACCAAGTAAAAAACTGGTCACAATAACTGGTAAAAGCAAACATGATATCTGATTTACAATAAAGATTAAGCTTGCCCAAGGAATTGGATTTTCTTGTTTTGCACTTATCCTCCTGTTATAAATATGGCTATGAATAAAATTACACCACTAGTGATAAACCCAGATTACCCAAACCATTTTTTCTTACTGCCTTAAGTGTTAAGTTAATCCCTTTTCACATCAAGTGGCAGGGAAGATGAAAAATGTCTCATATCTGTTCTCGTCCTCTGCATTACATCAGGAAAGAATTAACTAGAAAAAGGTTGCTCAAATTTTCTAAGCAGCAAAGTTTGTAGAGCAGTCTGCCATAGAGCTGCAGCAAAAGGTTATTGAACAATCTTAAAGAGATTTCAGTGCTAAAAAGGAGCATTGTTACACAGAGTGATGTGGGATCTTTTACTTACACTGATAGCCTGCGGGAGCCCTTAGGAGGGCCTGGATTGGTGCAGACACTCTCTCTGTTTGGAGAGAGGCTGTCAAAATATTCCTTGCTTCCCCATGTCCCCTGTGCATTTTGTATCTACAGAAAATGAGCATCTTATGCTTCTGAGTTAATGGGATCCAATCTCTCTGATAGATAATTATTTAAACACTATGGTTCGGCTCTGTGTAAATTAAGAGAGGTAAAGAACAACTTTCAGATGAGACATGCTTAGTTCAATCCCTAATGGTTTACCTAGGGTAGGGGTTCCCAAACTTGGTTTGTGGCTTGTTCAGGGTAAGCCCCTGGCAGGCCACGGGGCGCTTCATTTACCTGAGCGTCCTCAAGTATGGCGCTTGCAGCTCCTAGTGGTTGCGGTTTGCCATTCCTGGCCTATGGGAGCTGTGGGAAGCGGGACAGGCTGGGCCACCACTTTCCGCTGCTCCCATTGGCCAGGAACGGAGAACCGTGGCCACTGGGAGCTGCGAGCGGCTGTACCTGTGGATGCTCAGGTAAACAAAGTGTCTCATGGCCTGCCAGGGGTTTACCCTGAAAAAGCCACAAACCAAGTTTCAAAACCCCTGAGCTAGGGGAGGATCTCAATAGTTCACAGTGCTACCTAGAAGTCATGCTGCAAGTTATATTGGTGGTAGCATGCAGGATTCTCATGCATGAGTTCTATCCAACAAATAAAGGACTCTACAAATTGGTTGAGTGCACTCTTGTTTATGGCTCATTGGTTATTGTAACACAACGTTAGTCTGTGTACAGTATCATCGCTTAATAGTTTTGATGAGTGAGTAATAGATTCAATTGCTTTCATCACATCACATTACTGCTCCCTCACTTTACCCATAAAAATATACTGAAATGGTATTTTTTTAAAAAATGAGATGAGATAATAAGCAGCCCCACCTCCCTTCTTTGTCCTGCAGCACTTAAGTACTTTACACAGCACAAATATAAATATTATAAAAACAACCGTTTCCAGGCTTGAGAAGAGTTAATGTAAATATCATTAGGTATATTCCATGCTATTATCCTGGCTGTAAAGAACTTAGTCACACAGAATGCCCAGAAAGAAAGCCTCATTACCAGGCAACATTACTGAGCTATAATCTTTAAACAAACCTGACATGACTGAATAAACACATAATTTTTCTAAGTAAAAGCAAGTATGTATACACAACACTGCTTAAAAACACATTTTCCTTATTTCTTTTTTGTTGTTGTCGGTCATTTATAAGAAAGGCACCAATATGTATATGCTTTAAGGGCCTTTCTGTTGATAAAAATCACATCATCAAGAGTCACTTAGAAAAACAAAGCTATAACTAGTTCATATACAAATTCCATTCTCTTAAAATACAGTTCTAGCCTGAGTTCTATCCTCTAAAATGGCACTGTGTCATCCCATATTGAGTTTCCACACAAAAAAATTCTCTTTATCAACCCTGTATTCTCCACCTTTGAGATCTAAAAGCTAAAGTGTTTTTTTTCCCCTTATCTCACACACATTATGCCCAATAACAAGAGTTCTGCAGGACAAATTGTAGCCTCACCACTGCCTGAGTGGTTTGCACAGATGTAGCTGACTGAAAGGTAATAAATAATTCTTAGGTAGTTCCACTGATCATGCATAGGAAGATGCAAAATCCATCCCTCTCCTATTGCAAGAGGAGTTGAGTGAGCTCTGGGTAGTTTGGATTATGATGGGAGTTTGATGATGAGTGGGATAGGCTGCTTAATTACTCTTTAGTAAGCTAAAGCAAAGAAAATCCATTGAATACATAGATAAAAGCCCTTAGCATCTAACAACAATAAAAGCTGTCACACAGGTCAACATAAAATCCATTCACAGAGCAGAAATCACAGTATAACCAATGGATTTAGCAGTTCAGCAACAGATTAGTTCACAGGTTATCGAACCACTTCCCTTGTAGCCATGGGCACATAGGTGTAAGTGGTGCAAGCAGCTCTTAGCACTCACAGGCCAAGTACAGCAAGGCCAGAGTAGCTATAGAGGACAAAGTTTAGAAAAAGCAGGTTTCTCAACACTTTAAATATTGCATCTTGGACTTGGTACAGCTAGTTTTATAACACAAGGAGAGGTAGCTCTAGTCTTGACCTCATCCTAAATAATATACAGTAGTTAGTTCAAGTAATAAGTATAGTTGAGCCATTAAGTAATCCTTACCATTGTATTAGTTTGTAGTGTAGAGATCCTACCAAATGCTTTCATTTCAGAAGGAGAGAGAGAGGGGTAGGGGTTGAAAGCAAATTAGGAAGTTAGGCAAAAAGACCTTAAACTCAAAATGTAAATCCTTAGATTCAGTATGAAGTCTATTTAAGCATACCATGATTTCCCGACAGAAGACATCCAGGGTATCAGAGAGGAAGAAAAAGCAGCATGGTCAAATGACAAGGTACATGAGTACATGTAGGAAATGGAAATTCATCCTTAGGAGGGCTAGACTATTCTCAAACAGATCTGAATATGGTCCAAAAACTGAACAAACAATTTCTACCCCACTGAAGCCACTGGAGAAAAACGCAAAAGCTTCTAAAATGAAGGGGACATTACCACAGATTAGACTGAATCCCCTTCCTTTACCATGATTAATAATTTAAAAAAATGTTTTCCATTTACACAACAAAGTAATTTAAAGCCACATCAAGGTCTGCTCCAAAGAACACACAGATTTCTTCATTGCTATCCTTTTGCTTTCATCCATTTTGTCGGCTATAGTTTTGTCAAGTATAAAACAGCTATAAGGAATGACGGGAAACCAGAAAAAGGTTCAAAGTTGGAATTTGGTTCAGATAAACATTCAAGAGTTTTGGATTCTTCCTGAAGCTTATTGGAACTCTCTGGGCATTTTAAGTCTACAAAACTGGGGCTGGAAATCTCACAAGAACCATTTTTCTTGCAAAAGTTCTGGCACAATCATAGCTGGAAATATCATAGCCAAGATTTTCATTTTCATTTTCAAAAGTGAATTTTTGGATGCAAGTTGAGACACTCTTAAGGAACCTAATTTTCACAGGGAAAATAATCAGCCCTTTCTGAAAAACAGGCTCCTTTAAGATGGCTCATAGGACCCCCGAAAGACACCTAAAAGTTATTTTGAAAATCTTGATCCATGAGAGTAACCTCTTCTTCTGGTACATCAGCACTTTTGGCCCCACGTTTGGAATCTGGAAGGGGACAGGCCTGCATAGATTTCACAACCACAGAAAAACTTTGGTTTTAATTAATTTTTTAAAATGGGCTAGAGTTTATTTGAATCAATTCACCCATCTCTAAACTGCAGGAAAATTTCTGTCCAAACTAATGTACCTACTGTGACCTCCTTTCTTACTATTTATTTATTTTTTTAATTTCAACAGCACCCAAACCATTAACTTTTTAAAATGCTGCATCCAGAAGGACCAGCAGTCGTGGAGACACAAAAAAGCGGATAATGTAAGGTTTTTTTTTTATTAGAGATGGATCCAAGGTGGACCTGAATCTGAATTATTTCAAAATTATGGGTTTGTTGGTTCAGTTCATGTAGAAAAATACTTGAAGATTAGAATCCAGAAATGGAGCCAACTTATCAGTACACGTATCTTGAGTGTATATAAAAACTATAAAATAAATCTCATCTAGAATTTCACTTCAGTTTTATATCTAATACTACAATTATAGACAAGAACACTCATTAAAAATATAAAATCCAAAGGGCTGACCATTCCTCTATGTCTTTTTAGGGCCAATATCCAGCTGCTTTGTGCTGCTTCAGCCATGCAAACCAGTCAGAACAAGGGTGGAGGATCTGCCCCAGAAAAGAAAAGGAAAGGCTGTCATCTTCAAAGTGCTTTACAAACATTAATCTTTTCAACACTAGTGTGAAGAATGTAAGTATCACTACTTCACATTTTATGGATGGGGAAATGGAGGTGGTGGGTTAAGGGCCTGCTCTTCTTAGTGGGAGATACGTTATGAAATTCAAATGGGAATAGGGTTGGGCCCCAAGTGACTTTCCTAACACTTTGCAGAGCAGTCAGGTCAGAATCCAGGAGTTTCTGTCTTTGGGTTTTATACTGTCAACCTATCACCATAATTTCTGAGCAGGAGTAATAATGATTTTTTTTTCTCCATTATGTACTCCATGTATTCGCTCATCTATGGTCATCTCATTTCCCCAATAAAATCTTCCCATTTTCTTTAAGTAGCCATTACATATTCTCAAAAAGAGAATCAAACCCTTGTGTTTTTGTTGCTTCATTTTCCTTCCTGCTAATAACTGAACCTGTATTAAAACCACACGATGAGAAATAATCCATAGGGGGAACAATTAATCAGTGACAAATAATTAAATTAATTTTATTAGAATTGCTCATAAGGAAGTAACTGAGCCATCTCACTAAAGGATGAGAGCAATACATTAATTGGAGCTGTCAAAGTTTCATGTAGCATTCTTCTTATGCAGCTGGTATCCAGCCATACTTTCAAATCATAGCAATATTATACTTCATATAGATTTTTTTTTCAGTGCAACAGACCTGTTTACCTAGTTGGCAGGTTAAATTCCCTTTCAACTATCCTGAAGAATTCCATGGAATTAGCCCTCTGTGTGTCTCAACACTTTTATCTAAGGCTTTCTCACGCCCATAGCTACAGCAACAATTCATGCCAGAAACAGTGAACTAAACTCCACCTCTACATTACATACATTGATGCCAATAAGTATTCCAGATTGCCCAGTAGCGTGTGATAACATAATAGTGTTTCTAAACAGGAGCATACCCTTAAGGAATTCATTCATTCCCCTAGTGCCAGCTGCTTTAAGAAAAGATCTTGAGTAGGCATTCTGAAGTTCATCTGTTTTTCTAAATAAAGATTTTTAACCTCAATTTGGCTAGTGTTAGGAGGTAAACTGAATCCATTTATTAGGGGTAGAACATATAGAACCCACTGTATAAGTATTCAACCACTTTAATACTAGTTGATCTTATGAAATTTTTTTTAATATGACTTTCAGTATTTAGTACAGTCCCTCTTAGAAGCCCATCTTTGTTCTTTCTGTTAAGGTATATACATTGAAGTTTTTGGTTTCCCCTCCCTGACCACTTTCTACCTGTCTGTAGTCTGCACATCTGCCTTAGCCTGTAAGGTCCTCAGGACAGGAATTTTCCTCTTGTATGTCTTGAAAGCAGTTAGCACATCATGGAAACTACTGAATACAAATCATATATGATCATGGGTTCTCAGTAAGCACCTTGTGGTTACATGTGGAGGTGTTATTTAAAAGTTGTGCATGGTTTTCAGAACCTAGTTTCAAGCTTTTCATTTCTGATATTCTTTCTTCTTTATTCCTAGTTTATACTAGGGAATACAAAAAAGACAACACAGGATGAGAATCAATGCAGAATCATTATGACTTCCATATACCATAAGCATTACCTAACAAACCCAGCATATATTATAGTTCAGTATCCCTTATGTTAGACTACAGAATTGTGAAGGTATAAAGATTCAGGAATCCTATTAAAGATCTTGTAAGGAGTGGTAGATTTCACAAAATTGCTTTGGAGAATTTATAATACAGCATTACATTTTTCTATAAATATTTCAGTCTCTTTGCTATAAATTATAAAGCTGTTGCTAGGGTACAATCCAGCTCTATAATGTGTTTAGAAATTCAACCTGAATCCGTCTATAATTTTGAGCATTATTTTAATTTACCGTATGCACATTGTTTCCCTGAAAGGACTATCATAAGCATTAATAAGTGAAACATTCTCTATCAGCATCACTGAAATCCGGAAAGTCCCAACCTGTGCCCTACACCAGGAGCTCAGACGTCACTTTCCGTGGAACTTACAGCAAGTTGGTGGAAAACTTTAGCCATATTATTGCTGTTAAATCAAGGGAAAAATTATCACTGCCAAAAACAATTCCCTTTGCAATTTGTTACCTCAGTTATCTGCAGCATTCTGGCCGTAATCTGTTTTCTCTGTTCATTGTTATGACTGGTAAAGGAAGTACAGGTCACTCAGCAATGACACCAGAACACAGCTGCACAGACTGTTCCTTGTAATGAAGACATTATTACACAATAGTGAGAAGTAAAAAATGCACATTTCCTGCCCTAAGCAAAAGGTATCCCTCTGAAAAGGATACATGCTGTAAAGGGGAAAAAGAGAACCCTTCACATTCATATCTCTTTTTACAAGTCTTGTACAAAGCAAGGTGTTTTTTATAAGACAACTGACAGTGAGTGGAGAAATGTCTGTTGGATAAAAAAAGTGTTCTGATCAAATGAAACACAAGCCCCATTAATAATAGTTTGAAAGGGGCTTTCTTATGTCCTCACAGAACACTTCTGTGTCTTCCACGATCCACACCCGTAATGTGCTATATGATGTTGACTATGGAAAGAAAAGAAAAGCTACATCCCTCAGACACATCATGCTACAGTCTTCAGTGTCTGTCACATTATAATGTAGATTGTATAATCAAGTATGCAACATACTGTGGTGAGGGTTATGCATTACCATGATATGATTAGCTGCATATGAATTTTAAGTCATTCACAGCAAGGAATCACAGACCAGAGCAGCCAGAAAGCTATCTTTTCATATGTTAAATGATCAAGTGTCACTTGTCTTTTACTAAATTATGTCAAATTCAAGTCTCTGCTGATTAATGCTGTAGTTAAATAATTGAGGTATATTGTTTACTCATTGGTTTTGCATATCTCACCTGGAAGCCCACATTTTTTGGCTAATTCACTTACACTGTGTATACAGATTGCTGATTGAATGGCTGGATTTGACTTCATTCTGCATAGGTCAACAGCTGATGGGCAGAGAGGAATATACTGGAAAAGAAAGCCTACAAAAATGCCCAAGGTCAGGCTTAGAAGCCTAGACTGAATGAACCTATTTCAAATTAACAATGAAAATAGTTAAGTACTGAGGTGTCATTTTGTGTGGTCAGCTTGGAGAATTTAGTTCTTAAATAGGTTCAGAATAGAAATATTTAATTAGTTGTGATTATGAGGATTATATATTAATTATTACATTATTTGGGAACCCCCTGGTCCCACTTTCATTCCTCCCCTCAAAGGATTCATTGTGTTCCTCCCTTAGGATAAGAACCCAGAATCCTTTAAAGCTCATCAGCATTGATTCATGCTTTCAGTAGACAGTGTCATTTACAGGGGTGAGCAAACTGGGGAAGATGAAGAGGAACTCAAGCCCTCCCAAGGTTTCACCCATTTTTTTTTCAGCAATGAATTCCAAGTGAGCCTTCTTTGAGCTCCAGAAATCCCTGGATGTATTTTTGTTTCTTTGTTAAATGTCTTTCCACCTCTCAACATCACAGTTTTGCATAGCAGGCATTGGACAAAAGCGTTCAAATACCATGAGAAACGTATTTACCAAGACCAATAATGGGAAGCGTTGAAAACTCTTACGATTTTGCAGACTGAGTGGTTCACACAAACAACAGAAACTTATCTGAGCCAAACCAAACCCAAACTCCAAACCTTTAGAGATTCATCTCTGTCCTCCCCTCAGGTTAATTTACTTAAGTAGTGTGAGAGGGAAATCCGGCATGAAGGACTAGATTCAGTTCAGTGAAGTCAGTGGAAAGGCTCCCATTTACTTGGTGAATATCCCCACCTCAGCCAGTCCATTTCCTCCTATTGGCTTGTGTGGAGGGAAGAATGTTAGGATGCTTGTATGGCAGCACACTGCAGTGCTTCTGTAAGGAAATTGTTTTATGGGCATCTTCTCACTTAATCCTGGCTTTCTTCCCTCCTTCTCTTACTCTCTTTCTACTCAGCCTGACAATTTTTGAGAAAAAAAGCAGAACGCTTCAGTGTTATTTCTTCTTACATGTACTTTATTTGTCTCTCTTCACTTCCTCTCAGTGTCTTTCACCCTTAATGGCTGAGGGAAAAAAGTACACTTAAAAGTGTTATATATAGCTTATGCTAAATACATTTTCCTCCCTCTCTTTCTTGTCACTTCTCTCACAGATATGCATCAGGCTTGTTTCATGCACATTGTTATGTTTGCAAGGAAATTTTAACAGCCTGCTGAGAAGGGATTTGAATAGACGTCTCCCATCTCTCAGGTGAGTGCCCTAACCACTGGCCTGTAATGTCATCCTGAGTCTCTTTAGCCCAATGCAGATTTGTGAACAATTTCAACAGGAGACACAGAGATACCCACATCAGAATATCCCTGTGCATCTGTGTTTAGGAAATTCACTTGAGAGGTGGAAAACCCATGTAAAAATCCCTTCTCAGCAGGCAGATAGGAGAATTAAACTGAGACCTCCCATGTCCTGAGTACTTTAATCACTGGGCTAAAGGTTATAAGGGAGGGCTCCCCCGCCTTCATTTTGTGTGGAGTTAGGCACGTGTTGCCACAATTATTGCCAGAACAACTTATTCCCCTGATTCCAGGAGAGGGTTCTTCGCTGTGGATCCCAAGCAAAGGTAGGTTCCTTCCTCCAGCTTGGAGTTAAGTGTTTAACTCCCTGAGAGGGGCAGGGCTTAGGTCCCATCTCTCTCCTCAGCATCTGCTATTGACTAACTTAAGTGGCTCCCTGCCTAGCTTGCTGGCTTTTGTGGAGCCTATTGTTAGGCACTTATTCCTCTCCACAAATTGTATAGAGAGCTTCGGAACCTACCTCAATGGTTGTGGATTCCATTGGTTAGCTAGGCACTTAAAAGTTCCATGCTGAAACTTTCAGAATTGCAATCCCTGCATATAATCTTAAAAGCATTCTGACTCCTACTATGGATTTTTCTCATTCATAGTATTAAAAATTAAATTGGTCAACATTTTAAAAATGCTAACGTTTCAACCAAATTTTCCCACACAATTTTTAGGAGTGCTGATGTAAATTTAAAAAAAAAATAAAATGTCAGTGATTTTCCCCCAAAATATTTAATATTTTTCCAAAAAGTTTTGACCATTTTTGCTAGTTCAAAATAAATAAATAAATAAATAAATATGAATAAGAGTTAGTGTGTGTAATACGATTAAAGTTATTTTTTCCACTGTGACGCATGACCAGAAAGGATTAAGCATCCTGCAGGATAAATGAGTCAAATTCAACCCTTAAAAACATATGGGGAGATCCCGATTGTGTTTTTGTGTATTTACATATATATTGGTATAGGTCAACAATGTAATCAAACAGTTCCTGTCTATGCTGTATTCTGTTAATTCAGAGATCAAAGAAACATCTTAACATTGAAATGAACGGTAAATATAGGATATCTGTGTATTCATCTCTTTTTGAAATGTATAGCAAATCATCTGTGAATGGTGGAAAAAGAGGCAATTGCTATATGTTAATTCATTCACTGGTGATGCTTAGGAAATAGACCTACTTCAAAGTCCACATGAGTGGGTATTGTTCAACTAAGGACTCTGACCTGTCAAAGAAGGCCTGGAATTGCATAAAAGACATTTGGGTCCCAATCTTTTTTATCTCAAATCTGCTTGAGGTTTCATGCAGGGGAAGCCTAAGCCACAAAGACTAAGACCCCAGTTCTGACTGGACCACCTTGAAATATAAACATTGGACTATAACCTTTGAACTATTTCTGAAAGAACTCATTGCATCTACAAAGCTCACCATCTCTGCTATGAATCTGAATCTCAAGATTGACTCATGTCTGTATGTATACTTTTCTTTTAACCAATTCTCTCTCCCTTTTCTTTTTTACTAAATTTTAGTTTAATTAATAAGAATTGGCTGTAAGCCAATTTGGGAAAGGTCTGGAATATACATTAACCTGGGAGGTAATATGTCCAACCTTTAGGATTGGTAGAACCTTTTTTATATGTTAAAATAAGATTTTCACAAATCTTCGTCATACCTGACCAGGGTGTCTAGGTGAAGGCCTGAGTCTGGGTTACCCTAAGGGAACTGTGTTGTTGACTTCTGAGAAACCAGTGAGGTATAATAGAAGCTACTTTGTGCTGGCTTGGTAAATCTAAGTATTGGAATATCCACCAGTTTTGGGAATTGCCTGCCCCATCCTTTGCAGTTGGGTGACCTCAGCTGACTCTCCTGGGATTCCAGTCATGCCCACAAACTAAATTGATCAATTTAATCCTCAAAAATCCAGTATGTTTACTGAGGTGTACATAACTGCATTTATTAAGGTTGAAGCTTTATTAGGTGAGCATTCAAATCAGAAAAGTATTCAGGCTGACTGTCTAAAATCTACAGTGCATACAATATCTTGTTTCAGAGCATCGCCCAGCATCTGTACTAATAGAAGTGTAGTAGATTGAGAGCCAAGCAAGAGGAATTTAACTTTACCAAGTTTCTGAGATGCTTTCCACCAAGTTCAACCTAGAGATAAAACAGACACAGAAGCTAGCATGAGCAGATAGTTTCAGATGGTCTGTTTGGACATTGAGTTAATTGGGAGTGATGAAGCAACCTAGATTTATTATCCCCAAGTAACAATCCAGTTTGAGAAAGGGTCTGGAGAGGGAAGATAATTTGATCTGATCATTTCATTGACAATAAGACTATAACTCAAAATGAATATTCTGCCCAGAGTCTCATTTGTATTTCACATTAGGCTTATATCAGTTATGCAAAAGGTCTGTATTGTGTTAAACTCCATTCCTACATCTGCTCAATGTAATTCTCTAATAAGTCATAATTCTCTAATAAATCCAAATCTAATATTAGCAAACACTACTGCTCAGGCTGATTGGACTAGTCAGAGTTAGCAAACTTCTCATCTTCTCATGATTGTTAATAGTATATACTTTCCCAGTTGCCTAAGCACACAATTACTGACTGGAAAAATTTAAACATCCCTCCAGGGATACTCTTAAAGAAGTATAAAGAGAGATGTGACTCACTTAGTCAGGAGGCCTCTCTGATTTTAAATGCCACTAATCCATTGGTTCCTGTTCCTCAGGCTTCATCAGAATGGATATTTCTTCCTTGTCTGTCATATAATCTGAGGCACTTGCTATATCCTTCCTCATCACATACTACCATAGTGTTCTCAACATACACTTATCCCCCAATTTCCTCATTCTCTTCAACACCATATAGTCTCTTCAGGTGATTTGCTTCCACGATTACTTGGGACTTCTAACTGGTTTTAGCGTCTAGCTAACATACTGACATAATGCTCCCACAGTTTCTTGCTAGTTGACTAATATGCCGCCAGTTTCTACCAGCTAGCATCCTTGTAAACACTTCACTACCTGCCTCTCATCCAGACATGCATAACCTCAGGCTTATGAAGAATTTTTCAAGCCCTCAGGATTTCCTCTAAAATCTCAGGAATTTTGGCAGTTCTGTAGCCATTGAACCTGTGGACATAAACAAGGCCGCTATGAAAGTAAATGAATGACTGAAGGAGGAATACGAAAATGGGGCCTAAACATACAAGCCATTAAGATGAGAGTTCTTGAGTGCTAGTGTAGTCTGAATTCACTTAGGGTAGTGATATATTATGACTTTAAAATAACAAATCTACTTCGTATCAGTTATTTTCAAATAGACAATATCAGATGAATTTATCAAAGGGAAAATCTAACACTTTTCAGTTTTTCCTTACCTGAGCTACCCTGGCTGTCGCTCACACAAATCATACAGTCATGACCCTACCTATCTGCCTCTTGTACTAATTGCAGAGCTACATTTGGCTGAGCTACTGTTTATGAATATTAGTTAAGAAATTAACATTTGTTTTAGCGGCTACAGTGCACCAGGTGATTTTAAGACAAAGAAGCATGCCCAGGCCCTGGCCTGAGAAGCTCACAGTCTAAATGCAGACAAGAGTGGACAGGGAGATTGGGAACAACATACACATGGAGTGCTCCACAGCCGCCACTGATTTCATAGGAGTTGGTTGCTGTCCTTTTTTTGCTGTAGCAGATTAAAACATACTCTACAAGTACCACTACAAGTCTCTTACACTAACATTCTTGGCAGCTTCTAAAATAGAGGAAATGCCTGTTTATCCTCTTTGGGACAGCATGCACAGGACTTGCATTACAGAGCAATTTTTATTTTTTGTATAGCACCCTGAAGTTCTTTTGGAAATAGTTTGTGTAAATGTAACTGTATCCAAAACCACATTATGAAGTTAACTTATAATATGAGGGAGTGAAAAATAAAGAGTTATAGCCAAGGACTTGACAATTTGGAGAGAGATGAAATGTGGGAGCCCAGACCAACTCTCAGTGGGAGTTTTTACATTGATGTAAATGGGAGCTGGACTGGACTCTTAAGGTGGGGACCGACAGAAATGATAGCCGTCAGCAGATGCTGCAGTACAGAAGGGTACCACACCAACAGAGAGAAGATAGGCGTGAAGCACCAGTGCTAAAAAAAAAGGGAGGGAGCAGAAATGGAAGGTAAGAAAAATAAGTTCTATGAGACAGAGGGGGAGCAAGTCTATCAATGACACAATAAGCAAGGAGTTAAATTTCTGAACCTTGATCCTTAAATGAAGTGTGGAATCTGGAGATCTAGACCTAAGTAGGCCACAAGAAAGGATAAAAGTAACAGTCAATATAGTATCAAGGTAATCATCAATCTCAACTACTTGGGATATATCTTCTCAAATAGTAAGTAGCAACCACAAATAACCAACTGGTGCAGCACTAAATAAATAAATAAATGTCACAGAAGTACGTTCAAGAGTTTCTCAAACTTATGGTATCAAAGTGACATCATACATGTCTTTTGGTACTTATAGTATCATACAATAGCTGGTGACTTTGCAGATAAGACTCAGGATAGCTCTAAACACATGAGATGAGTATAGGAGAGAGTGACCACCATAAAAAGCACAGTCAGTGAGTTAAATAGGTGAGAATTCAAAAACAGCAAGTATAGTGCAGCAAGAAAAAAAAAGTATAGAACCCATGAGCTGACACACTTCAGGACAGCAAAAACAGGGTAGGGTGGGTAGACAATGAGAGAAGAGATGTAAAGGGTCATGAGACCACTATTAGAATTTTAAATATGTGATTGCACCAACTCTGAGAAAGAAGAAAATTGGATTATCATGAGGAGTACTGTAATTGGCCTCTGATTAAATCAGTCTTACACTCTTCCCAAGTACAAAAGTAATGAAAAACTCCATTAAAAAGTAGAGGATCAAAAAAGCTGAGGAGTTTCTGCAGGGCCTAAATAATTAATGACTCTTAATACATTACACTTAGGGCCAAATCCCGTCTTCACTTTACCTCAATGCAGGCCAATACATTTCACCCTTAATGTGCCACATTCTGTGGCTCAAGTAATGCATTATATGACTTGTTTTATTCAGGAGGTCAGATTAGATAATCACAATGGTCCCTTCTGGCCTTAGAAGCTATGACTATGAACCTTCTTTTCCTCTATAGATTCACGCAACTAGTATTCAGTTAAAAATACTGCACTATAACAACACCTAATTAGAAACAAACTCATAAATCATTCATATTAAAGTGAGATGAAAGCTAAATTAACTCTGTCTCTATGTTAAGTGAGGTCATGAGCAATTGTTTACATAAATTAAATTTCTTTGCATTTCAGAAGATGTATTTACTGCTTCAAAAAATACAATTTTTCTTTCTAATGCCTCATTTATGAAGATCTTTGATATATAACCCCATTTTTAATCTTTGATATATAACCCCATTTCATAAGGACCATTTTAATGGCATTCATATCTTGGAGCACAAGGATTTAGCACAGCCATTTAAATGTGAGGAGTAACAAATTTATTGTGGAAACATATTTTGGAAATGCAAAAGTGGATAATTTATTATAATAAACTAAGATGACCAATTGATATGTCTTTGGTGACTAGAGTTATAAATGAACCCAGATAATAATCTCAACTACTTTGGTGTGTGTCCATTCATTCTTTTACGTAGAGACTGTCCAGTTTGGCCAATGTACATGGCAGAGGGGCATTGCTGGCACATGATGGCATATATCACATTGGTAGATGCGCAGGTGAACGAGCCTCTGATAGTGTGGCTGATGTGATTAGGCCCTATGATGGTATCCCCTGAATAGATATGTGGACAGAGTTGGCAACGGGCTTTGGCAAACTGGACAGTCTCTACGTAAAAGAATGAATGGACACAAATCAGACGTCAAGAATTATAACATTCAAAAACCAGTTGGAGACACTTCAATCTCTCTGGTCACTCGATTACAGACCTAAGAGTGGCTATCCTTCAACAAAAAAGCTTCAAAAACAGACTCCAAGGAGAGACTGCTGAATTGGAATTAATTTGCAAACTGGATACAATTAACTTAGGCTTGAATAGAGACTGGGAATGGATGAGTAATTACACAAAGTAAAATTATTTCCCCATGGTATTTCTCCCCCCCACCCCCACCCCCCTCTGTTCCTCTGATATTCTTGTTAACTGCTGGAATTAGCCTACCTTGCTTGTCACCATGAAAGGTTTTCCTCCTTCCCCCCCCTGCTGCTGGTGATGGCTTATCTTAAGTGATCACTCTCCTTACAGTGTGTATGATAAACCCATTGTTTCATGTTCTCTGTGTGTGTGTATATAAATCTCTCTGTTTTTTCCACCAAATGCATCCGATGAAGTGAGCTGTAGCTCACGAAAGCTTATGCTCTAATAAATTTGTTAGTCTCTAAAGTGCCACAAGTACTCCTTTTCTTTTTGCGAATACAGACTAACACGGCAGCTACTCTGAAACCTGTCATTGATTTTATAATTTCCAAATACACAGTGATGCCCCTCTGCCCCCATAGTTCAAATCTCTGGGAGGCCTTGGATGTGTCTTTGTTTTGGGCAGTGACAAGAGCTTGTGTTTCATAATAACTGCTGTTATTTCATAAAGGAATGTAACTGTTTCTACTGTCTTAAATGACAGGTGGCAGTTATATCCAACAGTTTCAATTAGGTTTAATCCAGCCTATAACAATACACAGGGTTCGTCTTCACTGCAGCATTTGCTTGAGCTGTAACTCAAGTACGGTCTCAATCTGGACTGCCTTGCACACACAAATCTCTAACTAGCTGGGGTATGTGTTGAAGCTCAAGTAGTAAGTGGAGTGAGGATGCAGGTACAGTCCACTCGAATGCTGGGAGTCTCCTACTGCCTTCCCAAAATTTCTGCAGGGGTATTTTTTTGCATCTGTCTTCCTCCTGCCTCCAGACCAGAAGTTATCCCCAGCCAGTTATAAATACACCATTTTGACTTCTGGACCTATCTTCAGCATGTGGCACTCTGCACTTCCACTATCCACCCTAACTCTATTATTACAACTGTTCAGTCAGATACATCCAGGGCAGGTGGTGCGGGAGATGATGCTCTCAGAATGCCACGAGCTGCCCTGAAAGTGACACTGAACAGCTTGTGCAATTGTGATACCAGCAGGACTTTGGAATTTGGGTCCTGGATCCAAAATCAACAAACTTATGACATCTCTGGTAAATATTTTGAGAAAGGGATTCACTGGACTGGCCAGCAGTACTGGAGATGATAAAATCCCTGAAAATTCTACTGCCTGGCAGAGGGACACAACTCCGAGTCTGGTGAAACCCCTGAGAGTGCTCTGCACTATGAGCAGTTTGACCTGGTGCTCTGCAGCATCCTAAATTGGGAGCCCATCTACATTCTGGATAGCTTAAGAGCCCCTGGGAACTGAGCATGGGCACCCCATCTATCTATCTATCTATCTATCTATCTATGAGGGCACCCCAGAACACTGGGGCTAGTGCTGGCTGCAGTGATCTTGGCTGAAGCAGAGCCTGCACTCACCACTGGGGCCCACAGCCCCTTTGAGCTCACTCAGGACCTTTTCAGGTAACAGATGAAGAAATAGGACAGGGAGGAAGCAGCAGCTAAATCAGCATCTCTTCAGCCAGGCACTACTGTTGTATGATTAGGGGGCTATATGACAACATAAGAGGGCTGTCATTTACTGTGTGGGACCAATCTATTATTATAGTGGGGTATATTGCATGGTGGAGGGTGATTTTCTTACACTAGCACTGGCATTTCAGCATTTTCAGAGGCAGTCTGAACTTTTAAAAATAATCCTGGCTCAGGAAATAAGCCCATTGAATAGCCTGTGGTGGCATGAAATCCAGAGCAGTTGAGAAGTCTCTCAGAAATACAGAACCAAGTTCCAAGTGCCACGTTATACTGTTAAAAGCATTGCTAGCACTGTTCTGCTGTTCCAGGCATGCCCCTTGACACCCCAAACCATGTTTAGGGGTCTTTTTTTAAAGTAACCATTGTAAAACACCTGGCATTCTTTGGATGGGCAGGAACCCTGGAATCCAGCAGGTACAGAGCACAGAGTTTCAGAGGTGGAGGAGAGTTTGTGCCACTGAGATAAAAGTTGCAACTTTTGCCTTGCTGTGATGTAGAAAGTTAAAGGGGAAAACTGGGCAGAAAAGTTATGTACTGTTTGGTTGCTTTAAAGGCCCACCTGCCTAGGTGCAGCCCAGCCACTCACCCAGAAGGCCACTGTCTGTCAGTGCCAGGGTCCAGAACCTCAGAAGCAGAAGAAAAAGAACCGAGGTGAACCTGCTAAAGGAGATACACAATGACTTTGTCAGAAGGTCTGACCAGCACTTCAAACTTCAAAAGGAGATGCTGGATCAGAAACAGCAATCCCAGGCTCCAGCTGAGAGGACGCTGAAGAGAGAGGAGAGGATGGTGGCTGATTACATCACCCAGGACCGTATCATGAGGAACAGGACCATCAGCTGCAGTGAAGAGTTCCAGCAGCTGATGGACCTGTCTGAACTCAAGTTGGGCATAGTGGTGAGTAGGTTCCAGAACATTCTGGCCTCTGTCCAGCCTCACCCTGTTGCTGTCATGTCCCCTCCATGCTACCACATCCTGCAATGACTTCTGCTACTGGATACTGGATATACTCCACTCCCATACAGACTGGTGAATGGATGACAGGTAACCTGACATGTACTGCCAGTACATGTGACAGGGTAGACAGGGTACCATACCATATGCACACCTATCATCCCCTGCTTCTGCAACTTTGACTTTGTACTGTGCCCCTTGTGCACACACAGATACACTCGTCCCCCAGAAGTCACCTTGTTAAGGCAGCTGGACTTCCATTATTATTCACTTTGAATAAATTCTTTTTGATTAAGCCCTTTGTTGATATGAGTACTTTAACAGAGTGGGAGAGAAACTTTACAACAGACATTTTAATATAGTCACTTTTACAATACATTCAGGTAGACTTTCATATGGGTACATTGATACAGAGCAGTAATGACAGGTTTCAGAGTAGCAGCCGTGTTAGTCTGTATTCGCAAAAAGAAAAGGAGTACTTGTGGCACCTTAGAGACTAACAAATTTATTTGAGCATAAGCTTTCGTGAGCTACAGCTCACTTCATCAGATGCATTTGGTGGAAAAAACAGAGGAGAGATTTATATACACACACACAGAGAACATGAAACAATGGGTTTATCATACACACTGTAAGGAGAGTGATCACTTAAGATAAGCCATCACCAGCAGCGGGGGGGGGGGGAAAGGAGGAAAACCTTTCATGGTGACAAGCAAGGTAGGCTAATTCCAGCAGTTAACAAGAATATCAGAGGAACAGTGGGGGGTGGGGTGGGAGGGAGAAATACCATGGGGAAATAGTTTTACTTTGTGTAATGACTCATCCATTCCCAGTCTCTATTCAAGCCTAAGTTAATTGTATCCAGTTTGCAAATTAATTCCAATTCAGCAGTCTCTCATTGGAGTCTGTTTCTGAAGCTTTTTTGTTGAAGTATAGCCACTCTTAGGTCTGTGATCGAGTGACCAGAGAGATTGAATTGTTCTCCAACTGGTTTTTGAATGTTATAATTCTTGACGTCTGATTTGTGTCCATTCATTCTTTTACGTAGAGACTGTCCAGTTTGGCCAATGTACATGGCAGAGGGGCATTGCTGGCACATGATGACATATATCACATTGGTAGATGCACAGGTGAACGAGCCTCTGATAGTGTGGCTGATGTGATTAGGCCCTATGATGGTATCCCCTGAATAGATATGTGGACAGAGTTGGCAACGGGCTTTGTTGCAAGGATAGGTTCCTGGGTTAGTGGTTCTGTTGTGTGGTGTGTGGTTGCTGGTGAGTATTTGCTTCAGATTGGGGGGCTGTCTGTAAGCAAGGGCTGGTCTGTCTCCCAAGAGCTGTGAGAGTGATGGGTCGTCCTTCAGGATAGGTTGTAGATCCTTGATGATGCGTTGGAGAGGTTTTAGTTGGGGGCTGAAGGGGATGGCTAGTGGCGTTCTGTTGTTTTCTTGGTTGGGCCTGTCCTGTAGTAGGTGACTTCTGGGTACTCTTCTGGCTCTGTCAATCTGTTTCTTCACTTCAGCAGGTGGGTATTGTAGTTGTAGGAATGCATGATAGAGATCTTGTAGGTGTTTGTCTCTGTCTGAGGGGTTGGAGCAAATGCGGTTATATCGTAGCGCTTGGCTGTAGACAAGGATTGAGTGGTATGATCTGGATGAAAGCTAGAGGCATGTAGGTAGGAATTGCGGTCAGTAGGTTTCCGATATAGGGTAGTGTTTATGTGACCATCGCTTATTAGCACCGTAGTGTCCAGGAAGTGGATCTCTTGTGTGGACTGGTCCAGGCTGAGGTTGATGGTGGGATGGAAATTGTTGAAATCATGGTGGAATTCCTCAAGAGCTTCTTTTCCATGGGTCCAGATGATGAAGATGTCATCAATGTAGCGCAAGTAGAGTAGGGGCATTAGGGGACGAGAGCTAAGGAAGCATTGTAGTAAGTCAGCCATAAAAATGTTGGCATACTGTGGGGCCATGCGGGTACCCATCGCAGTGCCGCTGATTTGAAGGTATACATTGTCACCAAATGTGAAATAGTTATGGGTCAGGACAAAGTCACAAAGTTCAGCCACCAGGTTAGCCGTGACAGTATCGGGGATACTGTTCCTGACGGCTTGTAGTCCATCTTTGTGTGGAATGTTGGTGTAGAGGGCTTCTACATCCATAGTGGCTAGGATGGTGTTTTTAGGAAGATCACCAATGGACTTTAGTTTCCTCAGGAAGTCAGTGGTGTCTCGAAGATAGCTGGGAGTGCTGGTAACGAAGGGCCTGAGGAGGGAGTCTACATAGCCAGACAATCCTGCTACCCAAGATCCATAAACCTGGAAATCCTGGACGCCCCAACATCTCAGGCATTGGCACCCTGACAGCAGGATTGTCTGGCTATGTAGACTCCCTCCTCAGGCACACTTCAATCTCTCTGGTCACTCGATCCCAGACCTAAGAGTGGCTATACTCAACAAAAAAGCTCAAAAACAGACTCCAACGAGAGACTGCTGAATTGGAATTAATTTGCAAACTGGATACAATTAACTTAGGCTTGAATAGAGACTGGGAATGGATGAGTCATTACACAAAGAAAAACTATTTCCCCATGGTATTTCTCCCTTCCACCCCACCCCCCACTGTTCCTCTGATATTCTTGTTAACTGCTGGAATTAGCCTACCTTGCTTGTCATCATGAAAGGTTTTCCTCCTTTCCCCCCCCCCCCGCCGCTGCTGGTGATGGCTTATCTTAAGTGATCACTCTCCTTACAGTGTGTATGATAAACCCATTGTTTCATGTTCTGTGTGTGTGTGTATATAAATCTCTCCTCTGTTTTTTCCACCAAATGCATCCGATGAAGTGAGCTGTAGCTCACGAAAGCTTATGCTCTAATAAATTTGTTAGTCTCTAAGGTGCCACAAGTACTCCTTTTCTTTTTTAGAGCAGTAATGTGCTCTGATAGTCTTCTTCCCCTTCATGTCTCCCTCCAAGCCAAAGAGGTTGGAACAAAAGACATCCCTTACTTCCTTAGCTCTCCTAGATATGGGTCCAGCTGGAGCCTATTCCGATTGCAAGTATAAAGCCTGTAAAGCAACACAAGCATCTCCCCAGTCTAGGCCAAAGCTTTTCCCCTTGTCATACACGTTGTCCAGAGCACAGCATGCTCCCATGATATGAATTGCATAATATGTGCTGCAGTCCAAATGGTTCTGTAGGCAGTGCCATGTGGCACTCAATCAGCAAATGCACATTCCATCATTATCCTGCATTGGTCAGAGTGCAAATGAACCTTCTTCTGTCAGGGTTTCTAGTGTGAAGGCATGACTTCATGAGCCACGACAGTAGAGGGTAGTCTGGGCTTCCCAAAATAACAGTAATACAGACAGCCCCTTGACATCCTTCTCATTTGAAGGGAATATAGTTCCAGCTGAAAAGAAGCTTCAGCATGGTATAGTTTCCCCAAAGGTGTGGCTCAGACTCGTGCAGCAATAAGACCAAGGGATATGCCCCTAGCAGGCAAGCACCTCACACAAGTCAATGTTGTGACAAATGTTCATGCAGTAACTCGCGAATGGTTCAAGTTACCATTTGCAGGGCAGATGCTCTCATTTGCACTCTGCTAGCTCAAGTGGAGGATCTTAAGTTAAATAGTGCAGTTAAAACAAGCCCACAATGCTTTACATTTGCAAAAGAGGGGACAGCTACATAAACAGCCAAATGCATCGACTTTTAAAATACAGCAATTCTCACATGCAGGACAGTGCCATGAGAATTATAACAAGAAGAAGCAACCCAATGAGTCAATAGGACACCTTTCACAAACACTCAACACACCTTAAAAATATGTGATGAGAGTCTTATTTTTCAACTTCATGAATATTTCCCTCTGCATAGTTTTCCTAAATAGGCAAACTAAAGTATTGGCTAAAAGAGGAAAGGAAATAAACTGAAAACAAAGGAAAGGAAAAGCAGAGAGAAAACTGCCTGCTTCATATTAAAATGATCTCATTGCCACATAGCATATGAGTACCAACATAATCCCCTGCCCAGTGGTCTCAATGTTTCTTTTGACAAGAATGAAGGATTTCTCAGAAGTTAGCAAACCTAATGCCATCAGAATGAATAGGCTGGCCCCATTCAAGCATACCGCCATATTAGAGATTAGTATACTGAAGAAAAAGTTGCCAGCCACATCAGTTACAAATACAAATGTGGCAAAAAGACGGAATGTGGCCTGTGACATGCTGAAAGTTCATTAGCATGGGTAATGCATGTTTTGTGTATGGAAGCATCTGATAGGAAACATCTGCCTCTCTCGATCCCATTGACAACTGCAGAATATCTTCACACAGACCTCTTGAAGCAAGGTCATTTTTCACATTAGCTTTACCAAGCTCAGAGTGATCTTTAAATAAATGTTATATGGGGTCACTTGCTTAAAATAGAAAAAAACAGAGGATTTTAGTGAACGGTTCGGTATAGGAAGGACATCAACCTCTTTAAACCTTAACTTTAAAGCTTTGGAAATATCATCACATCTAATTAAAATCAATGGACATGTATTCCTGTTAGAGAAATATAGTTGGAAAACTTCTCAATTTCACTTTCTGTCAGAATGTGAAATTGACAAGAGCCTTCCAAGATGCTGCCAGGGGTCCCTCATTTTGATTTTGCCAATGGAAAAAAAATTGAAATTTTTCAGCAAACCTGAAATTTTCCTGTGGAAAATTAAAGTTGTGCAAAAAAGGCCCTCTTTAAGTGGAAAAATCATTTTGACAAAACGTTTCTGACTAGCCCTGTATGGGACATTCATTCAGTGCTGACTAAAGCTATTCAGATAGACCAACCTAATCAGGTTAGGTTCAAATCCTAGTCAAACCCATGAAAAATTATCCCAAGCATATGAGCTGTAGCAGACCTGGCCAATGCAGTTTTGTCTCACCCTCCCTTTCTCCGCTCCACTATTAATTCCCCCTCACTTCTGGGGACGCTGTTTGAATTTACCATTGCTCTCTTCCTGAGCCACAGGCCCAACTCACCACCCTTTTATGAAGCTGGATGTAGAATGTAGAATCAAATGAAATAAAAATCTTAAAAGAATCTACATGTTCCATAGAATCTCTATGGATAGTAATTCCATGCTCTAATAAGAATATAACAGTAGGGATCTATTATCGATGACCTGACCAGGACAGTGATAGTGATGATGAAATGCTAAGGGAGATTAGAGAGGCTATCAAAATAAAAAACTCAATAGTACTGGGGGATTTCAATTATCCCCGTATTGATTGGGTACATGTCACCTCAGGACGAAATGCAGAGACAAAATTTCTCGATACTTTAAATGACTGCTTCTTGGAGCAGCTGGTACAGGAACCCACAAGGGGAGAGGCAACTCTCAATCTAGTCCTGAGTGGAGCGCACGATCTGTTCCAAGAAGTAACTATAACAGGACCATTTGGAAATAGTGACCATAATATATTAACATTTAACATTCCTGTGGTGGGAACACCTCAATAGCCCAACACTGTGGCATTTAATTTCAGAAAGGGGAACTAAGCAAAAATGAGGAGGTTAATTAAACAGAAATTAAAAGGTACAGTGACTAGAGTGAAATCCCTACAAGCTGCATGGACACTTTTCAAAGGCACCATAATAGAGGCTCAACTTAAATGTATACCCCAAATTAAAAAACACAGTAAAAACTAAGAAAGAGCCACCGTGGCTTAACAACCATATAAAAGAAGCAGTGAGAGATAAAAAGGCATCTTTTAAAAAGTGGAAGTCAAATCCTAGTGAGGTAAATAGAAAGGAGCATAAACACAGCCAAATTAAATGTAAAAATGTAATAAGAAAAGCCAAAAAGAAGTTTGAAGAACAGGTAGCCAAAAACTCAAAAGGTAATATCAAAATGTTTTTTAAGTACATCAGAAGCAGGAAGCCTGCTAAACAACCAGTGGGGCCCCTGGACGATTGAGATACAAAAGGAGCATTTAAAGATGATAAAGTCATTGCAGAGAAACTAAATGAATTATTTGCTTCAGTCTTCATGGCTGAGGATATTAGAGTAATTCCCAAACCTGAGCCCTCTTTTGTAGGTGACAAATCTGAGGAATTGTCACAGATTGAAGTGTCACTAGAGGAGATTTTGGAATTAATTGAGAAACTTAGCAGTAACAAGTCACCAGGACCAGATGGCATTCACCCAAGAGTTCTGAAAGAATTCAAATGTGAAATTGTGGAACTATTAACTATGGTTTGTAACCTGTCCTTTAAATCAGCTTCTGTACTCAATGACTGGAAGATAGCTAATGTAACACCAATATTTAAGAAGGGCTCTGGAGGAGATCCTGGCAATTACAGACCGGTAAGTCTAACAACAGTACAGGGCAAATTAGTTGAAACAATAGTAAAGAATAAAATTGTCAGACACATAGAAGAACATAAATTGTTGCGCAAAAGTCAACATGGTTTTGTAAAGGGAGATAATGTTTTACTAATCTATAGAGTTCTTTGAGGGGGTCAACAAACATGTGGACAAGGGGGATCCAGTGGACATAGTATACTTAGATTTCCAGAAAGCCTTTGACGAGGTCCCTCACCAAAGAGTCTTACGTAAATTAAGTTGTCATGGGATAAGAGGGAAGATCCTTTCATGGACTGAGAACTGGTTAAAAGACCTGGAACAAGGAATAAATGGTAAATTTTCAGAATTGAGAGGGGTAACTAGTGGTGTTCCCCAAGGGTCAGTCCTAGGATCAATCCTATTTAACTTATTCATAAATGATCTGGAGAAAGGCATAAACAGTGAGGTAGCAAAGTTTGCAGATGACACTAAACTGCTCAAGATAGTTAAGACCAAAGCAGACTGTGAAGAACTTCAAAAGGATCTCACAAAGCTAAGTGATTGGCAACAAAATGGCAAATGAAACTTAATGTGAATAAATGTAAAGAAATGCACATTGGAAAAAATAACCCCAATTATACATACAATATGATGGGGGCTAATTTAGCTACAACTAATCAGGAGAAAGATCTTGGAGTCATTGTGGATAGTACTCTGAAGACATCCACGGAGTGTGCAGCGGCAGTCGAAAAAGAAAATGGGATGTTAGGAATCATTAACAAAGGGATAGAGAATAAGACAGAGAATATCTTATTGCCCTTATATAAATCCATGGTACACCCACATCTTGAATACTGCATACAGATGTGGTCCCCGCATCTCAAAAATGATATACTGGCATTAGAAAAGATTCAGTAAAGGGCAACTAAAATGATTAGGGGTTTGGAACGGGTCCCATATGAGGAAAAATTAAAGAGACTAGGACTTTTCAGCTTGGAAAAGAGGAGACTAAGGGGGGATATGATAGAGGTATATAAAATAATGAGTGGTGTTGAGAAAGTGAATAAGGAAAAGTTATTTACTTGTTCCCATAATATAAGAACTAGGGGCCACGAAATGACATTAATGGGTAGCAGGTTTAAAACAAATAAAAGGAAGTTCTTCTTCACTCAGCACACAGTCAACCTGTGGGACTCCTTGTCTGAGGAGGTTGTGAAGGCTAGGACTATAAGAGGGTTTAAAAGAGAACTGGATAAATTCATGAAGGTTAAGTCCATTAATGGCTATTTGACAGGATGGGTAAGGAATGGTGTCCCTAGCCTCTGTTTGTCAGAGGGTGGAGATGGATGGCAGGAGAGAGATCACTAGATCATTACCTATTAGGTTCACTCCCTCTGGGGCACCTGGCATTGGCCATTGTCAGCAGACAGAATACTGGGCTGGATGAACCTTTGGTCCATTCTTATGTTCTTATGGATGCTGCATCTTCACTATTGTCAAGGATTGTTGGGTGACAATACTCCAACCTCCTGGGTGTGTATGGGTGGGGGATACTACTTCTAGTCTTCAAGGGCAGCAAGAGCGGAGGCACTCACTTGTGTATCCAGTGTTTGTAAATGAGACGGCAGAAGTAGACATCGTACCATAAAGCTTGACAGGGGAGTTAGAGAACCAGTTGGGATCCCTAGCACTTAGCTCACCTACATACTCTTTGGTGACCACACTGTGGCCAGAAGCTTTAGACAACAAGCAACTGCTTCCTGAAAAATAGATATCTGAAGCATGAGAATTATGTCTATGACCCAAGCCTTTTCATAACATTTGCTTACATGGATTTTTTTTCCCCCTGTACACTGTCTCTCATACTTCAAATTAAACTTTCCCCAGGCCCCCAACAATGAGTTAGTTATTAAATAGGTATCAAAAGGGCCACCAATGAGGAAAACAGAAGAAAGCAATTATAAAAGTACGATAATTTAGACTGGTGTTTAAATGCAATGATATCAACTCATTGGTGAACACCACACTGAAAGGAAATATATACATATACTGCAAGAAACCATGATGAAGCCCTTCTAAAAAGGGTATAACTAAGGTGAGGCAAAAATGTCTTATCTTCTTAACTCTTACATAGGCAAAGAAATATTTTCTACTTAGATGTTCTTCCATAATTACTAGAGCTGCCATTGGTACTCCTGTGAAGATTTATGTATGGTACCTACAAAGATGTCAAAGATTTGAGTACCCATGAGTCTACTGGTAGGGAGATATATTTCTGGGAGAGATGTCACAGTCTGAAGAAGCTCTGATTAACTGACACTTTGTTTTTACTCCCAGAAGAACTGTACAGGGAGAAAAGTCATATTCCAAAACAAACATCTTCATTAAGGTAAAGTTAAGGTTGCAAGCACAGACCTGTGATTTGAGCTCTTGTTACCTTTCAATAATATAAGAATTCAAATTTTAAAACCAACCAGCCAACCAAGAACTGCAGCACTAAGGCTGCACATCTTAAACAAGTCACTGATATAGCTTGACTCTGAATGCATAGAGATGCCAATCCACCAACTTCCTTTGCCAAAGCATAGAAAATATTGGGTTTATGATTGATTCCACACATCTATTTCTCCAGTGTTAAGTTGGATGCCTTGTCAGCGCACTGACTTTCTCTTTTCTTGTATGTGCTCAAATTGCATGATCTAAGCAGCATACAAAGGAGCTATCCCAGCTCTATGTCTAATGACGCTCGAAGAATTGTCTGTTACATGGAATGATAGGCCTCATCCTCCAATGTGCTGAGCATTAGGAGTATGATATGGAGAATCCTTAATGGGGAATGGGGACTGATTGCCTTCAACATGTTATTTCTCTAATCAGAAATTTGTAAAGTTATTTGTATGTATATTGGTTATGACAGTACATAAAGTAGTAAAGCAGTACAAACACCAGCAGGTAGGATTGAGGCATTCTAGTTCCATGATCACTGATAAAAATGAAACTCTTCATTACAGATGGATAGATAGTATGTCAGGTTATAGTTAATTTATGCTTTGTTTGAGAAGTTACATTTCAGTCTTAAAACGTGTGGAATAGAGTTAAGTTAATTCAAAATAGCCTACTTCTTACCTTAGAACAGCTGTTATATTAGTTTCTTTCTGGGAGGGAGTTTGGGTGCAGGACGTGGCTCCAGGCTGGGGCAGAGTGTTGGAGTGCAGGAGAGGGTGAGGGGTGCAGGTTCTGGAAGGGAGTTTGGTGCAAGAGGGGATTCTGACCTGGGGCAGAGGGTTGGGTTGCAGGAGGGAGTATGGTTTGTGAGGGAGTTTTGGTGCAGAAGGGGATTTGGATGATTGCCTGCACATCTCTGCTGGCATGCACCTGGAGGGAGGGGGACAGCGTGTCTCCATGCTCTGTCCGTGCTTGCAAGTGCCACCCACACATCTCCCATTGACCAGTTTCTGGCCAATGGGAGCTGTGGGGACATGCTGGGACAGTGCATGGAGCCTCCTTCCCCACCCCTCCCGCCCTAGGCCCGCTATGTTAATGCAGCCCTGCCCCTAACCCCCAACATCTGAGGGTTTTTTTAACTTGTGAAGTTGATATGTACAACTGTACAGGTCTAGGCATATTGGTGTCTCTTCCTGGCTACAATCCATATTGTTTACATATTGTGCAAGCACACAGACATCTCCACTTGTTGAGTATCAGAATCAAAATGAAAAAAAAAAGCTACAGTGTAACTTCCTTTGTGGAGAAGGAAACGAAAAGTATGCCATGTGTACAAGAGGATACATTGCCAAGGTTAATAAGCCAAAAGAGTGAGTGCACTGCCTTTTTACTGAATTATTTACTGGTGATTAAGGTTGTAAATTATAGAAACAAAAGGGAGTGCACTGCTGAAGTAATTGCTGAAGCCGTGGGATTTAACCCTGTTGTATCTTGTTATCGTCATGGCACAATTCTTATGTTTCAGAACTCAGTACAGAACAAACAAAAAACTTAGTCGTAATATAAAAAGCAAAACTTTCCACTGAGAACTGATCACTCATTTCACAAAAGATTTGGTGGACTGCGTAATAAGAAACTTCCACCACATTTATTTGTCCAGATTTTGCAACCTGTTTACTCACTACATACCAGGATTGTACAACTGTACTGGCACATTAAACAGGTCAGTTGAAAGGGCAAATGCTTCTATTTATACAAGAGTGACTATTAAAATAACTTGTGCAGTCTTCCGTAGAGAAGGCCTTTCACTGGCAATTATTACAAAATCCGGGTATCTTCATAGTGAAGCAAAACCCTTTGATGTTCTAACCATTGGACTGATTAATAGCCTCCTATTACATAAAAACTGCAGGCTCTCAGAAGTTCTACCCCTTCAGTTTTAAATCATGAGTTAACAACAATATATCCCTTCGGCATATTGAAATGCTAGCAAATTATTACTGCAGTTTGATTTGAGTAAGTGAGGTCTCTGAGGCACCCGCAGCAAATCTGTACATGTAAGTGTAACACTAGCTACCCTTTCTTTGTCATTGCTTGTCCAATTGAAATGTCTTCTGGACAGTACAGATCTGCACTTGAAGTGCAGTTTAATAATTATATTTTCTTCTGTTTGTGAAAAAATATCCAAGATTTTTTTGTAGTACAAAAATGGCCAAATCACCTTGGATAGTGATCTTCTCCTATCTCAAACTAATTGGGATTGGTACTTGATAATATATAGATAGGACATCTTCAAAGAAAATGATGATAATGTTACCCTTTCAATAGGTAGCACTCTAATTATTACTTTTAAGACTAGCAGTGTGCCTAGGCCTACACAGGACATAAATATGAAGACTTCACAGACTCTACAGGCCTGGGCCCCTCCCCACCATCCTGCTTTAAAAGAAAATGCCTGTGGTAATCCTGCATCCCCCTTCCTACCTCATGTTCAAGGAACTTGAAATTTCCTGGCAGTTTATGTACCCAGTGCTGTGAACCAAAGTGTTAATCTGGCTCAGGAAGAGACATTTCTCTCATTAGCCGCTGGAGGACATTTTAGTTTCACCCCGTTTCAATTAAACAAAAATTCTTTTGACAGCTGATTCCACTTAGTAAGCAGAATTTCCCAGCATCCTTATGCAGCTATCAGTACTGTATCAAAGTCCATGGCTGAGTCTGAAAAAATAATTATAATTATTGTAAATCTTTAATAGGATTTAGAATTGACAGGATGTTATATATTAAAAATTCAGAGAGGGTAGCAGCAAAGCATTCATGTTGAAATTTAATAGAGTGTGGAACAAATAATTAACTCATCAAATAGCTGTTAAACCTCAATAAATATGGATTTACAAATCAATGGCTGTTTGAAATGTACTAATTGTCTTCTTAAATGCCATTATTCCTCATTAGGGACACCTATTTAATCAAATAACTGATTTAAAATAATACTCCCAATAGTAACATAAAAGTAATATATTACAAGTTTAAAAGAATCTGAGATAATGATAGATCTATATTATTTTGTTCTCTCTGACTGTCATTTATGAAAAGGCAAAAAAGTCTCAGAATGAATTATTTCACAAAGTCCCTCACAATGTTCTTTGGTTTCCGAAGTGATATTCTCTGTTTTAGTTCTGCTTGCCAGTAGGACAGTGTGCTCAGAGAGATAAAAAGATGAAGAACATTATTTTTAGAACCAATTTCTTTGCCCAGGAAAATGCAACACCAGGCACAGAGGTACCATTGTTAGTTTTGTCTGTGTTGACCTTTTAGATAAATAGTTTAAAACAGAAAGGCCTTGAGAAAATAAACCCTTTTAATTTGACTTGAAACATTAAGTTGTTCCCTTTCTAAAGAAAAGCAGCTGGTCTAGATCAACTTACAATACTGAAAGCCAAATTTTACCTGAAGTAACTAAAAAGATGATCAACCTTAATTCTTTCATGCATTTATTCCTAAATAAAATTTGGTAATACAGAGTTATAAATCTCCAACTTTCTTGACCGTTTAAGTGCCTGCAAGGTCCACTTTATGAAGTAGAGGTGCACTATGAAGAGCACCAAAAAGTAACTGAATCTGAGCACTTAATGTAGGTGCAAGTGTTATGGTGAATAAGACAGTGTACCAATAGCAGCAGTGAACACTGCCAGTGAATTTAGAATTTACAACAATTCTACAATAACATTAACAAAACACTTTAAATTACTCTAGACAATACAATTTGACTGAAACATATTTTCAACAACAACAACAACAAAAAACAAACAATTTGTAGGACTAGATTAGAATGAGACAAAAGGAAGTTGTAAGATTCATCACTATAATAGGCTAAGGGCCATATACTGGCTCCAGCTCTGTCCCCTTTGCTCCACTCTGACAGCACATTCTGTTACAGAATGTGTCATTGCTTGGCTTGAAATTTCATCTTCAGACAAGAGCAGTGTCTCATGCCTATATATATTGACTTTTAAACTGCCAATTATAAAACATCATTCTTATCTGGTTAATAATTCCCAGAGAAGATGAAATAGGACTTAATTTACATAAGTAACTTATATATGATTGTAGTTAAATCTTCTAAACCCCACTTTTCTTGCCTTAGGTCAAATAGCAACTTTGCTTAATCTGCACAAGTTCAAATACCCATTTAAACCAGACAGCTTGGTTGACAGAGCAATCCATTAACTTGTAAGAACCCATTTCTAATCCAACCTTTTGAAGAAAAGGTCTGAAAATATGACGGTTATATTCTCTGTCTCTAGTACATGATGGAGACATTTGGCTGTCTGTGTGACAGCTCCCTTTTGATACTATTTTCAGTGCTATAATACCTACACCGAGTGACATTACTTTCCCCATAACAAGAACATCCAGTTTATTCTTCTGACATTGTCTGAAATTTTTTGCCCAGATCTAATGGTGAATGAAAGTATGGAGACTGAATAACAAAAAAAGGCCAATTTGGTTCAGGTATTTTGTAAATTCATGTCAAATTTATCAAATTGTTTTGGTCAAACAAAAGGAAAAAAAATCCAAAAAAGTCACAATGTTCCGTTTAGAAATCTTCAAAAATTAAACATTTTTACTTGGACTGGAAATGACTTTTTGTCTCAAATTTCACTTCAATTTAATTAAAATAAGTTTCCAATGGTAAATATTTCAAAAGTGAAATGAAATATGTTATTTTGGGTCAAATAAAATGTTTTGTTCAACCCCAAACATTTTTTTCTTTTTTACTCAGCCACTCAAACAAAAAAATCAGTTATTTGCACAACTCTACTCACCGTACCATAATCAGATATATTCCTATGTTTTTGCTGGAGATTATAAATTCTCTGGGGCAGCAATTATGTTTTATTCTGTTTTCTGTATTTATACATTGTAGCAAATTTTACAGAGACCCCGCGCTGCTTCCCGCAGCTTCCATTGGCTGGGAACGGCAAACCGTGGCCACTGGAAACTGCGGGAGCCATGCTCTAGATGGTCAATGCAATGTATTGCTGTAAACAGTGGTTCCCAAACTAGGGGCACCGCTTGCTCAGAGAAAGCCCCTGGAGGGCCAGGCTGGTTTGTTTACCTGCCACGTCAGCAGGTTTGGCCGATTGCGGCTCCCACTGGCCAATGGGGGCTGCAGAAAGCGGCGTGGGCTGAGGGGCATGCTGGCCGCCCTTCCTGCAGCCCCCATTGGCCTGGAGTGGCAAACCATGGCCAGTGGAGCCATGATTGGCCGAACCTGCGGACGCAGCAGGTAAAGAAACCAGCCTGGTGCACCAGGGGCTTTCCATGAACAAACGGCACCCCTAGTTTGGGAACCTCTGCTGTAAATGTTGCAGAGTAAGGGCATGATGCATGTAATCTAGCACATCAGATCTCCCCTGGTGTTAGATACGACTTTTGTGCCCTGATGCAGATTCATAATAAAAGAGGGTGATGGTACTGTAGCCATCACTCTCTGTTAGGATTTTCTTCTAGGGGCAATTTTAAATTGCTTTAAGGAGTCCTGCCAGGAGAAACTGCTGAGCAAGTTGAATTGGTAAACAGAGCTACCCAGTTAATCATCTCAGAACCTGGCCCATTGTTTTTAGACCATCATCATGAAATCTGACAATGCAATTTCCAAAAAAAGGTATGTCCTTTTTTTTTACCTTAATTGCACTTCTCGGAGAACAGAGAGAGAGAGAGAAAGAGAGAGAGAGAGAGAGAAACCTTGTCTTTAAAACACATTAGATTTCAAAATCAAGACCTAATTCACTCTATTATAGGTCATAAATTTTAAAAGATTTCTGGCAGACCAGAGGCCTGATCCAGACCCCCCTGAACTAATTGGAAAGTTTCCCCTTTAATGAGCTGTGGATCAGGCTCCACATGAATGATGAGAAATTCTACAGGTGCCCATGGAGGGAGAAATATCACTGCTATAACTGATAATTGTTTTCTTAGCATTTTATTTCTTTTGTGTATGTAAGAGGACACAGTTGAAGGGTTAAAATCCATTGCTGATGTAATAACCTGGTATATGGATTTGTGTACAGGCCCAAAGTCCAGAGTTTGGTCAGGAGGTCAGAGGCCTAGCAATAGCTAAGAGAAAGCAGAATAACTCAAAGATAACCTTGCTTTTGCTAAGATATGCCTGGTCAGCAAAACACCAGATGTTGGGGCAATAATTGTGTCTTATTCAAAGTTGCAAATAGAACAAAGAAGCCCTGTTTCTGTTGTGCTAGTTTCTTCTGTAGGGAGATGTTCTTCCCACACATCCAACCTTGAGTTTATGAAAGGTTCAAGCACCTCCCTCCTCCCTTTCCCAGGGACCAATGCCTGCCTTAAAACACAAATGAACAACTTGAAAGACAATCTTTATTGCCGTATACTTTCACTGTTTCTTTGCTTTTACCCCTATGTATCGGTTGGACAATCAAAGGATCTACTTCATTCCTATGGACCCCAAATCAGAATTCAACATATATATTTTATACTAATACATTAATTAAAGTACTAATTAAAATGTTAAATGCTAATTTGTCAACTTGAGACCATGGGCAGAGACATTATGTAACCTTTGACCTTGGCTACTGTGCTATCATGTCTTGCAGCTAAACCTATCTGGGGTGTGGGACTGCCTACCCCGTCACTTTCCCCCGCCCATGGAAAATCCATATATTCCATTGTAATCAACTGATTGACAGTGTCTCTGAGCCTAACAAGTGGGGTGACATTCTGACACATAATAAACTCTTGTGCTTGACCTCTACACAGTGTGGATTTATGTCCTTCACAGTACAACATTTGTAATTCATAATGTGCCTGCTGCATCTTTGATTACTTCTATAAGGAATACAATTTTTGTAAATGTGAACAAAGGACTGAAAAAATAAGAGGATAATTGGCCCCTCTCAGCTGAACTTTGACTAGAAGGATATGTGCTTTTAAATTACTTCAAAATACATTATACTCTGGATTCACAAAGTCAACTATAGATGATACCATGATTTTGAACATCTTCATTCTAAACAGTCACTGGAATCTGTCACTGATGTCATACAATGAAGGTCATCTTTCATTTTAAAAACTTTGAGGGGGGAAGGAAGGGGACAGCAATCAAAAAAAAAAGAGAAATCATTCCCTAATTCTTAAGAACTAACACCCAGAATAAGATATGACTTTGAACAAAAGTTAAAGGTGTTCATTCACTACATAGCAGTGACCTGATTTTTGCATTTGAATTTAACAGGAAGAGTGTTGTCTAGAGAGGAATGAACATGGGAACAGGATCTCCTAAATTCAAATCCTGGCTCTTTGAATGAATCATTGGGTTGCCTTGGAATATGCCATGTACCCTCCCTATCTGTGTCTACATTAGAACATGGAACTTATATTTGAAATGGCAGGATAGAAATGATTGAAGCATAGACAGTTCAGTGCTGTCATACTAGCCATATGGAATCCATTAAGGAACACTCTAATATTTGCCTCATGTCCATGATAACAGTGTTCTAAACTGTTTCAGTTGCAAAGCTCTCTGGATATCCAATGCATAATTACTGGCACAGCTTCCAGGAACAGTGGAATCTGGGGTACTTTAAAAGGCCACCAGGTGCACTGTGGAGCAGTACAGGTAAACACTAGTTGAAACATGTCTACTTTTCTTTGTCTACACTGGAAGTAAATCAGTTCAAACTGAACCATTCTAGAACTGTTGAAAGCACACTATGCTTTCCAAACAATTCTTAGAGCACAGGTAAAATGGGTGGGGCACGTGTGTGTTTATCTAGATGGCTTATAACTATTCTTGGGGGCTCAAATGATACATTTCTGTAGACATGTTTTTTTGAGTTTCAGTTTTCCCCTCTATAAAACAAGTGGTAAAACTTACCTCAAAGGTAATTGTGGGGATGAATTTCAATGCCAACTAACAGGTAACGTTCCAGACCATAAAGCTCATGAACATGAGTTCAAGATATTTTGCTTTTTGTTTTTAAATTTTTAATTAAGTTATCTCTACTACATCAGTGTTTTCTTTATTTTCTTGCCAGAAGCTTCACTCCTCCACTGTGCATACCCTGCAAACATTCCCAAATGATGCTTTCCCATCTTGGCTGGCAGTATTCCAAGCTTCAGGACATCTTATTAACAGCTTTCTGTTCAAAGTGAAACAAAATGCCACCACAAAATCTAGCACAAATTTGTTATTTGTCAGTGGGTGTTATTCTAATTTGGAGAATATTGGTGTGACTGTGGCTCAGAATATTTTCTCTGGGGACCTAGACATTGAATATATAACAGCTTTGGAAATAAGTAAATAAATAAATAAATAAATAAATAAAAGCAATTTTGAAAGGTCAAGCTGATTAGAGTGAAGATATCCTGCAGTGCATCAAGCTTGGTGTTTGTTGTAATTAATGAAGATTCATTCATAATGCTGGAATGTTTCACTGTTAATCCATTATACCCAATGATAGATGATCAGGAATATGCATAGTGGTTGTTGTGATGTCTTTTATAACATGATGTAAGGCAGAAGAAGTCATCAGTTCAGCATTGAACTCTGGGAGCCAATACACTGCAGACTTTGGAAAAGGCCCACAGCGGGGGCGGGGGGGAGGAAATGGGGAAGCAGAAGGCACCTGCCACCTCTCCTCTACCAGGGGCTCCAGAAAGCCATCATATCTCCAGAAGTGGGTAGAGCTGTCCAGGTAGGGAAATAAGGTGACTAGAGACTGCACTGATTCAATATGACCCTTCACTTGTGGTGGAGATTAAAGTTCCATTTAAGGTAGTTTTGCAGTCACTTTCCTCAGGTGAAGGCCCCGGGGAACAGCAAACCAGATTGGCACAATGTGCATTTCTCTGCACCATCAGGCATGAACACAGCCATGGCTTCGGTGAGCAGCCAGGAGAGAGGGGACTTAGAAGTAGAACTGCATGGAACTTTCACACAAAAAAAATCCCCATTTTTATGTTTCATTATAAATCAAACCAAAGCTTGGGACAGATTTGTAAAAAGGTTCACAAAACTCCTCCAGCAAGCTTTGGCCCAGTTTTGAGCACCCCTTAATTATTTATGGTGATGCTTCAAAAACCAAATGAAACTTTCATATGGTCAAGACACAAGAATAGCAAGACCCAGCTGGCTGTTGACTTTCACTCTGAATTCCTGAGTTCATTTTAACTCTCAAACTCAAAGCCCAGGCCAGGGACTGAAACTGAAAAAGGATTGGCATGAACTTGCTCATTGCACTTGCTCTAGTTATAGCAGGATAGTATTCCAAGGCAGTCTGTAAATGAAAAAAAAAAAGGTTACTCTGAGAATACCTCACTTAAACAATTCTAAATTTGAATTGTCTACTTCAAAAACAGAACTTTCTTTTTTATGTTACTAAACAAAAATTCTGCAGTATATATTATGATGAGCTGTAGTGTTTAAGGCCATTATTGTAGAATATTTTGGTACTTAATTTTTTTTAAAGAAAAGAATGGGCATAGAATTCCCAGTACAGAGCACACTTGGGGTGCAATCCAGCTCCTATTGAACTTAACTGGAATTTTTCCACTGAACTTAACAGGAGCTGAGTCTTTCCCTACAAGTAAGTGGTCTTGAGTTCAGGATTGAAAATGCAGATGGAGAGAGTGTTGATTGACTCCCTAAACTGGCTCACTTATAGCAGGTTTCTGAGGAAGCCATTCATAGTTTGGAGAAGTAGTTCAGACCTCATACATTCAAAATCAGACTAACTAGACCAAACCAGAGGATCATAATGGTCCCTTCTGGCCTTAAAAATCTATGAAGATATGAAACCTTTGGAAACTTCCCAGGCTGAAATTGAAGCTTTTTGATGGTATGAATTAGTTTACATAAGTAACCTCAGATCTATGTACCCCAAACACACTTTTCTCCATCCTTTGCTTGCACTTCATCCATTGCCTGAACAATATCATCTGGGCTAGCTGCTGCCCCTACACACTGTCACTTATATGTTTGGAGAAGTTCATGGAACTAATTCTGGATTCTGCATGTATAAGATCAGGGGAAACTTCAGACGACACAAAAGATCATGATATCATGTAAAAATAGTCAATTTTCTCCGAAGAATTCATATCGTGAACTGTCTAAGGGCTGACAGTATCTGATAAGCAACGATCAGAGAAGCTTGCTTTCTAGAATGTTTTTGAACCTGGTTCATATGGTCTTGGATAGATCTAGGTCTTTCTCTCTCATTGTGCTTTTAATAGAGGCCCAAGACTCCTTATCATGAATATAAACATCACAGTACAAAGTTACAACTGAAAGAGCGTTACTCCTTTGCCATTTAAAATGTATTTAGTGTCACCATGAAAAACTCCAATAGAAATCAATTGAACAATCCAAGGTAAAATGGCTCCTAATTAAAATTGAGCTCTGTGAAATTATTATAGTACCTTTAAAAGAATAGGAATTTGCAAATTTGATCAAGGGCAAAATGTTATCACCACCACAATTCAAAAAAGATTATTCTGTACCAAGATAATGGTATTTCATCATGCAAATTTGTGATTTGACTAAGAAACATCAATAGTCAGATAAAAATGGTGATGCTTGTCAATATTTTGTTTTCATGGAAGGCAGCAAGAGTGCAAAATGATTCATGAAACAATAGTTGACAGCAGGCTCTGCAACTAAGTGAAAACATAGAGGCATATAAATAGGCTTGCTGACTTCATATGGTTCCAAGCCTTTTTATTTATTTAGTTATTTTAAAAGGGATAGCCTGTCCCCTGTAGTCACTGCCATTAAATCCCTCACATTTGTTGTTAGTGTGTAATTAATGTTATCATGGTAATAACTATACTACTGGGCAAATTTTAACTCTAAAAAAATATCAGAAGTTAAAATGTGGAAGTAGAACATAGTTCCAGATTGTGAGTTTTATGGGGGTTATTTTGTCTGCCAAATGGTGCTCAGATACTACAGCAGACTGGCAATTAACTACTGCTGTGCAGATTTTTTGTTTCTATTATTGTTTTTATTAAAAAATGATTATTTCATTTCACAACCAAATCTTTCTTTGGAAACTTATCAGTTTCAACATGAACATTTGTCAGTTCAATGGTGGAATTTCCAGTCAAAACCAGGGAGAGAACATGCACATTCCCCCCTAAAAATAGCCAACAGCCCAGGGGTTAGGATGTTCATCTAAAATATAGGAGACCCAGTTCAAGTCCTGTCAGATTTCAAGTGGGATCTCCCAAGCAAGTGCACTAACTGCTGGACTCTTGGCTATTCTGAGGCAGGCCTCTCTCACATTTTTCATGAACAATTTTGAAATGTCTCTGTTTAATGCTGTTGAGGAATAAAACCCAATTCCAAAGCTTCAAAAGTTTTCATGAACTTGGAATTTTTGTTTTCCGGCCCACCCTACAGTTAACCAAGACTGCTTCCCTTTAGTCAAGTGTATCAGATCTGAACTCTGCTGAGGTTATCTGAGGTGGAAATAGCTCTTCACATCACAGCAATTGTATGCTTCTGATGAAATAAGATGGCTGAAATTACAATGCAAAAAATTTAATGGACAAAAACCTCAGAGAAATTTAAAAGGCACTATATAATTTGCTTGAAAAGTACATCTTGTTATTCAGAATGCACTTTTATTTTATAATGTATCAGAGCAGAATTGCCACCTTCAAACTGATCACTAGTTGAAATGTATAAATACTTACCCTTCCTTACAGTTTTTCCCTGTGGATATATTTAAAACACATTTTTTAAAAAGCCCCCTTGATATTACATTTGATTTAAAAAAAGTGTTTTTATAAGATAGCACATAGCCAATGACATAAGGTCCATATCCTGCACCCACTAGAGTCAACTGGACTTTTGTATTGACTTTAATTAAATACAACTGGGGCCCAGTTGAAAAGGAATGTGTTAGCAGCAGGTAGAAGATATTATTTTGAATTGATATTTTCAGAGGATTTATAATTTAAAAAAATATTACAAACCATGCTGCTAGGTTGAGAATATCTTTCTGGAATACCAGATCAATCATCAACATTTTATTTTGCTTGAAACAAGTTATTTCAATGTCTCTTTTGCTCAGGGATTACTGATCCCATGTGTGGTTAGCATTTTAGATGAAAATATGTTCCAGGCTATTGTACATTGTTACATTATAGCAATATAATGGTTTAGTAAAACTCAATTTAATTCTTTGTGAAATGTTAATAGATTAACTTTAAAATTCTTGGCTGAATCAGCTCTATACTATGTGGCAAACCTGTAACCATAGAAACAAAATTGATATTTTAATCCTTACACTATGGAAATCATTAAGGTACACACCAAATAGTCATTTCACAACACTGGGGTAATGGGTGTGTGTATATATTCAAGCCATAAGAAGAACCATAAAATGCACAAGAGTCTCCCAGATATTAGTGAGCCATAAGGAATATTTTTAAGTAAATAGAAATGCTAAGCACGTCTGGTAATTGTACTAAAGCTGATCCTTACAGCCGGTTGTATGTTTAATAATATTCCTTTCAGTATGATAAGACTTACACTGTTTGCCTTTGTTATTGTTCAATAGCTTTATATTGCTTCTTGTAAGTTGAAATGGACTCCTTGGTTTCTTTAACAAATAAAGAGACGTTCTGTCTGTTTGTGATTTATGCTAGTTTTCAGGTCAATGAATCAGAAGAGATTTGTTCTACTAAAATGAACAATTAACAATAGAATTTCAAAATAAGGAACATGTTCCCCAATACTCTCCTTGCTTGGGTGCACTTTGAAAGGGCTCTGGTCTAAAATTTGCTTTACTTGTAATCTGCTTATCAGAGGTTTGAGCACAGTTTGATAGAGAATAGGTGCTATGTCCTTCTCATGTTCAAATTATTATTTTGCATTTTTGTATCTTTCCCTGGGACACAAGGGAGAGATGTCTTTTATTGACCATGGGGGGCAAGAGAAGGTAGAGAAAGAAAGACTCAGATGGTAAATTGCAGATATTACCTTTAAATTGCTTGGAAATTTTGAATAGAAATGAGTTGATATATGAAAGCTCCCTCTCGCCCCACAAAACCCAGAAGCATTAGCTTGCTCATTAGCAGTTGTACAAAGAAACACCTTGTTTCTCTCTGATTTTGGCAGAGTAAGAGGGATCACATTTTCTCACAGATAATCTGATTTTGGACAATTTCTCCAGTATTTTATAGAGCAACAAGCTTTTCTTCATAATTTAAATACTCTTGTCTTCTATTTCTACCTTCCCTAACAAAAATGTGTTTTGGCCAATGCCCTGTAGACTCTTTGTGTTTCCTGAGGATCTCTGTAAAATATGCAGGGGTTATAATGCAGCAAGACTACACATTGTTCCATATTCAAGCCCCTTTTGGTGTGTAACCCAGTGCTACAGCTCAACTGGTAGTAACATTATTGGGGCAAATGTAAGTAATGTGAATTGATATTAATTGTGCTCATAATGGCTTGTGAAGATGAATACATCTCCCTCCACTTGCCCCCATCTGTGAAGAATTTATAAGGCTACCACCAACCGAGTCAACAGATTTCTGTGCAGCAGAATTAGCAGCAGCAGAATGGTTATACTGTATTGATGGGGTGTTTTTACTGACCAAGAATTGAAGCAATTCTTGTACAAATGATAGAATCTACCATAGTAGTAGACTACTGTGAGGAGGGTATTGCATGCCAAGGGCTTATTTATTTACAGAAGGGGTTCCTAATTTGGACACCTTGCTTCCAATTCTTGATCATGAAGGCCACTTTCTATTCACAAATGTATGCAATACCTGAGGTAATTACAGCAATTGCTCATTTGGAAAAAAGTAAATTGTAGCTGATGTTTAATGCAATTAGTCAACTGGAAAAAGCAGGAGACAGACTCATGTAACCAGCCTGGCAATCTCTGTGGTGAGGATAAAGTTGAGAATGAGAGATGTGTACAGCCATGCACAGCCCCAGAAGCAGACATAAACAAATTGGGTTGAATAAAGCAAAAGCTAGAGAGTCAGTATACAGCTGCCATGTAAATGGGGCACTGGGGCTGGTTGTGGGGCAAAAAATTGCAATAAAATAAAAAATTCAGATCAGTTGGACCATTAGCTAGAAATACCAGCAAGTATCTTTACAGTTACCATGGCAACAAGAGGCCTCAGCCTGAGCCTTAGAAAGGGTCATTTATAACTGCATAGTCAAGCAGATGAAAGATTAACCTCTTGACAGATTCAGCCCCAGAGTTGCTATCATAGTGCTGAAAATCTTCTAAATAATAAACAGAAACTACAGCTGGTTATGGAACATAGTCTCAAACAAAGCTCTAACCAAATCCATACATCCCATTATAGGTTCTAACAAGGTGAAACTCACTACAAGGGCTGAAGTGCTCAGATATTGTGATAAGCATGGCAGAACAATCCTGACAGACAGCAAAACAAGCTCACAGACACTGTACAAAAATATGGCCACAGACACTCAGCTCTCAGGGTTCAAGCAAAGCAAAGAGACTAGTGCCTCCAAGTCACTGGATGGATGCAGGTTGCATAACAAGATGGCAAAGTGTAGTGCTGCAACAATGACTGATAGATACAGCAACACAGTAGCTGTGAAGCGAAGACAAGGACAGCAGTGCCACATCAGAAATCTTTCCAGTTTTCCCTGTCTAGTGAAAACAGCCCATCCAGAGAATTTTATTTCTGCTGAGATTTTTTGAGGCACTGATAATGTCCTTACTACTACATGTAGACCCTTCAAAGTCTTCTTAAAGTAGAGCAGATACAATATGGTATCGCTGTTGAAACGGACTTTTTGAGATTTACTCATGTTTCAAGGACATGTGGCAGAATCATTCTCATACTGATATTCCCTCCAGTCCTTAAAATCAAAAGCCTTACTCTCAAAGATTGGGCTCTTGTCTGGTTTTAATACACATATAGCTGAGAACTAATTTAAGCAAAGTGTCCCTTGATTATGCTGCAAATCAACATATAGCAGAAGAATGCACCAGCATACAATCTTGTCTCTATATTCTGTACAGTAACACAACATGAAGTACACTTCATCAGGCAGTTACATATGGGCTATTAGTGTACAAAACCTGCCATAATGAAAATAATCTTTCCAAGGTCAAGTCAACATCTCTGGTATTAAACCACAACATACCTATACCCATTCTCCACACAGTAGGTTTAGAAAGATGACAATATACTGCCAGGGTTCCAAGTTAGATATTTTTTTCAGGTTGCAGTAGATAGCACTGTCTATATTGGCACTTTTGGTCATTTCAAAGTGGCCCTAGTCCCTGCATGTGTAGCACAACCCTTTACCCAACATCCCATGAGAAGTGTTTCCATACAGGAGCCACTATCTGCACAGTGACATTGCCCAGGATCAGTGAAAAGTGCAAATCCAAATGAAGCAAACCCCAAGAAGTACGAGAAAACCCTGGTGCATGCTCAATGAACAAGGAGAAGCCAATTCCTTTTATTAAGGCCTTAATGATGGGACTCACCACTCCAAAGTGAAGCATATAAGAACCATAAAAGAGGCCTTCTATACTGACTGGGCAATTATACAGCTATATTTGCTAAGAGTTCAATTTGCAGGGAAGGCATGGTAAATGGACTTTGTAACCAAGGGAAGTGCTTATTTATTACACCACATATCCTTAGCTGATATCCTGCCACTCATCTGTTTAGGCCACAGGTGGGCAAACTACACCTCATGGCACCGTCCTGCCCGGCCCCTGAGCTCCCGGCCGGGGAGGCTAGCCCCCGACCCCTCCCCTGCTGTACCCCCTCTTCCGCAGCCTCAGCTCACCGTGCGGGCAGCGCTCTGAGCAGCATGGCGGCGTGGCTGGCTGCGGCTGGGTGGCACGGCTGCCATCCTGCCACTATGAGTGGCATGGTAAAGGTGCGGGGAGGCTAGATAAGGGGCAGGGACTCCCGGGGGGCAGTCAGGGAACAGGGAACAGGGGCAGGTGGTTAGGGGGTGTGGCCCTGGGGGGAAGTTAGGGGTGGCGGATCCTCGGAGGGGGCGGTCAGGAACCAGGAGCAGTGGGGGGTTAGATGGGTCAGGAATTCTGAGGGGAGCATTCAGTGGGTGGGAAGTGGGAGAGGGCGTTGGCCAGACTGTTGGGGATGCACAGCCTTCCCTACCTGGCCCTCCATATGGTTTTGCAACCCCAATGTGGTCCTGGGGCCAAAAAGCTTGCCCACCCCTGGTTTAGGCTGATATTTTGGTCAGTATGGCACTCAACCTCAAAATAGCACCCTACCCCCCATATTCACTACTGTGATATGATTATGATATGTTTTGTACAAAGTATGCATTATGAAGCATCATTTAAAAAGTCTTGACCTGCTAAACATTACTATCCTGTTGAACTGTATGTACTATAATTGTATGTGGAGCTATGAAGTATTGCTCTATGTTTGTTACTGAAATATGTGATAAGTGGGAAATGCCAACAGCTAGCCTTTCAGTGATAAGAAAGGAGCAACGAACACTGACAAGATAGATTTATATCAGGATGAGCCAGACATCTGTTGATGGCCATCATGAAGAATCCACTGTCCCAGAGACTCCTTGGAGATGGCATGTACACAATGTGAGCTACCTAACCCCCTTCATCACAGCAGGGATCTTTCTAGCACCAGGAGAGAAAGTATAAATGAAGATTGATGACATCATCATTTGACCTCTTTCCTCCCCCATCTCAACACCTGGAAGATTGTCTGGAAGGCAAAGACTTTGAACTGGGGAGATAGGTCCCAGGGTGACAAGAGAATTCAGCCTGTGTATTAAGATCTGTAAACTGCTGGTAAGATTCAATGGGGTGAGAAAAGCTGGTTGATTCAAATCTTGCAGAGTCTATTAAAGTTAGAATTTAGACGTGATTCTGTTTTTATTTTTTATGTAACTAACTTTGACTTTTATGCCTAACACTTATAATTACTTAAAATCTATCTTCCTGTAGTTAATAAAAACTTATTTTCATGTTTTATCCTTACCAGTGAGTTTGTCTAAAGTGTTTGGGGAATCTGCTCAGATTACAAAGGCTGATGCATGTCCACTTTCTTTAGATGAAGTGGCAACTTTAATTAATAAGCTTGCACTGTTCAAGAGAGGGTCTTGAGCAGTGTAAAATGGGACATCACTGGGGTGCAAGACTTGAAGGCTGGGGAAATTGGTTGGAGTCTCTTTGTATATAATTCATGAGCGTCTTAAAGAACATTCATGTGACTCCACATGTTGATGGCTGAGTGATCAGAGCATCTGGAGGGGGTTGCTGCTTGTCACTGGCATAGTATTGTGAGAGACAGATGAGGCTGAAGCGAGGGACTCAGTGGTCCCATAGTTCCAGGTTATACCCCAGGGGTATGTCACAGTCAGAACAATGTGCCCAAGGGTAAACAACCTAATTGCCTACATAGTCTAAACAATATAAGTCTCTAAGGAATTATGAATGCTTTCAACTCCCAGGACCAAGGCAGACAGATGGTATTGTGCAAGTAAGCCAACAGGCAGCCATCTTGCAGCTGAAAACAAATCTATAGCTGTGAACATGGCCACCCAAACCCTTCATGATTCTGTAATTGAGAGGCCATAGAGCAACTCAGATTCACATAGGGGATTGTACTATAGAGCAGATTTCATCAAGGCTGAGTACTTCAGCCAATAACCCTTGTCCTTGGCAAGTTAACATACTGCATGAAGCTGTATTTATAGCTGGTAATTATGATAGTGTCATGTTTATGCTCCCATCATTTACAGGTAATGCAAGTGTTTAGTGTGAGTGAAATGTAGATGTCGTAATCCATATGAGAACTCCATACCCCCTCATTATGGGACAGAAATCTGATCCATCCAGAAGAGGGTATAGGATCACCCAACCTTTAACTGCACCTCTGCAGCTGAACAATAGTGGTAGATATGGTGCAGCTAGATTTTATACCATCTCCTCTGTTCCATGAAGAAGGAGATGAGCTGCTGTGACCAAACCACACCCATACCAGAGACTGTGCAGGAGCCCTGTGATTTCGAAGTTCCCTGGAATTCTAAGTGCCATAGGATACATGGCTGCTGAGCTCATGAAGAAAAGTCTGGCAGATACTATAGCTGGGACTGGTAAAAAATATGATAGATTTATGAGGTGTAAATCCTGTCTTCACTTGTGTGTATTAGGGAGAAATATGCATAATGGAGAGGGGTGTGGAAAGGAAAAGGAGATTAAATGGAAGTACCTATTTGTCCTAGAGATGCCACACATTATGTGTGGCTATATAATCAAGTTAAGAAAGTGAAGATAAAAGAAAAAACAAATAGAACCCAAACTTAAGAATTTGATTTTAAAGTGGCAAATGAAAACAAGCAGGCCAAGTAGGTTCTTGGGAACGCTACAGTAACTAATACTCTGTCATGATACAGAGCATTGCATTTTCCTGGAAAATTCAATTAAAATAAATATTGCCTAGTTTTAACTTGAGTTCTTCAGTTAATTTAATTTTAGAAGTGTTTGCCTTACAAATTAATAAAAATAATGCCTAGCTCTTATATAGGTCTTTTCATCAGTAGATCTCAAAGGGTACATCTGCACCACAGTGAGTCTGAGAGCCCAGGCTTACAGACTTGGACTCGTGCTATGGAACTCAAAACACGCATGGGTTGGGCTCTGAAGCCTATTCCTCTCCCTTCGCTTCAGAACTTGAACCCAACCCTGAACGTCTACACAGCTGTTTTTAGTGCCATAGCATGGGCTGAACCCATCAACCTGAGCTCTGATACTCACTGTCCCAAGCTGATGCTTGTTGTGTAGACATATCCAAAGTGTTTTATCCAGGACATTGGTATCATTATGCCAGTATTACAGATGGGGAAACTGAGGTACAGAAGTGCTGCATTCATGGAATGTATAAATTGTGTATATTATTGTGCACATTTTAAAAGGACATCAACTGTGTTTCATTCTATTCCTTTATAATTATAATTGACAAATTTATATTGGAAAGCACAATGAGAACAAACAACTGAGGAAGTGTATAATTTAATCCAAATCATCCTAATCATGAAGGCCAAATTCTGGGACCTTCATTAACAGAATTTATTATAGAAAAAAAGGCTATTCAAAATGCAACACTCCCCTCCCCACATTTATACAGTTAAAAGTTATATACAATTCCTTATTTTTCATGCAACAGGAAATATTTAATCTACCCCACTGGGGATAGCGGGGGCAGGGGGAAGTACACATAAATGGAGATTATATAGCCAGTGCTGTACATGTAATTAGAAAAGGTTAATTACTTTTACTACTCCGTAATTTATAGCTTCAAGAAGTGCTGCCTGTTCAAAGCACTTACTTAAAAGATTTCAGTTCCGTAAAACTAACCTTTTGTTTAAAATATCCCTATAGTACCAGGCAAAGTGAATTATTGCCCATATCATTATGTATTTTCTCTATTATTCTTTTGTTTCAATTTCCTTTTTCTTCTTCCCCCTCCCTCACTTTGCCTGATAGAAAGACCCTGTGTCTCTTCAACCACCATACAAATTAAATGGGTTGTGTGGGATATAAAGAAACAAATCAGTAACATTATGTAATACAGGTTTTAAAATTTCCCCAATTGTGTTCAGCTCAGAAAAGAAATATCTTTCAAAATCAAAGTGTTAAAGGAAAATTACATTTACTGGGGGTTGGGGATGGGAATATATTTGTATATGAAATCCACATTCATATAATTGCTTTAATTTCCAATTTTTTGTATCATGAAAGTAAATCTAGATTGCATTGCAGCTTTCTCCTAGAAATGGTCTGCACATACATAATGTAAAGAGAATAGATTAAACACATACACTAGCTAGCTAGCTAGCTGGCTAGACAGACAGCTATAGCTAAATCTGTCTCCTGGACCCCAATCAGCTTATATTCTTTCCAAGAATCTCTTTATGCTTCCACATAGAAATTAAAAAAAAAAGGAGTACTTGTGGCACCTTAGAGACTAACAAATTTGTTAGTCTCTAAGGTGCCACAAGTACTCCTTTTCTTTTTGCGAATACAGACTAAGACGGCTGCTACTCTGAAACCTGTCATAGAAATTAAGTTTCTCTTTGGCTAATGAAGGATATAATCTCATTTAACAGCAACAGAAACTGAATTTAGGGATAAGTGAGCACTGAGTTGATATGATGGGCAAGACTCAGATGTCAGTGTCATTAATTGAGCAGCTCCCTAAATAAAATACAATTTTGTCCCCTTTCTTTTATTGAGAAAGCAGGTGCAAAGTTGAGAGCCTGGAGTCTATGTATGTAAAGGCTAGGATCTGCTCTGAATTATGTCATGGAACCTCAGCATTGGTTCAACAAAGTAGAATTTGGCTTGGGGTTTTCAGTGAACATACATATGTTTTCAGTGTGATTACATGGCTTTCTATACCCTGGACTCCAATGCTACTGCAGCATGGGTGTCAAGGCTGATTCCCCACTCTGGCAGTTCGAGTGCAGAAGGTGGGGGTCTGCAAGGATTCTAAAAATTAATACTGGCCACTCCGGCTGGTATTAAACTCCCAAAGTTACAGCTTCTCTCTGACCTTGGATGAGTAGATGCTGCCACCACCCAAGTGCAAAAAAACCCTTTTGATCCAGGAAAGCACACTTGGGAATTCCTTCCTGTGGGGTATCCTCAAGCCCTTTCACCCACCACCACTCTGGGGAAGAGCTGAGAAAGAAAACAAAGGAAATCAGCTGTTGCCACCAGCTAATTAAACATCATATGCACAAACCGCTTAGGACACAAACAACAAGAAAATACATCTGGAACTTAGGCTATTGCTAGATTTAAAAAGAGCAAATATAGTAATTAAGCATCAAGAATAGTTTTCTCGAGGTCCAGCTTAATGGTTACAAGCAAAACGAAAGCATTTCGGGGGTTAGCACAGAGGAGTCCACGAGCCTTACAGAAATAAAAGTGATTAAACCTAATCACATCTTCCTAGACGTACTCTGATCTACTTACATATCTGGGGTTTCAGATAAGTATTTTCTAGGTATGATTTGATGATTTTTCATACCTGGTTTAAAGCTTCTTACAGCATTGCTGCTCTATGTCTCCTCTCTCCAGAGAAGAACAGACAGACAGACAAAGGGAAAGTTTTTTCCAAGTTTAAAAAGTTCTAACCCTTCCTTTGGCTTTTTTGGTCAGGTGCCCACTCCCTTCTTTTTACCTATGGGCTTTTTTAACCCTTTACAGGTAAAGCAAGTAGAGAACAGCTACTAAGAAGGACTTTGTAGCTAACTGGCTGGCTGGGTGTCCATAAAAGGGAACTCCCCCTCTCCTTCATTTATCACAATGACTAACTCCAAGTGAAGTCATTGGACGTAATTGTATTTTGGGGCACTGAGGCCCACTGATGGCTGAAAATCAATCACAATCTCAGGAATGTTTCTCTGATAGGACATAACCCAATACATTTGTGCTATTTCTATCATCTGGTTTAAAGATGTGCATAACTGTTTAAATTACAAGTAGACCTTATTTCACAATTAAAAAACAAAAAACCAACAATACATACTAGGGAATACCCAGATATGTACTGTTAGTGTGTCCTCGGTATATAAGAGAATAATGGAGAAACCTGAAGAAATTCAGATTAATTTTAACATACTGATACTATGTACCATTCCTTTTATACAGTGATCACTGTACAAAGGTCAATACTGATGAACAATTTCCATACAGTGGCACCTGAGATACCATAATTTCCCCTATACATTGAAATCCAGTATCTCATTTTATGATTTCAGTGGCATTTTCTGATATATCCTGTTTGCATCAGTATATTAGGATGCTGCCCTTATTAGGGCATCCAGTATTGGATTAGTTCCCTGAGATAGTTAAAACAAAAGGGTAAAATTAGAACTTTTCAAATATTCAGCTCTATTTTGTACGATAAAATTGCTTGAATTTTAAAAAGCTGATTCAAATAAAAAATAAGTATACAAAATCTAACAGTTAGCCAATTCTCCTGTTAAAATTTTATCATTATTCAACAGTAATAGTATAAAGCTTTTTATGTTTTGCATCTGGTTAGTTATTAGAAATAGACTTTGTGGTATCTGGAGTACTGGCACAATTATCTCTTATTGTTAATATGATTTGTTTAGAAAAAAACACAGCAGTTCCAACATATTTGTTGAGTTTCAGAATAGTCTATTTCAGCTACGATTGTGGCAAATTCTTCCTAAAGGAAAACTTCTGAAAATTAACAATGTTGCTCAGAAAGCAAATTTCATCATGATTTGTTGTTACTACTAGTGTTTGTGGGTGGAAATGGTAAGATTTGATTGTTGATCAATTTTGCAAATGCTTATGACTTTTTCTTAAGCTACACACAATTTACAGAGACAACATTCTGGAATGACTGGTTCTTTCCTGTTGGAACATTACTATTACGACATTTCTTCTCTGTAATTTGCCCATTCTATTCCATGTAAATTTTCTTGGTTGAAACAGAAAGCCTGACAGAGCATCATTCACCAGCCAAAACACCTAGAAGTATTTTTCTCAATTTAAAGCAAACTCTTACATAGTGTGTGCATGCATGAGAGCGGACGATCCCCTGAGACAAAGAATGAAACCGTGATGCTTTTTATCTTGAGGGGGGGAAAAGAATTTACCAGAAAACAAAACAAAAAAACAATCACAAGTTATATAAATCTGAACTAATTACCTAACGGTATATCATCCCTCCACTTTTTTCCCCACAGAGAAGCTGTAAGGATTGGAAAACCTATTTCTTGATCCTGAAATTTGTTGGAAATGAGGAAGGAAGGATTGATGTAATCTATAATCATCCCTCACTCCCTCTCATGGAAACTGCCTTATGTGAATAGCTTCCTTTACATGCATTTGAGGGAAGTTGTCTGTGTGATAAGGGGTTAGACTTGGGGGAAGGGATGCCCTATCCTCTCAGTAACTCTCTGCAAACCAAAAGGCCTTTTTTTCTTGCATCAGCAAGAATTTAAATTAGAGCTGTCAATTTTTTTTTAAAAAAATTATGATTAATCAGTAGTAATTGCACTTTTAAACAATAGAATACCAATTTAAATTTACTAATAATATTTTGGATGTTTTTCTACATTTTCAAATATATTGATTACAGTTACAATGCTGAATGCAAAGAGTACAGTACTCACTTTATATTATTATTTTTTATTACAAATCTTTGCAGTCTACAAGTCAAAACATGAAGGGGGTATATGAATGTTTAGCATATCTGGCATGTAGCTGGCATTGCAAGGTATTTACAACAGTGTCATGTGAATGTCTGTTCTCAATTTCAGGTGATGTAAATAAGAAGTGGGCAGCATTATCTCCTGTAAATGTAAACACATTTGTTTGTCTTAGCATTTGGCTGAACGAGAACCTCCAACAGATTTCACTAATTTTTGAGAAAACAGTGGAATTTACACTTGGGTACTGATGGTCTCTGCTTACCTACACCACTTCCATGGCCATCCTCACTACTCCACACTGGGAGCTCATGTTCAGTTGGTTATTCACCAGTACCCTAAACCTCTTTTAGAGTTACTGCTTTCCAGGACACAACCCACCATCCCATAAGCAAAACCTAGCTTATTTTTTCATAGCATATGTCTAATTTAAAATGCGTCTTTAAATGAGACCAGCTTACTATTCAATCCAGATCACTGCATAGAAATGACCTGTCATTATTTACCATTTCACCAATTTGTCTCATCTGTACACTTTAGTAGGAATGATTTTACAATTTCCTTTCAGATCACTGATGAAATTGTTGAGTAGCATTGGGCCAAGAACAGATACCTGCAGGATACCACTGGAAACACCCCCAATGGTTAAAGAGTCCTTATTTACAATGACTAAGGTTACCATATTTCAAGTTCCCAAATAGAGGACACTGCTGCAGCAGGGGGAGTGGCAGGGGAAGGGGTGGGAGGTGGGTATAGCTCTCTTGCTGCACAGTTCTGAAGGCAGAGCTGCCACCAGCAGCAGCACAGAAGTAAGGGTGGCAATACTATACCATTTCTTCTGTGCTGCTGCTGATGGCAGCACTGCCTTCAGAGCTGGGTGGCTGGCCAGCAGCCACCGCTCTCTGCCTGTCTAGCTGAAAATCACAGACACTTGTGCATATTTCAAAAATCCACCCAGGTGGAGATTGCAGAATCAAAAGAGAGGCCATGTCTGGGAAAACTCAAATGTATGGTAACCTCAACAATACTTTTTGAAATATTACTAATTAGGACTATATTCTGATTACACATAACTGTAATTAGGCCATGAGTACCATGCAACCACTAATTTTTAGTTCAGTGATCAGTTCCTGTTCATCCATCAAAATGAGGTCAAATATAGAATTTCCCCAAATTGAGAGCAATAATTAAGAAAACTGAAATGGTAGAAAATGTTCTAAACACAGCTGAAAAATCGTACTGATTTCACCTCTATTTATTAAAAAAAACAAAGTAAAACAGCTGCTTACATTAAGGCTTCTGTTTGGTTTTGGTTTTTACAGTGAATTAAAAAAGCAGTTGTTGATATTCTAATATTTGGACAGATGTGTTTCCACATGATTTTAAGTTCAGAGAGCTCAGATGCTCCCCATTGTCGCTTTAACCCACATTTTCTCTATCTTCTGAGCTTTGCTTTGAAATATGGCTTCACTTTTTTCATGAATTCTCTCTCTTTTCTATTGCACAACAGAGACATGTCAGGCAAGGATTATTGCTGAGGTCAGAATAAGAGTAATCTTAACAATGCACAGCTTTTGTGGAAATATGTGACTTTTGAAGTACATTACTTTTGAACTCATGGTCTAAATACTACAAATAGTTTGAGAGTGTTGCCTTAAGAACTGCTTTTCCCCCTACATGTGCATGCCAATTAAAGGGGTTAAAAACAGGAAAAAAATAATTAAAAAGAAGCATTTGTTCAAATGAGTAATGAATTTGCTTTGGTCATCATTGGGTTCCTTTTGTTTTCATTTTGAGTGAACATTTGAGTGGTCATATTCTATTCACACGAGTACCTGGCGGCTTGAGTATTCACACCAGAGTTGGTATGTTTTATTATGATGGGATACTCCTTTATAAACAAGGAAAGAGGGTTCCCAAATCTCCTGGGCTGTGTCTTGATCCAGAGGCAATTAAAATTAAACCTGCTGAGCACTCTGGCCCTGATCCAACAAAGCACTGACACTCTGATTCCGTAAAACCATTAAGCACATTCTTAACTTCCAAACACAAGAGTGGTTCAGTTGAATTAAATTGGACTTCTCAGATGCTTAAATTTAAGTCCACACTTAATTGCTCTGTGGGCTTAGGGCCAGAGTGCTCAGCACCTTGCATGATGGAGTCTAAATAAGCCAAATAACAACCTGACTGTATAGTCCTAGCTGAGGGGGATGCAAGTAGTTACTTATAATTGACTGTCATGATGACAATTATATACAGGTAACTGCAATGCACTTGGTATATTTCATATGAGATGGGACAGAAGAGGGAGCAGGGTTCCCAAAGCCTCTTTCCAGAGCCTTTGCACAGCAGCAGTTAAGCAAGGATCTGACCGCACCCTTCAAAATGAGTACCATGCATGTCCACACAATTACTTTGTGTGACTGTGCTGAGAAAAGTTTAAATGTGCATTCAGCATCCAGCCAATAAATTTTACACTAGCCCATTTTTTCTAGAAATGACACCTCATGAAGGGCCTGTGTGGCAAGGAAAATACAAGCTTTAACATTTTAGAAAATTCCCCCAAGACTGTTTTTATATTTCCCTGAACTGCTCCTTTTCCCCAAGAGATCAGTGTCTTCTAATCCACTCCTCCCCCCAGTTATTATTAACATTGTATTCATTCATCCAGGGAACAGAAAACATACCAGTTATAACAAGATAACAGCTCAAATTTCAAATATCAATCAGGGAAACTTATAAACTGGACTGATTGAGGACAGTTCATTACAACAGATTTTGCAAAAGAAATGCATCAGTCTCATTTGAATAGCAGACACATTTGATGAATTATGCCTTTAAGAGGCAAAATTTTACAAGGGAATTATTTGCTCAACTCTAGTATCTACATACACACACATATTCCTCAATTATTGAAACAGGGTCATGTGATTTAGGACTATAGCATATGCAACTATATGTCTGCTAGCTCTGTTTCCTACATACTGAACCTGGAAATGTATAGTAGTCTGCTCTCTGTTAGAAGTGGCTGACATTCTGTGTTCAGTTCAAAAGAAGCTTGTAGCAGTGGAGAAACACACTGTGCTCTTTCATGGAGGCTTAATTTTATTCTTTGTTTTGTGGACTTTGTGATTGTGAAAACATAATGTTGCATTTTCCTTTCTAAGTGGTCAATAAAGTGTTGACCTACCAGCTATTAACTAAAATATTGCTAAACAAATGTGTGTGTTAAAATATAGAGTTTCTGCATATTAATATTTGATTTTTCTAGCATTTAGTGATAAAATCCAGTGCACTGTAACCCAGGTTAGCCAACTGCAATGAGGTCAGCCACCTCTTGGACACCCCCTCATGGTCAGAGGTCACTGTGCTGCACCCTGGACCATTTCTTCCCTTTCCAGGGTCCCTTAACTTTACAGTCCACAGTTCACATTCTGCTCCTGGGGTCCAATTTAATCACTCCTTACATACTGGCCCTCTAGTTCAGTCATTCTGTCACTTTATAGCAGGAGCTCCTATTCCTTCTTTCCAGAGCTAGGTTTCCATTTCAAAGTCTCTCAACGTTTTCCTGTCTGGAGCTCATCCTTTTTTCAGTCCTCTGGCTCCCAGGCTCCCAAATCCTTCTCCGATTCAGTGTCTATGGTAGGAGCTTGGCATGGTACGCTGACCTTACCTGGAAGCTTAGCCTTCCTCAGCTCTCTGATCTGGCTTCCAGGCCCAAAATCATTCTCTCAATCAGGGTTTCTCGCAGGGGCCTCCTGCTCACTGCAGCTCCTCTGTTACAACTCCCTTGGTCTCAGGGTCTTCTCTGAATGCTGTCTTCATTAGCGCACCCTCTGCAGTCTCTCTACCATTTCTTGAGCGTTCCATTTTATTTTAATTTTTTCTTTGCGTTTTTTATGGCTAAGCAGACTGGACTGAATAGTCTATAGCTGCCTCTAACAATAATTGCTCAATACTTAGTGGTTTATATTCTCTTGCTCTGCCCTGTGTCTTTCAGGTAATGTAAGAATGCCTTTTGAATAATACACTATTTCTTCAGTGTTTTAGTTAAAACATGTAAGTTTTATTACCTTAGTGTTTTAATTCCTCAGAAAGTTTTCTCCTTCCTTTAATAATAGTCTTACCTATCCAAAAAGGTGTTCAGTCGTTTCTTCTACCCTGCACATTAGACACAAAGATGGATTATGTGCTATTTATTCAAAAAATATTTTTCTTTAGGTACTCTAAATAAACATACTTATTAGACCTATCCAGACCCTGAAGAATGCTCTTACCCCCAACTCTAGGGAACAATTCAAAAAAGTTTTCCTCTTTTTTTCATTAATTGACATTTTTTTTCATTCCTCTTACATTTTTCTGTACTAGGCTTTTGAATTCCTATTTATTTGTCAATCCAATTTATTTGTCAAGGTATTTCTTTGTCAATCCTTCAATTTCTTACAGCGTTTTTAGCTGCTTTGTCTGCCATTTCATTCCCTGTTATCCCAATATGCACTGAGATCCAAGCTAATGCTACACGTATCCCCATCTATACTAACTCTGTTATTAGAAATATAATTGCATTGATTAAATCATTTACATACCGAGAATCCCTTAGTCATCATCATAAGGTCTGAGACTGAATCTGAAAAAGCAACTGGTGCTGTTGGCCCACTAGATTGCTTAGAGCTCAGTGATGAACAGTGTCATGTGTATCAGTTGTTTTACTTCCCCACAGTGTATTATGACTATTTAGGTCACCACATGTAATATGTGGTCTTTTAGCATTCTTCACTGTTTTTTGTAGGTCTGAGCTTTATAATTTCCCACATGGATTATAGATATCAGAAATCCTTAAAGAAATATTTCTTTTCTGCACTGGAATCTCAACAGCATTATACACTAGGCTTACTTTTTCATTCTTAACTACTATGCAGTTTAATCTTTCCCTTATGAAAGTACATATGACTCCTCCTCTTTCTAGTTTTTGGTCTTGCCTAAAGGCAACATACTCTGGAATTTTAAAAGCAAGCTTTTCAACCAGCCATGTTTCCTGGTTGCATATGATATATGGCTTAGTTTTCATTTCCAGGATGTTTTCTTTTAGTTTTTGACCGTATGCTATCAAACCATATGCTATGGGTGCATTCCAGCAAAAAGACTGATCTCTATACTACTCATATTTCACTATTAATATAATTCAAAATTGCACGACTACAGTTCATTGACAAACTGCCACCATACCAGTATTTTCCCTTGCTATATTTATTTATTTATATATATATTGCCCTTGCTATAATTTTCATTTTTTTCCTGAGTTTATCTGTTTATCACTTCTATCCTAAATGCAATAAACCCCTCTTTTCTCACTATTGGTATATCATTGACAATTCTTCCACAGTGTTTATCACACTTTTTATAGAATGAAGATGTGTCTGCAGCTCCTTTCTTCCTGTGCCAATTGTCTCTTCCTTCTCTGCCTGATGCTTTGAGAGTCTCCTTATAAAATTGTTAATAAAATCTCTCAGGCAGAAGCTGTCTTTTATATCTCTTTAGCTTGTCTTGCCACAATACACCCTCTATGTGCTGGACTGTGATTACACTGCAGTTACTATATTTGACCTCCCTTCTATTTAATTTTCATAGGAATGTTCTTCCCCACATTTATTTCATCTCATTTTCCCTTTATAAACATTTGCTATATGCCCTTAGCATATATCAGCACTTATATTCCCCCCTCTCCTAAAGTGGTATATGACTTGGTTCTGAATATCTGAGACCTTAGTGTTACTTTCTCAGGTAGAGTCCATCCCTTAAATGTAATCAGCAATGTTGTTGCTGGCTGGCTAGCTTGCTCCTCCTCTTTTACTAATTAATTATTTACTAACCCTTTATCTTATCTTATGCTTTGGGTTCTCATCGTTGTCCCCTTCATTGCAACTTCCTGCTGCTCTTTATGGGGAACTTGACCTGATCTCTCCAGGTGTAGTTCATTCTAGTCATCAGGTTGCTAGCCCCAGCCCTCCAATCTGTAAAGGGTGAGCTACCCTTTTATAAATTTGTTAGTCTCTAAGGTGCCACGGGTACTCCTTTTCTTTTTGCGAATACAGACTAACATGGCTGCTACTCTGAAACCTACCCTTTTATATCAGCCTTGGGTTAACCAAACTCCTAGTTAAATAAAGATGTCACAGTGCCTTGACTTAGAGGAGACATCCCCTGCTTATTGAAGCCTCCCATTGTTCCAAAGGTCTCTACAAATCATTTCCAGTTTGGGAGACAGGCGTGTCCTCTGAATCTTGCTAAATGCTTGGCCTTTGTGATCCTGTATCAACAAGTTCCATGGTCTATGTATGCATTGTGTGGACAAAATATTTTAGCTTGAATTTGCCACCTTTGGTTTCATTTAATGTCCTTTTGTTTCTGTTTCAGGGAGAACAGAAGTTCCCAATCTACCGTCTCTAAACCATTCATTATATTTAGATATTTTTCTCATATCCCAATCTCTTCAATCTCATATATGAATGTATATGAATGGGGACATCCTCATCCCTATTCTATGAACTCCCTCTAGTTTTGCAAGATCCTTTTTGAGATGGAGTGACTAGTACTGCACACAGGATTCCAGAGAATGATGGACTATTGAGAGCAAGGCAGCCAAGCTCCCATATTTGAGATATCCAGGGAAAGTGGTAAAAAGTGTTTTATTTCCTTACATGGAAAAAATTACTTAGGAGCAAAATATTGAAAACTGAAAAATTTCAGCAGAAAATTCATCTGAAACAAAAATATTTATTAAAAAATGCCATTATGTTGCCTAATGGGAGTTGTAATTCAGGTGCCCTATATCCCCATTCTCTCCAAATGCTGGACTCCCTGGCCCCACTATATTTCCCATGATAATCATGGCCTTCTTTCCCGATGAAATTTCACCATGCACCATGGAAAATGTAGTCTGGCAGTGAACCTGACTCAGGGAGGAGAATTGGGGCACGGATCATCCAAACTACAACTCACATAAAGCACCATGGTGCCATTTCCAAATCAGAGTTTCAGTGTTTTGGGGTGGTTTTTTTTAAATATGAAAAGATGAAGTTTTTCATGGGAAGTAGACATTTTTGGTGGGAAAAAAAAATCATTTAGCCAAAAACCTAGTTTTGATGTATAATCATCAACCATCTCTAATATCCAGCACCAAAAGCTAGTTTCATCTTACAGCATTTAGCTAAGCTACTAAGAATAATATTCTACAATATGGGCATAACTGGATTTTAGGAATTTTGAGGGATAAATACTCTACTCATTTATCCAGTAGAGTAAAACTGGAATTGTTTCTCCGAACCTAGTAACACAGAAACTGGAAAGAGACGTCTACTCAAAAAATGTAAGGTACCTAGGAGACATATTTACAATGTCATTTTCTCTCTCTGCCAGTGAGCTCTACACCATGTTGGGAAATTATTCAACCAGGAGTTGCAACCACTGTGTATTGTTAGTATTTATTTTATAGTAGAGCTAGGGATAACTGAAAACTAGAATCTCAGAAGGTGACATGTTTCATTCTCCAATGAATTTTACCTTAAAAATGCATTCTGATTTCAACAAGTATTTTGTCATCTGTAGTAAGTGCCATTGCCAAGTCAAGAAGGGAGAAATAGATAACAACTTCAAATGAGTTTTGTGTTTTTTCTTCATTTCATTTATATTTCTTCACTTACCTCTCAGGTAGGTATTTAACATTTCGGTATTCTTTTTTGAAGAGGAAGTGTGGTGACTGAAGAGCTCCATTATTTCACAGACACACAATAGTATAATTCTAATATTTTTACTTACAAATAATGAGGCTAGTTCTCACCATAAACCTAAGAGAATTTCCCAGGAACAGTGAATATCCTTTAACTGATGTAGAACCATTAGATCAAATAAAAAAAATCTCCAGTTTTGCATGCTCAGACAGCTGTGCATGCAGAAATTGAGCAAAATTGCTAGAGCTGTACAAAGTGTTCGACTCAAACTGCAAAAGTAATCAAAATCTGCTAATTTGTTTTTCATGTGACAAGCAGCCTGATTCATAGTTGTGTAAGTTCATAGTAAGTTGTGAGTTCCTAGACACAATCTGTAGAAGCTTTTTGCAAAGTTGTTTGTTCTGTCTACATATCTGTAAACTTTATCCAGTGTCCAGGATGCATCTCCAGTTTGAATCAGTTTTATTAGGATAGGTCATATGGAGGAACTATTCTATAACTGGGCTTATCCCATGTGATCAAAAGGGTCAGAGGAATATATTTTACACTGTTTCTTATATGAGAATATATGCAGGGATTTTTTTCTCTGATTATTCAATTCTCTCTGGAAATCATCCTTCTCGTCAACTAAAATACAGCTAAAAATCTGAAAGATGGCCACTAACTCCACTTTAAGCTGAAAAGAGCTCTTATGAATTCACAGGCATGGAATAGACATTTGTAATAAATCACAAACACAGGAGTTTGCCCATTCATGTGAACATGAGATTTTTATATTTGTTTAGATGAGAAATATTTGGACATGTACCACTTTCAGTTCAAATAAAGAAAAGGAGTTCTTGTGGCACCTTAGAGACTAACAAATTTATTAGAGCATAAGCTTTCGTGAGCTACAGCTCACTTCATCAGATGCATTTGGTGGAAAAAACAGAGGGGAGATTGATATACACACACAGAGAACATGAAACAATGGGTTTATCATACACACTGTAAGGAGAGTGGTCACTTAAGATAAGCCATCACCAGCAGCAGTGGGGGAAAGGAGGAAAACCTTTCATGGTGACAAGCAAGGTAGGCTATTTCCAGCAGTTAACAAGAATATCTGAGGAACAGTGGGGGGTGGGGTGGGGTGAGGGGGAGAAATAACATGGGGAAATAGTTTTACTTTGTGTAATGACTCATCCATTCCCAGTCTCTATTCAAGCCTAAGTTAATTGTATCCAGTTTGCAAATTAATTCCAATTCAGCAGTCTCTCGTTGGAGTCTGTTTTTGAAGCTTTTTTGTTGAAGGATAGCCACTCTGAGGTCTGTAATCGAGTGACCAGAGAGATTGAAGTGTTCTCCAACTGGTTTTTGAATGTTATAATTCTTGACGTCTGATTTGTGTCCATTCATTCTTTTACGTAGCAGAAGAATCTGTCCTATCTCGGGGCCTCTCCTTTTGCCCCTCCACCCCCACGAACATGATACAGTTCTGTGGTGACCTAGAATCCTATTTTCGACGTCTCCGACTCAAGGAATATTTCCAACACACTTCTGACCAACATATTAACCCACAGAGACCTTCCTACCAACACTACAAAAAGAATGATTCTGGGTGGACTCCTCCTGAAGGTCGAAACAGCAGTCTGGACTTCTACATAGAGTGCTTCCGCCGACGTGCACGAGCTGAAATTGTGGAAAAGCAGCATCGCTTTCCCCATAACCTCAGCCATGCAGAACACAATGCCATACACAGCCTCAGAAACAACTCTGACATCATAATCAAAAAGGCTGACAAAGGAGGTGCTGTCGTCATCATGAATAGGTCGGAGTATGAACAAGAGGCTACTAGGCAGCTCTCCAACACCACTTTCTACAAGCCATTACCCTCTGATCCCACTGAGAGTTACCAAAAGAAACTACAGCATTTGCTCAAGAAACTCCCTGAAAAAGCACAAGAACAAATCCGCACAGACACACCCCTAGAACCCCGACCTGGGGTATTCTATCTGCTACCCAAGATCCATAAACCTGGAAATCCTGGACGCCCCATCATCTCAGGCATTGGCACCCTGACAGCAGGATTGTCTGGCTATGTAGACTCCCTCCTCAGGCCCTACGTTACCAGCACTCCCAGCTATCTTCGAGACCCCACTGACTTCCTGAGGAAACTACAGTCCATTAGTGATCTTCCTAAAAACACCATCCTAGCCACTATGGATGCAGAAGCCCTTTACACCAACATTCCACACAAAGATGGGTTACAAGCCATCAGGAACAGTATTCCCGATAATGTCACGGCTAACCTGGTGGCTGAACTTTGTGACTTTGTCCTCTCCCATAACTATTTCACATTTGGGGACAATGTATACCTTCAAGTCAGCGGCACTGCGATGGGTACCCGTATGGCCCCACAGTATGCCAACATTTTTATGGCTGACTTAGAACAACGCTTCCTCAGCTCTCGTCTCCTAATGCCCCTACTCTACTTGCGCTACATTGATGACATCTTCATCATCTGGACCCATGTAGAAGAAGCCCTTGAGGAATTCCACCATGATTTCAACAATTTCCATCCCACCATCAACCTCAGCCTGGACCAGTCCACACAACAGATCCACTTCCTGGACACTACGGTGCTAATAAGCGATGGTCACATAAAAACCACCCTATATCGGAAACCTACTGACCTCTATTCCTACCTACATGCCTCTAGCTTTCATCCAGATCATACCACACGATCCATTGTCTACACCCAAGCTCTACGATATAACCACATTTGCTCCAAACCCTCAGACAGAGACAAACACCTACAAGATCTCTATCATGCATTCCTACAACTACAATACCCACCTGCTGAAGTGAAGAAACAGATTGACAGAGCCAGAAGAGTACCCAGAAGTAACCTACTACAGGACAGGCCCGACAAAGAAAATAACAGAACGCCACTAGCCATCACCTTCAGCCCCCAACTAAAACCTCTCCAATGCATCATCAAGGATCTACAACCTATCCTGAAGGACGACCCCTCACTCTCACAGATCTTGGGAGACAGATCAGTCCTTGCTTACAGACAGCCCCCCAATCTGAAGCAAATACTCACCAGCAACCATACACCACACAACAGAACCACCAACCCAGGAACCTATCCTTGCAAAAAAGCCCGTTGCCAACTGTGTCCACATATCTATTCAGGGGACACCATCATAGGGCCTAATCACATCAGCCACACTATCGGAGGCTCATTCACCTGCGCATCTACCAATGTGATATATGCCATCATGTGTCAGCAATGCCCCTCTGCCATGTACATTGGTCAAACTGGATAGTCTCTACGTAAAAGAATGAATGGACACAAATCAGACGTCAAGAATTATAACATTCAAAAACCAGTTGGAGAACACTTCAATCTCTCTGGTCACTCGATTACAGACGTAAGAGTGGCTATCCTTCAACAAAGAAGCTTCAAAAACAGACTCCAATGAGAGACTGCTGAATTGGAATTAATTTGCAAACTGGATACAATTAACTTAGGCTTGAATAGAGACTGGGAATGGATGAGTCATTACACAAAGTAAAACTATTTACCCATGTTATTTCTCCCCCACACACACACCCCCCACCCCCCACTGTTCCTCAGATATTCTTGTTAACTGCTGGAAATAGCCTACCTTGCTTGTCACCATGAAAGGTTTTCCTCCTTTCCCCCACTGCTGCTGGTGATGGCTTATCTTAAGTGACCACTCTCCTTACAGTGTGTATGATAAACCCATTGTTTCATGTTCTCTGTGTGTGTATATCAATCTCCCCTCTGTTTTTTCCACCAAATGCATCCGATGAAGTGAGCTGTAGCTCACAAAAGCTTATGCTCAAATAAATTTGTTAGTCTCTAAGGTGCCACAAGTACTCCTTTTCTTTTTGCGAATACAGACTAACACGGTTGCTACTCTGAAACCTTTCTGTTCAAATGCAATCTGGACAAAATGAAAAAAAGTTTGCAGGATGCTGTACAAAACCTGAATCTGGTGAGGTTACCCAGTTCTAGTAGTTAGGCTCAATAAGTGGTCTCAAATTCCACCAATTTGCAAATAGTTGTGACTATAAAATGATAGTGTACAAACACAGGTGCAAGACTAAAGCTGTATTAAGTTTTAATTGATTAATTTTCATGGATATTCTACCTAACTTTGGCTCATAAGATTACATGACATTGAAATGCTCTGAAGCACTCAGTTAACCCTGCTGCTGGCACATGAATGGAAGAAAATTAATTATTTACTATTTGTCTTCTGTTACAGCTAGAGGATTCTGAAAGTCCATTTATACAGTCCATTTTCAGTATGAGGCATATGAAACTCCCATAGGCATTAAATGCTAGTCCTTGAGCATTCCTTCCCTCTCCTAAACTAGGTATTTCTGTGGAAACCTGATCATATTTGCCTTGCAACCAAAGGAAAGAAATGAATTGCATGATACTGATTATATTAGCACAAAATTAAAAATGTATACATATGGATTGATGCTATGTAGTTGGCCTGGAAATGGGTGAAAGAGTAGCTGGAGGAAGAAAAGTGCAAAAGCGTTCAAACAAGATGGCCTGTCCAAATACACAGAATCTTTATCCCTAAAGAGACACTCCAAGCCTGGTCAGTAATATTTAAAATACAGGTTTCAGAGTAGCAGCCGTGTTAGTCTGTGTTCGCAAAAAGAAAAGGAGTACTTGTGGCACCTTAGAGACTAACAAATTTATTAGAGCATAAGCTTTCGTGAGCTCCGATGAAGTGAGCTGTAGCTCACGAAAGCTTATGCTCTAATAAATTTGTTAGTCTCTAAGGTGCCACAAGTACTCCTTTTCTTTTTATTTAAAATACAGTTAGACTCTCTTGCCTCCCAGATTTTCACCATGATCTCCCTCCAATCAGTCCAGAAAGCTGAAGATAAATCCATCCTCCCTTGCTTGCCATTCAGAGAGCGTCACTGTAACTGGGGTCCCAGTGGGGGCAATCTATAATCACTCAATTAGGGTGAACTGCAAAGAATGGGGCAAACAATCTCAAAAAAGCTAGTGGATATTCCAAAACTTAGATTTGCTAAGCCATCATATAACAGCTTCTTTCATACCTTACTGGTTATTCAGAAGTCCAAACAACACAATTCCCTTGAAGTAACCCAGTCTCAGGCTTCCCACCAGGTACCCAAGTCAAATATGATACAGATTTTTGAAAATCTTATTTCATCATATAAAAAAAAAGGTTCTACCAATCCCAAAAGATCAGACACATTACCTCCCAGTTTATTGAATATTCCAGATCTTACTCAAATACACACTACAGTCAATTCTTATAAATTAAACTAAAATTTATTAAAAAACAACACACCAAGAGGATGGTTAAAACATCAATATACATACAGACATGAGTTTAATTCATTGAGGTTCAGATTCATAGCAGAGATGGTGAGCTTTGTAGTTCCAAAGAGTTCTTTCAGAAATAGTTCATAGGTTATAGTCCAATGTCTAAATATCATATTCAGGGCATACCAGCATAACTGAGACGTCAGTCTTGTGACTCAAACTTCCCCCAATGAAGCTTAAGCAGATCTGAGATGACAGAATCAGGACCCAATACAATTTTATACAGTTTCATGTCTTTTGACAGGTTGGAGTTCCTCAGGGAACAAAAGGTAACTTAGAATGACTTTGAAGGAGGTCCATCACTGGTACTTAGCTATAGAATTAACATAAGGCAATTTGGTTGTTCCTCCACCATTCATAGTACATTTAAGAGAGAGATGAATACAGAGATAGCCCATGTTTACAATTCGTTTAAATGCTAGGATGTTCTTTTGATCTCTGAATGATCAGAACAACAGTGCCTGTCTATGCTGTAATTACATTGTCCACCCTACTCATACATATGTAAATACACAGAAACACAACATTACCTACCTACATGTCATTTGAGGGTTATTTATTTTGCAGGATGTTTAACCCTTTCCGGCCATGCATCACAATCACTTCCTTCACTGGCTTCCATTTGCCTTTTATATCAAATTCAAAATTCTCATTGGATGCCTTAGGACTCAGCATGACTTTGCTGCTCACCTACAATAACTAGTTTCATTTCTGATCTCTTAATGAGGAGCTACTGAGACCTTGGTGAGGCTGTTAATAAGACAGCTGACCTTTGGGTCCCAGGAAGGAAAATCTAAATTCACATTTAAAATCATAATTTTCCAGCTCTTTTTCTTGCAAAATTAGCCTTAAAGTGTAAGCACATTTAAAGCAGCAAGAACAGATGGTCAGAATAGAATGAAAAAGACTAAATCACTCCACTTTTTCTGCAGGAGCTGATGAGATATAATATGTGTTTTATGTATAATGAGTCCTTCCTGTTGTATCCATCTGTCTCATCTTACACTTAGGGTATGTCTATGACAGGTTTCAGAGTAGCAGCCGTGTTAGTCTGTATTCGCAAAAAGAAAAGGAGTACTTGTGGCACCTTAGAGACTATGTCTATGGAATCTTTGGGTGGGCTACAGTTTACTTCACTGCTCCTCCCCCTAGTGCTTAAAAACAACTCCTACAGAAAAGCACATGGAGACCCAGAATTCAGTCATTAAGGATTTTCAGCAAGGATTTCACAGGGTCAGCCGCCCCACAATCAAGTCCAAACGTAACAATAGAATTAAGTTAATTCCTTATATACCAACTTTATAAAAATCTTATGATAAACATAAATAAATAATAATAACTTAATTTCTACTGCATACCAAGGCTACTTAATAATCAACATATTATCTTCAGTTAGACATAAACACAAGACAAGTTAAATCTAATACGGTCACTCCCCACAGAAATATTAAGAATTAACTCAGAGTTCCCCAAAGCTTAGGCTGAGTTCACCTGAGTCTCAGATAGAGTTTTTGATCACCAAATCTGTCATCTGCAGAGTCAAAAGAATTGCAATAATATCTACCCTCCTCTTGCTTGCAAAAATCTTCAATGGGACCCAACACACACACACACGGTAGTACCTAAGGGAGCATTTGGGGGAAGTGCCATACCCTGCCAGCATAGCTCTTCATCTAGGACCTGGTCTACACTTGGGGTGTGGGGGATTGATCTAAGATACGGAACTTCAGCTACAAAAATAGCATAGCTGAAGTCAACGTATCTTAGATCGACTTAGAATCACTTACTTTGCATCCTCATGGCGCGGGATCAATGGCCGCCGCTCCCCCGTCGACTCCGCTTCCGCCTCTTGCCGTGGTGGTTCCGGAGCTGACGGCAGAGCGATCGGGGATCGATTTATCGCATCTACACTAGAATCCCCAATAGATAGATCACTACCCGCCGATCTGGTGGGCAGTGTAGACATGGCCATACCTAGCAGTGTATGAGGATGAGGAGGCTGAGTGAAGATACTGCTACACTGACTGATAGTCATTCAACCACTGCAGCCCACCAATATCAGCTTGTCCAGCCCCAGAATAAGATGCTGAAGAGTCAAAGCTGGGAGGGAACCCTCATTCCTAAGCCCCCGCATCCAGCCAGGGAAACTGTGTCCTTCACCTGGCCTTACCAACACCACTGGGGAAGATCTACCTCAAGCACCAAATGACTTTACCATAGGAATAATAATATTTATGACTATGACGCATCTTAACTATGCACATTAATTTTAATAGTGGAAATGATTACGGGGGGAAAATGCAAGAATATGTTTCTGATGAACAGTGTGTTTTAGAGTCCTTGTTAGAGTTGTGTAATTTGCGGTGTAAAGATGTAATATGATAATGCAGTGTGACGTGCATAGTACACATACTTAAATGGAGATCTTCCGGTTACTTTCATGCTCAAATTGCATCTTTACTGTTTTTGCACAGCAGATTAAACAACTCAGACAAAGATTGCATTCTATTTTACATTATATAAAATAGAATGCAGTCTGGTAATGTTTGTTTTTCAGTCTCTGTTCTCTAATATTATTAAACTTATTGAGAGTTATTTACTGGCAGGACCACGGAGAAATTGTTGGTACTCTAAGTAGAGGGATTTTATGAAAGCCATTATTGACAATCTAACAACAAACACTGACCCCTGTTTATCTTGCAAGCTTTGCAGACAAGTAGAAAGCCTTCAGTTGAAGGTCAAACAAAAATGTCAGCTTCCCCAGTGCTAAAATAATGAATCTAATATGACATGCAATTTGGAGGAAATTTGCAGAATTGTATTTTCCAGGAAAGACTTTTTTCCATCAAATTATGTGTTATCTAAATAATTGCAATGTAAAATACAGGTCCATTGCATAGAAATTCTAAATACATGAGCACAGCCTACAATGTTCTCGCTGCTCAATTTTATTTTTTTATATGTTCCAGTTAATAATGTACAGCTGTTTCTAACAGGAGAACATTGCCTCATAAGGCAAGTTCTGTCATACTTGTTTGGTACCACATTGGCAGCAGCTTTACAGAACTGGTGAACTAGCATTTTATTGAATCCAGCCAGCCAGTTGTAAAGTACATTATATGCGGGGGGAGGAGAGGGGGGAATAATCTGTTGCAACATGTTCTGGTTCCCACATGAAACCTGGGATGGATTCTTTGTAGGTTCGTTCTACTTTCATTATTTCAAACTTAAGTCATGAACATGGATACAATCTTCATTAAGAAATATAATACCAAAACCTCGACAGTGTCAGTTGTGGATCCAGGCAAGCGAATCATAGAAATGAGAATCAGTGAATTTGTTTATTCAGTCTCTCCCCCAACCAGGCATGATTGTTCTCTGTTGTATGTATGTCTGTTCTAGAGTTAGATATGACAAACTGTTGAGCTTCCATTATTGTCTGAGACTGCTTCAGACCTAATACATATAAATATATATGCCATATAAATGCCAGGAGATTTTCCTTGATAGTCTGGTTAAGTTTTCCCTTTCTCAGCTTCAGATCAATATTCATTTATGCATACAAGACATCCTATTTATGCTCATATGCACGGGCAACCGGGGATTTAGCCTCTCACCACCACCATCCTCCACCCCCAATTGTAGGGTTTGCATTATAAGCAAATGAAATACTGCTTTTGAAACAGAAGTTTATCTTCATTAAGGAGACAAATTTAGTTAGGGTTCAAAAGTACTAACTGAAGTTATATTTGGCAACTATTTTAACTCTACATCCCCACCCCCTACTAAAATAATTTGTCCACACACCTGACCCTGACTGTCCTAAATAATTCTTCTGCCTACAAGATGTTTACAACCATAAAAATATCCAGAGATTTATCACATATGCCTCTTAGCTAAACAAGTGGCTCTGTATGTATGTGGCAGGATTCTCCTGGGAAAAGAAATAGCATAGGATCATATATTTAAAGACTGTATCATAATATGTAAGGATGCAAAATTAAGGTTGCACAGGAAACCTTAATTCAGGCTTTCCTAACTTTTGTATGCTTGACTTTACAACTTTAGTAGTGTTCTTTTAACACACAGGATTATGGGTTTGTTATTTTTTTAAATTTATTTTATTTTTGTAACCTGTCTGCAGATTATGTGGGTGTGTATAAACACCTCCACTCCCCCAGGGGTATTATGAGGATGAAGATTTTGAGGTGCTCAGAATTATGGTAATGGGGAGGATGAAAGATTAAAAGTGCTATGATACAGTACAAACAAAAATGGAAAGACTGTATTTAAGTCTGCTTGTTCAATATGGTCTTAATTTCAAACTATCTTGGATTCACATGGAGTTCAACAGTCATTACCATAGCAACTTGTTTAAATAAACTTCACCATCCACAAAATTCATCAGAATTAGGTTAATTCTGTATTTTTGCATTGTACATATCATGCAACTGCCTTACTCCCCAGGGAGACTTTGAAGGTCACACATTCTTTCTAAGTAGTAACTAAATCAGTAGTCCAAAGGCAACATGCCTGTTCACAGAAGGGAAACATTTTTGCAAAATGCCATTATTATCTGATGTACTTATTTTGAATCAAATATTATTTAATTCAATACAATATTGCACACACTATTGTTTATACAAAGTCTACAAACTGAGCACAATGTCCTGTATATTAATTTTGCCTCAGTGCAGAAAAGGACTGGGATTTACTACTGCATTACATCACTGCTTTCCAGGATGCAGTCTCTATTCTGTAGGCATGGACTGCATTACTCATTCCTAGATGACTATTTTTGCATTTGTCTGCATTAAAATGCATTTTGTTTGAGTGGGCCCATCTTACCAAAAGATCCAGATCCCTCTGTATGACTGCCTGTCCCTCATCATTTCTCATTCCACCAATCTTTGTCTCATCTGCAAATTTGATCAGCAGTGATTTTATGTTTACTTCCAGATCATTCATGAAAGTGTTGAATAGTGTTGGACCTAATACCCATCCCTGCACAATTCCATAGAAACACACCCATCCGATGACAATTCCCCATTAACCACTTGTTAGGATCAGTCAGTTAGCCAGTTCTTAATCTATCTAAAATTAGCATTAGTGACTGTGCTAATTTTTAAATCAGAGTGTTGTGTGGTAGTAAGTCAAATGCCTTACAATAATCTAAATTAACCTATGCAGTCATCTTTATCAAACAAATTTGTAATCTCCTCAAAGAATGAGATCAAGTTTGACAAGATCAGTTGTGCAAAAACACAAAACAGACACACCACACAAGAACATTAATGCCAATCAAAGTTATATTCTTATCCTTTAATTCTTTATCAGTTTAATCCCAAACAAAATAATGGAAAACTGATACAGGATTCATGTCAGGCTAACCAGCCTAGAGTTACCCTTTTTGAATATTGGCACAACATTAGCCCTGTTCCACTCTTCTGGAGTTTCCTTGGTATTCAAAGATTTATGAAAATTATCAGCAGTCCAGAGATCTCTTCAGCCAGCTCTTTTAGGACTCTTGAAACAAGTGATCTGGGCCTGCTGATTTAAAATTTTTTATCCCATCCCTAGTATATGTTGTTTAACATCCTTGTTGGTTATTAATGGACTGTAAAATACTTCATCATCCTCCTTCTTTGCAAATACAGAACACCAATATTTATTGAATATTTCATCTTTTCTGCATTGTTGTAGTGAATCACTATTGAATAATGTTGTAGGCCTCACATTTCTGGGTATGTTATTTTATATCTGAGATGGTTTTGTAGCCATGTTGGTCCCAGGATACTAGAAAGACAAGGTGGGTGAGCTAATCTCTTTTATTGGACTAACTTCTGTTGGTGAAAGAGATGACCTGCCAAGCTATACAGAGCTCTTCTTCAGGTCCATCCCCATTCATTAAACTTGGGCTGTATTAGCAATTTCCAGATATAACTATAACCATGATTTTTCCCTTATAGCATTTTAATGGCGATGAACCTGAACAAGATTTTCATAAATACACAAGCCAAAATAATAAGTATTTTCCTGAGTCAGTGCACCACCTACTGTGACTATTGCATCTGAATCAGTCATGAGACAATATCTAGCTGAATTGTTTAGAGGGGGATAACACTGCATAAAAAAGTAAAGCTTATTGTTTTCAGTAACTGGAGAATGAAAATCCAATATTTAAGATCCTGCTTCGTTGACTTTTCTCTCTGTTTTGTCTCCAGAGTCTTGAGGAGGATCAGATGTCCATGAAGATTATTTTTATTCCTATCTTCAGCCTTTCATTCCATTGACCCTGGGGTTTTGTTGAGTCAACTGCAGGCCCAGGCGGTGTGGACTGGAATATTCAAGTACTTCTATTCTTACCTTTCAAAAAGATCCCAGCAGGTGGCATTGGGCAGCTGCTCAGACTTTATTTGGAGGGTTCTACAAGTGCTCTATTTCACCATCCTCACCTGTTCAAAGTGGATGTGAGGCATCTAGGAGAGACAATGAGATGTTCTAGGTTGTGATTTACTCAATATGTAGATGTCATACTGCTTTGTTTCACTATTCCTGTCTATGCTTTGACCAGTGCCTAGCTAAGAAAAGAGCTTGGTGAAAGCAAGTTGATTGAGGGTCAGTCCAGAAGAGATAACAGTGGAGGAAACAAACAAAACAAACACACACCAACCAGAGAATGGGGCAGGGTTAGTGTCCACTCTTAGCTAAAGAGCTCGATCCACTGTAGAAGAATGTGGAAACCTAAGAGCAGTATCCCATCCTCCCTCTTCTTCTATAGGGACAGAAAGCTTGGCTTCATTTTGAACCAGAACCAAGAAGTCCAGCAAGATTTTGCTCAGTATTTCCCTTTAAATGAAATTGAATCACTGCCATTACATCACAAGGCCACTACTATCATTGTCATTCACATGTTGAGTCAATACCTATAAGTTAAAAATAAAAATCAAATACTTTTCTGCAATTTCTCTTAAAGTAGCAATAACTACCACAGAGCTGGGCATCTGAGATATTATCAGGTTGTTTGATTTAATGCCTTGTCATTATCCTTAATTGTTGTGGTCTAAATTTGAGACATCACTATTTTTGACCATATTATTATGTTGCCCATCACTTAGTATGCTAACCATTAAACAGTTTGTATATTTGTCCATACCTTTTAATCTTGGAAATTAGATGCGTAATTTTACAAAAGCAGACTCAGTTTGACCCAGTCCCTTTTACGAGGCTGCACTAAATCGCACCAGTGACAAACCAGACTCCAGGGCCATCTCCCACCCATTCTTTGGGTGCAGCTGTTTAGTTCAGCTGCATCCTAGTATTTGGCCATTAGGTTTCCAGTATATCCTGTTCAGATGGGTCATAAATAAAGGCCTCTCTTGATATTTTGGAACTATGTCTCCAGGAAAAGACTAGAAAGCACAAGGGTATCTGAAGATAAAACAAAAATGTGAATTGAACTATTTGAGTCTTAATAAAAAGACTAAAAGCTTTGCTGTATTCTATGGTAGAAGGTAAACATCCAGATTGGTTATTGCATTGGAACTTGTTTGCCAGTCACTCTTCTCAATACCAGCCATTACTGGCAAAGTTTTCAGATGAGGCTCTGATTTTGGGTGCCTCCGTGTGTATGTCCAACTTGAGAGCCCTTGGACCTAATGTTCAGAGGAGGAGTGCATCCACAACTCCAGCAGAAGTCAATGAGAGACTCAAGCTCTAGGTGTCTCCAGGGTTGCCTACTCAAATAGCAGCATCCAGCATCAAAGCTGATTTTTGAATAATGGGCTGTCATAAATATAAAGGAAAGGGTAAACCCCTTTAAAATCCCTCCTGGCCAGAGGAAAAACCCTTTCACCTGTAAAGGGTTAAGAAGCTAGGATAACCTCACTGGCACCTGACCAAAATGACCAATGAGGAGACAAGATACTTTCAAAGCTGGGGGGATTCGGGGGGGGGGGGGGAAGAAACAAAGGTTCTCTCTGTCTGTGTGATGTTTTTGCCATGAACAGAAAATGAATGGAGTCTTAGAACTTAGTAAGTAATCTAGCTAGATATGTGTTAGATTCTGTTTGTTTAAATGGCTAAGAAAATAAGCTGCGCTGAATGGAATGGATATTCCTGTTTTTGTGTCTTTTTGTAACTTAAGGTTTTGCCTAGAGGGATTCTCTATGTTTTGAATCTAATTACCCTGTAAGGTATTTACCATCCTGATTTTACAGAGGTGATCCTTTTACTTTTTCTTCTATTAAAATTCTTCTTTTAGGAACCTGATTGCTTTTTCATTGTTCTTAAGATCCAAGGGTTTGGGTCTGTGTTCACCTATGCAAATTGGTGAGTATTTTTATCAAATCTTCCCCAGGAAAGGGAGTGTAGGGTTTGGGAGGATTTTGGGGGGAAAGACATTTCCAAGCGGGCTCTTTCCCGGTTATATATCTGTTAGACGTTTGGTGGTGGCAGTGATAAAGTCCAAGGGCAAAAGGTAAAATAGTTTGTACCTTGGGGAAGTTTTAACCTAAGCTGGTAAAAATAAGTTTAGGGGGTTTTCATGCAGGTCCCCACATCTGTATCCTAGAGTTCAGAGTGGGGAAGGAACCTTGACTTGGGCCTAATACTTTATGCTTTGCAACAAATATGGACACTGTTCCTACAAGGCACTGGACACTTCCTATCCAAAACTGGGGAATGAGAGAAACACAAAATGTAGAGAATATGCTGTGTAGGGAAAGTTTCATCTACGTTGATACACCATCAGTGCCTTGATAAAGAGGCAATACAGTATTCTACAAGAATAGTCCTAAACATTACAGGTCAGATTCTCCTCTACTCAGTGCAATAGAGAAAGGTGGCTGTAAGAAAGCTAGTTACAGCTCCCTAATTCTCCTGCTGGTCCAGGCTGGTTAGAGAAGCTCAGGGGCCACACTAGCCATTCTTCTTCCTATCATCACTATCAGACCTTTTGCACTAGCAGGTTATAGGGATGGAGGCAAAGAAGTCAGATCCATTGATCCTGTACCTGCTGGAGATCCCACTACACAGGAGAATCCTCACAAAAAGTCTGAGGATGGTTTTTGTTCCCTAAATATTAGCAACACACAGAGGATAATTGAGAAAGAATGTGTTACAATAGAGACACTGCATTAGTATGACATTGCTGTAGTATTTTTATAAGGGCAATGGGATCATAGCTGACAAGTTTAGTGAGGGTCCGCGTGAGTTATGCAAGTTATTTTATGAGCTATTTGCATGTTTATAAGTAGCAATAAATTCCATTTATGGTCAATATATTCTGTCTGTTCTGGAATAGTCAAGGCAACACAGGAGATATCAGTTGGTATGCATGGGGCAGCTGACTCCTGGAGCATGTCTAGGGCTACATGGAGATGAGAAACTAAGCGAGCCTGGGGTCATTAGTTGGCTTCTCTCACCTTCTGTCCCAGCTACTGCCCCAGCCACCTCAGCAGCAGGTCTTTCTATACTGGAATATAGCTGAGGGACCAGTGAAGGGGGGGGGGGGCTGAGTGGTTACATTCAGTAGCAAAAAGGGGCTAAAACTAGGGGCGGGGAAAATGAGAACTGGAAAACTTGGGAAAGTTTTCATTTTTGAAAAAGGCCATTTTTAAACAAACAGCCTCAAATGAAAAATGATGAGCAGCTCTAATATTTGCTCAATCTTTTTTTTTTTTTTTTTAAAAAGAGATCTGAAAGGATCCCCCTTAATTCTGGAATCCTTCTGCTTTTAATCTATTGTTATTTTACCCCGATCTCTCAAAGCACTTTCTAAACTGGTGTTCAGCCGTGACACCCCAGTGAGGCAAGACAGTATATGTTGATTGCATCAATTACTAAAGACTAAGCTGGAGCAGAGAGGTTATGTAACTTTGCCAGTGTTGGACAATTAGTTAGTGTTGTAGTCAGGAATAGAAACCAACAGCCCTGATTTTATGTTTGCTGCTCCAACCACAGAAAATTGCCTTTGTAATGAGTAATGTGCCATTCTGAATAAATGCTAGGATAAATAAGGAGGAAGGAAGGAAGACATGGTTGAATTTAAGTAATGGATCATTCAAGAGTGACAAGACTTAATACAAAAGGATACAAGTTATATATTGTTATCTACGTAACCTGACAAGAATCCCACAGTCTGGAGATTTAACAAAAATTCTATGAGTACAGATTAAAAGAGTTTACCAGTAGACAAGGAGGATTACAACAGAAATGTTATAGCTGGACCCCATTATAATCCATCCTCTTTTAGAAATCCTTGGAAAATGTAGGGGTAACAAAAATGCCAAGAGAGAATCTTGTGAGATTATCAGCCAGTGCCTTCCCCCAATTCTTTGCAGATACAATTAAGGATGGAAAATGCATTATATTAGATGCTACAGGCATCTAACCAGTTCATCAGCTACACTCCCTCATTTGTCTGCTCCCATCTTCTACTGCCATCATGCACACACACTAGCAAAACCCACTACCATTCATTAAAGAACCAGATTGTACAGCAAAAGCAGCATGTTCAGTCCCCTGAGGTAGGGAGCACCTCATATTTTTCTGGAGATGTTGGCCAGCATTCAGAGCAGTGTTGATTGGCTTAAGGAAGATGCATGGTTTCCTCATCTTGAGAGGGTGTTACTATTTGATGCAAATGGGCCACATGACAGGGGTTTCTGAAGACTCTCCCCCAACACACAGAGAAAAAAGCAATTTTTAACTGGTGAAAAATAGAGCATGCTAATTCTAACCGATGAACAAATAATGAATAAATTGTCATGATCCCAACAAGGGCAGTCAGGGCCCACGGTTAAAGCAGGGGCAAACCTGAGGTTAGGAGTAGCCAAGGAGTTTGTAGACAGTTCCAGGCCAGGGTTGATAGCCAGGGTCCAAATCAGAAGGCAAAAGCCAAAACAAGCCAATGTCAAAGTACAGGAACAATCACAGTAGTAACAGAAAAGCCACACTCTTACCTAAACACTTTCTGGAATGCCCCTTGGGTTTATATAGGGCAGGGAGCCAATTAGGAGCCATAGGGCTGCTGCCAAACCCTTGAGATGGAACATCCCCTAGCCTTAGAGTGGTAGCCGTGTTAGTCTATATCAGCAAAAACAATGAGGAGTCCTTCCTGTGGCACCTTAGAGACTAACAAATTTATTTGGGCATAAGCTTTCGTGGGCTAAAGCCCACTTCATCAGATGCATGGAGTGGAAAATACAGAAGCAGGTATAATACATGAAAAGATGGGAGTTGCCTTACCAAGTGTGAGGTCAGTCTAATGAGACAATTCAATTAACAGTAGGATACTAAGGGAGGAAAAATAATTCTTGTAGTGGTAATGAGAGTGGCCCATTTCAAACAGTTGACAAGAAGATATGAGTAACAGTAGTGGGAAATTAGTATGGGTGAAATTAGGTTTAGGTTTTGTAATGACCCAACCACTTCCAGTCTTTATTCAGGCCTAATGTGATGGTGTCCAGTTTGCAAATTAATTCCAGTTCTGCAGTTTCACATTGGAGTCTGTTTTTGAAGTTTTTTTGTTGAAGAATTGCCACTTTTAGGTCTGTTATTGGCTAACCAGGGAGACTGAAGTGTTCTCCAACTGGTTTTTGAATGTTATAATTCCTGATGTCTGATTTGTGTGCATTTATTCCTTTACGTAGAGACTGTCCGGTTTGGCCAATGTACATGGCAGAAGGGCATTCCTGACACATGATGGCATATATCACACTGGTAGATATGCAGGTGAACAAGCCCCTGATGGTGTGGCTGATGTGGTTAGGTTCTATGATGGTGTCCCTTGAATCGATATGTGGACAGAGTTGGTACCGGGGTTTGTTGCAGGGTTTGATTCCTGGGTTGGTGTTTTTGTTGTGTAGTTGCTGGTGAGTATTTGCTATAGGTTGGGGGGCTGTCTGTAAGCGATTACTGGCCTATCTCCCAAGGTCTGTGAGAGTGAGGGATCATCCTTCAGGAAAGGTTGTAGGTCCTTGATGATGTGCTGGAGAGGTTTTCATTGGGGGCTGTAGGTGATAGCTAGTGGCGTTCCCCTAGTCTGTGTCCATAGTGGGTCATGGGAAGTGGAGTGCAAGCTGGTGACAGTTGATACTAGGTGGCAGTTTGGAGCTGTTAACTATCTAATAATCCTACAATCCTAGGATCTAGACCATTGAGACCTCACATGAGTAACATATCGGAACAATGCCTACAAAATAGCACTTTGAGAAATATTATGTCAGTGAACCTCTGGGGACAAATAGCATGAGCAGTGGTACACTCAATTTGCTACTACTAGTTTCTTTTTCAAAGCCCATGACAGGAGTGAGATATTGTAGCTGTTATTCAGAAACTGATAATCACTTGTCCCTTGAAATATATGTCATGGATGAAAATTCCTTCTAAAGATAAATAACTTTTTATGCATACCTACCAACCTGAACTACAAAGGATTCAAAACTCTATTTTTCCACTGAATGAAGTGGAAATGGGGAAGATAAGCACACAGCCCATGCACTAATTGCCCCTATTGTTACCCAGGGTTTTTAGACTCCAAAGCATTGGTAAGTTAACTGTTTCTCTCCAGGAGGTTTCAGGAATAAATCAATGGGAACACAGCGTTTCCATCTGATAAATGATTGATACAAGCAAGTGTGTTCTTATCTAAAACTACTATTTGTTAGATATTTAAACACACATGCACACACACATATGAGTTTAGGAGATCCCAGATATAGTTATCCACAGTCTGAGATGGTTTCAAGTGATCACCAGACTTCTGTGGACCCTCTTTCCATGTGGCTGATGGGGAGTTTAGATGTCTGCTCCTTGCCTGAAGAAAAGCTTCCTGGGACTGCTCTGAAGTATTTACTTTTACCTGATCTTTTATAGCTAACTCTAACAAAGCACATAACCTATAGTGACAAATAGCGGGTCAGAATAATAACCTCTACTGGATCACCAGTTCTCCTAATTTTAACAAACTACTCATTATCTTAAAACATTTCTAAAAAAGAAAAGGAGTACTTGTGGCACCTTAGAGACTAACAAATTTATTAGAGCATAAGCTTTCGTGAGCTACAGCTCACTTCATCGGATGCATTTGGTGGAAAAAACAGAGGAGAGATTTATATACACACACACAGAGAACATGAAACAATGGGTTTATCATACACACTGTAAGGAGAGTGATCACTTAAGATAAGCCATCACCAGCAGCAGGGGGGGGGGAAAAGGAGGAAAACCTTTCATGGTGACAAGCAAGGTAGGCTAATTCCAGCAGTTAACAAGAATATCAGAGGAACAGTGGGGGGTGGGGTGGGGGGGAGAAATACCATGGGGAAATAGTTTTACTTTGTGTAATGACTCATCCATTCCCAGTCTCTATTCAAGCCTAAATTAATTGTATCCAGTTTGCAAATTAATTCCAATTCAGCAGTCTTCAAAAACCAGTTGGAGAACACTTCAATCTCTCTGGTCACTCGATCACAGACCTAAGAGTGGCTATACTTCAACAAAAAAGCTTCAAAAACAGACTCCAACGAGAGACTGCTGAATTGGAATTAATTTGCAAACTGGATACAATTAATTTAGGCTTGAATAGAGACTGGGAATGGATGAGTCATTACACAAAGTAAAACTATTTCCCCATGGTATTTCTCCCTCCCACCCCACCCCCCACTGTTCCTCTGATATTCTTGTTAACTGCTGGAATTAGCCTACCTGCTTGTCACCATGAAAGGTTTTCCTCCTTTCCCCCCCCCGCTGTTGGTGATGGCTTATCTTAAGTGATCACTCTCCTTACAGTGTGTATGATAAACCCATTGTTTCATGTTCTCTGTGCATGTATATAAATCTCTCCTCTGTTTTTTCCACCAAATGCATCCGATGAAGTGAGCTGTAGCTCACGAAAGCTTATGCTCTAATAAATTTGTTAGTCTCTAAGGTGCCACAAGTACTCCTTTTCTTTTTGCGAATACAGACTAACACGGCTGCTACTCTGAAAACATTTCTAGTATTTCTAGCCACAACAACAATATATCAGGGGCACCTGAAACCAAGGTCCCTATTCACTCACTTTCTTCCATAACTTTCTGTCCCATTCTCCCATTCTGATCAACAAACTGTAAGTATGCAGCTGTCTGACCTTGTCTCACAAAGGTCTAAAATAATTCCTAATATGTGATGTTTGGTTTTCAGCTGGCAGTGGCTGAACATACAAAATGGCTGACTGCAGTAATGTCAAGTTCTGGGATACAGTCAGGAATGTCAAATTCCAGGGTAACATTATTTGCCATGGAGCTAAGCTCTGCTGGAACATTCTTTGGTAGTGAAAGTGAGGTTCCTTCTTCACATAACCCTGTGTATTTCTTTCAGGCAAAACCTTTTGAGTGAGGCAGTACATGTGGCCAAGATATCGGAATATTTGAGGGTGGGGATTTTGAAAAGCATTCAGGATTAGCCTAACTCTGCTCCTGATGAAATCATCCCATTGACTTTTGGCCATCTTTGGATACTTTTGAAAATCCTACCCTGAGATTCTATCTACAGTGGCAGGCTTTCATTCTAAGCAAAATCTTCATGGCTGTATAGCCTGTAATGGAAGGGCTAAGAGAAATGCCAGGTACTAGAATCCTTCTGTAAAGGAAGTATACCTTCTGCAATCAAGTGCCTCACAAACTCTAGACAAGTAGATCACAAGCCCTTGGATTTACTTGATTATTTAGTTTAAATAAGGTTAAGTGTTGTTTCTGGGGTTTCTGAGCAACATGCTGTATAATCTACCTATTTAGGTTTTCATTGTGCTACAATATAGCTTCTAAGCAATGCACAAATGGCTACCTATGCTTCATTGCCTATGTATCAGCTTTCACTGGTACAGAATGTTTCTTTCAGATCTATTTTTATTATATTTGCTGATTGATTAATATCTCACTTCTCAGCAGCAACTGAAGGCAAGCATAGGATGTTTAAACAATTTACAGTGAATCTGTAGCACACTTGGATACATGCCAAAGTCTTATATAATCACAACAAATGATCAACATTTCTGACATGGACTTCAGCAACACAATTTTGCTAGGTAGCTCTACTGCTGACAGAATGGAATTTCAAAATGTTGTAGGATTTTATTTAATAAGCACTCAAAGTCCAGCAATTTTCTCATGTTTTGAAAAATTTTAAATGTCTATATTAATGATCAAGCATATAATATTTAGTTCACTAAGATGAAACTCTTATTTAAAATATAGTACTTGTGGCACCTTAGAGACTAACAAATTTATTAGAGCATAAGCTTTCGTGAGCTACAGCTCACTTCATAGCTCACGAAAGCTTATGCTCTAATAAATTTGTTAGTCTCTAAGGTGCCACAAGTACTCCTTTTCTTTTTGCTAATACAGACTAACACGGCTGCTACTATGAAACCTTAAAATATAGTGGTTCTCTATATATTCTGTTGCAACCTAATTAAAGGCCACAATGAACTTCACAAGTATCAGCCATTTAGAACTTCATAATGCCAGAAGGGACCAAATTCAGAGCCTCCTGCTCCAAAATCTTAGAGCCCTACCACTTGAGTCAAAGATTTTCCTTTCAGTGAATGAAATATAGAGCATATCAGAGACTGAGTAGTTCCAATTCCATCCATTAGAGGGAAGTGGTCCAGTTCAATACAATATGGTGGAATGGTGCCAAACTCTTTTCGATAATTGGAGGCATTAAACCACAATAAAAACTAACTTTACAAAAGGTTGAATAATAGAATAGATATTAAAAGGATCAAAATGTAAATACTTTCTAGCAGTAACTTTTTGGAGTTGTATTTTCCCTCTCACATCAACAAAAGCCTATGTTCACAGGAAGAACAAAAGAGATATTGGAGTATATGTAGAGCATATTGTGTTGAACCATGTGCTTTTTATCTCATCACAATTGGCCTATTTTGTAAGATTGTAAATGCAATATATATCTGTATTTTCGCAAATATTTTACATAGACAGTAGGCTAGATTCCACACTGGCATACCTGTTTCTCAGTGTGTTGGAAGCAAGATATTCTAAACTGGTGTAAATTCTAAGAGAACTAAGTTAGATGCCATTAGACTCACATCCACTAACCAATAAGCAACTTTCTCCCCCTACACATCATCTGTGACTTTGGCCCACTGAATCTAAAATTAGTGTAAATGACATGGTGAGACCTGGTAGAAGGTATAAATTACACCTTTAGGTTTGCTTACAGAAGGATGTGTCAGGTAAAATAACTAATACAAGATCATAAGAAGGTGTAAAATAAAGTAGACAGTGGTATTTAAGGTTTCAGAGTAGCAGCCGTGTTAGCCTGTATTCGCAAAAAGAAAAGGAGTACTTGTGGCACCTTAGAGACTAAGAAATTTATTAGAGCATAAGCTTTCATGAGCTATAGCTCACTTCATTGGATGCATCCGATGAAGTGAGCTGTAGTTCACGAAAGCTTATGCTCTAATAAATTTCTTAGTCTCTAAGGTGCCACAAGTACTCCTTTTCTTTTTAGTGCTATTTAAATAATGGAAGAGACATGTTAGACCATCTCTGCCATCCTGCCAATGTGAGACTGAACCTGGCAGTATCCAACCAAATGATTTCACCACTTCCCTTGGGAGACAATTTCATAGTCTAATATATTTCACCAGCTAGATATTTTTTCCTTTATTTAACCTTCTGTCCCTTAAATGGACCTTGAACCCATGACATTCTGACTCTGAAGAGGAATAGTGCTATTCATTGAGCAATATGATATTCTGTACTGTGCTAAAATGGATGGCTAATAAATTATAGACAAGAAAATCCTGTCTAGTTTGATTTATTAGGAAGTTGGTGTATTCTGACTAGACAGGTTTTGGGAACAGTTATGGGAAGATTACATGACCATGCTGGACAGCATTGCTTATGATAGCTTTAAATATGATCCTTATAATGCAGTGCAGCTGCTGAAATGTTAGAAGTCAATTCTTGACTCTGTCGGACAGACTGAAACTGGGATTTGTAATTATCCAGATTTTGGGGCATTATTCTGTGCCTCAGGGTCCTTCAGCAGACTTACATGCCTTCAGTGAGCACAACATAAATGAGGAGTGATATTCTTAGTGACCGAGCACCTCTGAGGCAGCACACTAATTAATGATAATGAGAGGCACCAACAGGGCTCAGCTCTAGGGAACACTCACCACTAGCTAGAAGCATCCAGAAGAGAGAATTGAATGAAAATATAGGAGGATTAAATTGACAAAAACCTACTTCATTAAAATTCTGTTTAATAAAAATATAATTTTATGTAAATGATTGTAAAATCTACACTGAATTTTTGAAAAAAGAAATAATTTATTTGCAGCTATCGAACACCTTTATCAGAAGCTTATTTTTTTGTGTTTGTTTTAGGTTAACTTTGCTGCAAGATGAAGTGGGTTCCTTGGGAAGTCAATGGGAATTTTATCTGAGTGAGCACTAAAGGAACAGGCTAGAAATAAGGTTGGACTAGAACCTCAGCTGGTGCAAACTGGTCTACTTCCTAGATTTCAATACATCAGCTTAGGTTTATGTGTACAGAATTTTACTAATGAGTTTTTTTTTATAGCCTGGCATTTTCAGGGTTAAATCCACCCCATCTGTTGAATCAAACCTCAGTAAGAAAAAAGGTGGAAAAGGAGGAAGTCTTCCTATTATGTTGCTTCTACATCAGTATTAAGATTGCTGCTGCTGCACCCATGTTCTAGAGGGAGGTAATGGCCTATAGTTTCATGGATTTTGAGGCAGAAAGGACTATTATGATAATCTAGTCTGACCTACCATATAACACAGCCCAAAGTGAATACAAAGTGAAATGTAATGACGGAGCCCTTGGCCTGCCCTGTTCACATAAAGCTTGCTACATTTAATGCATGAGAGCCCTCCGCATGCTGAACCCAAGGGCAGATGTGGGGTGTGGATGCTTTATGTTGTTTATCTGAATCTCGTCCTTCTATCACTGCTGCACAGCAGAATTACAGTGGTTCCACTGCCAGCAGGGCTCTCTATGGGCCCAGAGAGGGCATGCTTTCCCAAGAGTCTTTATTAAGAACAGTATTTGTAAAGTGTTGCATTATGAAAGGATCCGTAATGGTGGAAGAGTTTCAAACATTAATTTTTATTATCCCAATATCAGGGATGGCCTTATATTATTTTAGTCACTCTTTATGGTCTCGTTTTGTAATTTTACATACTTATATGGCAGTGACAGTGTTTCTCTTTGGAGAGATTTTGACAATTTGTTAAAAAACATTTGTCAATACGAAGCTACTGTGTGGGGATTCAGCAAAGTGATGATGTGTTTTTGAAGCTTGAATCTCACCAAGATTCCCTTCCTTCCCCCTCAGGAGACTGAGCCTGCATATGCTGTACAGTGGCAAAGCTAATAGACAGACAGCGTGGTGAAGGCCCCCCCAGCAGCTTTTAGGGGTATGTGTGGTGTCTTTTCAAGCACCCACCACCTGCAGCAACACCCTCCACCCCGCACTGCAACTAGCCCAGTGTTGTGGCATGACAAACAGGATTGCATAGTCAGAATACATAGGCATGATAATGTATGAAATTAGCAAACCAATAGATATAATTGAAATGGCACCATACATGATCTCTTGTCCCCACCCCCAAATGCAAAATCTGGCTTTGTCACTGATGCTGAAGGCTTATATATAATTCTAATTTTCTGCTTTGGGTCACGCTGCCAGTGGAATTGGGCTATAAGATTGGCATAGCCTCTGGAGATCACTCCAAAGTAGGGTCTGGAGAAGGGAAAGGGTGCGTGGTCAGGTCTATGCTTTACTGAGCTGATTAATAACTGCAGTTCCTACCCCTTGAGCCCATTGCCAGCTAGGGTAATTTACAGCATCTTTTGGAGCAGTCTTACATAAATCAGGCCAAGGATTTAGGAATTGGGGGTTGACTGCAAAGGTAAGCATTACAACACATTTACATTGCTGACCTTTGCTACATGCTCCTCTCTTTATTTATAAATGTGGGGCCTGATATAATGAAAGTGCTTTGAATAAAATCAGAACAGAAACAAGAGTTCTGCTTCAAAATGATTTATTTACAAAAGAGACAATACATAAAAGAACATTTTCAAACATACTGTACCACATCAGAACATCCCAGGCAGTGCAAACTCAACCTTAGGTGTTCTGTCTCTGCAAAAAACCTTCTAATCTTCAGTCCTTATCATCCTGCAGGTAGGCTTACCTCTTCTCGCTTTAATGAGCTAATTCCTAATTTATCCCTATGGCGATAGTGTTTGCCTCTGTGATACAAATTCTTCCCTAATAATTCCATACACCATACTCTTAGTTTCTTGGGTAAAAAACATCTCATCACATAATGGCCATTGGATTTCAATAAGATTTTGCATATTGTTATTATGATGGTTCTGTAGTAAAGTTGTACATGAATAGCATAAAAGGAATTATGGTGTATGCCATCAATGAGTAAAGTAGCAAGGAAAACCCATCTGACATTTAACATTTTCATTAGTTCTTTGGAAAAACTCTGTCGAGCTAGTACATCTGGTCTTAAGATGCCTACTGCTGCTTATACATCTCGGTAAAAGGAAAAAAGTGTGGTGGAACCTATCAACACTAGTGCAAATTAAAATCCAAAATCCATGATCAGAGTTTGCTATACCAATAATTTTGATTTTCAATAAGTCTTGGCATACTGGGGAAGTTCTAAGAAAATGGAAAGAAAGCTATTGTTGTGCCAATATTTAATAAGCATAAACAGGATGACCTGGATAATAATAGGTCTGTCAGTCTTACATCGATTCTAGGCAAGATAATGGACCAACTGATACAGGATGTAATTCATAAAGAATTAAAGGAGGGTAACAATTAATGCCAATCAACATGGGTTTATGGAAAATAGATCCTGCCAAAGTAACTTGATTTTTTTTTGTTGAGATTAAAAATTTGGTTGATATTGATGTAATATACTTGGAAGTCTGAAATGCATTTGACTCAGTACTGCATGAAACATAGAAAAATATAAAATTAACATGGCACAGTTTAAATAGATTAAAAGCTGGATGACTGATAGGTCTTAAAATGTTATTGTCAACAGGGAATCACCATCGAACAGGTGTGTTTCTAGTGGGGTCCCACAGGGACTGGTTCTTGGCCCTATGCTATTAAACATTTTTATCAATGATCTAGAAGAAAACATAAAATCATCATGTTTGTAGATGACCCAAAATTGGGAGAGAGGTAAATAATGAAGAAAACAGGTCACTGATACCGAGTGGTATGGATTGCTTAGTAAGTGGGTGCAAGAAAACAATATGCACTTTACTATGGCTAAATATAAATGTATACATCTAGGAACAAAGAATTTAGGCCATACTTACAAAATTGGGGGACTTTTTCCTGTGAAGCAGTGATTCCTTGAATTAATATGGTTAAGTGATGAAACAATATTTTGTTTTATAATAATAGGCCCTCAGATAATGGGCTAATGATTTATTTATTTATTTTTGCTGCAAGATCAGAGAAAAAAAATTCTGATTATGCCTGTCCTTCCATACAAACACACAGGATTAACAATTTTTTTTTATAGAAACCACTGTGATGTTATTGACATGAACTGTGACTGTATAAATCATTGTTGCAACCAGGGTCCTATGGTTGCACCAGGTCAAGAGATGTCTGAAAGCAAGTGGAACAGAGGACAGTAACTATGGGGGTGTGAGTGATTGCTGGACCCAGAGTAAGTAATTAGTACCTGGGGGAGTAAACAGCTGTGCATATCTCTCCATCAGTGTTATAGAGGGAGGACAATTTATGAGTTTACCCTGTATAAGCTTTATAAAGAGTAAAATGGATTTATTTGGGGTTTGGATCCCATTGGGAGCTGGGTGTCTGGGTGCTAGATACAGGAGCACTTCTTAAGCTGTTTTCAATTAAGTCTGCAGCTTTGGGGCACGTGTTGGAGCAGACTGGCATGTCTGGCTCGACAAGGCAGGGTTCTGGACACCCAAATTAGCAGAGAAAATGGGCTAAGAAGTAGTCTCAGCATATAAGGTGGCAGTCCCAAGAGGGTCTCTGTGACCTAACCCATCACAATCACAATAGCACACTTTATCAAGAGTTGTGGGGAAATGCCAGTTACTTTAAAGTAGTCAGAGAGTAGATATAATCTATGTGGGCTTCTGAAGAGTATTAATAAAAGGTTTCTTTTCTTATAAGAGCCCCTTTAAAAAAATCTACCTATTTTCAATGTGGAAGAACTGGAAATGGACATAAAACAAGTTAAAGAGAGATGGAACAGTAGTTTAATGCATTTAAAAGCTACCATATAGATGAGATTAACATTTATATCCCCTGATATTTATTTTTAAATTATAATAAAAATTGTCAGTCTGAGGCCCAAGATGTTACCCATTTTAAATGGATATCAATAGAGCCCAGCCTGATCATGGATCTGCACACACTGGCTGTGGAGAATAATGGACATAATACCATTTTGTATGTACAGAATATGATATGTTTCTCAGTTTACTTTCTTAATATTAGTCTGACTAACTACACAGAGTTAAATCAAAGGGGTTGTTAGGAATAGCAAAGAGGAAACAAAACTATAGTAGAGATCAGACACCTGGAATCAACAGCTTTGAAGAGGTTAAGATAAAATGTCTAGGCTACTAATTTGGAAGAGGCTGTTTTCCAGGCACCAACAAAATTATACATATGTTTTGACAAGGCCTTTTGGCAAGGCCAGAGCCTAGAGATCAAAAAGGACCATAAACAGTTAAGAACCTTGGCCTAGAGAGGAGGGTTGGGGGGGAGTGGGCACCAGCTACTGGGAGGAAGTATGACAGGGAGACACAGGCGCTGACTCCATGGGTGCTCCAGGGCTCAAGCACACCCCCGGGGGAGGGGGAGGGGAATAGTGGGTCCTTAGCACCCAGGAGTCGGAACTTGAGTGTGGAATGTGATGAGTTCTGTGCTGCTAACAACTTCTGCCCTTTGGGCAGGGAATTTGTTTATAAACAGAGGCAGGGTGGTTAAGACAACAAAATGCATGTCATTAAATTAAATTAAGGATGGTTAGATGATCCTGAAAGCATTCCCAGGAACTCCAGTTAAAATATATAGAAGTAAATAGTGGTGTCCTCTGATGGGCTTATACTGGTCTGGAACCATTGCTGTTCATCATATTCATAAATGATCTGCAAAAAGGGGTAAACAGCGAGGTGGCAAATGTGACGTTGCACCCATAATGCTTTATAGAAATATGCTTATGAATGTAAATATGACATAACTGGAATATGTTTTATGCTAGATATGCCAGGTAACATATCTGTGCAAAAGTTATGTTCTTCTGCGTGTATTCATCCTATTTGTATAAATGTATCACTCTTGTATCTGAAACTAGAAATATGAAATATAACTAAGAGGTCCTATTGTAATTATGCAAAGTGTGGGCCATTAATGGTGGCTTGGAATCTTGATGGCTCTCATTAACCAGGACAACTGGTTGAAGATAGCTCTGTTTACTTGTAAGTCTTCCTGTATACCTGTGTGTTGGCAAGTGGGTAATGAAGTCTTACAGTGACATGTGATCATGTCACCTGAACTGGAATCCATCTTTAACCTGGTGCTTTTCCATTTAGGAGGAGGGGTGGGAACCCAGAAATGGACAAAGGATTCCTCCTTGTGCAAAAGCTATATAAAAGGGGGTGGAACAGAACAAAGGGGGCTGCAGTCATGAGAAATCCCCTAGCTACCACCTGAGCTGGAACAAGGACTATACCAGGGGAAAGGATTGGGCCCAGACTAGGAAGGCATCCAGTCTGAGAAAAGTAGCCTATTGAAACATCTCTGAGGGTGAAATTTACCTGTGTTCAGTTTTCTTACTGTATTAGGCTTAGACTTGCATGTTTTATTTTATTTTGCTTGATAATTCACTTTGTTCTGTCTGTCATTACTTGGAACCACTTAAATCCTACTTTTGTATTTAATCAAATCACTTTTTACTTATTTATTAACCCAGAGTATGTATTAATACCTGATGAGGGGAAACACCTGTGCATATCTCTCTATCAGTGTTATAGAGGGTGAACAATTTATGACTTTACCCTGTATCAGCCTTATACAGAGTAAAACAGATTTATTTGGGGTTTGGACCCCATTGGGAGTTGGGTATCTGAGTGCTGGAGACAGGAGCACTTCTTAAGCTGTTTTCAGTTAAGCCTGCAGCTTGTGTGGGACATGGTTCAGACTTGGCTCTGTGTTTGCAGCAGACAAGCATGTCTGGCTCAAACCAGGCAAGGGACTGAAATCCCAAGCTGGCAGGGAAAATGGGCTCAGAGGTAGTCTAGGCATATCAGGTGGCAGTCCCAAAGGGGGTTCTGTGATCCAACCCATCACAACAAAGTTTGCAGATGATACAAAATTACTCAAGATACTTAAGTCCCAAGTAGACTGCAAAGAGTTACAAAGGGATATCACAAAACTGGGTGACTTGGCAACAAAATGGCAGATGAAATTCAATGTTAAATGCAAAGTAATGCACATGGCAAAATATAATCCCAACTATACATACAAAATGATGGTGCCTAAATTAGCTGTTACCCATCAAGAATGAGATCTTGGAGTCATTTGCAGTATTCTGGAAGCACTATGTTTCCAGAATACTACAAATTCATAAGACTCCTTCTCACTGTACCTGTATCATCCTGAACTCATTCTCCAGCTTCAGAAGACTTAAAAATTATCTGTAGTCATCAATAGTGCGGAGATAAAGGAAGAAGGAGGCATGCCTCGGGGTCCTATTTCACCTTGGGGTGTTCGCTACTTCCCACGACCCATCACAGATGTAATGAGGTTAAGTGGTGTCCGTATAAAATAAGTAGGAACTACTAATACTGTAGCTGTCCTTAACGTGCATCAAAACAATACCAGGGAAATGAGATGTAAATAAGATTGCTGATAGTTTCATCCAGAAAGCTACAGTGAGACATAATGTCTTTAAACTGGGACATTAGTGAAGACAGCTTGTAGGTGATTGCAATGATTTTAATATACTGTAATTCATGATAATGTAATTACATAGTTCATAACAATTGAATCATTATTAAAATAGTAAAGATACCAATGATAGACACATTCAATAACTAGAATATGAAAGAAGTATATAAATATATGAAAATAGCCTCCCCCCAAAACTGGCAGATTGCCCCCCTCTCAAACACACACACACACACACACACACACACACACACACACACACACACACACATCTCTTCAAAAGCACCCACCGGCAAAAACAAAAGTCAGCACCTGTGCAGGGAGTCACAGAGGAGGCAACAGCACAGTTGGCTACTCCCAGCCCAGAAGTTTCTCCCAACCTGGGCTGACTGGAGCTTACCGAAACAGGTAATAAATAAATAAATAAATAAATAAATAAATAAATAAAAAGTGGGGTGGAGGGGGGAAGAGATAAGTAAGACCCAGATGTGCAGGTCTTTTGTTGATTTATCTCCTTGTCTCTGTTTGTTTTGATACAATTGTTTTGAATACAGCTCGTCAGGAATTTTTAGACAAAATGTTTTTATGTCAGAAAATGCTGATTTGTCAAAACTGAAACTTTTTGTGGAAATGTATTGTTTGGGCAACTTTTTTGTTGGGAAGGTTTCTCCAGCCCAGGATAGAATTCGGATATAAACCAATGCAAACTATTCCTGAGTGCAAAACTTTGTGAATCTGGGACAATCCCTGATTCTCTTTCTCTCTCAGAAATGATGGTGAAGGGTGTAATCCTGCTTTTGTGTGATTTAGGTTATGGAAGGAGAAAATGAACACATTTTCTTCCAAGTAACACTATGAAGTTTCAAAAGATAAAAAGTTCCCAGCAAGAGCTAACAAAAAAGTGTATTTTCCCACTAATAGTCTATCACGCCTTTTAAGCAACCCTTGATTTCTTTTTTTTCTAAAGTTCTCTTTTGTAACCTCTTCCAGTGTAACTGAGAATAATGGCCTGAAACTAAGCAAAGGTAAATATAGGCTGAGAATCAGGACAAGTGAATGGTCAGGTAGCATCTATTAGTTTTTGGAACAGACTCCCAAGAGAAGGGGTAAAAGCACTTTTATTTGAGTAATTTTAAACTGGAAGACACAAATGCAGGAGTTCTCTATAATCTACATTCTCTGGTTGATTCCATTGTTTATAGGTAAGTGTATCCCTTGATCTGCTTAGTTTTTATTATTATTTTGTGATATCTTAATATTAACAGCTGCAGAAGAGAAAAGTCTGTTACCACTATGCTGCTGTATAGGGAGGAGGCCAGGGACTGCCTGGCTCTTATAAAAAGTTATACACAATGCACAGAGATCCACTGAAGAGGGGCACAGGGACGGCAAGCGTGACATCTCCTCACGGATGCCTAGCCACCAGCTGAAGCTCAACAGAGCTCTTAATCTATTCCCTCCATCCCCATACATACACTACCTCATTGCCTGATCACTATGGACATCATCACCACCCTGCCTGTCACTCAGGCTGTAACCTGAGTGTAATCTTTGACTGTCCCCTCTGTAGGGTCTCACGTCCAGGCTTTGTCTAAACTTTGCTAATTCTTTCTGCATAATGTGTCAATGACATGGTGTTTCCTGTCCATCCACACAGCTAAAACTCTCATGCAGGATGTCATCTAACATCCCAATTATTGCCACATCCTTTTCTTTGGCAGTCTGGCCCAGCTCATAGCCCTTCAGAAAAATGCTGCAAAGATCATTGTCCTAGCCCATCATTTTCATAATGTCACCCTTCTCTTTGCAGTCCTCCACTGGTTCCTCCTTCTCTATGGTAGTGGCTCTCAACCTTTCCAGACTACTGTACCCCTTTCAGGAGTCCGATTTGTCTTGTGTATTCACAAGTTTCATCTCACTTAAAAACTACTTGCTGCTGCACACACTACTGAAAAATTGCTCACTTTCTCATTTTACCATATAGTTATAAAATAAATCTATTGAAATATAAATATTGTACTTACATTTCAGTGTATAGTATATAGAGCAGTATAAACAATTCGTTGTCTGTATGAAATTTTAGATTATACTGACTTTGCTAGTGCTTTTTATGTAGCCTGTTGTAAAACTATGCAAATATCTAGATGAGCTGATGTATCCACTGGAAAACCTCTGTGTACTCCCAGGGCTACACCCTTGACTGAGAATCACTGCTCTATGGCATGAAACATAAGCGACTTGCCTTCACTTTTAAGGCCTTTCATGGTCTATCCCCGCCCTAACTATCATTACTTTTTCAGTATCAAAAGTTTCACTCCGGCCTTCAGTTTGTCCATTTCACCAGCCTCCATCACCCACTTGTTAAATTTTCAGACAAGCACCATAAGAACGGCCATAATGGGTCAGACCAATTGTCCATCTAGCCCAGTATCCTGTCTTCTGACGCTGGCCAATGCCAGATACTTCAGAAGGAATGAACAGAACAGGACAGTTATTGTGTGGAATAACTGAAATTAGAGGGGGTGTTCGAATTTACAGGGGGTATTAGAAAATGACTAAATTGGCAACACTGCTAACTTGTCGTCTTTTATTTATTTAAAATGAATTTAGTCATGTTATATTACACCACTGTGGGTTCAGCTCTGCTGGCTGCAGTTTCAAGCTTAACAGAGTGAAAGTCACCTCTGCTATCTGCTTCAGATTTAGAGCGTCTAGGAACACAAAAAGACCAAGGATGGTGACCAAACATACATTCACAAGTATAAGGTCTAGTCTGTTTTACAAGTTTATTTATTAAAGTTATAATTAAGGTTATGATTACCCATGCTTATAGAAATCCTATAAAGACCTATGCACAAGTTACAAATATAGTCATACTCACATCCTTTATGATATTCTTAAGGTTTGATGGATGCCTTGCCAACTGACGATCAGTAGAGGGAAGGTTCCTGTTGGAGTTTTCCCATGGGGAACTCATTTTACCCAATCTGGGAGCCCTCTTTTATGTTGTGATTCTGACTACATCTAACACTCTGCATATCTGCATGAATGTGTCCAGCCACTTTTTCCTTATTTGTATTGTTTCCCCTAAGAATATTGGGGAACTCCATTCTCCATTTATGGTCTATAGTTCCTTTTTATTCTCATTAGTATTAACACATAACCTGTACCTCTAAGGCATTTTGTGATCCAAAATTAATCATGTGGTAAATTTTTCACAATAGCACCCACTGGCACATCTTTTCCCCTAATATTGTGGCATTGGGTTATTCTTTGGTCACTTACTTATGTCAAGCATTTCTTAAGCCGAAGGCCTAGTATGGCTAAAATCTTAGAGGCCTCAGCCTGTAGGCCTTGCATTTCAGCGGTACTTACTTAGATACCTAATGTATATTTATCACTTCTAAATACTTATCAATCTTATACTTCCAGAATTCTCCAACTTAAATCTGTTTAGCATACAATGATTATATATAACATAGCATATAAAGAAAAGGAGTACTTGTGGCATCTTAGAGACTAACAAATTTATTTGAGCATAAGCTTTCGTGAGCTACAGCTCACTTCATCGGATGCATTTGGTGGAAAATACGGTGGGGAGATTTATATACACACACACAGAGAACATGAAACAATGGGTTTTATCATACACAATGTAAGGAGAGTGATCACTTAAGATGAGCCATCACCAGCAGCCGGGGGGGGAAAGGAGGAAAACCTTTCATGGTGAAAAGCAAGGTAGGCCATTTCCAGCAGTTAACAAGAACATCCGAGGAACAGTGGGGGGGTGAGGGGGTGGGGGGAGAAATAACATGGGGAAATAGTTTTACTTTGTGTAATGACTCATCCATTCCCAGTCTCTATTCAAGCCTAAGTTAATTGTATCCAGTTTGCAAATTAATTCCAATTCAGCAGTCTCTCGTTGGAGTCTGTTTTTGAAGATTTTTTGTTGAAGGATAGCCACTCTGAGGTCTGTAATCGAGTGACCGGAGAGATTGAAGTGTTCTCCAACTGGTTTTTGAATGTTATAATTCTTGATGTCTGATTTGTTTCCAACCTCAGCCTGGACCAGTCCACACAAGAGATCCACTTCCTGGACACTACAGTGCTAATACACGATGGTCACATAAACACCACCCTATATCGGAAACCTACTGACCACTATTCCTACCTACATGCCGCTAGCTTTCATCCAGATCATACCACACGATCCATTGTCTACACCCAAGCTCTATGATATAACAGCATTTGCTCCAACCCCTCAGACAGAGACAAACACCTACAAGATCTCTATCATGCATTCTTACAACTACAATACCCACCTGCTGAAGTGAAGAAACAGATTGACACAGCCAGAAGAATACCGAGAAGTCACCTACTACAGGACAGGAACAACAAGAAAATAACAGAACGCCACTAGCCATCACCTTCAGCTCCCAACTAAAACCTCTCCAATGCATCATCAAGGATCTACAACCTATCCTGAAGGACGACCCATCACTCTCACAGATCTTGGGAGACAGGCCAGTCCTTGCTTACAGACAGCCCCCCAACCTAAAGTAAATACTCGTCAGCAACCACACACCACACAACAGAACCACTAACTCAGGAACCTAGCCTTGCAACAAAGCCCATTGCCAACTCTGTCCACATATCTATTCAGGGGACACCATCATAGGGCCTAATCACATCAGCCACACTATCAGAGACTCGTTCACCTGCGCATCTACCGATGTGATATATGCCATCATGTGCCAGCAATGCCCCTCTGCCATGTACATTGGTCAAATTGGACAGTCTCTACGTAAAAGAATAAATGGACACAAATCAGACATCAAGAATTATAACATTCAAAAACCAGTCGGAGAACACTTCAATCTCTCCTGTCACTCGATTACAAACCTGAGAGTGGCTATCCTTCAACAAAAAAACTTCAAAAACAGACTCCAACGAGAGACTGCTGAATTGGCTGCTACTCTGAAACACAGCATATAAGTTCATTATAACATCACACAATAAATGAATGATAAAATGGAGTAATTGGCTACAAACTAGTTTCCCACTAGAAGGGAAATGGGGGAATTTGTGGGGAGGGAGGGAGTTCCCATCCCCTGCTATCCAGTCCCAGCATCTGGGTGTCAGAGGCTTTATACTTTCTCCCAAGCTGCCCATCATGCTTGGGAGAAGCTCCTCAAGGACATCTTAAGAGTTACTTCATTATCGCCCTCCAAAATCCTCCTTTAAATTCTCCTTTGCTGTAATGCCTGTGAAAAACTTGACAATGGTCAGGTTGCTGCTGTGCTGAGACTACTGCCTATCATGCTGACCAATGTTGTGTGATTGTTTCCTTGTACTCCCCCAGTCAATCTCTCTATTTCCGTCTGTTAACTCCTGTCTTAGACTTAGATTGTAAACTCAGTAGGCAGGACCATCTTTTTGTTCTGTGTTTGCACAGTGCTTAGCACAGTGGTCTTTGACTAGGGGTCCAAGGTGCTATAGTCATAGAAATTATAAACATTATTACTAAAATTACCAGATTTATATAGATCTCAAGATTCCTCTATTTGCGGGGAAGGACCACTCTATCATTGCATAAGGGGCAAACTCATGTGTGCACAATAGAATGTAGGGGGAGGAAATTCCTTAAGAGATGCAGAATTTTTTGTCCCTTTCTTGGGGAAAACCCACATAAAAAGAACACTTAATTTTCTCCTTTTATTAGATATTTTTATGATTTAAAACACTTCCTAGGCTTCTTTCCTGATTTTTTTTAAGTTTTGGAAAATTTTAATTTGCACCTTTTCTGCCACTCTCTCATTTGGTATAGTTGGTGAGATAGCAGCACTTGTGTAGATATTTGGCCTTGAAGAGGGCGGTTCACTCTTTAAAAAGTCAAGCCAGACCATAATACAGTTACTGTTATAGTTCTAGCTGCAACAGGCTACCGCGTCATTGCAAATGACTGCAACAGCTGACTGACTGACACTAATGGTACTGTCCAGTTACGAATTAAATATGTGTTACAATTAAAATTAAAGGAACTAAACATAAGTTATTTCCATGGAACCTGCACTAGATTGAGTTTTAAAACTGAATTCCCCTCATGGATTAGTTTACTTCTGGAGCAGTTAACTATTCCTAGGTCTGTCATGTTGTGATGGGTTCGGTCACAGAGACCCCCCCCTTGGGAATGTCACGTGACGTGCTGAAATTACCTCGGAGCCCATTTTCCCTGTCAGCTTGGGACTTCCAGAATCCTGTCTTGTTAAGCCAGACATGCTACCCTGCTGCAACACAGATCCAGTGTCTGGGCCATGCCCCCAAAACTGCAGACTTAATTGAAAACAGCTCAGCAGGTTACCTGTCTCCAGCACCCAGACCCCAAGGGGATCCAAACCCCAAATAAATCTATTTTACTCTGTATAAAGCTTATACAGGGTAAATTCATAAATGTCTGCCCTCTATAACACTGATAGAGAGAGATGCACAGCTGTTTGCTCCCCCAGGTATGAATCACTTATTCTGGGTTTATTAATAAACAAAAGCAATTTTTTTAAGTATAAAAAGTAGGATTTAAGTGGTTTCAAGTAATAACAGACAGAACAAAGTAAGTCACCAAGCAAAATAAATCAAAAACACACAAGTCTAAGCCTAATACATTAATAAACTGATTACAGGTAATATCTCACCCTCAGAGATGTTCCAATAAGCTTCTTTCACAGACTGTACTCCTTCCAAGTTTGGGCCCAATCCTTTCCCAGTACAATCCTTGTTAGTTCCAGCAGACATCTCAGGTAACAGGGGTTTTCTCATGATTGGAAGCTCCTTTTGTCCTGCTCCACCCCCTTTTATAGCTTTGGGATATGGTGGGAATCTTTTGTCTGTGCTTGTCCTCACCGCCGCCTCATCAATGGAAAAGTACAAGGATTAAAATGGATTCCAGTATCATGTGACATGGTCACATGTCACTGCAAAACCCCTAGTCTCCATTCTTCCTGGGTTGGCCCACAGGTACATAGGAAGACTTGCAGGTAAATAAACCATGTACAACCAATTGCCCTAGTCAATGGAGCCATCAAGATTCTAAACCACTATTAATGGCCCACACTTTGCATAATTACAATAGGACATCAGAGTTATAATTCATATTTCTAGCTTCAGATACAAGAATGATACATGCATACAAATAGGAGGAATATATTCAGTAGTTTATAACCTTTGTTATGATACCATACAAGAGACCTTTTGCATAAAGAATATTCCAGTTACATCATATTCACACTCATATGCATATTTCCATAAAACACATGTATTAGCATATTGAAATGAGATTTTCTTTCTGTAGAATTTCCAACCAGGCATATGCATGCACATTCACCTATATCCCTGTTACTTTGCTTTCCTATTTATTCTTCATTGTCTCTATTCTCACCACTGTCAGACTCACTAATTCTGCCACATTGTCTAGAGTGGCTCACAGGTGTGGGTGCCTACCTCAGTGCAGACTGTCAAAAACAGGGCAGACACCCCAAACTGATGGTGTGTTCTAGAATTAGATTTCTCCAAGCCGGTAACAAATATGAACTCCTGGATCACTGTAACAGTCTTACCCTGGAGTCACAGACAGTTCCCTGAGACTCTCCACTCTATCTTGCCACCCAGACAAACTGAACTTAGTGATAAATGGTCACTTACAACAAAAATCACACAATATTCAGGTTGCTTCCATTACCAAGAGACTAGCACTTACCCCAGATCAGTTGGTACCCTAGATCTCACACCAAAGACAACACCTGTAGACAATTCTGTAATGAGCTATCTAAAAGTTTATTAACTAGGAAAAAGGAATGAGAGAGTTACTTACAGGTTAAAGTAAGTACACATATGAGTTACCATCTAGATCCTAAACGGGACAGAGTTGTAGTGATCCGTCAATTCAAATGTCTTTCAGGGCAGACCCAGGAGTAACCCCAGTGGTATCTCTGGCTTTAGTTTGGGGTCTTTAGTCCAGTCAGAGTTCAAACAGCAAAGAGAGCTGCAAAATGGAAAAGAATTTACAAGTGAGATTAATGCATGCAGCAATTTACAAGCATTTCATAGAGTCTAAACACTAAATACATCCTTATAAAACTAATACCTATTTTGAGCTAAACTAATATACAGGTTAAGTGGTCTCCAGCTATAAGTTTGTCACTTCTTACCTAATGCTTGTAGTCTAGGCAGGAGCTGGCACCTGGTTTGCCAGGGTCAGAGATTCTATGTGGCAATAATATCAAGACTCAGGATTAGCTAGAGTAGTTTTTTTATTTTTTATTTTTAGAAAATCTGGCTTGTTCCCCTCTTGTGTCATTTATTGCCGATTGCCATTGTGAAGGAGTGATAGGGTATAGCATTTCTCACTCAGCAGTGTGTTCATTGTTCAGTGCTCAATGTCAGTGGTCTGAGCACATGACAGGATGCCTGGAATTTCTGAGCTATAATCCCAGGTGTGACACTGACTCTGTAGATTTGGGGAAGTCACTTAATTTTCTTGTCACAGTTTCCCCATTTGAAAATAGGGATAATCATACTTGACCATTGCCAGGGTTGGTGTGATAATTAATTAGAAATATTTGGAAGATTAAAATCCTTCTCTGATTAAAATAGTATTCTTTATTACTATAATTAGAGATCTTCATTTTAACCCAATGATGATACTATTGCTTGATTTTTCTTAAGGTAGTCTGTAATGAAATGGAGAATTCTTCCAGGCCAGAGGTCTGCATGCACATCAGGTAAGTATTCAGTTATTACAAACATCTCAGTGGCTACCTAGCAATGTAGTGAAGCTTATGATGAGCAGTGAGGTTTCTTTCCACTTCTAATATAGATCCCAAGGCCAAGATTTGAAGCATGGGTTCTTTGGATAATCTCAGGAATCTTTATTTAGTCACCTAGATAAATTATCTGATGATTTTCAAAAGTGCCAATCACCTCCCATTCACATCAACCATGTGCTGAGTTCTTTTCAAATGAAATCACTCATTTAGGTGCTTAAGCAGGGACTTAGAAGACTAATATTAGGCATCTATTTTTGAGAAAAAACAAACCCTTTGCTCAAGTATTTAATCAATAGCCCTCTGAGTTTTAACAGAACTAGGTCACACATGAGTGGAAAAGTGCTCAAGGAACTAGAACATTTTCAAGAGCAGCTGGGATGTGTATTTCATTCTATAACAAGCCCAAACACAGCAGAGAGAATTTTGACACAGCTGCTTAAAATTGCAGGATCATTTTCCATCTCAAGAATTCCATTTCATCCAGCCTTATACCAAGCATTTATCAAATCCATTCCAAATTCTGACAAAATAGCTTTTTTCAAATGTATCCGAGCTTTCAAGAAGCTCACCAGCTTAATGCAGTTGCCAAGTTAACATGTAACAAAGAAGTGAGCCAGACTGTAATATGCCTGCTATTTCAATCTTCAGAACAGGAATATTTGAAAAGAAAAGATGGAAAGATTTGTAGTTATATTGTAATTCAAGATACTGCATTTCATTTCCGAGAAAGAGATGTTCGACCAGCAATTGCAGCCTTAAATGTCTAATGATGAATTTTCAGTTTTTAAAAAGTTTGTCCCCTGAATGGATAAATTAATGAAGAATCTGAAACATTGCAAAAGTATTCTCCAGTAGTGGAGGAAAAGGAAGAGAACCCAGAAACTCAACAGTAAAAGTGAACACATATGATGAAGCTTGTTGTGTTAAGACTGACATCCATTGGCTAGAACATTATAGGAATGGAAATTTAATAGAAATAAACTCTTTTGAAAATTTATAATATTCACAAACCGACAAGAGTATGACAGTGTTATCTGTAGCTTTAGATTCTTCTAAAACCCACATGAAGACAAGGGCAGTACATGTTCTCAGTTATACTAGACTTGATAAGATGGTTGTCAGGTCAAATACCAATAATCTATACTTTGTGTGTATTGGTAAAGAAATCCATGAGAAAGAATGTCATATTCTGATCTCATTTACATGCCTCAGTGAAGTCCCACAGTTACATTTGTGCTAGAGTCATTAGGTTCCCCTCTCTCTTTCTTCTCTCCCTACATTGCTAAGTTTTCTCCACACCCTTTCATGCTATGGCTTGACAATGGTGCTTAATACCAATGAGAAAATACTCTTAGATCAAGTAAATTTCACTCATCTTAATTTTGATTACTGAACGGCTGACTCATACTTCCCAACATATCTACTGCATTAGGGGATTACTAATGAGAATTTGTGGTTTAGCAGCAGTTTTTCATCTCTTGCCCATCATTCATACCAATTTAATCTCCCAGACATAATTTTCCAATTAACTCAGCATTACTGTTTAATCCTCATAACAGGGATATTAATATATTTACACTGATTTTCCAGTGCTGTATTATAGTTGATTCATTGTAGGGTGGGTTTTTTTTTGCCACTATCATATACCTTGATAAAAAACTATAGTTAGAGGGCCACATTTATCCCCAGTGTAAATTCAGTTGAGTTAGACCACTGCTGAACTTAGTCTGACATGACATGATATTAGCCTCCCCATCACAGTACACCAGTAAAATATGGAGAAAAGAAGGTGTACAAAGAGGGAGGGAGGAGCTAGCAAAAGGATGATGATGATGATGATGAAGTCTCATAACAACATCAAGAGGATTCAGCAGAAAGTATAGGTGAACAGGTATATGTGAGGTCAGATAAATGCGAGAACTGCTAACATGGTTACACGTAGGACAAATAAGATTGTCCATGACCATTGCAGGCTGTTGTATCCTTGCTTTGCTCTGTTAATGCCTTTTGCTTCAAAGGGGTTAATGGTAACATGACAAATCTGCTACCACCTTGCTCTGTCATGAGTTGTTGCTTTCCACTTGCTGGGGTCAACATGACATGCTTTCAGTTTTGACTTCTGTTAGTCTTTATATTGTTTGTACTGGCCACCATGAGAACAGGTGAACTGCTTTAGCTGACCATAAATATGGCCTTAGGTACACTCAAGTCAGCCATATAGATGAGATGCCCAGACCAAATGCAGCTGAGCTTCTATGAACATGCTTTAAATGGCAGGCATCTGACAATGATTAAGGATTTCAATACTGGAAATCTAGTTTCACCATTTCACCCTGCAAACAGACCAAAGACAGCACATAGGAAACTAATCAATTTTCCTAATATGGTAGGGATATGTTTCCATGTCTAACACCCTACAAAAGCAGTCTAAGCATGACTGTCCAATAGACATTTAGCTTAGGGCTTATTTTGACACTCCTTTTTTATTTTGGCAGTTTTAGGCATCAGTGGAGAGTTAAAAGTACCAACTGATAGCTGAATCTTTGGAGAAGACCACCATGGAGGATCTGGTTAGACACACACTTGGTGGCACCTTACATGCTATAAGAAGTAGGTCTATAAACTGAATTTGGAAAGATTGGAGAGGCAGTACACCGAGCAACAGGAAAAAGTTGAAGATGCTGGGACAAGTGCCAGCTGTACGCAAGACTCACCTTTTGCTGTCTCATAGCATGTGTTTTGAGAAGACCACCTACTTCTTCTGTGGTAAGCCTAAGCTTTCGTGAGCTACAGCTCACTTCATCGGATGCATTTGGTGGAAAATACAGTGGGGAGATCTATATACACACACAGAGAACATGAAACAATGGGTTTTATCATACACACTGTAAGGAGAGTGATCACTTAAGATGGGCCATCACCAGTAGCGGGGGGCGGGGGGAAGGAGGAAAACTTTTCATGGTGACATCCCATGGTGACATCCCAAAATCCCATTATCCCATTATACCATCTCCACAATAAAATTATCGAGTAGAATCTTAAAACCAGATAGATCTTTTGCCCCCACTGCTTCCCTTGGAAGGCTATTCCAAAACTTCACTCCTCTGACGGTTAGAAACCTTCGTCTAATTTCAAGTCTAAACTTCCTGGTGGCCAGTTTATACCCATTTGTTCTTGTGTCCACATTGGTGCTGAGCTTAAATAATTCCTCTCCCTCTCCTGTATTTATCCCTCTGATATATTTAGAGAGGGCAATCATATCTCCCCTCAACCTTCTTTTAGTTAGGCTAAACAAGCCAAGCTCCTTAAGTCTCCTTTCATAAGACAAGTTTTCCATTCCTCGGATCATCCTAGTAGCCCTTCTCTGTACCTGCTCCAGTTTGAATTCATCCTTCTTAAACATGGGAGACCAGAACTGCACACAGTATTCTAGGTGAGGTCTCACCAGTGCCTTGTATAATGGTACTAAAACCTCCTTATCCCTACTGGAAATGCCTCTCCTGATGCATCCCAAAACCGCATTAGCTTTTTTCACAGCTATATCACATTGGCAGCTCATAGTCATCCTATGATCAACCAATACTCCAAGGTCCTTCTCCTCTTCCGTTACTTCTAATTGATGCGTCCCCAACTTATAACTAAAATTCTTGTTATTAATCCCTAAATGCATAACCTTACACTTCTCACTATTAAATTTCATCCTATTACTCCAGTTTACAAGGTCATCCAGATCCTCCTGTACAATATCCCGATCCTTCCCTGAATTGGCAATACCAATTTTCCAGCTTTGTATCATCTGCAAACTTTATTAGCACACTCCCACTTTTTGTGCCAAGGTCAGTAATAAAAAGATTAAATAAGATTGGTTCCAAAACCGATCCCTGAAGAACTCCACTGGTAACCTCCCTCCAACCTGACAGTTCGCCTTTCAGTAGGACCCGTTGCAGTCTCCCCTTTAACCAATTCCTTATCCACCTTCTGATGTTCATATTGATCCCCATCTTCTCCAATTTAACTAATAATTCCCCATGTGGCACGGTATCAAATGCCTTACTGAAATCTAGGTAAATTAGATCCACTGCATTTCCGTTATCTAAAAAATCTGTTACTTTTTCAGAAAAGGAGATTAGGCTGGTTTGGCACAATCTACCTTTTGTAAAACCATGTTGTATTTTGTCCCATTTATCATTGACTTCAATGTCCTTAACTAATTTCTCCTTCCACATTTTTTCCAGGACCTTGCATACTACAGATATCAAACTAACTGGCCTGTAGTTACCCGGATCACTTTTTTTCCCTTTCTTAAAAATAGGAACTATATCAGCAATTCTCCAATCATTCGGTACTACTCCTGAGTTTACAGATTCATTAAAAATTCTTGCTAATGGGCTTGCAATTTTGGGTGCCAATTCCTTTAATATTCTTGGATGAAGATTATCTGGGCCCCCCGATTTAGTCCCATTTAGCTGTTTGAGTTTTGCTTCTACCTCAGATATGGTAATATCTACCTCCATATCCTCATTCCCATTTGTCATGCTACCATTATCCCTAAGATCCTCTTTAGCCTTATTAAAGACTGAGGCAAAGTATTTGTTTAGATATTGGGCCATGCCTAGATTATCCTTAACCTCCACTCCATCCTCAGTCTTTAGCGGCCCCACTTCTTCTTTCTTAGTTTTCTTCTTATTTATATGGCTATAGAACCTTTTACTATTGGTTTTAATTCCCTTCGCAAGGTCCAACTCTACTCGACTTTTAGCCTGTCTCACTTTACCCCTACATGTTCTGACCTCAATTAGGTAGCTTTCCTTGCTGATCCCTCCCATCTTCCACTCCCTGTATGCTTTCTGCTTCTTCCTAATCACCTCTCTAAAGATGCTTGCTCATCTAGTTTGGTCTACAACTTCTTCCTATGAATTTTTTCCCCTTTCTTGGGATACAGGCTTCCGATAGCTTCTGCAGCTTTGATTTAAAGTAATCCCAGGCCTCCTCTACCTTTAGATCCATAAATTCTTCAGTCCAATCCACTTCCCTAACTAATTTCCTTAATTTTTGAAAGTCAGCCCTTTTGAAATCAAAAACTCTAGTTGCAGATTTATTTTTTTTAATCCTTCCATTCAGTTTGAACTGAATTAGCTCATGATCACTTGAGCCAAGATTGTCCCCTACAACCATTTCTTCTATGAGGTCCTCGCTACTCACCAAAATTAAATCTAAAATGGCATCCCCTCTAGTCGGTTCAGCAACTACCTGATGAAGGAATCCATCAGCTATCGCATCTAGGAAAATCTGAGCCCTATTATTATTACTAGCACTGGTCCTCCAGTCTATATCTGGGAAGTTAATGTCTCCCATGATCACACAGTTTCCATTAGTATTTACTTTATTAAAAACATTAAAAAGGGCTCTATCCATATCCAAATTAGATCCCGGAGGTCTATAGCACACCCCAAGCACTATCGTAGGAGAGGCTTTACTAGTTATCTTCCCCAATGTAATGTATATGGCAGAGGGGCATTGCTGGCACATGATGGCATATATCACATTGGTAGATGCGCAGGTGAACGAGCCTCTAATAGTGTGGCTGATGTGATTAGGCCCTATGATGGTGTCCCCTGAATAGATATGTGGACAGAGTTGGCAAAGGCTTTGTTGCAAGGATAGGTTCCTGGGTTAGTGGTTCTGTTGTGTGGTATATGGTTGCTGGTGAGTATTTGCTTCAGGTTAGGGGGCTGTCTGTAAGCAAGGACTGGCCTGTCTCCCAAGATCTGTGAGGGTGATGAGTCGTTCTTCAGGATAGGTTCTAGATCCTTGATGATGCGTTGGAGTGGTTTTAGTTGGGGGCTGAAGGTGATGGCTAGTGGCGTTCTGTTATTTTCTTTGTTGGGCCTGTCCTGTAGTAGGTGACTTCTGGGTACTGTTCTGGCTGTGTCAATCCATTTCTTCACTTCAGCAGTTGGGTATTGTAGTTGTAAGAATGCATGATAGAGATCTTGTAGGTGTTTGTCTCTGTCTGAGGGGTTGGAGCAAATGCTGTTATATCATAGAGCTTGGGTGTCGACAATGGATCGTGTGGTATGATCTGGATGAAAGCTAGAGGCATATAGGTAGGAATAGCGATGTACATTGGTCAAACTGGACAGTCTCCATGTAAAAGAATAAATTGACACAAATCAGATGTCAAGAATTATAACATACAAAAACCAGTTGGAGAACACTTCAATCTCTCCGGTCACTCGATTACAGACCTGAGGGTGGCTATCCTTCAACAAAAAAGCTTCAAAAACAGACTCCAATGAGAGACTGCTGAATTGGAATTAATTTGCAAACTGGATACAATTAACTTAGGCTTGAATAGAGACTGGGAATGGATGAGTCATTACACAAAGTAAAACTATTTCCCCATGTTATTTCTCCTCCCACCCCACCCCCCACTGTTCCTCAGATGTTCTTGTTAACTGCTGGAAATCGCCTACCTTGCTTGTCACCATGAAAGGTTTTCCTCCTTTCCCCACCCTGCTGCTGGTGATGGCTCATCTTAAGTGATCACTCTCCTTACTGTGTGTATGATAAAACCCATTGTTTCATGTTCTCTGTGTGTGTGTGTATATAGATCTCCCCACTGTATTTTCCACCAAATGCATCCGATGAAGTGAGCTGTAGCTCACGAAAGCTTATGCTCAAATAAATGTGTTAGTCTCTAAGATGCCACAAGTACTCCTTTTCTTTTTGCAAATACAGACTAACACGGCTGCTACTCTGAAACCTGTGTTAAGCAGGAAGCTCAAATGCATCCATTAAGCACAGTTTCCACATAAGACAGTTGAAAAACTGTATGAAGTAGTCACTCAGTGAAAACATTACATGGAAAGTAAAGTGAAATGAGTGCATTGACACAAAAGATATCCCCACATGCAACATTGCGTATCACATCTATGGCTACACCAAGAATGCATGTAATATGTAGCATCAAAAGGTAAAAGGAAGAGAAACAAATACTGATTTTACTACTTGCAAGTGGTTATGACCAGGGTCCCAGTGGAGGCCAGCTATGGTCACTCAATTAGGATGAACTGCAAAGAATGGGGCAGCCAAACCCCAAAAAGCTGGTGGATATTCCAATACATAGATTTACCAAGTCAGCATAAAACAGCTTCTTTATTACCTTTCTCGTTACTCAGAAGTCCAAATAACACAATTCCCTTAAAGTGATCCTGCCTCAGGCCTCCATCCAGGTACCCAAGTCAAATATGATGCAGATTTCTGAAAATCTTATTTCATCATATAAAAAAAAGTGCCAATCCCAAATGATCACACACATTACCTCCCAGGTTAATGAATGTTTCAGCTCTTACCCAAATACACACTACAGCCAATTTTTATTAACTAAACTAAAATTTATTAAAAAAAGAAAAGAGAGAGGGAGTATGGTTAAAAGATCAATATACATACAGACATGAGTTCAATCCACTGAGGTTCAGATTCATAGCAGAGATGGTGAGCTTTGTAGTTGCAAAGAATTCCTTTAGAATTCAGTTCATAGGTCATAGTCCAATGTCCAAATATCATATTCAGGGCATACCAGCATAACTGGAACCTCAGTCTTGTAACTCAAACTTCCCCTGATGAAGCTTAAGCAGATCTGAGATTATAGAATCAGGACCCAAGAGTTTTTTTTATACAGTGTTCTAGTATCCACTTGACCACACAGTTCTGGTTAAACAATAGTCTTTTGATGTAACCTTTTGCTTTCTAAACACCACCAGTAATTAGTTACACAAATTAATATAGGGCAATTTATCCATTAGACAGTCTATTACAAACTTCAAAGAGACATACAGACAGTGACATTATTTTTCCCAAGATTCATTGAAATGTTAATATTCCCTTTTGATCTCTGAATCAATAGTTATAGTGACAGACTAGAACTGTCCGTTTACCAGTAGCATCTAAGATGCACACAATTAGTATTATTTCTAACAATATAGGTTTGATTTCAAATTTCTAGCCTATTTAGCATGAATGGCCCTAATTATCATTCACATACCTTTCTAACATGACTTTAAAGGTGGGCTTTGGGTCATTCAGCCTGCAAGCTGTTTAACCCTTTCTAGCCATGCATCACACTGGGTGACTCACTGGAGTTGATAAATTTCCTCACAGAGGTTGTAATGGATGGGAAAGAGGTGGTGATAGCCAGCACAGAGGCTAAGTGCAAAGAAATGGGGTTGAAAAGTGCTTTGAATGGGGTTGAAGAGCACTTATTGAAGATGACCCTTAAGTTATGGATGTAGTTTTTAGCACAACAATGAATCACAGTGTACATCCCTAAAAGTTACAAAAGACATGGCACTTCCAAAGCAAGCTGAAGGAAGTGCTGATGTCAACAGTAATATGAAGACAACGTTTGGAGCTGCTAATTTTTTATGGAAAAGCTTTTGTCCTGCAGTATGTAGGAGATCAGAGATCCATAGCTATGCCAGACCTGAAAAAAAAAGAAAAGGACAGTTCACACAGTATTAAGTGGCACATCACTAGTCTCAGGGACATCAGTACCAGCAAGTATAACAACAAGCAAGTGGAGCACAAGGCTGTCATTTTATTGCAAAGCTTCATGTACAAATGCTTGAGTGAAAGGCAGGTTTCCAACACATACATAACAACTATGTGGCATATGCATGATCTACTAGTACAAGTGTCTGTTAGTTTAACAATTCATTCCATCCAAAACCCGTAGCAAATTCCTTGTGCACTTTATGCATAGTATAGGCTTCTCCACTGACTACAACAAAGTACTTTGCTTGGAGACTGCAATTGCAAATGAGGTTCTTTACTACATGGAACTCAATAAAGGGATGTACACTTCCCCAGACCTCATCGAGGATAGGTTTATATTTTGTGCTGCTGATAATTTAGACTTCCTTGAAGATGCAACATAGAGCAAAGGAAATCTTCATGCTAGTTCTGTGGTTGCCTATCAGGAGCATATTAAGGGGGAACCAGTCCCAGCCTCAAGTGTTGTCTGGATCAACAAAGAAACATTCCTTGAAGCAACATCCTGACTCATTTACTTTCCTACCAAGGTCCACAAATTCTGAAGCCAGGAAGTCCAGTTTTCAATGAAGCAGCAGTTACATTGACTATAGTAGAGCTTTCTACATTCACTTGACCTCACTTTGTTATTGTGCAAAAGTGGGATGCACTCCAGAGGCTAAAAATGATGGCGTACAGCTTCAGCTAAAGAGCTAGAAGACACATCCTCAAATCACCCAGACACACTATTTCAGCAGAAAGATGCATTCCACCACGGTCAGCCTTTAACTTGGCACTACATGAAGTGCCAGAGTAAATGGCCTGTGTATGCATCCTGCCAATCATACCTGCTGCTAGCCCCACTGATCACTCAGTTCACTCAGAAATATTTCCACCAATAAGGAGTGCCTTTGTACCTGCTATCAAGATGGCAAATTATCATACAGTGGAATAGCTCTGACAAATGGATATAAACTGGTCATCGGGAAGTTTAGACTTGAAATTAGACAAAGGTTTCTAACCAATAGAGGAGTGAAGTTTTGGAATAGCCTTCCAAGGGAAGCAGTGGGGGCAAAAGACCTATCTGGCTTTAACGTTGAACTCGATAATTTTATGGAGGAGATGGTATGATGGGATAACATGATTTTGGCAATTAATTGATCTTTAAATATTCATGGTAAATAGGCCCAATGGCCTATGATGCAATGTCTATGATGGGATGTTAGACGGGGTGAAAACTGAGTTACTACAGAGAATTCTTTCCTGGGTATCTGGCTGATGAATCTTGCCCATATGTTCAGGGTTCAGCTGATCGCCATATTTGGGGTCGGGAAGGAATTTTCCTCCAGGGTGGATTGGAAGAGGACCTGGGGGTTTTTTGCTTTCCTCTGTAGCATGGGGCACGGGTCACTTGCTGGAGGATTCTCTGCTCCTTGAAGTCTTTAAACCATGATCTGAGGACTTCAATAGCTCAGACATAGGTGAGAGGTTTATTGCAGGAGTGGATGGGTGAGATTCTGTGGCCTGCATTGTGCAGGAGGTCATACTAGATGATCATAATCATCCCTACTGACCTTAATATCTATGAATCTATGAATCCAAAACGACCCTCCCCTGACAGGCATGGATGGATCCTGGAGGATGGACTGATCGCACCAGTTATGCGTGAAATACCATGCACTCCCTCATCTATCCTTCAGCTAATCAAATGCTAGTGTGAAAAGACCAGATGCTCACCACCCTGCAAATGTTTGACCAACAGTCTGAATTGTATAGAGATGTCCAAGTACAGCGTGTACGAGGATCAGTGTAACAATGTGTCTAACAGTGTTGTTTTAGCCAGAGATGACACCAATGATAAACTTTGACATGTAGGACTGTAATATTTATTCATCAAGGTTATTTTTCTTTCTTTAATGTAAGCAATGTATCCCCATGTTAAAAAATATAATTTAAAAGAAGATTTTAAAATATTTTCTCAAACATAAATCTACATAATTGTGCTTGGATTTTCATATTTGGTACCATTGTGTTCATGGGAGAAAAGGGTTTTGAATGACACCCAACTCAATCCATTTCTGGTGATGTATTATCAAAATTTCTACCAGTCAGAGGACCTGGAAACCAGGGGTGGAGATGAGTGAATCTCTTGTGCCACACCACAGAGGGTGACACCATTGTAATTATCAAATACAACAAGGAGTCCTTGTGGCACCTTAGAGACTAACAAATGTATTTGGGCATAAGCTGTCATGGACTAAAACCCACTTCATCAGATGCGTGGAGTGGAAAATACAGAGGCAGGTATAAATACACAGCACAGGAAAAGATGTGAGTTGCCTTACCAAGTGTGGGGTAAAAGCTACTGAGCCAATTCAATTAAGGTGGAAGTGGGCTATTTTCAACAGTTGACAAGAAGGGGTGAATACCAAGGAAGGAAAAAAATCACTTTTGTAGAGCTAATGAGGCCACTGAAATCAAGGTGGCCCATTTCAAACAGTTGACAAGAAGGTGGGAGTATCAGCATGGGGAAATTAGTTTTTGTAGTGACCCATCTACTCCAGTCTTTATTCAGGCCTAATTTGATGGTGTCCAGTTTGCAAATTAATTCCAGTTTTTCAGTTTCTCATTGGAGTCTGGTTTTGAAGTGTTTTTGTTGAAGAATTGCCACTTTTAAGTCTGTTATTGAGTGTCCAGAGAGATTGAAATGTTCTCCTAGTGGTTTTAGAATGTTATAATTCTTGATGTCTGATTTGTGTCTATTCATTCTTTTGCACAGAGATTGTCCAGTTTGGCCAACGTACATGGCAGAGGGGCATTGCTGGCACATGATGGCATATATCACATTGGTAGATGTGCAAGTGAACTAGCCCCTGGTGATGTGGCTGATGTGGTTAGATCCTATGATGGTGTCCCTTGAATAGATATGTGGACAGAGTTGGCAACGGGGATTGCAGTTCCCCGCAGGCAGTTGCAGGGATTGGTTCCTGGGTTAGTGTTTTTGTTGTGTGGTGTGTAGTTGCTGGTGAATATTTGCTTCAGGTTGGGGGGCTGTCTGTAGTCGAGGACTGGCCTGTCTCCCAAGATCTGTGAGAGTGAAGGATCATCTTTCAGGATCTGTTGTAGCTCCTTGATGATACACTGGAGAGATTTTAGTTGGGGGCAGTAAATGATGGCTAATGGCGTTCTGTTACTTTCTTTGTTGGGCCAGACCTGTAGTAGGTGACTTCTGGATACCCTTTGGGCTCTGTCAATCTGTTTCTTCACTTCACCAGGTGGGTATTGTAGTTTTAAGAATGATTATAGAGATCCTGTAGGTGTTTGTCTCTGTCTGAGGGATTGGAGCAAATGCAGTTGTATCTTAGAGCTTGGCTGTAGACAATGGATCGTGTGATGTGGTCTGGATGAAAGCTGGAGGAATGTAGGTAAGTATAGCACTCTTAGAACAACAATACTTCCAAACACAGGAAGCACCTGCCTGCCCCTGATTAAGGCAGATTTTTGGCAACTTCCTATACTAGTTTTCCGCCAACTGTTATTTTTTCCACTGTGGAATTGATATTTCAATGTCAAAATCATGTCATCTAAGAAACACAGAAAGTTGTTTACCTGCAGGAAAACAGTGATAGCAGATAGTTTATTCCCACATAGTTCTAATTAGAGCTTGTCAGAACATTTTTGCCAAAATTTAATTTTGGAGAAATTTGCTGTTTCAAAGCCAAAATGTTTCGCAAAAACCTAGCAGTTCTCAAAATTTTTTTGTGAAGAACGGTTTTGTATCTGGGGTATATACCATGTGTGTACATGTATGTATGAAAGTGAGAGAGAGAGACAGACTCTATATAAATTGGTACCTGGCAGATCCAAGTTCAATTCAGACAGAGGAGGAACTTGAAGTGATCTGGGATAAAGTACTCTGAATGAGGCAGAACATGGATTTACACACGAGCCTCCAAAATACCAGGCCAGTACCCTAACCTAACCATCAGGCTATTCACATGTGACCCACAACTCTGTTTTTCACACACACAAAAAACATCAAAAGGCTTTGTTTTCATTCCAATCAAGAACGAAAACAAATTTTGAAACTTCAGAAGTTGCTGTGAAATGGAATTATCCTCTGGTCACCCATTCCTAAAACACATTTTTGAGCATTTTAGAGGACTCTAGCATGAAAGACACAGTCAAAAACAAACAAAAAAGATATTTTGTAGTATACTAAAAACTTAGGGATCTGGCCTTCCTTCACTGCACATCTAGAATGAGAGCTGTGCTGAGAAAGGTAATTCTGTTTCATGGAGGATTTCAACATTTGATTTCCTTCACAACCCCAAAATTTGAAAATACTCTGAGAAAAGGAAAGAAGCCCTGTCTGAAGGGCAGTCCATCTGGTGAGCTGCCCCAGAGCTCTCTAGATCCAGCTCTCTAGAAGCCCTCCAGGCATGCTGCTACGATCCAGGCAGGCAAACTGCCAGGAAATCAGGCAGGGTTCAGATGGAAATCCTGCCTGGCAACCAGGATTCCATCACAACTTCATCAAAATAACAAACAGTCACCACAAAAAGTTTGGATTTTGATGAATCAGCATTCTTCAATGGAAAAACGTTATGTTGGACAACTTCTGACCAGCTCCATCTATAAACCACAATGATGTGAAATTGTTCTCAATTTCAGGATGGTAGGTTTTGTCATTAAGTTACTTGGTGGAGGGCTTGTATATGTGGGAAAATGATACTGGTGTAAGCTAAGGTGTGAATTTAAACTGCTATAGTTATACTGGTGTAACCCTTTGTTTGGAAACTCCTTTGCCATTATAAAAGTGCTTGTGTCATTCTGGAAGAAATTTTAGCAACCTTAAGGAAAAAAAAGACATTCTAATTCCAGGATAAGAATGGTTGCATCAGGAGTTGCACTTGTAGCACAATAATAGTTTATAGTACAATAGCTGTGGAAACTTTCCAGTGTAGACAAGCCCTGAGACGCTAGAGATTGGTGTTCAATTCGCAGCTCTGCCATATTCTCCAAGTGTGACCCTGGGCAAATAACTTAAATACTCAGTCTATTCATTCCCCATCTGTAAAATAAGAATGATATATCTCTTCTGTCTTGCCTATTTCTCTCTTAGAAGCATGGACTCTCTCTCATTGTGTGTAACTCTAATGCCTAACATAATGCCCTAGCCTTGATGTCAGTTGGATTTTTAGATGCTACTATAATATAAATACATTACAATGTGCCTATTGAGGGGCAAACAAACAGATTATCATTGAAGGTTACTTGGTAACCATTGGTCAATGAAACAACCACCCACTGTAATATGAAAATATCAAGACCTTCCTATCATAAGGGGAGCAATGGAGGAGTAGAAGAAAGAGAGTCCAGAAGCCTGACTATAAAGATGAACATATTTGATGAATATTTCTCTTCCCACATCATAGTGTGAGCTAACTAACATGCTTCTGTGTCACCCTAGACAGACATCTAATCTCCTGCATTCTTCAATGTTTCTGCAAGCAGAAGTGTTGGACATCTACGTGTAGGGCCAGCTTTAGGAAAAATGGTGCATTGGGCGAACTTTCTTTGGTGCCCTTTAATACTGCTCCCAGTGCAGCAGGTAGGCACTCAGCAGACAGAGCAGCAACAGGTGGAGCAGTGCCAGCTCTGCAGGTCTCATGCTGCTGGGAGGACAGAGAGGGGACATGTGTGAGCACCTGGCTCCTGCCCCACAGCCCCCTTTATACCCTCCCCCCACTTCCTGGGTGGGCAGGGCCTTTCTGCAGAATCTCGACCACAGCACGCCCCTCTCTGACCATGGCACCTTGGGCACTTGCCCACGTCAGTCATCTTAAGGTCGGCCTGTCTACCTGCTACTGCAAACCGGGAACAATCTGAGTGATCTCATGCTGTGCTGCTCTTATGCCAGTATTCACTGATAGGCAATAACTTTCTACCTACCTACAGGACACTCCATCCTCAAAGTGGTCTCTCTACATTCACTGCATTTATGGATCACAATCATGGTATAAACTTAAAAAAGAAAGAGACTAGACAATAAAACTATACATTAAATAAAATTCTCAGCACTTGCAAAATGAAATAAAAAAATATAATTTATGTTTCAAACAACAAGATTTCATTTACAAGTAATGGTCATGGAAACTTACTTTGGAAAGAGGGTCCAATTTTCACTATTTTAATTATGAAAAGCTACATTTCCAAGGTGAGTTTGTACAAGAAATAAAATAGAATATCCTTCAACTCCTGTTGCATTTTCAGTGTTGAATGGTAATGTGCTCTTCAGGGGTTAAAAGAAAAGGAGTACTTGTGGCACCTTAGAGACTAACAAATTTATTAGAGCATAAGCTTTCGTGAGCTACAGCTCACTTCATCTTATGCTCTAATAAATTTGTTAGTCTCTAAGGTGCCACAAGTACTCCTTTTCTTTTTGTGAATACAGACTAACACGGCTGCTACTCTAAAACCTGTCATTATTCAGGGGTTATATTTCCATTTTCATATTTATGTTGCTGCCTGCTATTTTAGTAACTACTGGGAAGTCAATAGTTCAGGTATTTTGGCTCAGATTCATGAATACTCAAAGACTGAGATTTTCAAGGTCAACTAAGGGATTTAGCCACACAACTCCCCTTAAAAAGAATGGTTTGAAAAGTCCCAGACAAAGGCTGTTGATTCTTTTTAGCAATAATTTTAAGTTTATTTAGATGGTCTGCATACAGATTTTTAAATCCTTCCTTAAATGAAAATTGAAATGTTATCAAAACTCCACAGATTTTGGTAAAGTATTTTTGATATGTTCAGGATTGCTGGTGTGGTGGCACAGAGTGTAAGTCAGTGCATAATTTGGCACTTTGGTATCTGTCTCTCGAGCATACATCTACCCCCAAAAAGTTTAGTATTGCAGAAAAATAAAAAAATAAAACAGACTATGGTAGACGTTTGCCTCTCTTTTTGTTATGTTGGATGCCAGAGTTAAAGGTGAACTATCACTAATGTTACAAAACAAGGGGTTTGCCAGAAAATACTATAAATAGATTCATCATCATAGTGGTTCAATGTTAAACAGTGGCTTAATGAGGAGAGGAGGTGTTAAAAGTTCTACGGCAAGAGTAGGTATGTTTTGGGCAAAGAGAATGGTACCAAGTGTGTCAGTTACTCTAGCAATTGCCCACATTCTCTTTGACCCTGCAAGGTGTCAATCACTCACAATTTCTACACAATTCAATGGGAGCTGGGGGAGACTCAGCACCTTGCATGATCTAGCCCAGATACAGTCATCCAAATCCTGCTCTCAGCTTCCCAGGTACAAATCAAAGCAGAATTTGGCCTAATATAACCAAACTAGTAATAACTCTTGAGTATTGGGTAATGTTTATAGACTTTAAGACCAGAAGGGACAATTATGGAATATGGAAATGGACTTTCTACATAGCGCAGGGCATAGAATTTCACCGAGTAATTCCCATATCAAATCCCTCAGCTTGTAGTTGAGCTGGAACCTATCTTTTAGAAAGGCCTCTATTCAGTTCCTATGTGTTCCTAGTCTAGAGAATGATTAAGAAAAAAGGGAATATTTCAAAGATGACATTTTATTTCTGATTTAGAAATTCTGAAGTAGGGATACTGTATTGAGCACACTGAACCCTCCCCTCAGAACTGATAATAAAATAATTTTGGTTAAATACATAGGGAGAATGTTTCAAACATTAATCACCGGGGATTATCTAAAAATAACACAAACCTCCCAAATCAAAGAGAAAACTTCTTTGGCTCATTCTGCTCTCATTAGTTTTGTGCCAGTGTAAGTCATCTGATTTCATTGGAGTTTCTCTCAAACTACACCAATATAGAAAAATCTGACACTATGGTTGAGATTTTCAAAACCAGGTAGGGAATTTAGAGACATCTTCCATAAATCCCAAAGATACCTGCATAATGTCAGGGCCCAAACAGGTCTGTAGTGCTATGCAAAATACTAGATCAGGAACACCACAAAACTTTGCATGGATATACAGGCATTCCTGTAGACCAAAGCCCTTTCTAGCATGGGAAGACACATTGATATCTAATCTTCATGGAAAAGCCACCTCTTTGTATTTCAGCCATTATAGAATTGGGAAACCCAAACATACCTCCTAGTCAATTATATCCCAACTGTGAGGCTAACCGAAGCCTTGATGACAAGAAGTCCAATAGCATACACTGAATACCAAATTAGGGAAAACATTTTTTTACTTCATGATTTGCTTACGTACAGTCCTTTTGGGGGGAATATATTCAGTTTTACAGCATTTTCAGCACATATTGTGAGTGCCCAATTGAGCATTTATGGACTGCATGTGAGTTATTTTATGTTAATAATCTGTACTACAGCTTTGAAATTGGAGACCCAAATCACATGGTGTAGTTCCAGTCCCTGATCAAATGCTCTCAGCCTTCTAAATAGGTGACAGGTCTAAACACAACTCTTGGGAATCTGCAGATACAAGGGAAAATAGATGAGGGGTCCCTGAGACTAAGGGCAAGCTGGGGCTCAATGGGGATGGGTGAATATTTAAGGGTGTAAAGGAAGGGTTTCTGGGGCTAAGGGGAGGGTGTGTGAAGCTCAATGGGAAGGAGCGGGATGGGGCACCTAGAGAGGGGTCCCTGGGGATAGAGAGGGGGAATGGGGTGGAGGCTGGAGAAAGAAGCAGTAGAGGTTGGAAAGATCCATGGTGTCCCATGGTTTTGTGTCACTGAGATGGGATGGAGAAGTGGGGGTTATTTGGAGGCTGCAGTACTGGGTACATTTCAAAGTATGGGGGAGCCTAAGGAGCTGGCCAGGATATTTTGGAATAGGTAACTGTAGTGGGGGGGAATTTCACAGGGCTCTAGTAATTACACACACACTTATTATTATAGCTCAAGACCACATTCTATGTGAGTGGTCTTACAGTACCACATTTTCTAATATATGCCTGCACTGCAAACACATGAATGCTAAATATGTAGCTTTCAAACTCTTTTCTTCATTGTTTTTGAGATTTGCTTGATTTTGATATTTGACCCTGGTTATTGCGATTTCCCCTCTATATTGTCAAGACACACTATTCTAGCTTGTGGGCTTTCCTCAAGTCAAATAAATCATTATTTCCATACAGCCAAAAGACTAATACAATGTTCACATGCATTTTGGAAACATGAAAGAACTGTGGTTCTTTAATTTTTAATAAAGTGGAAATATTTTAGTACGTAGAAAAAGATACCTGGAAAGGACACATGCTGTAGCCAGAATCTGGTTCAGATAGGCACACAAAATAGGTCCAGATTTATGTGAGAGTTCCACAAGTACCTGAAATCTCAGTTAACTGTCTCATTTCAGGATTTGGGTTTTGTTTGGATAAGTTTCTTATTCTTCCAAAATGATTCACCCATCTATCCATGATGTTCAGTACACAACATGCGAGGCTTGATATGTACGAACATCACTCTAGTCCACACTTTCATGTCTACACTTAAAGCAGTCTTCTTCCTTCAGATTCCATTTCTGTTTTGAACAATCTTTGATCAATAGTAGTGCCATCTGCAGCAGTATGTATTAGAGGAGTTCAAAGTATAAATTCAATGATGGAGAAATGAAATATAGTTACTCCAAAAAAGATGACAGAGAGTAGACAAAAATATTGCTGTATTTTAGTGCTTGTGTACATTGTTATCTCCATATTAATTACTTCTAATAAGTGTCAGGTATTACAGGGCATCAACCTAACTTAATTAGTGATTTGGTTTAAATTGTCAAGAAGTCATTGAATTGTGCATTTGACTTTAGTCATCTGGAAAGATTTAGAGTCACATGCTGAACAGTGAAAGAGTCATAGAGATTTCTTTGCATTCTAGTCAGTGCTTTGAGTGTCTTCTATTGGCGTTTATCACACATTGTCCATATAATTTTGGCAAATGAGAGTTACTTCTTTCAGTTGTTAAAAATTATCTTCCTCAGTCATTCTTTGTTCCTTTATGTTCTCTTAGCTATTGCTTCTTCAATTCACTCTATACCTCCCTTTTCCTGTGTTTACATCTGGCAACTAATGGCCAATTTGGCACCAAATCCTACATTCTCTTCAATGGGGGTTGCTTGCATGAAACAGCTGCAGAACCCAGACTTAAATCGTATATCCTCAACAATGTTTTTAAATGACAGGTTTCAGAGTAGCAACTGTGTTAGTCTGTATTCGCAAAAAGAAAAGGAGTACTTGTGGCACCTTAGCGACTAACATTTATTTGAGCATAAGCTTTCATGAGCTACAGCGATGAAGTGAGCTGTAGCTCATGAAAGCTTATGCTCAAATAAATGTGTTAGTCTCTAAGGTGCCACAAGTACTCCTTTTCTTTTTGCGAATGTTTTAAAATGTATTTTGATTTCTACCTTAGGTATTTATAGGGCCTCCATTACTAGAATTGGTGCTCACAGTTGTTATTGTATGTATCTTTGTAACACCCCTAAGACAAGAAAGCATAATTTTCTCTGTTTTACAGATGGGGAAGTGAGGCACAGAGAGACCAAGAGAATTGCCAAAAGTCACCTATGTAGTCTGTGATGGAGAAAGGAATTGAACATTGGTATCTCAAATTCCAGACTAGAATCCTTACCCTGGTCCAGCTTTCCCTGTGCTCTTCAGCTTCATCCAGTAGAAAAAATACAGCTTTTCTGAGATTCTCATAAGCATTATGGTGCTTAGTTCTGTTAGCTTTCTGGATTCTGTCAGTCTTCAATCACTGACATGCCCTGCTAGGTACAGCCCAGCATAGGACTTTGAAGTTTATAAGGGATCAATTTTTGACCCAATTAAAAAATAGAAAATAAAAAAGCAACCAAGTGCCTTTCTTCACTTCTAACTGCTGCTTCCTGTAGTTCTAATTTGGGAATTTTTGGTGGTAATTCAATTGTAATCAAGTGTGCCTGGAACATCAAAATTGGAGAGGTAGCAAACACACAGGAGGACAGACCCAAACTGCAAAGTCAACTGAACAATGAGGACTGCAGGCCATGATGGGAGATACAGGGCTAAGAAACAAAGTCCTACACCTAAGAAGAGGAAATAAATAACAGACACAAAAGAAGGGCATAAGTGAGCAGCTGCAGCTGTCACATTAAAACAGCTTTGCTTCATCTCACTCTCCTTAATATTGACCACAATTAGGGCTGGGCAAAAAATTTTGGTCAAAGCTTCCCCCCACCCCCTCAATGAAAAATGCTGATTTGGTTGGGCAGAACTTTGTGCCAATACATGTCAATTTCAGCAAATTGTTTTAGAAGAAATGTTGAAAGAGATCACGTCTAAATTTCCAAACCAAAAAATTTTGATTGGGGTTGCGGGAAGAGCTGGATTCACAAGAGGACTTAAGCGCCTTTCACAAAAATCAAGAAAGAGGAGGTGGTGCACTCAGGCTATTGGCTATTCTGGGGCTAGTCTCTCTCAGTCTCTCTTGTTGAAACTGTTAGACTTTGTATAAATAAATATTCATTGGATCAGTGAACAACAACTCTATACTCTGGTGAATAGGACAGTCACCTGGGAGGGGGGACAGACAAGTTCCAGTCTCTTCAAATCCTCACTCTTTAGTACTTTGGTCTCCCACATCCCAGGTGAATGCCCTAACCACTAGACTACAAGGCACAAGTGGTGGTGGGGGGGAAGGAAAGGGGAAATCACTTCCCCTTCTTTTTTTAAAAAATGGTGCCAAAGCCCTTATCCATTGATTTCCCTTCCCTTCCCCTCCCCTTTCCTTTTTTAAACAAAAGCAAAGTGTTCAAGATGCCTAAAATTGAAACAAAATGTTTCCTTTTTGGCTGAAATCAAAATCTGACTTTTGATTAGCTCAAAATAAAATAAAATAAAATAAAATAAAATAAAATAAATGGTGTTCTAGTTGACCCAAAACCAAATTTTTTTCCTCTCAATTTTTTGGAACAGCCAGCATACAAAAAAAATCAGTTATTTGCACAGCCCGATGACTACTATTACTGAGATAGATTTTAATTTTATTTTGCTGGTAAAGTTACAGATCACTTTTTAAAAAATTCATTAAGACCCAGTGTCCGATATTTCCCCTAAAATGGTCAGTGCTACAGATACTCAGCACTTAGGTGTATGTTAATCCCACTGAACTGAAAACCTTGTCAAAGAAACTTTTCAATACTTCTGTGAACTTACGGAAATAATAGATTTCAGTTATAATGTTTCTTTACAATACTAGCTGAATTGTTGTTCAATTGATTGTGGTGCCCTTTCTTAATATCCAGCAAGTTAGTGCAAAAAAGGAGAAAGAATTACATACTGCATAGCACAACAAATTCAGCAGTGATTTTTCATTTTTATCCCCTTCTAAGTATTTTTTGGGAAGCACTGGGTATAAAACAATACTATCAGTAGTGACATAGCTGTCCTGAGCAGTTTTTTGAAAAACTGGGGAACTGGATAAATTCAGAACCTGGGGTATTTTAATGATTTATTAAATTAAATAGTGACAAGATAAAATTAACATGGCACCGTATTTGAAGTGTTAAGCATGCAAGAATTTGATTAATAAATTAATGCAAACACTACCCAGCTCAAAACTGGTTTACAAAAAATGTTTTTCCAGAGTAGAATATAACTTCCCCTTCCTGTTTTAAATATGAATCAAGCAATGTTTCTCCCTTGTGTTCCACCGTTGGCGGAAATACTTAAAAACTATTATGCTGGAAACAGTTCTTGTTTTCTTTTCATACTGGATTCAAATCTATTCCACAGCATCTATTCCACAGCTTAGCTTACTCTGATTTCAGTAGTCTGCTTACATACATAGCAATCATACAGAACTGCATCAATTTCTCATTATGACTAACTCAAAAGGGCAGAAAGAGGCAGCCACACCAACAATACACCTGCTGCCTTTGTTGCATAATATGTATTTTTACACATGCCAGTCTGTTCACATACATTTTTTTTTTGCCAGCAATAGTAGGCATTTTAAAGAGCTGCAGTATGGATAAATTAGCTTGGCTAAAGGAAAAACTGGCCAAAATCTTCATCCAACAAAGCAAATGCAAATTAAATATTTTTGGAGGTTCTGAACAGTTAAACTTACAGGTTGACATACACTGCTCTGCACTTTTCAATTTCACCCAGTGTAAGAAATTCCAACCTACCTACCCACAATGCAATTAAGTCTGCTGCACTTCTCACCAATCTAGAAGTAGAATTTACCAGAAATCTCATATGCTGTATCAGAATATTTCCCACCCAATTTACTAGCTCAGATTAGATGTTTAACCAAACTATCCAAACAGACTTTGGAAAGCTTCTCAGAACATAGATGTAACGTCGACAGACCCCAGTCGTCAGTGTACTGCACGAGCTAAAAGCCAACTGTTGTTAGCTAAGACTGTAGAGAAAACTCATTAACCTCTCTCTCTAAATGGTCTCAGTGCCAATAGCTGGGATAGAACACCATACATAGGAGGTGTGTGGCTTACATACTTCCTCTAGATGAGGAAGCACATCCCAAGCTTCAGAGACTTCCCAGTTGAAATCTTGGATGAGCCCCCACTTGTAACACCGACAGACCCTGGTCATCATTGGGCAGGATAGAACTTGGGGCCTCTGGAGCTTAGTGCATGAGCCTCTACAGCATGAGCTAAAAGCCAACTGGCTCTTAGCTAAGGCTGTAGAGCAGACTCCTTTATCTTTCTCTCTAAATGGTCTCAGTGCCACTAGATGGGACAGAACACCACACCCAGGAGGTGTGTGGGTTACATAGGAACAGATTATTTGCCCTGTTCCTGTAACTCCTCAGCGGGCATAAAGCAGAGGAGATGGCTCCTACATCTTCCTCACTAAAGCAGAGGGTGGAGAGGGACATGTCAGGAGCATTGCCAGTACACATCATGTTCCTGTTATACCCAACATACCTAGGTTCCCTAAGGGACCATGCCAAACTGGTATAAGTTAAAGAACCCAGCTCTAACCTGCATCTGGGCTGAGAAGAAAGTCAGGGAGTGTCACTGGCTCACTGACAACCCAACCCTCACAGAGTTAGATGAAAGTGAAACGTTGCTCGTGAACCTCCAATGCTTTTGATTCACGATTAAAAAATGACTGCGAAATGGAGTTCATTGCTTTAGAAAACATTCAGAATGTTTAATGGTATTATAACCTCAGTAAAGATGTTTAACCAAACTATCCAAAACAGACTCCAAATTAAGGGCCCACCAATTTTATATACTCACCAAAATATTTGTAATGCTGCAGTTATTAACACAGTATATACATAACATATCAGTGAAGACACAGCAAATCCAGCATTAGCGGAATTTCAAGTTTACTCTTCATTTGCAGCCTATTGGCTTGGTGAACCTCACCAGCAGGTAAAGGGGAGCAACTTATATTCACTGCACTATTGTGGGAGGCTTTATCACAAGGCAAATTCACCCAGGGAGGAAGGCAGGAAGAATTTGCACCCCTGCCATATCTCTGTGCTTGATGAGGGCAGCTTTCATTTATGGTCAGGTCTGCACAGAAGTTATGTCCATTGAGGATACACTGACTTTCTAAGCAACTTGAAAATGAGAATAGGTATATTTGAAAGCAACAGCAGGCAACTTACTGCAAAGGATGATTGAGGTCTCTCAATTTAAGTACTTATTCCCTTCTGAGCCTTTGTATTGTACAGAGATTACCATCTGTGCCCAATTGCTTGTTATGATTTTGTAACATCAGCATCTGCTGATGAGCAAAACAAGGGAATGTATGCCCAAAATAGTGAATGCTTCATTTACCACACCAGAACTCACTTTCTAATTGTTCTTTCTTTATTTATTTTGATCAGAGTACAGGTGCACTGCATTCCCTTTCCCGTCTGAAATTAGCTAGGGATCAGATTCACCCATGACTGTCTCTGTTTAGTTTTTTGATATTTTCTCTGGATTTATGCAAAAGTAAAAAGGAGTGCCTAGTTTTAGCTCCATGTGCTCCAGTACAAGAACAAAAATATATTTATACATATGATTTTTATGGTTTCATATAAGGAGGCAGCCAGAGGCCCCCATTCTGAAAGTGATTATTTTAGACAAAAGGAAAAACTAGGGAACTTGAAAGATCATACAGCATGTGCCCCTTTCATTGCCAGCTGTAAAAATTCAGCACAAAATGGCTGCCTGTCTCTGTAATTAGAGATTTAAAGGCTGCGGTACATGGAACATGACAGCATAACTATTACATAGCTAAATCTCTGTTTGCTTGAGCTTGGCATATAGCCATGTTGGGAGGCAATGTGGTGACATGCCACTCTGGAAGGAACTAAGGGAAGTGGTGTGTTGTGCTTCAGGCAGTCATAATGCCTCAGTTTGGTTTGTATACAATGTAGTTGTGTGGTTCAAATGTTTCTCTCTCTCACCAACAGAAGTTGGTCCACCTCACCCACATTGTCTCAGGTTGGGATAGAAGAGGGCAAATATGGCTACTGCAGCACCCTTTGAAAGGCTACAGCCTCTGCTCCTTTCCTTGTCCTTAGGAGAAGTTTGCATTGACAGGACTAACTGTATGTGTGTGAAAAATTCTTTGCTTCCTCTCCCCCCTGTTCAGATCCTCAGCAGAGGCCAAACACAACCCCACACAGATATGTTATAATGTAGATCTATTGCCATTTTTGAGGTGAGATCTATTTGATAAATTGAGCCATGTGCTGCATTTATTGTATCTTTGACTTTTCACCCTCTTTCTTTCTCTCCCCACTAATTCATCTCCCCTTGGACTTATCTGAACTTTCCAAGAGCCCTCAGCAGCTTCAAACAGAGGAGTCAACACACCACTCAGAGTTTAAGCATAAAATTGAGAATATTCACAGAAAGCAAGCATTCACACCTGAAATTATAATCTAAGAGTTGCATTCATTCATGCAGGGAGAAGAAAACATATGTATCTTTGTCAGAAAAAGACCAAATTTTAACTAGTGAAAGTTTAACTGTTCCAGAATGGGCTACAAACCGAATAATTCATATTGGCAAATAATTCTGAAGAATAAATATGATTCAGAAGGAAAAACCTTAAAGTAAAAATCACTTCATTGTTCTTGGAGTGGACAATTTCAATTTAAAATAAGGATTATATTATTCCCTTGGCATGTTTCACCAGGTCCCATATTTACCAGTAAACAGCTAAATGTTATGCAACATCTAAACATTTTGAAATAGGTAAATTGAGGATAACCATGCTATAAAACACAAGTTTTATACATTAAAAATAGAAGATCCTGATTACAGTGATTGGACCAATTTTACATTTCCTCATAAATGGCTGGTTATTAAGAGAATATAGATCATTCTAATCAGTATCTCCTTTTTTAATGCATAGAATTTGTGTTTATATCATAGTATTTCTGAGTTTACATATGTACAACATCTAACCATTGACAAAATGTGATGTTTTAAAATATAACATGCATTAGATATCTAAGTTCAACCTTTCAACCAAAGAGGGAGGCTTTTAAGAACAAGGCAAGCAAACAGAAGTTGAGAATAAGAGTGCATCCTTATGTACACATTTAACTTGAAGCACAGTGACAGTCTCTGTTGGCATAAATTTCCAGGGCTCCATTGACGTCTACCCCACAGTTTAGTCCCATTAAAGTAAAGAGCAACATGTAAAGTGCATAAAGTGAAATATGTACTTAAGTCTCTGCAGCATCAGGCCTATGAGATTGATCCTGTGCCCACTAAGGCAACAGTAAAATTTCTATTGATTTCAGAAGAGCAGAATCAGGCACTAAGACCCAGATCCTCAAAGGTAATTAAATTTCATTGGGAGTTAGGTGTCTAAAACCCTTTGAGGATCTGAGCCTAAATGATAATACAATATTCTTAGTTAATAGGAACTCAACACTATTAGACAAACTCCAAATTTCTTTACTTGGCCTCCCAAAATACAAATTCTACCTGCTTTTGCAGTATTTATATACACTTATATTGTTCTGGAAGCAACTACACATCTGCCTGGGCAGAAAATTCATGCTAGGAGTATGAATAATCCAAATGCGGCATGCTGAGTTGGGACTCTAGTAAAACGTTTGGCCCACAAACCTGACCCTGATCACCCCCATTGGGTCATTACATGGGGGAGACTTACAAAAAACTTAACTTTGGAGTTTTGGACAACCAGGATGGGGGTAGCAGAACTGCAAGTTGCAGTTCTGCTATAGCTTTTTAGATCCTCCAGGTAAGCCAGCTTTTGATCTATTACATATAATGCAATTTTATGCTTAAAACAGAAATGTGACACTCCCTCCCCCACCCAAGTAAAGCTCGACCGTTCTCTATTTTGCATTCTTTGCCTATATTTGTGGAAGTCTGTTCCCAAGATATAAAATCAAAATCCACAATTGACAAACCTTCATGGTCTTTTTGTAATTGCACATGCACAGTTTACAATATTTTTAATAAGAACAATTATAGCAATACATTAACCACAAGGACACAGAAATGGAGACAAATCTAAATGGAAACTACAGAAATTAATCTCCTGAAATTTATATATGTTGACAGAGCTATTAAAAGACATCAGATCAGATCTGGCTCCTAAGTTAGGTAAAAAAAAATAAGGACAACACAAATATTTTCATGGTTTTTGAATTTTTAAAAATCCCAGTGGAAACATTTCTCAGCACAAACATTCCCCTGCAGCAACTACAATCCAAAAAAAAAAATTGGACAGTTAATGCATAAAAGTCTGAAAATACAAAGGTTTAGAAAGTGATAGAAAAGAAAAGAAACTGATAGTGAATGTATTTGTTTATATTTAGGAAAATGTAGCAAACAGCATAATATCACTTCTACAAAAATAGTGAAACACAAGATAGCTCAAGGGAGGAGAGATAATCAGGAACCTATAAGGGCTATAATAATAGTACTTGGCTTTTACACAACACTTTTCTTCAGTGGATCTCAAAGCATTTTACAAAGGATGTCAGCATCTCTATCCCCATTTTTCAGATGGAGAAACTGAGGCAGAGAGAGGGAACGTGATTTAGCCCAAAGATCGCTCAGAAGGCCAGTGGCAAATCCAGAAAGAGAAGCCAGCTTTCGTGAGTCTAAATTGGTTCAGGGCAACAAGAGTGTTTTTTAATATTAACATATTTTTAATGAGATCTACTGGGATAGAGCCACAGTTTGCCCATTAATATTAGTGTAGAACATGCAGATATATTATTTTTAACCAGATTTAAACATTTAACTCTGCAAGTACAACAGAGTACTCTGTCCAGAAACAGAGAGGAGGAGATTAGAGGATCAGACATTTGGTAATGGGATATGGAGCTTTTCACTTCTAGGTCACTGGTTCAAAACCAGACTGAAAGACGTTACTATCTGAAGGCTGTATAATGACATATGTGAAAAGAGTTTGAGGGTTGCTGTTCACTTGTTCTTAATGAACCATTGTCTACATCACAGTTAATATTAATTATTATTCTCATTGGTAGTCTCAGCACATAAAAAAAAGGATTAAATTGACTTAGTCCCTGGTTGGCCTTCTACTTCTAAAGATGGTTCTTCTAGGACACGGTTGAAGCACCATGACAGCACCACATAGAAAGGCTTGAGCTTCCTCTGCTTGCACTTTCAACTGACCTGTGAACAGAACACTTCACTCTCAAGGGTTATCACTCCAGTGCATTTCCCTACCACCAAATTTATCAAAGAACAAAATCAGAGAGGAGATTGGAGAGGAACAAGAAAAGTTCAAAAGAATGAGATTCATTGCAAGATCAAGAGCCCTCAAGAGTGGAAGATTGAGAAGACCTATGACCAGTGATCCTGAAGACGTTAAATCTATAGTTAAGGGTGTGTTCTTAAGGTTAATGTTTCCATAACAAAGCTTGCCATTCCATATTAACTGCTCCAGAGTCGATGATCATGCACAAGTACAAGAGAAATGCCAGTGCTAAATTAGAAATAGAAAAGAGACCAACACCTGAAAATGAATCCAAGCCATCCAAGGTCCCAAACAGGGGATAGGCATGGGTGTTGACAGAATTCAAGCAGGAGGCAGGAATTGAAATTCTTATTGAGCAGTTAACAAAACTCTAATGAAACAGAGGTCTGGGAGCGGGGATTTGGAAAGACTAAGAAAGCATAAACAAAAAATGACCATAAAGGTCCTTCTGGTGCAGGTGTGTGCTTTGGTGAAAGTCTATCAGGAAAAGGGAAGAAAGGGTGCCATGCAATGCTATACAGAACTGCACAACTTGTAAGGCGGTGCTTCTGAAGCATAAGGTTTGGCTTTTCCTGGAGTGTAGAAACAGTCTTATTTAACTTGCTAAAAGAATAGGAGTATTTGTGGCACCTTAGAGACTAACAAATTTATTTTATTCATCGGATGCATTTGATGAAGTGAGCTGTAGCTCATGAAAGCTTATGCTCAAATAAATTTGTCTGTCTCTAAGGTGCCACAAGTACTCCTTTTCTTTTTGCGAATACAGACTAACATGGCTGCTACTCTGAAACCTGTCATTTAACTTGCTGCAACTCTTTTGCCCTCAAGAGGTCAAAACACTACACCAAGAGACTAACTGAGAAAAAGTGTGGTATTGCTATCTGAGTATCCACACAACAAGCTACTGTACCATAGCATTTCATTCATAAAACAATAGTTAAGAGCATGTTCAAGCTATAGTTAAGGGTGTGTTCTTAAGGTTAATTTTCCATAACAAAAATTCCCACTGCAAAAGTTTCAAGCTGAAACTTGATGCACCAGTTCAGTGCCCAAGAGATGTTTGATGTTCTCAAAATATGAGTGACATGAAGATAAAGAGGCTGCGTCTCCACTGTGATGTAAGCTAGCGTAGGTGTAATGGAACAAGTTATACCATTTAAGTAGTTCAGAACTCAGTGAAGAATCTAAATTTGCAACACAGCTGATGGCCTGCCCCACAAACAAGAGTTTGAATCGTAATCTCAGGCTACATCTATACTTACGGTGGTGTGTAGAGTACATACCCTGAATGTGCCCCCAGCACAGGTATAAATAACATGTAGGCAGTGATGCACTGCTTAGGTGAGTAGAGTAAAGAAACTCCAGAACTACAGGGAAAGGCTCTGGCAGCTCTCCATTGCCAGAGTCTGCTCCAGTGTGGACACAGCCTGCTTTTCACTGAGGTATCTAGCTACATGTATTTTACACACTGCTGCCAGGATGGCATAGACAGCAAGATATATCCTAGTGGTGCCAACACAAGGCCATGTGCCACTGGCAAATCTAACATGATTACTGTATGCCAAGGGTAACTCTGCCACTGTTAGCAACAGTGCTGGTCCAATGCCTGGATAAACAAGGAGGGTTCTGCAGTCCACTCAAGTAAAACCTTACTGCAACAGAAACAGTTCAATTAAACCAAAACTGGAGAACTGGAGGAGCAGATGGAGCTCAAATCCCAAATATGACAGATCTCATTGAAAGCTGAAAGAAAGCGGATATCTCAAAACATCAGATCCTGACAACTAAATCTGTAACAAGAGAAAGCATGTGGAATGTACTATTTGCACAGTATGGGAAAGCTGGCACAGATTACATGAGAAATGAAAAAAAAATACCCTCCGAACATATTTGATATTAGTGAAATGAGAGGGTCAGGGAGTAGCAAGATTGTGTCTAATGGTGCTACTTAGACTCAGCAGGAGAAATGCACAAAAGAGGTGTAGCAATTATACTCAATAATATCACAGCAAAGGCCATGTCTCAGGAAGAACCAGACCATCACAGGTGATGCTCCTCAGGACTCTCAGGGACAGATGTCAAAAAATGCAGACAAAACAAGACATGATAGAAAGAATATTGCCATTCCATATTAAGCTCTCCAGAGTCAATGATCATGCACAAGTACAAGAGAAATGCTAGTGCTAAGTTAGAAATAGAAAAGAGACTAACACCTGAAAATGAAGTAGCCATCCAAGGTCCTGAACAAGGCACAGGCACTGGTCTTGACAGAATTCGAGTAGGGGGCAGGAATTGAAATTCGTATTGAGCAGTTAACAAAACTCTAATGAAGTACAGGTGAAAGAACAAGTGTCACAAGAGTGGCATTGCCAAAAAAGGGTTATCTTCCTCAGTACATGCACTGTAGATATATTGTATTGCTATCAATCCTGGGCAAAGTATTGGCTACCATATGCTGAAAAGAATGAAGGTGGCAGTGGATGAAATAATACAAGAAGAACAGGTGGGGTTCCATCCAGGTAGATCATGTTGTGAATGGATATTCACTCTGACATATCATTGAAAAAGCCATTGCTTGGCAAAAATGCCTCTTAATCAATTTTACCAATGTCCCCCTAAAGGACATTCTGGCGAAAATGCCCTCCTATAAGAGGGCAACCCTGCCTGAGTAGGGACTAATAGTAAGAAAGATGTGGGGCTGTTTCTGTATTTTATTATTGTACTATCACTTTGGTGCAAGCTCCTTCCCACAGGCTTGCTTTCTGTCAGTCTTATCTCTTAGTGCAGGCCTTCGGTAAAAGGAGACTTTTGGAAAAACAACCACGATCCTACATTCTCTAAAGAATATGTCCTGTTACTGTACTAGAGTGACTATTTGAGCTGCTTTTTTCATCAATCACAGTAAAGAACGGGAAACCATACTCAGCCCTTTCCTCTTATTACGATAGGGCAAAAAAAGGGACCTTAGGATCTGCAAATATAGCTTATACTGAAGTTGAAGGAGCTTAATGGAACACTGAGACTTATAGTTGCTACTTTTTTATTTTTGCACTAGGTGACAGGGTGCAGGGGTGCTAGCTGATCATGAGGGGTTAATTTTAGTTTCTCTTGGATGGATCTTGAGGGCAAGAGCAAGCTTCTGCTTTCTTCAGGTCTTCTTTCCTCTGAATGTTTGTTTACTCCCTTACAGACCCTCTGCTATCAGCCTCATACTCCTCTCTAGCATTCTCTATTCTTCCATCCCTTCCTCCTATTAAATTAATTCACTCCTGCTTTCCCCTCATCTCTCTTCTGCCCCAATAATAGTTTTTTTCTTAGAAAATCAAACCATAGATCTAACATGACTTTTGACAAACATCATCCTGTTCATTCTGCTTCTGTGGCACATCCCTTTCTGTCACCCTTTGCCTTGTCTGTGTAGATTGTATACTTTTCTGGGACAAAGTCTGGCTCGTTCTATGCATTTGTACAGTACCTTGAATCATGATCATGTGATCTTGATTGTGCCTTTGGGTGTTAATGCAATGCAAATTAATGTAGCATAAGCCATGAGAAAGCAGTGGGCTACTTATCAAGGTGTTGAGACTGGGATAAACATAACACGAGGATTTGTCAGCATGGACTTTATTTTGATTTTTGGCTTATAGTAAAATTCCACTTAAAGCAAAATGGGGTGAAAGACGTGATTTGCTTCAGTGCATGTCAATGGATTTTTACTCACCCTATAAGAAAGATTTAGTGTACTCCAAACATTTTAGGGTCTAGACTAAGATTTAAAGGGGGTGATGTTAGCACATGATAACTAACAACTAATGGAGATAAAGCAGCATATAAAATGGTTGAGTTAAAGCCTAAAAGGGAGCTTCTGCTTTAACATGACCAGTTTAATATGTCTTGTAATATACACTACCTGGTCTCCATTAGACTTTTAAAAGGTGTTGGATCTCCTAGGATTTTAAGAGAAAAATTTAGTATGTTAGGCTAACTAAGGGACTTCTTAGGCCCCTATTACTGGAATATCTGAGCATCTTTCATTCTTCACTGTAAACATCCTCACAAGATCCCTATGATGTAGGGAAGTACTATTATCCACATTTTACTGAGGGAGAATGGAGAGGTTAAGTGACTTGACCAAGTTCATGCTAGAAGTCTGTAGCAAGCAAAGAATTGAATCCATGTCTGCTGAATCCCAGTTTAGCATCATAATTACTGTGCAATCCTTTGTCTCCCTAGGCTAAAACTCCAGAATTCAGCAATCACCTAGCAGGAGGTTTGTTCAAAATTGGAATGAAAACTAAAAAAAAAAGTTTCAAAATTTTCTGCAAAGGAAAATTCCAGAGGAATTTTGTGGCAAAATATATGTCAACTTTGCCTTTTAAATGTAATTTAACGTAGAATAAATAAAAAAGTAATTTCTAAACAAAAATCCCAGATTTTTCAGGGCATTTTGTTCTAACCACATATTCTGATCAAATATGATTCTGTTAAAGGTTTTCTGACTGGCTCTATCAGAACTAGATATGCATATTGGTGGCATACTGGTCCCTTTGGATTTTAAATTTCTTCAAAGGAATTCCACTTGTTTTAATGTTTGTTTGTTTTTTGTTTGCTTGGTGACTAACCGTGTTATACATATACAAATAAAGTTATATATGTATATACAGATTTGGGTGTGTTCCTAGGAGGGGCGGGGGAGGAAGAGCCTTGACCAAAAAAAAAAAAACCCAAAAAACAAAAAAGAGTGAATCAACTGCTGCTTATGAATCATACCCTAAGAAAGGCCAAATGTATAAGAAACTATTTTTGTTAATTGATTAGCATTTTTTCAGTAGTTTTGGTGAACAATTTTCAGCCCTGACTGTTCACGAACTGATCAGTTCAAATAGTTGACATTTGTTTCACCTGGTGCACCTAAATCATAAGTTATTATTCCTTTTCCTCAATTAGATGTCTAGAAAGTTTTATGTAGAAGAATAATGAATCATAATCATTTATACTATAAATCACTCAAACTTCCATGCTGCTTTTTATCCCAAAACATTTTGCTGAAAACATTTCACTAAGTTCTAGCTGTAGCTAACAATTGATAGGAGTACCCTATAATTTCACCAGTTTAAAGTAGATTTAATTTGGATGGAAACTACATTTATTGGATGGATTATCTGAATGTCAAATAGCTTCCTTCATTTTAAGCACATGCTTAAATTCCTGTGACTCCAATGAGACTTACTTAAATGTGTGCTTATGAGCTTGCTGAATTGAGGCTCTGATTCATTATTTGTGCTTGAACAGTTACCTGTCTGATATTTACATTTCCTCTGAGCTGCACTATGTCATTATGAACAGCACTAATATTTTTTATTATGGTGTAATTGCAAATAAGAAATGATGGAAATAAAAGAATATACTTGCTTCTAGATATACAATTCACCCATGTGAAGAGCTTGAAAGATTTTAATCACAAAAACTTTTTACTGCAGTTGAACAGACAAAATTTCCATAAGTGTCTAACTAACTTAGGCAGTAACATCCATGGACTTTCACCACCAAGTCAGTTAGGTATTGCAATGCTGAGCTCAGCAACACCTATATACCTTTATAGATATGGACTTCAGGAACTTTTGAAAATTTTACACTATTTAACAGTGGAAGCCAGGGTCATCTTTTCATTTTATTCCGTAACTAGAAATGATCTAGTAATTAGTAAAGTTTTGACAGCTAGAGTTCCAACTAGCGAAATACTATATTCTCATAGAATCATAGAATCATAGAATATCAGGGTTGGAAGGGACCCCAGAAGGTCATCTAGTCCAACCCCCTGCTCAAAGCAGGACCAAGTCCCAGTTAAATCATCCCAGCTAGGGCTTTGTCAAGCCTGACCTTAAAAACCTCTAAGGAAGGAGATTCTACCACCTCCCTAGGTAACGCATTCCAGTGTTTCACCACCCTCTTAGTGAAAAAGTTTTTCCTAATATCCAATCTAAACCTCCCCCATTGCAACTTGAGACCATTACTCCTCGTTCTGTCATCTGCTACCATTGAGAACAGTCTAGAGCCATCCTCTTTGAAACCCCCTTTCAGGTAGTTGAAAGCAGCTATCAAATCCCCCCTCATTCTTCTCTTCTGCAGACTAAACAATCCCAGCTCCCTCAGCCTCTCCTCATAAGTCATGTGCTCTAGACCCCTAATCATTTTCGTTGCCCTTCGTTGTACTCTTTCCAATTTATCCACATCCTTCCTGTAGTGTGGGGCCCAAAACTGGACACAGTACTCCAGATGAGGCCTCACCAGTGTCGAATAGAGGGGAACGATCACGTCCCTCGATCTGCTCGCTATGCCCCTACTTATACAACCCAAAATGCCATTGGCCTTCTTGGCAACAAGGGCACACTGCTGACTCATATCCAGCTTCTCGTCCACTGTCACCCCTAGGTCCTTTTCCGCAGAACTGCTGCCGAGCCATTCGGTCCCTAGTCTGTAGCGGTGCATTGGATTCTTCCATCCTAAGTGCAGGACCCTGCATTTATCCTTATTGAACCTCATTAGATTTCTTTTGGCCCAATCCTCCAATTTGTCTAGGTCCTTCTGTATCCTATCCCTCCCCTCCAGCGTATCTACCACTCCTCCCAGTTTAGTATCATCCGCAAATTTGCTGAGAGTGCAATCCACACCATCCTCCAGATCATTTATGAAGATATTGAACAAAACGGGCCCCAGGACCGACCCCTGGGGCACTCCACTTGACACCGGCTGCCAACTAGACATGGAGCCATTGATCACTACCCGTTGAGCCCGACAATCTAGCCAGCTTTCTACCCACCTTATAGTGCATTCATCCAGCCCATACTTCCTTAACTTGCTGACAAGAATGCTGTGGGAGACCGTGTCAAAAGCTTTGCTAAAGTCAAGAAACAATACATCCACTGCTTTCCCTTCATCCACAGAACCAGTAATCTCATCATAAAAGGCGATTAGATTAGTCAGGCATGACCTTCCCTTGGTGAATCCATGCTGACTGTTCCTGATCACTTTCCTCTCCTCTAAGTGCTTCAGGATTGATTCTTTGAGGACCTGCTCCATGATTTTTCCAGGGACTGAGGTGAGGCTGACCGGCCTGTAGTTCCCAGGATCCTCCTTCTTCCCTTTTTTAAAGATGGGCACTACATTAGCTTTTTTCCAGTCATCCGGGACTTCCCCCGTTCGCCACGAGTTTTCAAAGATAATGGCCAAGGGCTCTGCAATCACAGCCGCCAATTCCCTCAGCACTCTCGGATGCAATTCGTCCGGCCCCATGGACTTGTGCACGTCCAGCTTTTCTAAATAGTCCCTAACCACCTCTATCTCTACAGAGGGCTGGCCATCTCTTCCCCATTTTGTGTTGCCCAGCACAGCAGTCTGGGAGCTGACCTTGTTAGTGAAAACAGAGGCAAAAAAAGCATTGAGTACATTAGCTTTTTCCACATCCTCTGTCACTAGCTTGCCTCCCTCATTCAGTAAGGGGCCCACACTTTCCTTGGCTTTCTTCTTGTTGCCAACATACCTGAAGAAACCCTTCTTGTTACTCTTGACATCTCTTGCTAGCTGCAGCTCCAGGTGCGATTTGGCCCTCCTGATATCTTTCCTACATGCCCGAGCAATATTTTTATACTCTTCCCTGGTCATATGTCCAAGCTTCCACTTCTTGTAAGCTTCTTTTTTATGTTTAAGATCCGCTAGGATTTCACCATTAAGCCAAGCTGGTCGCCTGCCATATTTACTATTCTTTCGACTCATCGGGATGGTTTGTCCCTGTAACCTCAACAGGGATTCCTTGAAATACAGCCAGCTCTCCTGGACTCCCTTCCCTTTCATGTTAGTCCCCCAGGGGATCCTGGCCATCTGTTCCCTGAGGGAGTCAAAGTCTGCTTTCCTGAAGTCCAGGGTCCGTATCCTGCTGCTTACCTTTCTTCCCTGCGTCAGGATCCTGAACTCAACCAACTCATGGTCACTGCCTCCCAGATTCCCATCCACTTTTGCTTCCCCCACTAATTCTACCCGGTTTGTGAGCAGCAGGTCAAGAAAAGCGCTCCCCCTAGTTGGCTCCCCTAGCACTTGCACCAGGAAATTGTCCCCTACGCTTTCCAAAAACTTCCTGGATTGTCTATGCACCGCTGTATTGCTCTCCCAGCAGATATCAGGAAAATTAAAGTCACCCATGAGAATCAGGGCATGCGATCATGTACCTGCCCTTAAAAAAAAAAAAGGATGTACCCAACGTTAAAAAAAACATATTAAGTAGATTAAAGCTCTTTGTATTGTAATTCACTCTAATGTAGTGTTGACAGCTGATTACTTAATTATGGAGAGAGCCCTTTAGTTCAGTTTGAAGTTCATCTTTTAAATCACCATGAAGAAAAGGCAAATGCTGCCTTTATGATTAAAATACTGTCACATAGCTTGCAAATGAATCCAAAGCTCACAGACCCTTCCCAGTTCTGCCAACCTAACATTAACTACCTGGAGACCACAAATTGATTATAAATCATAAATATGATATACTGAGTCTGGTAGCTCTTTAACTCTTCTAAAGAGAGTAATTAAATCAATTTTGTGTTTTTATGTAATTTAACAGTATATAGAACAGATTCTCAGCCCTGCTCCTGCTTAGCAGCTGTAAAGGTAATGGAACTGACCTCTGTTTGTGTAAGGGTCATCCTTGGGTGGCACAGGGCTGGAGTAACACCTGTGCACTCAAACTCAAAATCCCTACCCAGAACAACATTTAATGCACACATGCAAGGGAAACTCACAGGCAGGAAAGGCATCTCTATCAACATTTCATCCTATGGGTGTTTTGCACCATATATGTAGTGGAAGAAGAATCTTGGTTTGGCAATATTTCCAACAACCTTAGGAGAGAGTATAGGTAGGCTCAGATTCCCTATTTGCAGGGAAGTCCCCAAATGAAAGATCTGATTTCTTCTACCATATCAACACTCAGTTTCTCTGTGGAGCTGAAAGAAATAATTGTTTATTTTCTGACACTTAGTGGGTGATGGAAACCCTGCCTCTTTGAGCATTTGCATTCCCTACAATAATATTACTGTGTATAGAGGTACCGCTTTCCCATATGTGAAAAGAAATGGGTTGGTTCTCCATTTGGACCTGTAGGCCTAAGAGCTCATTTAGGGCTTTATCGTATGAACATGTACATAATTTAAAGCACATGAATAATCCCATTTAAGTTAACGTGATTGAGAGCAATTAAACAAATTAAGTGTGTGTTTAAGTGCTTTGCTGGATCATGGCCAGAGTACTCAGAACCTCATAGGATCAAGCCCTTAAGATTAGATCCAAAGTTTATACAAGTCAATGAGTCTTCCTATAGCCTTCATTGAGCTTCGGATCTGGCCCTTAGACACTTAGTAAACTTGCAATTCTGGAGATGGACTTTAGTTTCCATATCTGTAAAATGGGCATAATGACACTGATCTCCTTGGTAAAGCAGTTTGAGATTTAATGATGAAAAGCACTAGATTCAGACCTAGCTATTAATTATCATTAATCCCACACCACACCACAACAGAGAATGTATCAGTGTCTTCAAATGATTGCTTTAACTTTATATGACAATTACTGCAAAATATAATTCATGACTATTGTGTTTCCTTATCTTTTTATGCTGTACAAGGAGTTTGTCTCTTCTGTCTAGGAATTCTTTCAATTTTATGAAAAATTTCCTTGCGTATGACAAAATATAGGTATTTACCATCATTTCTGGTTGTTTAAATCCACAGGTTATACTCAGTGTTCAGAAGTGCTTGCTGGACCAGGGCCTTAATTTGAACCTAGTTTACAAAAAGTGAAATAGGAAAAATCAGATGAGATTATTAGATACAATTATTAAAATCCAATTAGCTCAACAGTCACATGTGTGCTGTAGGGATAGAAACAAACTGCATCAGGCAACAGAATGTGCAAAAGACCCAGCTAGTAAAGATATCATGGAGGGATCAGATTTCCAGAAAACGTCCAGCAATGGTGGCAGAGTGTGAGAGTTATTATTTTTTAAGTAGTCAGCATGTCTATATGCTGAACAAATGACTAATCTTATGTGCCTGAGGTTTCAATTTATTAGTTTTCAATAACAGACTCAACCTAAATTAATTTCATTTTGTTAGCTGAAATGCTGCAGGCTTTCACTTAATACAAGACACCATTTAATCCAAAACATCACAAGATAATATCAGGGTGGAAGAAGCTTGGCAGGGACTGAGAATAGCATGGCATGAACTGAATCCATTAATGAGTCAATGGCAAACTGACTACCTGTAATAAAACATTCAAGATTGATAGGCAGAAAAATGAAAAAAAATATAAGTGCTGTATCTTCTATTGTCTTCAGTGAATTATTATTGCTAATTATTTGCATAGCACAGAAAATGTATGCAAAGCTGCACAGAACAGTAATACATTGTCTACCCTGAAGATCTTACGATCTAAGAGATAAGACACATGACAGCTGTTCAGGTAAATGAAGGATGTGCTGAAATTATTGGTCAGTGAAAGCATGTAGGAAAAGATTTAGAAGAATTATTTAAAGAGATTTGAAGGAGCACAGAGGGTGCTCAGCAGGCAACAATTGGGAGACAGTTCAAAGCACAGGTACCAGCATGAAAGAAAGTATGTGTAAGTGAATGTGGAAGAGAAAGACAAGGGCAGGAATTAAAAAGACTGGGAAGAGCATATGCAACATGCTAATACAAATAAAATAGCTTGGCATAGTGTATTCAATTATACACACACAAAAGTTATTAAGTTTGCAAAATCAAGCACTCAAAAGTTGGGAAACATATAATAAAGGTTACCTGTGCAACTTTAATTCACCCCTCTTGTGAATATGCATTATAATACAATTAGTATTTACACAATCATATTTTTTCACAGGACCTTTGCCTCATTCACTGCATAGGATGGATCTGCTCTCTGATTCCAGGCTCAGACTTCTTATCCTAACCTATTCCACCACCCCCACACTGCCCCAAGACTAACCTGGCTTTTGTCTCCTCTGGGGCCTAATTAGATAGCTTCCTCCTCCAGACTCTCTGGGTGCCCAGAGGGGGAGGAGATGTGGGGGAAATCACAGAACATAGGAGAGACGGGCTCTCAGTTCTAGCACCCAGAGTCACCCTAGCCTGGAGCAGCCTTTACAGGAACAATCCAGCGTCACCCCTGTAGTGCTAGGCTAGAGGCAGCATGTTCAGTTGTTTTGTGGGGGTGGCACATGCACTCTGGTCAGCATTAGGAGCCATAGAGGCTCAAGCATGCTCAGTTAGGATGGAATCTTGGAAGATTTTAGCTGTTAAAATCCAGCAACTCTCTAGTGAGCATGTGAAAACTGAGATTTTTCAAAGTAGCAACTTGGCTAAATTGGGGTGGGATTTGCAAAGGAACAGCAAAAGGCACATCCCTGACACAAAGGCCCTCTTGACAAATCTTAGGTCCCTGCTCCAAATAATAAAGCACTTTAAAAGAAAAAGGTCTCAATATTAACAAACAAAAATCACACACACAGGAGCAAAGCTATGTATTTCCCCCTAGCTTTATTCTCAGAAACGAGAACTGTTTTGGCTGAAATTTTCCATGTAATATCAGCCTGAGGCACATGATGTACAATTTTATCCCAAATGGTTAAAGTCTGGAAAGATTTTAAGCAATTGAAAATAGCGTCTTAGAATAGGAAGTTTCAGACAATTTTAATTAACAGGCAATGCTACTAACCTTGCCTACAACATAGTGCTTCATAAAGGTGGGTAGGATTATTATGCCTTTTACAGATGAGGGGGATCTGAGGCTCAGAGTGGCCAAGTGATTTGTTCAAGGTCATAGCAAGTCAGTAGCAGAGCCTGGAATAAGACAAGGGGAATCTCTCCATTTATGTCAAAGGGAGCAGGCCCAAGGACTGTGAACGGTAGTACAATTTGGACAGCAGGTTTCTCAGGGGGAAAAAAGAGTATCTCCAAAGCTCAAGGACACAGTGCAATGACAGTGCTAGCAACTACTGTATTTAAACATGGTAAAATATGGTGGTTATTAACACATCCTTAACCATACTGAGGACGTGACCTATATGACAAGTCACAAATTCTCACTAATCTTGCTCCTGCCTCCACCTCATCTCTTATTTCTACCTAATGGTGCCTGTGTGGAAGCATCAAACTGTATTCAAGTAAATCTGGCCATTTGAAGTCCATGACAAAACTCCCATTGACTTCTCAGAAGACAGGATTTCACTGTATTACAACTGGGTTCTCACAGAAGAAATCCCTGTCCACAATAGTTAAGCATGGGTTGCAAGAATGAATCATGATTGAACTATGGTTGAATCTGTGGATAGGGTTTTAGGATCCTGAGGTAAGAGCTGAAGAGATTTGTTGCTTTTATGGCTGCTTCTAAGGAAGAATGTTAAAGAAATTTCTGGATTAACCAGTATGTCTTAAAAAAGGACAGAATTCCATTAGCAACAAGTCTTCTAGAGAACAATTAGCTCCTTCAACCAAAACATTTAGTTAAAGCCTACTTGATAACGATTTCTATTTGTCTATATCTATAAGTCATATGCAAACAAGTGTCTTACCAGCACTTGTGATAAACAAATTTGATTATCAGTGAAACAAAAGAGCAACCTGAGAAAACATTCCGAAAGGTTATCATCATCATCAATTGGGGTGGGGGATATTTGCAAAGGCAAATGGGGTAATTAGGCCTCTAACTTGAAAGTTAATAGGAGTTGAGTTCTTTACTGCCCTTTATTACCTGAAAATCTCCCCCGTGCATATTATGGTGGCATCTAGAGCGAACAGTGAGCACTCAAAGCACCATTATGCTAGGTAGCATAGAAAGGAGAATGGAGACAGTCCTTGCCCAGAGAGTTCAGTCTAGGATTAGGACCTCATGCAACAGGTGTATAAACAGACAAAATGGTGTGCAAGGGGTAATAATAGAGATGGGTACAAAAGCATACATTAGTAGTGTCAATGGCCCACTAGTATAATCAATGCCAAGTGGTAGAGATTTGTTACTACTATGGTGGAGTAAAATTTTAGGACAAATTTAAAAGAGAATGAGGTGATAGTTTTAGGTGTTTTGTTGGGGGAGTTCTCTTTATGCTTGGAAAGCAAAATAAGAAGAAAAAAAGCAGAAGTGCTCCTAGGAAAAAGGATGCCAGCAGGTGATCAGACCAGCATGAAATATTTGGGTAAAATTGTGCTATTACCTTAATAAGAAAACCATATAGAATCAATTACACAGTGTAAGTCATCAAAAGGCTGGGGAGGAGGGTAATCTTTATGGTGTTAAATTTGGTGTTTATCAACAAAGTTATGTCAGAAAGGAAAAAAAGATCAGTCCTTTTAACTCTTGCCTCAGGGCCCTAACACACTACGCACAAGGGCAAAATGAGGTCGTAGAAAACAAACTTCTTAGAGAAATTTGAGACAATAAAGGTTTATAGGAAAGGAGAGAGTGTTAATGCAGAATTAATCTTGTCCAAAACCTCAAAAGATCAGCACATAATGGTTTCTTCCAAGGCATTCTTTGTAATTGTTTCAGTCAGTCAATCTTGTTATATAAAATCCAGTTCAGTTTACCTTTTGAGTAACTCAAAATGAAAAACAGAGGTTTCAAGACAATCTTAAGTTATTTGTTCTCCTTTTTCAAGAATGTTAAATCTTAGTTTGGCTGCAATTCTTCAAACTGGTCTGTGCAGGCAGCCCTATGTGAAGAAAAGCTACCACTTAAGTCAATTGGGCTCTGTGTGAATGGCCCCTTACGCACATGTGGCGGGGAGGCACTTTAATTTGTTTTTTCTAGTGCTAATTCGAAGGACAAATATCTTGTCACATAAAATACTTCTCAGAGTTAGTTTATGTGCATTTAAAATCTTTTATGTCTATAAATTTCTAATTTATATTGGATTCTGTATATTGATTGACGGACACTGAATATGGTCTGTTAGCTGGACTATATTTGAGAACAGTGAGGTGGCTAACAGTGGAAAGCTAGAAACTGATTTTATTTTTGAAGAATGACACTGTCACACACATGGGCTACTGCTGAATAGTGGACAGGTTCCCCTCAGAGTCCTCAACACGTTCTCCTGTATGGGGTTTGCACATGTACAGTTACCTACACAGAAAAAATAGGGGCTTCTGTCCCAAAGAGCAGCAGAGACTGCAATGAGACAAGACCCACCTGTCATGTCTCCTAGCCCTTTCTGTCCCCATCAGCATAGCTATGATCCATGCTCATGGGTCTTGAAGGGTACCAAGCATGGAGGGAGGAAGAAGGGCAAGTTAAAGTTACTTAACTCAACCAGGGAAGTACAACAGGTTGGTGAATGCAAAAGATACCACCTCATTGACTGTCACCCCACTTTCCTCCACCCCCGAATCCCTTCCCCATACTTGAACCACAGATCCCATGAAGGGTCTTTTATAGGGGAAGTTAGGAGAATGCTGTCTCAAGGACAGCACTTCCCCATATCCTCCAAGTTGTTCGGTGTCCCTATACCATCTTTTCATGGGAGCAGAGGGCGTGATATGCTGCTAAATTATTTGCACCCACTTTGCAAAAGCCGTATAATTCCAAATGTAAGGCAGGGAGTTCACAGGTAAACTATTTGTTCCAAATGGGCCTCCTAAAGAATTCATTCCATAATTTCTGCTAACATGTTAAAGCAAGCTGTGAATCCCAGATATACATAATGTACTTAGCAATACACTCCTACATTCCATCAGAATCAGGCATTCATGCAAAAACAAAAACTAAACTAAAAAAAAATCAGCATTTTTAGCAAAGCAATAAAGTTATGGTAATAATAAGAAATCAAATAGAACAGATTTTGTAAAGGGAATTTTGAAACAGTTCTTTGCATTTATGTTGAGATGGCATACAAGTCATGGTAGAAAGACATCCAATTCTTACTGGTTAAAGCTAACTTGGCCAGAATACAGAGCGGATTAAGTTATGGATTAAGTTAAACCATTTATTTTACTGTGCAGCACCCCAGTGAAGTTTCTGCAAAACAAGTACACCAGCCATAGATGCTCACTTTCACTGCACTACAGCAAGAGCATCCATTTTGTTCCCCCATGCCCTGTCACAGAATCTCTTGCCAGGCTAGTCACATTTACATAAAAACAATTTATAAAAGAGGCTTCTTGGTATTTCAGTGATAAGAAAATGATTGGGTAGTATCACATTACTAGGGTACAGATCTCCTTCCTCTTTTTGATGACATTTTAAAATGGGATTAATTTCTGGTAATAATTGTCTCATTGTTTATTTGCATTACAATGAAGGCATTTGTACTTCTTCCCTTTATAGTATAAATTGCTTTCTAATTTAGAAGGCAGTTAAAACAACTTCACTCACTTCTATTGCATCCCCTAGGATAGTGGTTCTGAACAAGGGTCTGGTTCTGCTTGGGGGAGTCGCAAGCAGGTTTCAAGGGGGCCACCAAGCAGGGCTGGCAATAGACTTGCTAGAGCCCAGAGCAGAAAGCCGAAGTCCCACCACTTGGGGCTGAAGCCAAAGCCTGAGCAATGTAGCTTTGCATGGGGCCCTTTGGTGTGGGACCAGAGGCAATTGCCCTGCTTACTATCTCCTAACCCCAGCCCTAGCTTTTATATGCAGAAAACCAGTTGTTGTGGCACAGATGGGCTGTGGAGTTTATAGAGCATGTTTGGGGGGAGGCTCCAAAAGAAAAAGGGGGAGAAACCCTGCCCCATGACAAATATGCTGTCTGAAATGCTTGGCTGATTTAACAGATTCTTCCATTATATCACATCCCAGGTAGGCAAAGGCACATTTTAAAGAAAGATGTCTAATTCCTAACATTTTTCATGTTTGATGATCCTGTCAAGCAGAGAACAGAGTTCTTTCATCAGATTATAATTACCACTGTGACCAATTTAGCAAAAATATTTTAATTAAAGGTAAGGAATTAGACATACCTGTATATGCTCCAGGAACCCATTGAGAGCATTAAAAAAAAAAAGTCACTGAAGAAGCAGGTGTCCATTCTGTTTCACCAACCAGTTTTCCTCTAGTAAAATTGCACCAGAATTCTGTAAGGTGATTTAATTAAATTAGAGGTTTCAGAGTAGCAGCTGTATTAGTCTGTACTCACAAAAAGAAAAGGAGTACTTGTGGCACCTTAGAGACTAACAAATTTATTTGAGCATAAGCTTTCGTGAGCTACAGCTCACTTCATCGGATGCATTCAGTGGAAAATACAGTGGGGAGTTTTATAAATTAAACAAATTTGTTAGTCTCTAAGGTGTCACAAGTACTCTTTCTTTTTAATTAAATTAGAGAAACTCTCAAACTTCCACTGGGAGGTTCAAGGTAAGTGGGGGTACAGGGTAGCTGGGGCATTATTTGGGAGCTGACTGTACTTCTATCCATGTTCAGCAGAAGGAATCCTAGTACCTCTTAATGACTGAGGTTGTTTGAGTCATGGGATACAGTAGTTTATTTTCCTCAGAAGTGACCAAGAGAAACCTTTGGATTGTCATTAGGACTAGTCATACATTACTGAGAGAAGTCTTATTGCCTTTTTTTATTATAAGTCAGAGTCCTTCACCCTGCTGTAACTCCACTGAAATTGCACAGGAATCATTTAAAACTTTTACTTTGTTTTTCCATTTAGAAGCTGAGGAACAGATACTGAAATACAGGCAACTGTTTATAAAGTTGTATGGCTATTAGTGATGGGGGAACCAATAAAGGTTAAAGGGTTTTTTTCATAGAAGTATCCAAAAGTTCAGATACTAACTATACAAACTTCTGTAGTCTAGAATTGGGTTAGAAATCCCACCAGATCAAGTCCTTCCACATATCCCAAACCAAAATCACACTATCCCCTGCTTTTTTGTTATCCAGGAAAAGCTCCCTCTAAAGCAGGGGTTCTCAAACTGTGGGTCAGGACCCCTCAAGGGGGTCATGAGGTTATTACAAGGGTGGGGCCGCAAGCTGTCAGCCTCCACCCCAAACTCCACTTTGCCTCCAGCATTTATAATGGTGTTAAATATGTAAAGAAGTGTTTTTAATTTAAAAGTTGGGTAGCACTCAGAGGCTTGCTTTGTGAAAGGGGTCACCAGTAGAGAAGTTTGAGAACCACTGCTCTCAAACCTCTCAGGTGCTAATGTGATAGTTTTACTTCTGGCTTCACCTGGAATCAGGAGAGACAATATGACAATAAAAGAAAAAACTAAAATAAAACACCCTTTTCAGACATCAGTGAAGGTTCAGGGAAAGTAACTCTTGGGCACCATTTCCAGATGTTTATTAGCCCATCCAAACTATTTCACTCATCCTTAAAAACAAAGATTCTGCAAGGAAACCTTCACAGCCTTGTGCAGTCCATTAACGGTTTGCAAAATGGGTGCACCATACTACCTGATTAGAATTCTCCACTCACACCATTGGTAGCATTTTATAGCCAGTTTTCACCTATATATTTGCACATGGTGCAAATCATTGGAGAATAAGGTTCTCTATTTCTATTGCCAATCTGAGGTGTCAATAAGGGTATGTCTAGATAAGTGCTATGGTGCTGTTTAAATTCAAGTTCATTATTTGGTAATTAACTTAACTAACACCATTTTAAATGTTGATTTAGACACTTCACTAAAATTTGTGGCTCACCCTGTGATGGGGCAGGTGAGAGGATTTATAATGCTATAGTGGAATTCTCGTTCAAGAACCATCGGAGTCTATTTTAGAGTGAGGTTGTGGCATTTACTCTAAACTATGGCAGGTTACCTAGATCCACCACAAGTTTCCATCCTTCTGCCTGAAGCAGGAACAGATCTGCTTCTCAGAAGACAAGATGAGGTAGTCCCACTATCCTGATATAGGTCACCCCTCTTGGTCTCTGGTCTGGCATTTACCCTTCAATTTTCTCAAATACAGAATCTCAGGTCTGAGAGGTCAGAAACAGGAATTGGAGTTTGAAGAAGATATTCTGAGACCTCTGGATGAACCCTCTGTTCTTCACAAGGCTCTCAGTGTCATTCTCCTCAACTTTTTGCTTCCCCTCACATGGGAAGGGGAGGTGGAGGAGTTCCTGTCTTTTAATTTATTCTAAGGGGCTCTGATGACCTTTCTAACCTTTCACTGGTTATTTTGTGAAGAGGTAGGTTCTCATTGCTATGGCAAGTGGAGCCAAACCGGAGCACCATTGAGTTAGAAGTAAAGTTTCTGTCAAGTTTAGAGTCATTGTTGCAAAATGGAGCAGTATTTACATGAGGGGGTGGTCAGAGTTTGCAAACAAATGGCAAATCCCATGGGATTAAAAAAAAATTATAAAAAAAGAAACAGATGCTAATCAAGATATGACCTGTATAGTTTAGAGAGAATGATTCACAAGGGAATTTCATTAGCCTAAATGCTGAGCAGTGTTACCACTCTTGGGAGAGTCAACAAAATACATAATTTTTTAAAATCTGTTCTCTCCTAATTAATTCCTATCGGCTGCTAGAATTTTTCTGCTCCATTCTTTTCCCTAGCTACTCTACTACCACACACAGGAGCAAATCATCATCTGGAAACACAGCAGCAGCAGCACTCTCCAATCTGACTAGAACAGATCAATTGATCATTAATACTATGTAAAACAGTGGACTCAATATGTCATGCAACCTCCAGAACAACATATAGGACTGAGATAGTCCTGGCACACACAGTGGTAAAAAGCAGTTAATGTACTGTACATAACAAGATTTACCAATAGTCTCACTGGAGTAAAATGAGTTTCATATGTAGATCATTAGGAACATCTTGCATTAAGATTGACATGCAAAATTTTGTCACTTGAGTATAAGGCAACACCAATCCAATAGCTAGGTGGACCCATCATATAATTAAGTATATTACTAGTCAATTTTTTTTTAAAGATGCAAGATTGAAATAGGTTCACTGAGAATTCCTGCTTAACCACTGTGACATTAGTAACCACTAGTTTAAAATATAGACTTTTTTATTCATTAAGAGGGTATTTTCAGAAGATGGATTGTCTGGCATTCTGGGATATTTTAGCCTCCTGCAAATATGCTGATTTGGACTCAAACTGAGGAATTCATGGGGGAAAGCTGATAACTTGAGGGATCCCATTAAATCGTAAAAACAGTCTGTGACATGAACACAGTCTGACATAGTGGGCTAAATTCAGCCTTGGCATAGTGACTGAAGTCTACTGGAATAACCCAAGGGCACTGTCGCTGATTCATACTTTCACTAGCACAAAGGCTAGTGACAGAGGAAAGGCTATTCAGGGACTGGAGCAGGCCATTGTCCTATGGGGCTTGCAGCAACAGGGAGTTAGCAGGGTACAGGACCAGTCTAGCCACGCATTAATACCATAGTTAATCTGGCCCATTGTCTTTTCCACAGATGGAAGAATCACCCTATTCTTAAACTGCACCATAGCTTTTCTGCATGTTGATGATGTTCCTGCCACTCCCTTTAAAATTAATAAAGTATAAATCCCAACCTACAGGCATCTTAAAATATTTCCATGTAAGTGCCTTCATTAAGCTGATGTAATGGATTTTCCCCATGAAAATGGTTATACAACTGGAATCAAAATAGGGAACAGTTTACTAATTTGAGGCACTATTTAAATTATGATTCTTCTACGGCTGGTTTGTGCTTTGTACCTTTTAATCTAACATCCCATTTAGATTCTACATTGTAGTCATTTCTGAGCAGTACAGCACCAAACAATTTGATTTTTTTAGCCATTGAGTCCAGCAGGCTCATTGTAGAGGGTGCATAAAAGCCAGTGGGTGAGTTAAGTGTTGAAAATGCGGATCTGTGCTTTCAAATGCTAGTCACTTGAGAACAACATAAAAACATGACACACGTGCTCTTCTGTTTAATCACTCTAGACATTTTCTTCCTAACCCTTCAAATAACAAAGTTATTATAATTTGTTTAAATGGCTGGCTTCCTATTTTGTCAGGCTTTGGACTTATTTCTGGACCCTTTTATTAATCCCTCTGGGATATTACTTAATGGTCTTGTCTGCAAAATGAGTGTTTGAGAGTAATCCAGTAAGGCTACATACTACAATCTTAAATCCAGTTTTACACAGATATTACATCACTGTAATTCCACAGACTTCAGTGTAATTACTCCTGATTACAGCACTGTAGATAAGATCAGAATCAGGCTATAAGTTTTAACTACCTCTCGTCCTGTTGAAAATCTCTTGAAAGTAAATTTTGATTAAATTCAATCCCTTCTCCCCTCAAACAACAACCACCAATACACTTCCATGATTGCTTTTGCAATTCTGATTAATTCCCATCAGAGACACTTGACTCATATTTGCTGGCAATGTGAGAATGAGAAGGGAGGTCTTTTGCACTTAATATTGCACTGAACTTTGATAATTTTGAAGTCAAAACGCAGCCAGGAGGAACAATGCAACCAGCATCCGAAAAGTTCAGCAAAGTCTGAAAAGCTGTCCTAAGGATTTCTGTGTACAGAAGATATGCACTTTGTAACAAAAATAAGTTCATCTCAAACAAAAATTGGCTCTCTAATGAACATTAACTAAATCACTGTTTTGAGTTTAATCCAGAATCATCCAGGTTTTGTACTGGCAAAATAATTTTAAAAGAAGGCAGAAGTCAAACCAAAGCTTTGCCCACTGCCTTCAGTTGCACAGGATACATTTCTAGCAGTAATATTTTCCCTTTTATTGCTAAGTATGTATGATCAAGAGGTTTCAGATACCAACACTTGAAAACAAACAAATTGTGATGTTTAGGTAGCAGCAACAAGAGCTTCTACCTGCCCGTATTGACATGAAGGGCTAGTGTCATGTTGTGGACCACAGACTCAGCCCACTGCTGTAGTCAAGATTACCTAAAATCCATGAGGAAATTAATTTAATGGAGTTCACTGTCTTTAATAGGAGTTTTTTTCCTGAGGAAAGACAGGTGCATTCAGCCCCTCAAGATGAACATGACCATGAAGTTATTTTTTCCTTTAATAAGGTAGTCCACCGACAGAAGAGCCAGTCCACATCATTTGCCCTGCCACAATCCATTTTAAGTCAATAGGAGATTTGATATTGAGTTCAATGGGCTAGATTGAGCCCTTAGGCAGATCCCTTAGCAAGATGGGCCAATCAGGAGTAACATGTCTGAGATAGGATTTCTTCCCTACTTCCCAAAGCAAATTAAAACATACCCCTTTGCCTTTTTCTTCTTACCAGTTGCAGATGACGAGTAGCAGGCGTGCAGTGAGGGGCTCTCTCTCCTCTGATTCCCTTATATAAGGCCCCCACAAAAAGCAATGAGAAGTAATTAGTGTTTTCAAACCAAGTGTTTTCAAATGAAACTCAGAAGGCTAGATCCTCAGGTGGTGTAAATCTGTTTAATTTCATTGAATTCAGGGAAGCTATGCCAATTAACACCAGCTGAGGATCTGACCCAGCAAATTCTTTTTCACTTCTCTTTTAGCTATAGCTATCATATGTAGAACTTGTGATAAAAGTAGTCACAATATTATCAAGCAGATGTGTGATTTTTAAGTTGATGGTGCATCCTTTTAGGGAAATACAATTGCTCTGGGAATATCAGAAAAGAAACAATCAGAAATTAATTACTCACACTAAACATTAATGTTAAACAAGGAGTAACGAGCTAAAGAGGAAAAAATAACTTCTATATTAGGAAAAGTGTCAGACTGTGGATCATTTTGTCTAATGAAGTATTATTGCATGATTTAAATGCATTCTCCCAGTCTCGGGGTGGGGGGAGGAGGGAGACTTGAACATTTTGTCCATCAGTCATTTCTTTTTGAGCTCTATTTTCTTCTTGTTACAGATTTCTTTCTAGTTAAGCTGTTCTCTCCTTTTGTGCAACCTTGTATTTGCTGTTATTTTCTCTTTAATTCATTGTCCTTTTGCTCTGATATGTTCTTTCCCTCCATCCTCCTTTTACATGTTCCAGTGGCCACACCATTGACCCGCAGAACAAGTGACTATTATATAATAAATTACCTTCTGCAACTTACTGCATCATCAACCAAGATTCCTTTTTTAGTTGAATAGAACAGCAGGATCAGATTTCCCGCACACCACACAGACAAACACATACATCCCTTTCTCCTGCTTTTTTATGTTATACCAAATTGGCTTCCAGAATCAGAAAAGAAAAAAAATCCTGAGCATGAAAGCAGTAAGAGAGCTGAACAAAGACTAAAGGGATAGAAAGCAGTACAAAAGATCAGCAGGAAGGAGATAGATAAGTCTCTGAGGCCAGAAGTTAGCTGCAAACTGTTCATCCTTCCGTAGTGTAGCAATTTCAGCTTGCTTATTTTCCTGTCCATAATACTTTTTCAGGACTCTCTCTGTCAGTTTTCACTCTACTTTTTCTTTTTTAATGTCTTTCTCTTTTATTCCTGTCAAATAGAGATGAGCCATACTGCTTAGCAGAACTTCGCATAATTCTGTATGTGGGAATCTGGCATATTGGGAAGAAGTCTATCTGTGGCCCACTTGAGAAATGTTAGACGCTTCTCAAGTATATTGGGGACACTATCATAGAACCTAACCACATCAGCCATACCATCAGGAGCTTGTTCACCTGCATATCTACCAATGTGATACATGCCATCATGTGCCAGGAATGCCCCTCTGCCATGTACATTGACCAAACTGGACAGTCTCTACATAAAGGAATAAATGGACACAAATCTGACATCAGGAATTATAACATTCAAAAACCAGTAGGAGAACACTTCAATCTCCCTGGTCAGCCAATAACAGACCTAAAAGTGGCAATTCTTCAACAACAAAAAACTTCAAAAACAGACTCCAATGTGAAACTGCAGAACTGGAATTAATTTGCAAACTGGACATCATCTCATTAGACCTGAATAAAGACTGGAAGTGGTTGGGTCATAACAAAATCTAAACCTAATTTCTCCCATACTAATTTCCTGCTACCGTTACTCATACTTTCTTGTCAACTGTTTGAGATGGGCCACTCTCATTACCACTACAAAAGTTATTTTTCCTCCTTTGGTATCCTACTGTTAATTGAATTGTCTCGTTAGACTGACCTCACACTTGGTAAGGCGACTCCCATCTTTTCATGTATTTACACCTGCTCCTGTATTTTCCACTACATGCATCTGATGAAGTGGGTTTTAGCCTACGAAAGCTTATGCCCAAATAAATTTGTTAGCGTCTCAGATGCCACAAGGACTCCTTGTTGTTTTTGCTGATACAGACTAACATGGCTACCACTCTGAAACCTGTCTTAGAAGAGCAACCATTACATGAATGAACCCCAAAAGACCACTTGTCTCCATAAGGACCAACATCGACTGTACCATCCTGTGCCTGGACAGCAGTCAACAAGAATCGGTCACCGACTGCCTGCTTTTCACAGCCAAAGAGTGTATCATAATGGAATTCTACATGGACATATTGCTATGTGGTTTTCACCACCAGATGAGCCTAAATACCTAGCACTATGGAAAATTTTGTTGATTGAACATAGGTTTCCCCTCCCCCTCTTTTTTCACTACTGCCTTACAAGTTTTACTGTCATGCCTTTAGGGCAAGGGACATAATTCCTTCAAGTTTCCTATTCGGACAGGACAATAAATAGTGTAGTATTAATAGAGTTTACAATGCATAGTAATTTATTTGAACATCTCTATATCATTAGTTTCCATCTTTTAAAAATTCTATTATTAACTGTATTAGTTGGCCTGTATAATCATGTTGGTTCTGATCTTGCTAATACTGAAGTCCATTTCAGAACTCTCCCTGAGGTAGGAGCAAGAGTAGGGCTGTAGTGCTGACCATCCTTTTTATTCAGTCCATGCAGAAGATGTCTCTTTCCAACAGTATCAGAGGGATAGCCGTGTTAGTCTGTATCCACAAAAATAACAAGGAGTCTGGTGGCACCTTAAAGACTAACAGATTTATTTGAGCATAAGCTTTCATTGGTAAAAAACCCACTTCTTCAGATGCACGGAGTGTAAATTACAGATCATGTGCTCATATATATTTATGCCTGTAAGAGAAGGGAGTTGTCTTACTAGTGGAGAACCAGTGTTAAAGGCCAGTTTAGTCAGGATGGATGTGGTCCACTCCCAATAATTGATAAGGAGGTGTCAATACCAAGAGAGGGAAAATTGCTTTTGTAGTGAGCCAGCCACTCCCAGTCCCTGTTCCCAAGCCCAAATTGATGGTGTTAAGTTTGCAAATGAATTGTAGCTCTGCAGTTTCTCTTTGAAGTCTGTTTTTGAAGTTTTTTGGTAGAAGAATAGCTACTTTTAAATCTGTCATTGAGTGTCCAGGGAGATTGAAGTGTTCTCTGACTGGCTTTTGTATGTTACCATTCCTGATGCCTGATTTGTGTCCATTTATCCTTTTACATAGGGACTGTCCAATTTGGCCAATATACATGGCAAAGGGGCATTGCTGGCACATGATGGCATTATCACATTAGTAGATGTGCAGGTGAATGAGCCTCTGATAGTGTGGCTGGTGTGGTTGGGTCCTATGATGGTGTCACTAGAGTAGATATAGAAAAGAGAAGGCAATGAGGTTTGACAGGGATTGGTTTCTGTGATAGTGTTTCTCTGGTGTGGTGTGTAGTTGCTGGTGAGTATTTGCTTCAGGTTGGGGGGCTGTCTGTAAGCGAGAATTGGCCTGCTTCCCAAGGCCTGTGAGAGTGAGGGATTGTTTTCCAGGATAGGTTATAGATCATTGATGATGCACTGGAGAGGTTTTATCTGGGGGCTGCACGTGATGGCCAGTGGTATTCTGTTATTTTCCTTGTTGGGCCTGTCCTGTAGTAGGAGACTTCTGGGTACCTGTCTCACTCCGTCAATCTGTTTCCTCACTTCCCCAGGTAGGTATTATAGCTTTAAGAATGCTTGATAGAGATCTTGTAGGTGTTTGTCTCTGTCTGAGGGGTTGGAGCAAATGCAGTTGTATCTTAGGGCTTGGCTGTAGACAATGGATCATGTGATGTGTCCTGGATGGAAGTTGGAGGCATGTAAGTAAGTATAGTGGTCAGTAGGTTTCCGGTATAGGGTGGTGTTTATGTGACCATCACTTATTTGCACTGTAGTGTCCAGGAAATGGATCTCTTGTGTAGACTGGTCCAGGCTGAGGTTGATAGTGGGGTGGAAATTGTTGAAATCCAGGTGGAATTCTTTAAGGGCCTCCTTTCCTTGGGTCCATATGATGAAGATGTCATCAATGTAGCATAAATAGAGGAGGGACATTAGGGGATGAGAGCTGAGGAAGCATTGTTCTAAGTCAGCCATAAAAATGTTGGCATACTGTGGGGCCATGCGGATACCCATAGCAGTGCTGCTCACTTGAAGGTACAAGTTGTCCCCAAATCTGAAATGGTTGTGGATGAGGACAAAGTCACAAAGCTGAAGCACCAGATGTGCCATGGCATCATCAGGGATACTGTTCCTGACATCTTGTAGTCCATCCTCATGTGTAATATTGGTGTAAAGAGCTTCTACATCCACGATGGCCAGGATGGTGTTCTCAGGAAGATCACCAATGTATTGTAGTTTCCCCAGGAAGTTGGTGGTGTCTCAAAGATAGCTAGGAGTGCTGGTAACATAGGATCTGAGGACAAAGTCCAAATAGCCAGATAATCCTGCTGTAAGAGTGCCAATGCCTGAGATGATGGGGCATCCAGGATTTCCAGGTTTATGGATCTTGGGTAGCATATAGAATAACCTTGGTCGGGGCGCTAGGGGTGTGTCTGTGCAGATTTGTTCCCGTGCTGTAGCAGGGAGTTTCTTGAGCAGATGGTGTGGTTCCTTTTGGTACTCCTCAGTGGGATCAGAGGATAGTGACCTGTAGAATGTGGTGTTGGAGAGTTGTCTGGCAGCCTCCTGTTCATAATCTGACCTGTTCATGATGACTAAAGCACCTCCTTTGTCAGCCCCTTTGATTATAATGTCAGAGTTGTTTCTGAGGCTGTGGATGGCGTTGCGTTCCGTACAGCTAAGGTTCTGGGGCAAGTGATGCTGTTTGTTCACAATTTCAACCTGTGCATGTCGGTGAAAACACTCTGTGTAGAAGTCCAGTCTGTCATTTCGACTGTCAGGAGGAGTCCACGCAGAATTCTTCTTCTTCTTGTAGTGTTGGTAGGAGGGTTCCTGTAGGTCAGAGCACTGCTCAGTGGTGTGTTGAAAACATTCCTTGATTCAAAGACGGCAAACATAGGCTTCCAGATCACTGCAGAACTGTATCATGTGTGTGGGGGTTGTGGGGCAGAAAGAGAGTCCCTGAGATAGGACAGAGTCTTCTGCCAGGCTAAGTGTGTGATCGAATAGATTAACAATATTGTTAGGTGTGTTGAGGGTATCACTGTTGTAGCCCCCTGTGGCATGTAGGAGTTTAGATAGTTTACTGTCCTTTTTCCTCTGTAGAGAAGTATCCAAAAGCTATTATAGCCATGTATTTCCTACCTCATGGCACTGCAGTAAAATTTTCTGCAGACTGGGATGACCAGCACTGTAGATACATTCTTAAATATGAATGTATTTGTTACCATAGAATCATAGAATATCAGGGTTGGAAGGGACCTCAGGAGGTCATCTAGTCCAACCATGTTTCTGATGCTTCTTCCTAGCTGACATGATACCTCTGTGATGTAATTAAGTATGACCCAAAATTCATGTCCATAAAAATGCACTGTTCACTTTAACTTATTATTTTTGATAGGCTTTCCATAAAGTGTGTAATAAGCATTCAAGGTTATTTTATACCCTGTACTATAGAGAATGATGATATCTCCATCCCTTATTAATCATAATCACAAGACAATGCAAGCCCTCCAACAGGAAGGCACAAGAAAAGTGGCCCTACTGCTATGCATGAAGACACATGTGACCTGGGGAACAGCTTCAGGGTATGAGCATCATGAGTGGAGGTAATATGGAGGGAACTAATTATGAAAAAGTTCCACAGAATTTGACAGACATGTCTATATGTTTTTGAACCCTATAGCTATCTATAACTGGGATGAAATTCTGGCTCCTTGCTGAAATCTTTATTGTCCTGTGACTACTGCTAGTTTAAGACTAGTTCAAGTTGTGACTGGCCTAATCATACTAGACAAGTGCTAAATTAATCTCTTTTCCCCTTTTTCAGATGCCAGCAAATTAAACAAAGTTGCTCCACTGAACACAAGAATTCACTAGACGTCTTTTCCTTTAGATGTACCAGCTGTTCCCTGCTGGCTTTTCATTTATTTAAACCCACATGAGGGGTTACAAGAACCTGGAGGAATTCTATGTGACAAGTGAAGCAACCAAGACCTGAAAGCTTAGGGCTGATTCTGATCTCATTTACACTAGTGCTAATAAAGAGTCATTGTCTTGCAGTTAGAGGAGTTCCTAGCTTTAGGTGAGATCAGAAGCAGGTTCTTTCAACTGCAAGAGCTACCTGGAAGAGCTACCAACTCTAAGCAACAGCAGAGACAAGGGTGAAGTAATATTTTTTTTGGACCAACTTCGAATATCCGATATCTTTTATTGGATCAAGCTCAAAAGTTGGTCTCTTTCACCAACATAAGTTGATCCAATAAAAGATATTACCTTTTTATTAGTCATTACAACTAATATCCTGAGACTGACAGAGCTATAACAATACTGCATACAGCAACAGAAGAGACAGCCACATATTGACACCAACATGATACATCACTAGGGTTGGAACCTTTAGCTCCACCACCTTGATCTCTGCCACTTGGGATAATGGAGTAACTGATTGTCATTCCCTTATAAAGGGAATTTCCCTTTATAAAGGGAATAAAGGGACAAAGCAGAGCAGAGACCACTTAGGGGAGTTGATGAACAACTTGGAAGGCTTGGAAAGGAAAGCAAAGGGAAAAAGATGTGCCAGGCTATTTCCTATTTTAAAAAGATTTCTGTTGTTTTTGCACTGCTTCTACCTCCATGAAATTTTCCTGGCACATCAAGTTACAAACATTAAGTAAAGATAACATGATCAAGTATGACAGACGCTAAATGACTACATTTGCTACTGATTTTGCTGTTTGAAAGTTCTGTAATAATCCTAAAGCATAATGCTCATCAATTTTGTAAGCAAACACAGTACAAACTCCACGAATAGCAGTCAGATCTGATCACAACATTGTGAACAAGACATTTTGACTATTCTTCCTTTTGGCCTGTGAGTTGCAGTTTGAACATTGTGGTATATAAAGAGAATTCTGGGGCTGGGGGTTCCTCTGTGGACATGTGGTCATGTTCCCTTTACCTAACCCTCAATGGCAGTCCAATCCTATCTTCCTATTTGAACTACTGAGCAGTACTTTGATGTCATGACCTTCCAACAAGCTGCCACAACAATCCATGTTATCCCAGCTTCACAGATTTTGTTTCTGCTTGTTATTTCAGTGAAGTGTTTTCTCTCAAGCACAATGCCAAAGGCTAGTAGGTTGTAACCAACCAAGCTCTGCGTGACACTCTCAGAAGCATCACGTCACGGAAAAAGGGGAAAAGCATGAAAGAGAAAAAACAGACCTAGACACTATACTCTGTATTTTGGAGTCACAAATGAAAGCCAAGTTGGAGACGCACATTCCTATCTCGGAAGCTACTTTGGGCAATGTTATCTGGTGTACTGCTGTTGTCCTGGGGGAAAAAAATAAACCCTCATGCTCTGTTGTTGATTAAGTACAGTGGCCAGTCATTTAGAGCATTCTGTGCAGAAATGAGCAATTGAACAATTTGCTTCATATTCCATGCCTGTAGTAGCCATGCAATGGGTGCCAATTGTATGTGGTAATTTTCAAAGAAAATATCCATAGATTTCATACTCTGTGCTCCTGAGATGGAACTCAGTAGCAAGTGCCCACATTCCATTTTTATAGCAATTTCAGCTCTGTGCTCATTTTTAATCAGGTCCATGAGTCTGGAAAGCACTTTCAAAACACATGCTTTAGCCCCCTTGAATTTAATATTCCACTCTTGTATATTAAAAGATGTTATCTTCATGGGGCCCCTTTGGGATTTTTACCATTGATTTCAAAGGGAGTATGATTAGGATTTATTATAGGCAGAGCTATTGGAAACAACACATTAGTAAGGTTGCCTGACACTTATTATAAGACTCTGTTGTCAGTTGCTTGTAACTGCCAAACGTTAACCATATGGGCTGACATTTTAAATGGAGGTTGTCTGCCTCAGACTGAATTATTTTGGAAAATTTCTGCCAAAATTGTTACTCTGTTTCTGAGAAAAAGGCTAGGAAATACACATTGTTTTACCCATTAAAAAAAACCTTCTGACAACCTTTTTTTAAAGATAGCTTTTGCGCCCCCATTCTTTGGAGCAGGGACTTGAAATTTGGCAGGATGGTGGGTAGAAGAGACTAGGGCCAGTGACTAGTGGATGGGGATGGAGAGGAACACTGAGACTGGGATTTGGATTGGGCTAGACTGGGGCAGGGAACCAGATCCGATGAGGAACAGAGTTTCAAGGGAGAACTGGGAATGGGGGGGCAAAAAGACTGGGACAAAGAGCAGGGATAGGGTGGACACTGATATTGGATAAGGAGCCAAGGGAGGGAGATTGGAACTGGGAGCCAGTGGGGACCCCAGAAAGGAATTGGGACTGACTGAGCAAGGAGACTAGGACTGGGAGTGGTAAGAGGAAATTCTAAAGGGAAAATTGGGACAGGGACTCCAGAGTGGGAGACTAGGACTGGCTGGGCAAGGGGAATGGAACAGGGACGAGAAGCCAGAGGATTGAAAACTGGGAGAGGATATGCAAGGAGAAATGGATTGGGATGTGGAGACTGGGATAGGGAAGGGTCCGGACAGGGATAGGTTGGAGGAAATGGGAAAGAAGGGTCATATGTGGAGGGGAACAGATAGAAGAGTCTGTGCTGACTAGAACATAGTCTCCTCCAGAACCTATAATGAAACCCAAAATTCCTGAGTCTCACCATTCCTTTGCTGTCAGCAAGTATCCGGTAAACCAACTGGCAAAATGTTTCAAACCCCTCGAATGCTGTCCCATGTAGAGAATGACAATCAGTTACTCCATTATCCCAAGTGGCAGAGATCAAGGTGGTGGAGCTAAAGGTTCCAACCCTAGTGATGTATCATGTTGGTGTCAATATGAGGCTGCTTGATGGCATTTCCATTTTTTCAGTTTGCTTTTTTCAAAACCTAGGAAGTTACCCTTGAAAAAAATACAGTGAAAGATTATTAAGGTTTCCACATCAATCACTGAAAAGTTAGGAAAGACCAGAATTCAGGTTCCCTGTGCAATCTTAATCCATTCCCTCTTGTGCATATGTATTATGATCCAATCTTTAATTACATGATCACATATCTTTTTTTGCACAGGATCTCTTGGTCATTAAGTTCAATGGATGGACCTGCTTTTGAGATGAACCAGGGTTAAGTAGTAAATGCCATCTGCTTCATTTGTTGCTGAAGATGGAAGGTGTGTAGTGAATGAGGTGGGAATTGCAGGAATTAAAAAAGGCTCATGGTTAAGGCAGTTGATTGCTGCCCTGGGGAACTAGATTTTCTCTCTGTCTCTGCCAAGGAGTTTCAGTGACACTGAGCAAATCACTTAAACCAATTTAGTCACTGGTAATCACTGTGTGTTAGCCTCATTTTCTGATTGCCTGATTTGCTACACTGTGCTCTGATCGGCACAAGTGCTAAGCATTCAGGTGCAACTGAAGTCAATCAGGGCTGTGCCTAATTCTGGTATTTTCTAACTTTCAAGTGCTTGACCTTAATAATGTTCTTTTAATGTAGTTTGTGTGTAACGTATTATATACATATGGAGCCTGATTCTGCAAACCCCATGCAGGCAAACACTTGCACCAAAGCAAAGCACTTCAGCATTCATTTAGCTCTAAGCATGCGAGTGGTCTCATAGGTATATGGTCAATGCATCTTGGAGTGAGCCTCCTAGCCCAGGTCCACAGATTTGTTTTAGCAGGGCTTGTGCTAGCACACTAAGAATAGCTATGTAAACGTTGCATCTTGGGCTGAAGCTTGGGCTTTAAAATCTGTCAGCTGGGGATGAGCTTCCAAACCTGAGACACAACTACCCAGCTATTTTCAGTCTGTGTATCCAGGCTTGGAGGCTTGCTCCCAGATGCAATGAAGTCATACCCTCTGACTTCACTTATCACTTCATAGTCCATGGGACTGCTCACATGCTACCCTTTCTGTGGGAATTCTTATGTACTTAAAAGTTAATCCCCTGTTTTGCTAGATTCTGTTCCATAACCCCAATAGAGTCAACAACCCATTGTATGACTAACGTAAGTATGGAAAATTTAGCAAACCATTCATATGCACAGACTTGTATGGACAGAGTCCATAACTTGGATACATAAAATACAACATTTTCCCCTTTGTAGTGAAAAGGAATGTTTTTACTGAGTGTACTTTTAAATACTTTACTGAGTGTACATTTTAAATAAATTCATGGAATTTAGTTATACATCTAAAATAAGAGCTTTTGCATCATATTTTAATAACATTTCTGTGCTTAAGCTTTTTTCTTTCATTACTTTAAAGTGATTTCCACTTTTAAGATGCCTCCATATATCCAGTTCCCTGAGCTGATGTATTGAAAGGGACAAATCTTGTTTGCTTTAGTCACATGAGTATCCCATTGCAATCATTAGGACTCCTTGTTCAAGGACACTAATATTTGGCTCAAAAAATTTAATAAATGTCATGCAACTGACAGACAACTTCATATTTAAAGAGGAAAACCATGCTAATTGTGTTTACTGTTTTTTCTTAAAATGGGATCCAAAAGTTACCATTTAAAATATGCCTGTTTCAAAAGAAATTACATAAGTATAATTCATCTGTATTTGATATTTTAAGTCTCTTTACACATATATCCATCTCTCATATTTTTGTATAAACCTAAAAGCCCAGAAGGGAATTATCATGGTGCTCTATATATACTTGCCCCTGTGGGAGACTGCACTACAGGGGGGGGAAAGACTTAGAAAGATAACATTCATTCATCTAAAATGGGAGACAATTCAGTCTAGGGGATAAGGCACTGAACTGGGACTCAGGAAATCTGGGTTAAGTTTCTGGCTTTACCACTAGCATTCTGGTGACCCTGAGCATGTCACTTCCCTCCCTGTACCTCAGTTTTCCCCCAACTGTAAAATGGGATATATGGATCTCCTTTGTAAAGTGCATTGAAATCTAAAGTGCAATAAGAGCTGGATATTATTAAATCAGACATAACACAAGTTTATTTTGTCATTTTTAATTAAAATTACATTTCTTCTTTCCATCCCCCTCCCTTTTTTGGGAGGGGGGCACATTGTAAAAAAAAATGCATGTAAATGTGTATCCATGGGTATCCCTCCACCCTTCCAATGGGACCAGGATTTCACTCAAATGCACACAGGCAGCTCTCTTCACAGCCATTTGTACAACATGAATCTTCAATTCATATTATGCAATATGGGGACCAATATTCTGCAAATATATCCCCTAGTTGAGCCTCTGCTTAATAGAGCCAAGTCATAGTAATGAACAACAACTGTGGTAACACTGGCAGGTTTGTCTCTTGCTTTCTCTATGAAACTGTTTAAAGATGTGATCCTGCCCAGTGATAACAAGAGCTGAAAGCTCTTATCTCCATTTCATTCACTTTCTTGGCATGACTCCCCAGATCATACACCACAAGTCAAAAAAATTCAAAGTTAACACTGACACAGCATGCCCAACTCACACACAGCATGTCCTGTTCAGTGTAAATGGTGCAATAGTTAAAGGCAAGAAAACTACACGTTAAAAAGAGGGACTATGTATAAAACTTTCACAAATTAGGAAGCACTCAGATATTGTTCCTGATAACTGTCTGTGGGGGGCATGGATCAGCATTCATGTTGCACTCCCCATCAGTACCCGGTCTGGGCCAGGGAACTGAATGATCCAACAACCTGACCAAATTCTGTGATGAATCCTGGTCAAGTGCCACCTGAGGCACATTGTGCATGCACTAAGAAGATGATTGTCAGTAGGTAATAAAAAGGATCAGGTAATACATCCGTCTGCCACAAAGAATTAGTGATCTACTGAGGAACTGTGTCACAGGAGGTCCTTCCCATGGCAGACCATGCCACGACACATATGCCCGGCTCTCAAGGACTCCACAACATTCTCTCAATTCAATACCCACTTTGAGACCAGTTCCTTAAAAAAATATAGCCCAAACAGTCCATAACAAAAGTCTCAAACAGTCCATATCTCACACCCAGTGTAAGCAGTCCTTAAAATCTCAAGATGTCTAGGCTCTCAACACCCCACATACCACACTCCAGTGTCTTCCATCGCTCCAAGCTCTTCAGTCCTCTCCTGTCCTTTTACCAGGCCAGTCACCCCAGCCCTTCCAGCTGGAGTGCAACATTTCTCTTTCCAGCGGGAACCCCCACATTCCTCTGTGCTGGAGTGCATCCTCACCAAGAGACTATCCCTCGCTCCCCCTGGCCCTGTCACTCTTCCCCTGAGTTCAGCTTTCCCGCATGCAGAGGTCAGCATATAAGTCCCTCTGCTGTTCCCCTACCTTCAGCCTCTTCTGGCTCTTGCCAACTGAACTGATTTTTAAGCCAAAGAGATGCAGTCAACTCCCTTGGCTGCTCCCTGACCTTTAGCCTGGCAGGGAGCACTCATCTACCCTTTTCCTGACTGACACGGGCACCTTTGACTCATCAGATGTCTCCATTCTAGGGCCCAGGTGTCCACATTTAAGCCCACATGGGCTCAGCTGACAAATCACAGTTGCAATACCTCTTCCCTCTTAAAGGGCCAGTACCACACTGTGACACTGCTTCCCTCTTAAGTTCTTTCCTACCCCTAGGGCAAGCCTTCCACAATACAGCCTTACTCTGGGTCTCCCACCCAAAGGAGTTCCCCCATAAATATCATCCCAGACTTTTCCTAGACCAAAACCAAGATGTTCCCTTGCAGAAATATTTAACACAGGACATCATAGAGGGTTTCCCAAGTTCCCCCCACAGTCCTTGAAACTAATTCTGAAGGGGACAAGTATTTAAATCATCCTTGCCAGGGTAACAAAGTTCAACAAACAACTCAAATGTCCTTACAAAAAGGTCTTTGGCCACAACTTCGGGCCCTGTATTTCCCATACCCTTCTCTCAGGGTCCTACATCATCTTTTACCCCTTCTCTGGCTTCATGTCATCTCACAAGTCCAGGCCCTCCCACTACACCAGATTCCAGCCCAAGGACCCTGTAACTAGCAGCCAAGGTCTGTTCCACAAGACTCCTTGCTGCTGCCTCCCTGGACTTATTTCTACCCAGCATGTGTCATACTTTCTCCCCTGCAATCCTTCTAAGTTCACCCCTCTCTCAGGGCTGGGACTCTCAGATCTCACCCCTGGAATCCCCCAACAAAATTCCAAACCAACAAAATTAAACATAAACTCACTTCCACCCTCCTTAGACTTGGTCTTTTGTTCCTCTCTAGTTTCCCTTGCTCTATTCAAATGCCTCCCAGAGCTCTCTCCTAGAAGGTCTAGGTCCTCCCATTTTTTTCAGGGCACAGAACCAGAACCTGCTCCAACCCAGCAGCTGCTCTGTATCTCTCCTGGTTACTTGACAGATTTCTCTACTCAGGCAAGGATCCCAGGGCTTATTCTTCCCCTGGGCTTTTTCCTTGATCCTCCTGGTCTCCCTAATCCCAGAGAATGTCTGCAGAGTTCCTCACTCTCTATGTATACTTTCTTTCTTTCCCTATCATTTTATGGTGCAATAGCCTCAGTGTGTGAGGTTATGATGGCCACCTACTGTAGTTTTCACATAAGCAAAAATCTCTATCCTCTCACCAAGTCCTGTATTTTTAAAAAGCAAAGTAATGCTTTTTTAATGCTATCCTCCTTTGTCAGTACTCTCACCCATCCTTTCAGAGCTATTGCCTCTTTCTGCTCTAAACATCCTGCCTAAACTAGCCACCCAGTTCCTTTCCCAGATGGGACTCATCTTTAATTAAGGCTGGCCCACCCTCCAGGTGGAGCCAGGTATCATAATTAGCCTCTCAGTCCCACCTTAACTCTTTCAGAGCCTGTGTAGGGTACACAACCCATCACAAACGGATTGCTTTTTCATTTCATGTTTAATTTTTATTACATTCAGACAGACTCATTAACTGTACAAGCTGTTGCCTTACATACTGTAAGACAGCATTTGACAAAGCTGAGGGCTCCATCGGCTATCAAGAAAGTGAAATCAACAAATGGGAAACATGGAGGGAACATTCATTACCATAGTTACAATCCCGCCCCTCCAACTAGGTCTTCATGTATCCCCACTGGAATGCATCCATGTAAGCAATAAAAGAGGGTTTCCAATGTACGAGAAGTTAAAGCATAGCTGAGGTAGTATTGTAGATATACTATTCTAGGAATTAGATGAATGATTTTATTGTGTCATAATACACTGACTACAAGGAGCCTGGTTTGACAAAGCTGATATCCTTTACTTTAACTATTTGACATTTAAACCATCTTCCTAGCAACGTTTTATCATGATCTGAAGTTGGTAGATATTGTAGATAATCTGCCTGCAGTTCCTGAATCTTAAGACATCCATTTACTAGACAAATTAAGATTTCTGCTAATATTAAACTATGAAAATATCATGTCTGTCTCTTGTGTAGCTCAACTGGTGTTTGCTAAGAAAGAATAACAATGGCTGCCTAGCTGAGACTGCTTCTATCTTGATGCTGTAGTTAGGCATGTGTGTGCAGTAGTTATAAAAGAACAATTTGCTTTTTAAAAGATCAGATAAATATGTTGTTAGTGAATATCAAAAATTGACAGGAAATGTGTGGGAATAAGACAGACTTTAACACTTCCGAGTAAACACTCAACAGCAATCAAGGGTCCTCAAAACTAACTTTTTAAAAACAATTCCCTAGGATGTGTATCATTCAGACTGGCTGATTTATTCCTGCTCTGATATTCTTAGTATCCATTGATAGTTATTTTTAACTAGATCTTGCTTACCTTCATGATTGCCCAAACAACCATTCCTTATTGTTCTTGTGAAATACCTATTTTTAAAAGTATATACAGTATCTTAGTTTTAAATAATGTAATTTCTTCTTTTATTAATGGATCTGGTTTTTTTGCTGGTGCTTTCTCCCCCGATATACTTATAAAATCTGTTATGCCTCCTAATTCCTGTGGGCAACATTAATTTATTCAGCTACTGAATGCCTTAGCTATAGTTACAAGAAGTCCATGTCACTGAATGGGTTTAGACTTAATTCAAAATGAAAATTTTGAAATATGAAAACTTGCAATTCATTTATATAACACACTTATCTAATGATTTGAAAAAAAAATCCCAGTATTTCCCATTTGTGGTATTAGACACCAAGGCTAAGGCCTGCTCGGCAGCCTGGCTTTATTATGTCACCCAAGCATGCATCACTTTTATTAATTATTTGTATCAGAATAGTGCCACAGGGCTATGATCCTGATCAGCACATCTTTGTGCTGGGCACTATACATACATATAGTATACTGCCTTGATGAGTTTACAATCCAAGAATTGCACCTCAATGCTTTTTGTGGTCTTGGGTTTTGTTTCCTCACTGCAGCATTTACTGAAGATGTTTTGGGAGGGAGAAGGATCTTTGTTTGAGATTCAGCCCTGTCTGTTTGAGAGGGAAGTATACAAGTCTTGTACCAGGTACATGAAACCTAAAAGCTCAGATCTCACTTTTCTCTAGCCTCAACCGCTCAAACAATTCTTCTATGACATCACTAGTGATTGGCTCCAGTTTGAAATTCTGCCTGAACTGCTCCTGTTTGAAATGCCATCTCAGTGTCTCCCTTGAGTTACCACCTGAAGGGGGGATAAACTGCTTGTTACAGGTTGATTTTTATATTTCATGGCTTCTACAGGTTGCATAGTGAGATATAGTATATAGGTATATCTAGGTTTAGAGTGATTAGTACAATAGACATCCAAGTTCTAACATAATAATTACCTGTTTCTTCTCAACAACACTGTATAATTTGTCAAGTTAAATAAGACATATTTAGCTTACTAGGAACGAAGGCATGAAAATCAACATGGCAGAGCCATTCCTCTAAGCAGCTCCAGAAGTTAATTGAGCCTAAAATTGCAAATGTTCTTATGCCTTCAAATGCAAAAGCAATTTCTTGTTCAGGAGCGGTGTTTGTGTTTAGAGATCAACACACTTCTCCAGGGAAAAGGACTCTTTCTAAGTAACTTTATTTAATAAGAGGACATTTAAAAAAATTAATTTCCACAGGCTGCTGTCAAAACATGACATTTGTACCAATAGGCTATCATCTCAGCTATGTAGCCAATTACCCAGTTCCCACCACAACAGATGGAGTGTGACAATCAGATGATGTGTCATGTGGGTCCATCTGAATTTGATTAAATGAATCTTTTGCTGAGAGTGAAGCAAAGAATACACTGGATCATTTCTATTTAATGTGGTCACACCCTAAATGAGATCTTTCACCTTGTTTTTGTCACTTCTCGCTGAATGTAATGGCAGTGAAAATTTCTTAGACTGAACTCTGCTTGTTCTTAATTCTTTTTGTTCTGGAACGTGAGCATAGGCATGGGAACTAGGAGTGTGGGGGTTGCTGAGGCACCCCTAGATTTTGCATGGGGTCCCAGACGCCAGCCCCGTGCCCAGGAGCTCTGCTCCTGGCCCTGGCCTGGATCTCCACACCCACCCCTAGCTGTGGCACCTGCCAAGCCTGCTTTACCCCATCCACGTCCTCCCTGCCTTCTGGGAGCCATAGCCTTGCTCCCGGTCCCAGCTCTGGGGGGCACTGCTGACTTGCTGCTCAGGAAGAACATTCTTTGGTCTGAGCTTCTCCTTGGTCTTTGGAGTCAGGGACATGGAGATGAGATGGGATGACGCAAGAGCTGCCAGGATTTTTCAAAATCTCTTTTTAAGAATCCCAAAAAGGGCAACAACAACAACAACAAATGGGTGGCATAGTTTATCCCCTCGTTATTTTTGTCCACAAATTAGGCCTGTTTTGGGTCATTAATCTTTGGTTTTACATCTTCTGTTTTTACCAAGCATGTTTGCATCATTGTCCTTGAACCAGATCAGTAGGCCCTTGTTGCCTGAACTAATTTAGTCTCTCTGGTTTCTTTGCACCTGTTTATAACATTCATTATTAAAAACAACCTATTTTCTACCAACTTTTGTTATGTTAGGTTATTATAACATCTTAGAAACTTTCACAGATTGTTTACAGATAAGTTTGCAATTAAAGTAAATTTTTAAGGCCAATTTTACACCACCACAGGGTCTTGAAACAGAGAGGCAGCCAGAAGCATGTAAGTTAAAATCAAAAGAGAAAAGAAATGGGATTGGAGAGGGGAAGACGTGAACTTATATTGCCTGCAGCTTTGTGCGGTGGGGGGCATTTCAGACCCCCCTCATGTGTGGCCTTGTGGAACATTAACTAAAAAGGATGAAATGACTGCTTCCCTGATGTGTGCACCAGACAGCAAATCAATAGCCAGCAATTTAAAAGAGTGTGTGTCAATATCAAGCCCCACAGCATTGTTTTCTGATGCTTTTGACATTTGTTCTAAGTACATTTAATGGACTTCTTGCATTGGTATCATATAAACAACTTTTCTGACCCTCCACTAATCTATATAACACAAAGCTTCCTCCTAACATCATTGTGGGGTTCATGCGTGTGTTTAAGGATATAAGATGAAGACATTCTTAGGAAATGTTTTTTAGAAGCCCCCATTGCTGCTGCAGTCTTATGGCACTAACCATTAAAGACAGCTGAACGCTGGTTACATGGGCAGAAAGATCAAAAGGCCTAAAGAGACCGTGACCTTGACCCTGTGCCTTATGACCCAGAGAGAGTATTTAAAATAAAAAAGGTAAAAGGTTCCTTAATTTATATACATAGTAGACCTGTCCCATGTCAGAGTAAACTAGATCAAAGAGAAGAAGAAATTAGATATTAAGGACCAAAAGCCAGGTTCTGCCACCCTTACTCACTTTGGGTGAAATCCTGGCCCAATGAGAGTTTTGTCACTGATTTCAACGGGGCTAAGATTATACCCTTTCAGCTGGATTTTAATTTTACAGTTAGCCTAAGTAAGGGGTGGCATGTAGTTGTCCTATCCCAGAGAATGAATTATATCTCAGAGAGCCACAATTTCTCCCCTGTTCCCTCTTTGCTCTGGTGAGCAGGGGAGCAGGAACTTACTTCACTTATCTAGGCCAGGGAGTTGGGGGATTTTCCCTCTTCTTGTTCTTCTCTATCTCTGTCCCACCCACTTCGGAAAAGTATCAAACATATAAACCCTGGTTGTTTCAGCCTTGTGACTGGTTGTGACTGTTTCAGCCCTGTGTTGCAATCTCAGAAGGAATGAATATGGGAATAAATGGACTCTTATTGTGAGTAAGGCAGTGGTTCCCAACCTTTCTTGTGGGAATTGCAAATTGCTATTCCCAGAAGATTGTGATGGGCACATTTCTCGGCAGCTTTTCAGCGGTGCAGTGTCCTGCGGGCACACAAAAATGCCCTGGCGGGCGCCATGACACCCACAGGCACTGCACTGGGGACCCCTGAAGTAAGGTCTGTGTCAATTTAGTCCATTAGTACCTTATTCAATGAGTACATACACTGTTTCTATTCAAGGAATAAGGTGCATCTTGGAGTGAGTATAGTTGGCAGAATCCATCCCAGAGAAAAGAAGGCTGGTCTAGAGAATAAGGATGCCTTTGTAACTAAGATGGTAACATAGACTATAGAAGATTTGATTCTGGTAGAGATGTCTGAATGCCTCTGTTTATTCATAGATTTCAAGGTCAGAAGAGACAATTTTGATCATCTAATCTGACCTCCTGTATATCAAAGGCCATAGAACTTCCACAAAATACTTCCTAGAGCAGAGGTTCTCAAACTGTGGTCCATGAGCTTCATTCAGGTGGTCCGTGGATAGTTCCCTCTAAGATGCGCACATTGGCAGCAGCACACAAGAGAATGAAGGGCCACCCACCTAATTAGCAGTGCCGCACAGGTGTGACTCCACTAATTAGGTGCCTGGACCCTGGAGAACACACACATGTAAGGTGAGGTGGTGGCCTTAGGGGGAATAGTGGATAGGTGGGAAGGGGCAGTGGGGTGAGAAGAGGGGGTAGAGAGAATTGGGATGTGCAGGGCTGTGGCGTCCAGAGAAAGAGGCGACTTTCACCAGCTCCAGGGCTGTGGCTGCTGGGGAGAGACGGCCCTCCTTCCCAGCCCAGCTTGGGGGCTGCCGCAGCAGGGGAGACCCTCCTCTTTCCCAGCCCAGCTTGGGGGCTGCAGTGGCGGGGGAGAGAGGGCACATCCATCGCATTAGAAAGGTAAGACTACTGATATTAAAATATGAGTTGTGTGCTTTTATTTGTAGACCAAAAAACATTAATTATTAAAGGTTTTTTTTATATAGCACTTTTATCCAAAGTGCTTTACAATAGTTAGCTAACGCAACAAACAACATTTGGAAAAATCATTAAGTCGTCTGCCGAGACCCTCAGTAATTTTCAAGTGGTCCACAAAAAAAAAGTTTGAGAACCGCTGTCCTGGAGGATATCTTTTAGAAAAACATCCAATCTTGATTTTAAAAAATTGTCATTAATGAAGAATCCTCCATGCGCCTTGGTAAATTATTCCAGTTGTTAATTACTCTCACCATTAAAAATGTATGCCCTCTTTCCAATCTGAATTTGTCTAGCTTCAATTTCCAGCCACTGAATCATGTTATACCTTTCTCTGCTTGATTGAAGAGTCCATTATTAAATATTTGTTCCTCAAACAAATATTTACAGACGGTGATTAAGTCACCCCATAATCTTCTCTTTGTTAAACTAAATAAAGTGAGCTCTTTGAGTCTACCACTATAAAGCACGTTTTTCATCTTTTAATCATGCTCAAAGATCTTCTCTGAACCATCACTAATTTATCAACATCCTTCTTGAGTTGTGGGTACCAGAACTGGTGACAGTATTCTGGCAGTGGGTGCATCAGTGCCAAATAGAGAGTTAAAATAATCCCTCTACTCCTACTTGAGATTCCCCTGTTTATGCATCCAAGGATCTCACTAGTTCTTTTGGCCACACCATCAGATGGGGAGTTCATGTCCCACTGATTATCTATCCTGACCCCAAAATCTTTCTCAGAGTCACAGCTTCCCAGGCTAGAGTCCATCATCTTGTAAGTATGGCCTGCATTCTTTTTTCCCCAGATGTACACATTTACTTTGTGCCATATTAAAATGCACATTGTCTGCTTGCACCAAGTTTACCAATGATCCAGATAGCGCTGAATTGGTGATCTGGTCTCTTCATTATTTTACCACTCCCCCAAATTTTGGGTCATCTGCAAACTTAATAAGTGATGATTTTGTTTTCTTCTAGGTCATCAATAAAAATGCTAAATAGCCTAGGGTTAAGTGCAGTGGGGCACCCCCCACCTTGGAATACACCCAGTCAATGAAGATTCACTGTTTATAGTTATATTCTGACACCTATCCATTAACCAGTTATCCATTTAATGTGTGCCATTATATTGTTCTAATTATTTAAATCAAAATATCCAGTGGTACCAAGTCAAACACCTTATTGAAGTCCAAGTACATTACATCAACAGTATCACACTTGTAATCTCAAAAAAAAAGGCTATCAAATCAGTTTGGCAGGATTTACTTTCCATGGACCCAGGTTGATTTGCATTAATTAAATTACCCTCCTTTAATTCTTTATTAATCAAGTCCTGTATCTACTGCTCCATTATTTTATCCAGGATTTGTGTCAGGGTGACAGGCCTATAATTACCCAGGTCATCCTGTTTACCCTTTTCCAAAATTGGCCCAACATTAGCTTTCTTCCCACCTGTAAAATAGGGGCGATAATACTTCCTTTGGCTATTTAGATGGTAAACTCCTTAGGGCAGGGAATGTATTTATTTTTACAACACCTAGTACAACAGAGCTTTGATCTTCCATGGCAGCAGAATGAAACCACTCTTGGCTGAGCACTCTGAAACAAAGCTGTCATCCCAGCAAAGGTGGGATTGGTTGACGTACATGATGATTGAAGCTGGGGTAGGGAAATGCCCTCCCACAGCAAACTTTAAGGTATTTTCCCGTTCAGACAATTTTAATCTGGTCCATCTTTCTCCCAAACATCCTTCAGAAGCTCACTAGGGGTTACTGTGGCCTAAGGCTGCAATAACCCTGTACTTCATCATGAAATGGGGAAGGTTTTTGGCATAAGCTCTCTCTCATTCCCCCTCATCCAATTCCCCCTCATCTCATTCAATCTACAACATGAGTTAGTATACACTGGTCCTGACCATCCTCAAAATCATTCCTAGTGGCCAGAAGGCAACTTAATATCATTTGGTCTGACCTTCTGTGTAACATAGCGATAGAATTTCACTAATAATTCCTGCAGTGGAGCACATCATTCTTCCCTCTACATGAGTGAACGCTGTCGAGCACACTAATTTGTGGTCGAATTGGATCATAAAGACAACCGGTGTCAATTTAAGGACTCTGAGTGAAGATGATATTATCACTTTCCCTTGCCAAGCTGATCCACTAGAAGATTAACTTCAATGTTAAATAGTTGTATCTGATTCCCAATTTGACTCAAAACAAATCTGGAAATACAGTGATGTTGGATGTGATCCAAAAACCGGAATTCACTTGTGCCCAGGAAATGGTTCAAATTTTCAAGAATTCTCCATTCTATTTGTGTGTATTCCTTTGTTTTGTTTTCCTTTTCTAACCACGTTTTAGGAATATAAATGTTATGTTTCAGAGTAGCAGCCGTGTTAGTCTGTATTCGCAAAAAGAAAAGGAGTACTTGTGGCACCTTAGAGACTAAAAAATTTATTTGAGCCTAAGCTTTTGTGAGCTACAGCTCACTTCATTGGATGCATTTGGTGGAAAATACAGTGGGGAGATTTATATACACACACAGAGAACATGAAACAATGGGTTTTATCATACACACTGTAAGGAGAGTGATCACTTAAGATGAGCCATCACCACCAGCAAGGGTGGGAAAGGAGGAAAACCTTTCATGGTGACAAGCAAGGTAGGCTATTTCCAGCAGTTAACAAGAACATCTGAGAAAAAGTGGGGGGTGGGGTGGGGGGGAGAAATAAATGGGGAAATAGTTTTACTTTGTGTAATGACTCATCCATTCCCAGTCTCTATTCAAGCCTAAATTAATTGCATCCAGTTTGCAAATTAATTCCAATTCAGCAGTCTCTCATTGGAGTCTGTTTTTGAAGTTTTTTTGTTGAAGGATAGCCACCCTCAGGTCTGTAATCGAGTGACCGGAGAGATTGAAGTGTTCTCCAACTGGTTTTTGAATGTTATAATTCTTGACGTCTGATTTGTGTCCATTTATTCTTTTACATAGAGACTGTCCAGTTTGACCAATGTACATGGCAGAGAGACATTGCTGGCACATGATGGCATATATCACATTGGTAGATGCGCAGGTGAACGAGCCTCTGATAGTGTGGCTAAATGTTATGATTTGGTTTGGTTTTGCTTTCGTTTTATCCTTCTTTCTTTTAATTCATTCCATTCTTTTACTCATCCCACAGTTAGGCTCCTATTCTCTCTCTTCCTTTCCCAGAATGAAGTCTAGGGACAGGGGTGGGCTGCAAAGCCTAAGCTTTAGCCCAAGCAGCAACTTCAAAGCACTATCCACACAACTTTGTTTAGAGCCTTAGCGTGAGCTCTGCTAACCTGAGTCTGCCAGCCAGAAAGACTCACTTCCAGGAACTGTGATATACACTTAAGGGCCAGCTGGTCTGTGACCAGCTAGCCCTGTTTGAAACCCAGCTGGGAGGAGTAAGGTAGTCCTTATAAAGGATTGAGAGTTCATCTGAAGGTTGGCTCCTGTGACTGGACTTGTAGAAGAGAAAGACAGACACACAGAATCAAAGTCTTCCGGGACCTATGGCCTGTGTTGGTCAGTGGAACAGCTTTGGTTTGTGTAACTTTGGAATTTTTTTTGTTTTAATTAATAAACTATTCCCTGAAGGAAGGGACTGAAAGAGGTTTGGGTGTGGTCAGGTATTAGTCCTTTCAGGGCTGGGATGACATGAAATCAATGGAAGTTGCATGGCGCCCCAGATGCATGACTGATAACTATCTGAAGTAAAGAAAGGAGAACTGGAATCAAATTAGAGGTGGATGAACAGCTCAGATAAAATTCATGTTCACATGATCTAGACCAGTTGAAAGGACTGAACATTGTAGATTCTATTTAGAAGAATTTGTCTGTCACCACAATCAAATACCAGTTCAGAAGAGTCCAAACTTCTCCAAGGCTTGGATGATAAGATAATGCTGGCTTCATGAGAAAAAATTGACTAAGAAGATGTCTATCTAGAGCTCTGAATACAGTAGAATCTCAGAGTTATTAACACCTCAGGAATGGAAGTTGTTTGTAAGTCTGAAATGTTCATAACTCTGAACAAAAAGTTATGGTTGATCTTTCAAAAGTTTACAACTGAACATTGGCTTACTACAGCTTTGAAACTTTGCTATGCAGAAGAAAAATGATGCTTTCCTTTTATTTTTTTTAGTAGTTTAAGTTTAACAATACTGTACTATATTTGCCTTTTTTCTCCCTTGCTGCCACCTGATTGTGTACTTCTAGTTCTAAATGAGGTGTGTGGTTGACTGGTCAGTTCGTAACTCTGGTGTTCATAACTCCAAAGTCCTATTGTATATGGAGGAAGGGCCAGCCATTTCCTCAGGCAGAAAGCTGTCTTCTGACACCTATAGTCTAGAATTGAGCTGCAGACATTGTGTGGACTCAGATATACACCTTAATGCAATGTCTTAATGTAATATTCTGCATTGTGGGGCATTTCAATTTTGTTTTCACAAAATTTTGCCGTTAGAAAACAAAAAGTGAGCTTCTGATCCAAGATGTCTTTGCATCTGATCCTTCTGAATGAAAACAATCAGAGTCAAAATGACTCTGGACTTTTACCTAGGTAGTGATGCAAGGCTATTTTGTCCTAGAGGACTTAATTATTTTACTGGAGATAAGCAAGTGAGTATCAGGATAATAATAATTATTTTTTACTAAGGGATTACTTAATTTCCAAAAGAAAAATTCTCCAGGAATGGAAGTCAGTGAAGGGGATAAACATTATAAGCCAAATTTTCAAATGCTCAAGGAACAGGTGAGTCAGGCCAAATGTATATGTATGGGTTACACAAGCAGAAGCTTGCATTTACATGCACAATGACTAGATTTTCACACCCATACGTGGGATTCAGCAGATCTAGCACATACATTCTGCATTTTGTGAAGCTCATCAACTGCATAAGCCTTTGGAAAATGGACTTACACTCAGTTTTAAGTGTTTTTGTTAATATTAAAAAAAACAACTAAATTGGAAGGTATAAAAATCTGAATTCTAGTCAGGTTTTCTAGAGCTTATTTTTATTCTGATACATTAGCTTTCCATTCTGTAAAATTCTGACTTTCATACATATTTGCTAAACAGATGTAGTGTAAGATTTAAGTACATAACTCTCAACTCATCAAAATACTTAAGCACCTGCTTAAACTTAAACATGTGCTTTTTATTTCCTTAATTGGGATAGTTTCCTGGATCAGACCTTAAAGTCTGTATAGCTGATCTAGCTCCCATTGAAGTTAATAGCCAATCTCCTACAGACTTCAGTGGGGCAGGACTGAATCATATGAGGCTGATTTTTCAGAGATATTGTGCCTCCAACAACTCAAGTTCAAGACAGTCAGCATGTGGGGGGCTTAGCATCTCTGAAAACACATGTCCGATGTAAAAGCCAAGGCATTAGTTAGAACAATAGTTCTTCCTCTTCACTGGAGCTGGTCAAATTTTTTTTTAAATGGAACAGTTTTCTGACAAACAATGCCCTTTTCACAAAACTAAAATGTTCAATGAGAAGATCTGAGTTTTGACAAAACTAACACCCCCTCCCGCACTTCCCATCAGGGTCTCTGGCTGCCTGCCTTGAAGGCTCTTGTCAATTTTACTTTCTGTCAGTGAAATTGACAAAAGCTTTCCTAGTGGGCTGTTCCTGACCTCCCCACAAGTTCTGAGAATGCAGAGGCAGGGAGTTGGCAGAGATGGAAGGAAGGCGGAGAGTCTGAGAACTGCCCGTCTATGCTTCTTTGCCCTGGAGCTTAGGTGCGGAGGCTGGGAGTCAGAGCAGCCAGGCTGCAGGCTCTTGTCAATGTCATCACTTGTGAATTTGCAGGAAACTAGGAAACCAAAAAAATCTCTTTTGGATTGCCTGTAACTGACATTTATCTTGAAGATCCTTCCTGCAAAATATGTCATGTTTTTGACATTTTGTTCTGGTTCGGGATGAAATTATTTTCAAAAACATGATTTTTTGGGAGGGGATGGGGGCGGTGTCAGGGATTTCCATTTTCCAGCTCTCTAATTTCTATGTTAAAATGATGGTCCAATGTGGACAACATGACATACATTGGAGATAGATAATTTATGCTGAATAAAGTTAATGAAATATTACTGAGTAAAGAATATCACTCTGCTGTGACATTGCACTCCATATGCTTGTGAATATGATGTAACTGGAATATGCTTTATGCAAAAAGTCTCTTGTAAGGTATCGTTACAAATCTCATAATCTACTGAGTGTGTTCATCCTATTTGTTTGCATGCATTATTTCTATGTCTGGAGTTAGGAGAATAAGATATAATCTTGTATTACTGAAGTAGACTATTAAGTGGAAGCCATTAAGGGTGCTTCAGAGTCAATGAACTGTAAATGGCTCTGTTTACTTGCAAACCTTCCTGTGTACCAGCCCAGGGAGAATGGAGGCTGGGGTCTCACCGGACATATGACCATGTCACATGATATTGGAATCCATCTTAATCCTTGTACTTTTCCACTGATGAGAAAGGGGTGGGGACAAGCACAGACAAAAGATTGCAGCCTTGTGCCAAACCTATAAAGGGGGTGGAGCAGGACAAAGTGGCTGCCAGTCATGAGAAAACCCCTGATTACCACCTGGAACTAACAAGAACTGTACCAGGGGAAAGGACTGGGCCCACACTAGGAAGTCTAGTCTGTGAAAGAAGCTTATAGGAACATCTTTGAGGGAGAGATAGTACCTGTAATCAGTTTCTTCATGTATTATGCTTAGACTTGAGTGTTTCTGCTTTATTTTGCTTGGTGACTTACTTTGTCCTGTCTGTTATTATTTGAAACCACTTAAATCCTACTTTTTATACTTAATAAAATCACTTTTATTTATTAATAAACCCAGAGTAAGTGATTAATTTCCAATTAAGGAAATACCTGTGCATCTCTCTCTATCAGTGTTATAGAGGTTGGACAATTTATGAATGTACCCTGTATAAGCTTTATACAAAGTGAAACAGATTTATTTGGGGTTTGGATTCCATTGGGAACTGGATGTCTGGGTGCTGGAGAGTGGTAACCTGCTGAGCTGTTTTCAGTTAAGTCTGCAGCTTGCGGGGTGTGGACCAGACCTGGGTCTGTGTTGCAGCAGGCTAACATGTCTGGCTCAACAAGGCAGGGTTCTGGAGTCCCAAGGTGGCAGGGGGGATTATTTTTGGAATTGGAAATCAGAAATAATTTAATCAGATCAGGTGACAGTCCCAAGGGGATCTCTGTGACGAAAACCCGTCACATATAATTTTTGCCATACAATATACCATTTGAATTTCAATCATCAATAATGCCACCATGGATGCTCCAGTAGTCTGCTTCATTAAAGAGTGGAAATGTAAAAAAGTGGTAGTTTATATGTGTTGTCAGCCTCAAGCCTTAGAATGAAGGTTTAACTCTGAACTTCAACCTATTTGCTAGACTCAGATGCACTGCATTAGGGCCCATAAATACATGCACATATTTCACACAAGACATTTCCCCCATCCCTCCACTTTATGCACTCAGATTGGAGGATCAAATTTGGTCCTTAGTTTTGAAGTGAAAATTTGGTGGGTATTGCAGAATACAGACAATCATGGAATAATTCTGCAATTATATTGTAATTATTGATCATGTAAATGAATGGCAAATACTGTACACTTCTACATAATCAAGTAATAATTATGTTCTTTTATTTGTCTTCTAAATGAAAGAGTCGTCAAGAGCCTGAAACAGATAATTAAATTTTTACTTATCTGGTTCTATCAAAATTTGTAAAATTACACATTAATCATGCAGAAACTTGAAATTATATCCAGTGTACACTGGGAAAATAACAGAGGTTATATAGGTTATTTTATATATGCAAGAGTGAATTCTTCAGTGAAGCCCTTGCAAGTTTGCAGACTAAATTCTCATCTGGTGTAAATCAGTGCCTCTTCACTGACTTCAGCTACACCATTTTATAACAGCTGAGGTTCTTGTCCTGGATTCATATCTGAATCCAAATTATCCCAACTCAAAATAGAAGTGGTGCAGGCCCACTCATCTGGCTATTCTTCCCCATCCTCAATAGATAACTGTCATCAAAATAACACTTCTCCCTTCCTCCGCCTGAATCCAGTGTCCTAACTTTCCCTATATTGTACTCTAATTCATACCCTTTTATTCTTTGGTGCAGAGATTTTTTCCCCTCAGTCTGAGCTGTTGCACCATCATGCAGCACTTCCTTGTGCTTCCCTTATTCAAGCATTGCTCACCCAATGGAATTGCATGAGTCATAAAATCAGAGTTCAAGGGCCAGAGAAACATGACTTAAGAGAGACAAAAAAGAAAAGGAGTACTTGTGGCACCTTAGAGACTAACAAATTTGAGCATAAGCTTTCGTGAGCTACAGCTCACTTCATCGGATGCATTCGGTGGAAAATACAGTGGGGAGATTTATATGTGTGTATTTTCCACCGAATGCATCCGATGAAGTGAGCTGTAGCTCACGAAAGCTTATGCTTAAATAAATTTGTTAGTCTCTAAGGTGCCACAAGTACTCCTTTTCTTTTTTGCGAATACAGACTAACACGGCTGCTACTCTGAAACCTGTTATTAAGAGAGACAGGAAATGAACATGAGGGGTTAACATTTTGCAGTTCCCAAAGGAAGGCAAAAATCTTAGCCAATCCAGGAGAAAGACAATTTCCTGTGGAACTCATGGCAGGGGATGTTGCGAAGGCCAAAACTATAACTGGTTTCAGTGTAGCAGCCATGTTATTCTATATTCGCAAAAAGAAAATAGCTCACTTCATCGGATGCATGCATGAAAGGTTTTGCTCAGATAAATTTGTTAGTCTCTAAGGTGCCACAAGTAATCCTTTTCTTTTTGCGAAAACTATAACTGGATTCAAAAAAGAATTAGATAAGTTCATGGAGGATAGGTCCATCAATAGCTCTTAGCCAAGATGGTCAGGGATGTAACCCCATGCTCCGAGTGTCCCTAGGCCTCTGGCAGCCAGAAACTGGGACTGGACGACTGGGGCTGGATCACTTGATAATTGCCCTGTTCTGATCATTCCCTCTGAAGCATCTGGCATTAGCCACGGTTGGAAGACAGGATACTGAGCTAGATGGATCATTCGTCTGACCCAATATTGCCATTCTTATGTTTTATTAATAGAGTAGAGAAAGAAGACAAAAGGATAAAAGTGTTTTTCCCCCCCAAGATACCTTGATGGTGTGCTAAATTTGAATTAATAAGGGATTTAGTGACAGGCGGGAGCTAAAACAGCACTGAGCATGTACTGTATTGCATTTCTTATTTAAGCCTAAATAAGGAATTCAGGTTTGATTCAGACAGTGAGGCTGAGCTTCAAACAATTGTGGATTATTTTTTAAATAAACATTGTATCCAGCCTTGATTTTCTTCTTTTTTTTTCTCAATAGAAAGCAATATCCTTCAAAACTGCACATTACAAGGGATGGGTGCACAATCAAGCATGCAGTGTGGGTGAAATTCACCTCTTTGTGAAGGGCCAGCACAAGGTCTGTGGATCACATAAAGAGAGCTAGGCAAAATTGTTTTCATACTAATTGTCTGTTCAATGGAAAATGTAGTTTTAGTCAATCCGCAGATTTGACATATATGGTCTGAACAACTCACAAAGCAATCAGCAGTAGCTGGTGTTGGTGGCAGTGAAGCTGCTGCTGTCTCTTTCCCTCATTTTAATCTTCTAGGAGGGCACTCACCTGGGATGTGGGAAACCCAAGTTTGAATCCCTATTCCGGAGCAGAGCTGAAATGGACTCTTCCAATTCACTGGAAATTCTGGAAATTTTCAGATTTAGTTCAATCCAAACCTAATTCTTCATATTATTATTTTTGGAATTGCCACCTAATTGAAAAATCAATTACTCACCCAGCTCTGCAAAAAAAAAACCCTATTTTGATGAAGGGCATATGTGGGAATTAAGTGGCCCAAAGACATTGTGCTGGCCTTCTGCACAGGAAAGAATTTCAATAGGAAAGACTGACTAGAAACTGTATTTATAAAAACTGCTGACACATTAGACAAAATCTCTAAGAGCACAAGAACTCATGAAATACATTAACCTGCTCTCAACATTCAAAGCACTGAACTGAAGTGCATACAATGTCTAATATCAGTACATGACACGCAGAGTACAAAAGATGCTGAGCTGTGTTAATAAATTATTACAAAGTTAAGATACCTTGTTTGCTATAGATCTGAGTTTCCATAAAGAACGTATGTATCTGAGCTCCACATCTTACACTTGAAGCATCCCAAGCATTCTATATAATGTTGAGTGATAAAATACATTAAGGCAGCCAAGACAGACACCTGCAAACACAAACTCTCTTCATAAAGTCCAGAGTTCACAAGTCTGTAAAAAGCAAACAGTTTGTGGTGTTCAGGAAATGTTTCTCTCCAAAGTCATATTTACAATCTTATCACCATAGTTTTCTAGTCATTTTGAAAACCAGATGACTGGCAGACACTTGAGGGTGATGGGAGGACCCTAAAGAACACCAAAATATAGGAAAGGAAAAGAATGTAGTTGAAATTTTTAGATTTATGCTTCATTTTCATTCATCATTTAAGACTTAAGTCCAGGATCTGACTGAACTCTGTGTTGTTTAGCTAGCACTGTACATAGTTCCCCTTAAATACATTTAGTCAGATTTCAGGGTAAATTTTCAAACATTCCTAAATGACTTAGAGGCCAGATCCTCAAAAGTATTAGGCATCTAACTCCCACCAATTTCAATGGTAGTTAGGTCCTAAATACCTGTGAAAATCTAGTCTCTAGAAGCCTAAGAGCTTGTCTACCACAGGGAGTTATTCCAATACAGCTATTCCTAATTAATTATTCCTTATTAACTCCATGTATGGAAGCTCTCATTCTGGAATGAGAAATTCCAAACATGGTGTTAAATCAGGAACAATTCTCTTTAAATTCTCATTTACCCTTTTCCAGATTAGCTTTTGACTCTAAATCTTGCTGAAAGTCAATGGGACTGAGACTGCTAGAGTATGTCTACACTGCAACTAAACACCCACAGCTGGCCTATGTCAAGGGGCTTAGGCTAAGGGACTGTTTAATTGTGGGGTATATGTTTGAGCTCCAGCCCGAGCCCGAACCTGAATGTCTAAATTACAATTAAACAGCCCCTTAGCTGACATGGGCCAGCCATTGGGTTTTAATTGCAGTGTAGACATAAATCTATGTACCTAAGTCACTTTTGAAAATGGTATTTAAGTGCTTTTGAAAAATTTAACCTTTGTGATCTGTGGTAATGAAATTTAAATATACAACATAAAAAGTATTTGCTTTTTATCTGCTCTACAGTATCATAAAACTACATTTTAACCAATTGTGTGCCTTATCCTACACCCTGTCTGTCTAAGTTGGTCTATCCCTTATGTCCACATTCCTAAAAGATTAGTCAGATGTAGAGATGGACTCAGAGATTAGAGGGTTTCTGATCGGGAATTTTGGTTCAGGCCAATCTCCCATCAGAATACTTTTGTCTCAATGAAGCTCAGACTTACAAAACACTAAGCACTCAGGCCCCAATCCAGCAAAATACTTTAGCATGTGTGTAACTGTAAGCACATGAGATTATTTACATGCTAAAGTATGTGTGTCAGTTTGAGCACATGTGTAGTCCCTTGTGTTCACAGTTACACACATGCTAAAGTGTTTTGTTGGATGGGGCCAGAGTGGTCAACACCTTCAGGTCCGAGATGATATGGGCATGTCTATACCACAGCCTCCCAGCCTGAATAGACAGATTGCAGTAGTGGGGCTCAAGCTAACGAACTAAAAACAGTGGATATTGATGTTTGGGCTACAGCTGGGGCTCTCAAGCCTAGGGGGTCTGGCAGGCTTTAGAGCCTGAGCTGCAGCCCGAGCTGCAACATCCACACTACTGTTTTTGGTGAGCTAGCTCAAGCCCTATTAGTACAAGTCTGTCTACCCAGGCTGGGAGGCTCACTTCCAGCTGCAGTGTAGACATACCCTATGATAGCAAGAGTATTAAAAGGATAAATATCCCCCAAAGACGGTTATTTTTATATTGCTCTTTGTCATGTTCACAATGGTCTCCAGCTATGTTAACAGCATCATGTCTCCTAAAGCTGTTTCAGAGTCCTGACTATGAGTCGAGCTGATTCCAGTGTCAGAGTCCGTATCATTTATGTCTAAATTAGTTACTTTACGAACAAAGTCTGGCACTGCGACACACTTGCTGGTAACTTCACTGCCTTTGGCTTGCTCTTTGCTAGCTGGACAGCTGAATTCAGTTTTGTCTTTGATATGCAGTGAATTAAATTCTTCTGCAAGGAGTTCATATTCTTTTCCCTTCTTTTGCAGCAGCAAGTCCCTGTAGGTAAGCTCTTTCTGAATGCAGTTCAAGTGAGAGTGGATTCTCAAGCCATCTTTCGTACTTTTTTCCAACTCATCTTTGACACTTTCTAAATTTGAGGATTCTAGTTGGCCATTTAAAGCCTCTGCCATGCATTTACCATCTCCATTTATTTCAGTGCATACACCTTTTACCTCTTTTTCAATTTCAGCACAGAGCTGTTCAATTAGTAGTTTGTGATGTTTCAGTCCTTCTTCCATCTGCAAAATTCCATCACTTTTGCTCAAGTATTCATGCATCTGATGTTGACCATGTGGCACATTTGTTTGTTGCTCAGCATTATTTGGAGTGGCCGTTAAATAAGAATCCTGCACATAATTTTCTCCATCATTTTCTACCTGAACTAGGTGGAATTTGGCTTCACATTTTTCAATTTCCATATCCAATTCCTTCATTCTGTTGACTTGCTGATGAATGGTATGATCTTGGGAAATGATCAGATGAATCAATGTCTCTATATTGTCTCGCTCTTGCAGAGTATTGTCTTGTTTAAGTTTGGCCAGTTTCCGGAAAGTCTTTCTAACAATCCTCTTTTGCTTATCCATTGGCAACATCTTCATGTAATTCACTGGGCTGAGCTCCCATTGTCTTCCTATGTTTTGTACTATCTTTGCTTCAGCTGTCCTCCACGATGGAAATGAGAGGAAAGCATCTGACTTCACCAGAACAAAGTGCAAATTGGGTTGCTCTTCTCCCCAGGCCTTCCAAAGTCTCAGCATTTTTGTCAGCGGGGGAAGGACCCGCTCAGAGCCTCTCCATTTTTCGATGATACAATAATTACTAGGTTGTCCAAAAAGAAACCTTTTTTCTCCAAATGTAGCTTCATGTTCCTCTAGTAGAGCTTGGATCACTTCAGCACAGGTTGTGCGCTTTGTCAGTCCGCACACAATCTTCTCCTCCTGGCATACCCAAACCACTATCTCCCTTTCATCAGAAGCCATGTTCTTATCTGGAGATCTAGAATAAGGAAACATCAAATATGAGTTATGTCAGTGGCATGCAGTGTGTGAATCAAAATGACAATCCATTTATTCTTGATATAAACTGCCACATGGTGGGCAAAACTCCCATACTCTTAACAAAATTTTATATAAATAAAACCCCTAAAATGTGAATTAAGAGAACACCGACCTTGCCTGCCTCTCTCTCACTGGACCAAAAGGAAAAAAATACCAACCTACCTGAATTTTAGCCAAACTACAAATCCAAATCTCTTTTTTCAGATACTTATATATTAATTTTAAAACCATGGCCCACCCCTTTCTCTGAACTCCTGGGTGAAATTCACTTAAAGAGCAGAAGTATAGATTCATATAAAGTGCTATTCTAATTGTATTATACTCCCAGATGAATCAAGGAATACTGGGAATCTCAGAAGAAAGTCTTTTCTCACAAGATAGCAGTATAATTTGTAAATAATACATGTTCAGAAGCTTGGGATAAACATCCAGATTTTTTTGAATGAATCACTGAATCACCACGAATCATCTGAACCCTACAGGAGATAAAATAATAAGAAATATTGTGATGCTGAGACAAATTTGGTATGGTGCAGTTCTTTTGCCCCACATCATCGTAGCGTTGCCAACTCTCATGAATTTTAGTGACAGTCTTGGTGATATACAGTGTTTTTTCTTAAAGCCCCAGATCTTGTATTCAAATGATTATGGGAGAATCTCAGCTTTCATTAAAAAAATAAATCTAGCTCTTTTGGTTGTAGAGAAAAGCATCGAAATGTGACCTGAGTTAATGTTAAGGGGTCCAAAACCAAAAAGCAAATAAAAAGAACCTCAAACTTATTTAAAACAGAAAAACCCAACTTCCTCCCCTCCCCAAAAAAGAAAACCCCACCAAAAACCCCACTCATAATTTTTATACCCATTTTGTGATCTTGAGGGAGTGACTTATGATTTCCAACTGCTTGAGGTCGGTAATACTCTACATCACCAGAAGAGATGTGGCATCTCCGAAGGATTACACCCATTGATGCAGAGCTGTCATAGAGGCATCTACAGCTCCACTCCTCCCTGCTGCCAATGCAGGCCATGCGGTGAAGAGGAATGACCAGAACACTGTTACATTGAGCAGATGTCCAGGATTAATTCCCTTAAACTGCTTCAGTTTATATCTGAGGAGTGGCCCCAGAGAGTGGGAAGAGAGCCCCCATGCAGCCTGGCCACACCCAAGGATCTGGCCCATTGTTTAGCTCTAGATACATCCTCTGAGCACAATACATTATTGTGAATCTCTGTAGATTCAAATGAACGAACTTTAATCCACTTCCATGTAGAAAGCTTGAAAAATGCAGGGATAATGGAAACGTGGTTGACATAGAAAGTATTTGATTCTACAAATCAAGCATCTGAGACTGCGTCACAGTATTTTTCTAAACTCATGTGCCATAGCAGGATTAGAGCCTAATCTGGATTCATTAGTGTTACATCCTGTTTATCAAAACATTCCTGCTAGTTTCATTTTTTAAATTATTACCCTGTTTGGGAGATTAAATGTAATCCAAAAACTTGAATTGTGATTGACTCAGCTCTGTATGGGGGCAAGATTCCTCAAGAGACTGGGGTTAGTAATGGACTACTAATCTAACATATAGTAAATATTTTATTTCTGTTATATAGTACACGAGAACTCTGTTTAAATGCAGTGTTACTCTTCTCTTGGGACATTCCTGTGTAAAATTCATACTTTGCTAAATAAGTCACAGGTTCTTATTCCAACAGGTCCCATTTAAAAGCTCAGTGATTTACTGTAATTAATTTAAGCAAATCAGAGTTTCCAACAGATTACTGAAGCACATAGTGGGCACTAAAAATCCCAGATAGCAAAGATCAAAAAACACAACACAATGAGAAAACATTAGATCAGTTGACATTACTGCTGAATGTGTCTCAGGCCACAAAGTCAATATCGGTCATATTTTAGTAAATTGACACAGTACAGGATATCATAAAAATGTTTTTACTTGTTGATAGATTAGTAGTTAAATGACACTAACAGGAATAGACTATTGCAACAGAGTTCGGCTACAATGGTCAACAAACAATGTTTGCTTTAAGCTATGGTATGCACAAAGTAAAATGCAGAATGGAATATCGAGTTACTGTAGAAGCTAGGGGTCAGGTAAAGATTATACAAATGAACATAATCGTTATCAAATGTACCTGATAGTTGCTCAAATAACTACACCAGCTGCTAATAAAGAAATAAGTGAAAGAGATATCAAATGCAATTTATCAGTCTATGATTTTCAAAGTGGAAAAAAGCTGATAGACAAACAAAAATGAAATAAGTGCAAACACATATACGTGTAAGAAACAATATACTGGTATCTGGCTGAGGTAATTGCTTTACAGGATCTGCCTCTCTGTTTCTTATAACACCACATTGGGTAACAGTAATGCAGAATAGATCATCACCCTCCTCATTTAGTTGCACTTATATAATCACAGAAACATAGGGCAGGAAGGGACCTCAAGAGGTGATGTAGTTCATCCAGCTGCTCTGAGGCAGGACTAAATAAACCTAAACCATGTCTTACAGATGTTTGTCTAATCTGTTCTTAAACACCTCCAGTAAGGGCAATTCACAATCTCCCTTGGAAGCCTATTACAGATCTTAACTATCCTTAGAGCTAGAAAATTTTTCCTAATATCTAACCTGCATGTCCTTCTTCTCCATGTCCACTGGAGGTAGGACAACATTTGATCATAGTCATCTTTGTAACATCCAATAACATATTTGGAGACTTACCAGGTTCCCCCTCAGTCTTCTTTTCTCAACACAAAACATGCCCACTTATTTCAACCTTTCCTCAGAAGTCAGGTTTTCTAAACCTTTTATTCTTTTGCTTGTTCTCCTCTGGACTCTCTCCAGTTGTCCCCATTCCCTTTTTTTTTTAAATTAAGTGTAACACCCAAAACTGGACATAGTTCTCTGGCTGAAGCCTCCCCCCAGTGCTGAGTAGAGACATGCAATGCTCCTATGAATACATCCCAGCAGAATATTAGCCTTTTTGCAACTGTGTCACATTGTTGGCTCATATTCAGTTTGTGATCCACTGTAACTCCCAGTTACTCCCAAAACTTCTGGGAATACTTTCTGCAGTACTACTGCCTCATCTGTTATTCCCCAGTTTGTTATAATAGTTCTTGCTTCTTTCGCCATTCTCCTTAGACTTTTATGCAAGCTCTTTGGGATAGGTATTCTTTTCATTCTTAATTTTGTTACAGTAAAATGTTATCTTTGTCCTCTCCGGGTACACTGGAAGTATATGCCAGATTATATAAACTAAGCAAATGCTCTCCTTCTTCTCCTCCTTCTCCTTCCCCCTACCTCCAATTACTTTAAAGCCTACCTAGCAAGTCTTGGTAGGTGTGAACCTATGAGGTTAGCAAAACTTCAAGTAACCTTAAAATGTCTGTAAATACAATGTACCAATAGACACTTAAAACTATACCCTGCCATCAGTTTTTACACAGAACTCCTACTGGCTTCAGCAGAAGTTCAACAAGCAGACTGATGGAAAGACACTGCTGACTTTCGAAAATCCCAATAGAACCCCAAAAGGCAACATAGAAAACTGTGACTAGCTATTCTGACTGAGAAAACAAAACATTGAGAATGTAAAATAAGGTCTCCTTGGATTATATATAATTTCCGTTCTGTTTTTCAAGCATCCCATCCACTCACGTTTAACTGTAAGCTCTCTGGGCCTGTGACTGTCTGCTTGTTCTGCTTATACAGTGCTTGCATAGTGGGGTCCTAGTCCATGACTGGGGTGCCTATATACTACTGCAATACAAATACATGCGTAAAATAGCCATAGTAATAATAATAGTACCACCTTTTAAATAAAAGTGGGGGAGGGGGAAGAGAAAGAAGAAAAATTCATAGGCTTGGATTCTTGCATCAAAACTATATTGTAGATTGCTGAATGGTTTAGCTGAATGATGGGTTTAGTTATGATATGCATTTGTATCATTTATTTTTCATTAGATTCACTGTATTATTTCTGCTTTCAAGTTTTAATCAAAGATGAATTCATGAGTCACATCTCACGTTGTAGTATCATACAAATATTTTATTGTATATATATATATATATATATACACATACACACACACACACTCTTTTTTGTGGCTATTTTTGTTTTCAGTAGAGTGTGCTGATACAGTCTAGCACATCATATTGGTCTTTCAGGAAAAAAGATTATAACACTCTTTAATTGTAATTAATCCAATTAATACCAAACAAGACTGCTATGAACCTGGCTTTTTGTCAGTCCCAGCATAACATAATTATTAAAGAGGCTCAGTCATTTTAATATCAAAAAAGTATTTAATATTAGGAATGGCCTCTCAATACATCATGCTTTGCTTCACAAGTGGGTTTCTTTCCACTGAACATTTAGGGAGAGATTCTGCTTTATATTTTTCCAGACTCTTGTGCCACTCAGGAAGCTCAAAGGGGCCAGAATCTGGCAATAGCTGCTCATCAGAAAATTCCCCTTATGGAGAACTACCGCCTGCAGACAGCCCTAGCACCAGTGTTAGCTACCGTGCAATTGCCCTTGCAGAGGAGAAAATTTTCCAATTTGGGATGAAAACAAATTTCAAAATCTCATTTATTTTTGTAGAATGGAAATTCCATTTGTTGGCCAGCACTAGAAAATATGTATGGAGCTACAAGACCACATCAAAGACCATCAGGAAAAGCAGATCAACAAACATTTTAGCATTGATTCATTGAGCTTCAGGTGTTTGCAAAGAGACAAGCTTATGGTGCCCTATGATGAAGTCCTCATTCGAGTGAAATTCCCACTGAACTCAATTCAATGGGATTCTTGCCAGCATAAGAATTAAATGATATGACTATAAGGGATGGACGTCATATGGAAAACCAGGTCCAACTCTCCCATACGTTGGGGACCAATTGGATTTCTGGTTCTTTGGGGAAGTTCAGATCTGAAGTTCACAGCTCTGAATCAGATCCCTGAATATGAATATTTCTAAAGCTCTGGAAAGGTTTGATCTGTATCTGAATTTTTCAGCTTAGTATTACCTCAAAAAGAAAGAGAAAAAGTTTCCGGTTTTGGCTTAGTAACTTCTTTCACTGTACACTGCACCAGGGCGATGGAAAGTCCCCAAAAATGTGTGTGTGTTGGGGGAAACAGTGGGCAGCTGAACTGTGGCCCCACCCACTTGTGCCAATCCTTCCCCCGCACCCAAGGCCCTGCCCTTGCACTACCCATTGCCCCTGAGGCCCCGCCTTCATACTGCCCATTCCCCCCGGACCCTGCACTCATGCTGCCCCTTTTCCTCAAGTCTCCACCCCCATGCCACCTCTTCCCCCCAAAACCCCGCCTCCCGCTCGCTCCTCTCCACGCCCTCCCTCATTGCTCACATTTATGGCTGGTAAAAAGTGGAGGGGCCATAGCCCCCCTGTTCCAGCGCCCCTGATGCTGCAATGTACGGTTACTATTATTGTTTGAACTTCTGTATCTTCCTGGTTAACTCTTATTTGAATCTCAAAGAACAAACACCAGAAATTCCTGCAGTGACTGTCCAGATAGTAAACCTAACACAGAATTAATCTCTTAAAGGTCAAATTTGCTTTTTTCAAACCATCCTCATTCAATCTGGCTATATATTCAAGTTTAAATCCAGCTCTTGGACATTTGCTCTAAAGCACTTTGAGCCAAATCTTGTGTCCAGGATGCAGCCTGCCTGGATTATATGCTGGGGAATGTCCTTAGGGCAGAAGGGAGAAAAGTTTTGTCCCCCATATCCAGGCTGTGAAGCAATAACTAGAATTACTCTGTTACTCTTCAGGCTGCAGGAGACTCTACTCACCCCACTGCCCAACTCCATAGAAAAAAGTTGCTGAATCTACATAATCCCAGAAACACTGGCCTCACCCCCACTCCTCTCCAGCCAAATTTTATGTGCACCAGGGCACATTTCACCTCTGTGGGGTACAAGGGGTGTAGACTCTGCACATGGGGTCCCAGAATCCTGCCCCTTCTTACACTACAGTCAGGGCACTTAATGGCCACACAGATGGGGTGGGGCAGGATTTTACCATTATCATTTATGAACACCACAGCAGACCTCAAAGGATCGTCAGGCTCATCCTGATCAGAGTAATCCTTATAATGCAATAAGTCTCTGGAAGAAAAAGGAAGACTACCCAGGTACTTTTCAACAGTAGTTCTCGGAGAGCTTTACAAAGGTCAGTATCATTATCCTCATTTCACAGATGGGAAACTGATGCACAGAGAAGCTAAGTGACTTGGCAAAGGCCACCCAGGAAGTCTGCAGCAGAGCAGCAGTGCTCTAACTGTGGGACCATCCTTCCTCTCCTGGACACAACAGACCTCAAGCCAGTTTGAAAGCAAATGAGAAACAGTCATAAATTAGTTCAAAATACATAACAGAGACTTACCCTGACCAATTGGTTTTATCTTCAATTGATATTGTTATACAAGTACAGTGCCACCCTTGCATAAGTTTAAGATATGTTATTGAAAACAAAAAAGAAAGCATTAGGTACATGGCGAGCTCTGTTATATTTTGTTTATTAAGAGAAGGCTTTTAAAATTTAAATATTTCAGGAACATTATAATAATGAGTTAAAAGACAGCCTATTTTAGCTAGCTGTATGTAACATACAATAATGATCTGAAATGATAGCAAACAGCTTTAATGCAAGAATGAAACTTAAAAGTTTTCTTCCCAAATATCTGATCACCCTATCACTAATTTAGCTGTAAAATACAATGGCCTGAGTATGGGAATGTAAGTAAAATATATTGTTAATGAACAGATAAAACATTACATCACAAAATACATTAAGACCACAAAAGTATGGCTGATGGATAAATGTGTTCTGGTGGGGCGGGGGGAAATGCACATGGTAAACATGCTCATCACAGAATTGTACCTGACTGGGTGTCCAACATTAATAAAGATAACAGTGGCAAACCGTGGACCTGATTCTTCTATCCTCCTTTTCTCGCCTACCCCTGCACAGTACGGATAAGGGTGGCTGAATCAGGTCCCATATTTTCAGTGAAACAAAGAAAAGGAAACAGAAGTCACTTACAAAAACAAACTATGAGCCAAAGAAAAAAAAAGAAAAGAAAAGAAAGAAAACAAACCCACAGTCAAATAGAACTAAAAATGGGATCCTTTATAAGTGCAGGGCATGCTTTGCTAGATAGATGGGTGGCAGAGGTTAAACTAGGGAAAATGCAAACCACAGAAATTGTAAGGCTAAAAGGTATACCTATTTGGAGGCATCAGACTGATAAAAACAAATGGGTATGTTATTGTAAAAGGCAGTGGCAGATTTAGAGTCAGTGGGTCCTTGTGTGCATTCCCGGCCCCCCTCATCCCCCGCCCCCCTCGGGACCCAGCCAAGAAAAAGAATATTCTCTCGTATCTTCCCCATCCCCAGTTTTTCATTCTTTTTTTCTTCATCCTCTTCCTATATTATAAGTAATGGGAAGTAAATGAAAATAAAGTGAGGTATCTTGATTGGGGCAGGAGGTTGGGGTGCAGGAAGGGGTGTGCAGGTCAGGCTCTGTGAGGGAGTTTGGGTCCTCGGTGTGAGCTCTGGGCTGGGGATTGAGGTGTGGAAGGGGCTGAGGGGTGCAGGTTCTGGAAGGAAGTTTGGGTATGGGCTTTGGGCTGGGGCAGGGGTTGGGGTGTGGTAGGCATCGGGGGGCAATGCTTACCTTGTGTGGCACAGATCCCAAAGGAAACAGCATACCCCTCTCACAGTGGCTCCTACGCGGGGGGGAGGGGCAGGGGAGGTCCTCTGCGTGCTGCTTCCGCAGCTCCCATTGGCTACAGTTCCCAGCCAATGGGAGCTGCGGAGTCAGCGCTCGGGGCGGGGCAGTGCGCCGAGACATACATCCCCCAGGGGCCACAGAGATATGCCAGCTGCTTCCAGGAGTGGTGTGGCATGGAGGGAGGGAGACAGAGTGATCAGGGAGCCGCCTTTGCCCTGCTGCTGGCATGTCTCTGCGCGCCCCTTTGGGAGAGGGGGGCAGCGGGTCTCCATGCGCTGCCTCGGGTGGGGGCAGAGCCACCTTCCCCCTGCCAGTGGCACACAGAGACATGCCAGCAGCCAGCCGCTTCCAGGAACAGCGTGGGGCCACTGGCCATGGAATGCAGGCAGCCTGCCTGCCTGAGCCCTGCTGCGCCACCAAACGGGACTCAGAAGCAGATTATCAGATGAGCTTTGTCCTGCATTTTGGGGTCCCCGCTGTCAGTGGGGGCCCCGTGCCACTGCACTGTTTGTTTCATGGTAAATCCGCCTCTGGCAAGAGGAACTCTTCACTCTAGAAATACTTTTGGAAGACTCTCCTGAAAAGTGAGAGTGAGGGTGTAATGATGACACAGCAATTGCAGGGTTGTCAGCACTTCAATGGTGGCTATTACTTTACAAATCTCCATTGCTAATTCTTCACCTCTTTATCTGCCTTGACTGTGAAATGATTTACATTATGCTTTCCACCACCCTCAGGGTACACACTCTCTATAACTTGTATCCACAACTTAAATCTGCCTTTCTGTCAGACAAAACAACAAGGTGGGTGAGATTATATCTTTTATTGCACCAACTTCTGTTCATGAGAGAAACAAGTATTCAGACTGCACAGACCTACACTGCAACAACTATCCTATCAGACAAAGCATCATTGTCCATTATATACTTAAAGGCTTCTGGCTACCAGTCCAAAAATGTCTGGAAGGAAACTTCTGTGAGTAACCATGAGCAACTTTGCTGAGAAGGCAGAATGCCAAGGCAGATAAGCTGCATCAGTGCTTTACTGTGGTGAGCTGGCACAGTGGAGGTTTTGAGAACAAAGAGGGAGCCAAGATCATGGTTTGTAGAAGTGCTTTCCAACAGGAGCAAAAGTAACATTAGCAACTTGATCCACCAGAAAAAAAATTCTTTGAAGTGGATAATGACTGCTCTTGGAGAGCCAGTACTGGCAGCAGCTGAGGCAGGAGCTCCCTAGTTGAAACCAACACTGATGCATCTAGTTACAGTCATTTGCAGCAGTATGATAGGTGTGGGAACATTTTCTAATTGTTCAGTGTTAGTGTACTGTTGTAGCAACCAGGCAAGGTAATAACAAACTTCAACAGGACTTTATTTGTAAAGTGGAAACCTCTTTACCAAGCTGCTGCTGCACCCTCAGTAGCTCTCACTCCACCTCCTCAACTTCCCGCCCCCCCCACCACCTTCCTGTTTCCTGTCCTTTCAGACTCCCAACAGCCAGTGCTCCCAGTTCTAATAATTGCAAGCAGCATCTAACCACCACATGCACAACACACAAAGTTTAGCCATCACAGCTTGGCAGACTGTCCCTTTCAGCATGGCAGCAGGTATGTTTGGCCTGTTTCCACTCATCAGCAAATGAAACTTTGCTGCCCAAAGTACCATTGCATAAATTTACCCATGTAAAGGACCAGCACAAGACCTATGCAAAACTTAAGTCTTGTGCTGGTATGGCTTGTTTACAGAATGAGGCTAAAATTATTTGTCCCTAGACATCTTCCTTATAAATAGCGGAAGGAGACGAGTTTATAACTCATGTCCGATACGGGGCCTAAACACCACAATGAGGTGATCAGTATTATAAGGGGAGCTGGTAATTCCCCATACTTAGGTTGCCTAGCATTTTCCATTATAAAAGATTCTTGTGACAGCAGGCCTTTGAAATTAAGCAGCAGGGAAGCCCTCAGACTACACAAGTGCCTTTTCTTTGTCCCATGACATTCTGTTCTGCTTCTGCTGGGATATAACCTAGTAAAACCCACCACTTCCTTTCTCTGGCATGTGTCTCTCTGGAAAATCTTGGTAGCCTGCCAAAAGAGTAACCAACCACAGAACGTGTTACGGTTCAGCTCATTCCACTGCCAAAGCAGCAGCACAAACTCTAGGAGGAGCTGATAGAACTGTGGTAGTGGTGGAGGAGGAGAGATGAACTGAGCTCCCCCCTATCTGGACATGGCCCGACTGGCCCATGGCCCCCTCTGCTGAAAATACATGGGGCAGTAGCTGAGCTAGGCTCTTCCCACCCCAGTGAACACTCCCTACTCCAAGCACATGACCCCAGCAACTGATTACCTACTCACTACATTAACAGAATATTATTTAGTTTGCAAAGTCAAGCACTTAAAAGTTAGGAAACTTTTTCCTGACATTTGCCTTCAGAGTCCTAAATCTGCCCCAATGAATACGTGATATATGTCTTTAGTTACATGCTATTTTTTCCAGAATGACCCTACCACAAGGCAACTATGGAAAATGATTGTAATAGTAACAATAAAGCTGGTGTTTCCTAACCATCAAATGATTGATTTTGCATCTTTAATGTTCTTTTGACCCAGTTCTGTTGTATGTAATAGATAGCTCATGCAGTACTTAGGAGCACTGGTGGAGTAAGAATAGCAGAGCAAGTCTTCTATGAGTTTCACTTTGTCTATATATTACATTATTTTAACAAAAAGAAAAGGAGTACTTGTGGCACCTTAGAGACTAACAAATTTATTAGAGCATAAGCTTTCGTGAGCTACAGCTCACTTCTCACGAAAGCCTATGCTCTAATAAATTTGTTAGTCTCTAAGGTGCCACAAGTACTCCTTTTCTTTTTGCGAATACAGACTAACACGGCTGCTACTCTGAAACCTGTCATTATTTTAACAGCCAGTGAACCACCCGGTTTTGAAATTACACCATCTAATCTCCTCTGCCTCTTTTGCTTTCATTAAAGTACATTGAAATTGTGATTCCCAAAAGGAATTTTTATCAAGGCCTCATTTGCAATCAAATTCTTTTTCCTTTTCTTATCCATTTCGTTTCTCTTTGGAATTTTCTGAATGAAATGGGTTCCATTACTTAAAACTAGTATTTGACAAGCCAGAAGGGGAAAAAAGAAACCCAAGATGGAATGCACACTCATGAATATCTTTCGACTTAATACCTACACTGAGTATTAGATACACAAAAGAAACCTGAACCAATTTATATCAGAAACTTTGAATAGCATGCACAAGTATATATACACAAAACTACCAAAATGGAACCATTGTAATGCTAGCATGTCTACTCCAGCTGTGTAATAGTAGTGGGTCTGTAGCAACTTGTGGTTAACCACTTTGACCTTCAGAGAGGCTGAGTATTGAGATGAAGAGCCATGGTAATAAAATAATTAGGTCACAAATTTTGAATATTTGACATTAATTTTGAGTAGAAAAATCTTCCTATCTATCTTAGGGCTTGTCTACACTTTACAGCGCTGCAACTTCCTTACTCAGGGGTGTGAAAAAACACCCCCCTGAGTGCAGCAACTTTCAGCGCTGTAAAGGGCCAGTATAGACAGTGCACTGGCGTTCCCAGCACTGGGAGCTGCGCCCCTCGTGGAGGTGGGTTTTTTAGAGCGCTGGGAGAGCTGTCTCCCAGTGGTCTGCCATGACCACACAAGCCACGTGGCAGCGCTTTAACATTGCCAGTGAAGACGAGCCCTTAGGTATGGAGATGGCAACCATTAGGATAGTGTCTGAGTGCCTCACAATCATTAATGCTTTCTCCTCACAACACCCTTATGATCTAAGGAAGTGCTATTATCTGGATTTTACAGATGGGGAATTGAGATGCAGAGAGGCTAAGTGAATTGTCCCCAGTCATAAAAGAAGTCTGTGGCATAACAGGTATTTGAACTCATATCTCCCAAGTTCTAACTACCACCCTAATTCCTTCTATTTCCCCTACTCATCCTAGGAGAGAATGGCTAGTGAAAAAAAAAAAGATACACATTTTGGTTAACTTTGATAGTGCATGAACAGTGCATATCACTTCATTTTAATGAGAAATTAAGTGTTTAGTAGTTAATTAAGAGAGACATATCACTGACAGTTACAAGAAACACTACCAATCTGTCAGCTCTGAAAGGCACTTGCTAGGTATGTATTTTGTAAATTACAGCCAATTCTTTAGAACACCTTGAGCAAATTGAAAACTAATTATTGTGATATACTTAGTTCACAGTAAGTCTGGCCAAGTTAACATTTAAAACACATATTTGATGTCTCAAAGTTTTGGAATATACAAATGTCTTTGCACCAGAGCAGTTAAAGATCCTTTTAACCCAGGCAGTTAGGTTCCTGTCCAATTCAAATGTCAAATGCACAAAGGGAGAATAGAAAGACAGTTTACTTTAACAAGACACTTTATCCGTTGAAGAGTATGGTAGCGGCAGCTAATTCGGCCCCTTACTGAATATGCATTATGATACAGACTTTAATTACATGATCACATGGTATTTATGCCCCACAGAAACCCAACCTCATTCAAGCACTTGACAGACAGCACTCACTTAATGAGCAACTCTGACGTTGCACTCCATATGTTTATGGAAATATGCTTATGAGTGTAAATATAATGTAACTTGAATATGCTTTATGCAAAAGGTGTCTTGTAAGGTATCATTACAAAGCTTACAATCTATTGAGTGTGTTCATCCTATTTGTATGAATGTATCATTCTTGTATCTGAAGCTAGAAATACGAAGTATTACTCTGAAGTCCTATTGATTGTAACTATGCAAAGCGTGGGCCATTAATGATGGCTTGGAATCTTCATAGCTCCCATTAACTAGGACAATTGGTTGTAAATGACTCTGTTTACTTGCAAACCTTCCTGGGTATTTGCAGGCCAGCCCTGAAAGAATGGAGAATGGGGTCTTACAGTGACTTGTGATCATGTCAACTGGTATTGGAATCCATCTTAAACGTGGTGCTTTTCCATTTAGAAGAAGGGGTGGGGACCCAGAGACACAAAAGATTACCACCTTGTGCCAAAGCTATAAAAGGGTGTGGAACAAAACAAAGGGGGCTGCCAGTCATGAGAAATCCCCTAGTTACCACCTGAGCTGGAACAAGGACTGTACCAGGGGAAAGGATTGGGCCCAGATTAGGAAGGAGTCTAGTCTGTGAAAAAAGCTTATTGGAACATCTCTGAGGGTGAGATTTACCTGTATTCAGTTTCTTAAATGTATTAGGATTAGACTTGCATGTTTTGTTTTATTTTGCTTGGTAACTTACTTTGTTCTGTCTGTTATTATTTGAAACCATGTAAATCCTACTTTTTATACTTAATAAAATCACTTTTGTTTATTTATTAACTCAGAGTAAGTGATTAATACCAGGGGGAGCAAACAGCTGTGCATATCTCTCTATCAGTGTTATAGAGGGGAGACAATTTATGAGTTTACATTGTATAAGCTTAATACAGAGTAAAACGGATTTATTTGGGGTTTGGATCCCATTGGGAGCTGGGTATCTGGGTGCAGGAGATAGGTGACTGGCTGAGCAGTTTTTGGTTAAAGTTCGCAGCTTTGGGGGCATGGAAGAGACCTGGATCTGTGTTGCAGCAGACTAGCGTGTCTGGCTCAACAAGGCAGAGTTCTGGAGTCCCACGCTGCCAGTGGAAAATGGGCTCAGAGCTAATTCCAGCATGTTAGGTGGCAGTCCTAAGGGGCTTTCTGTGACCAAACCCATCACAGCAACTATTCTATAATTATTGATCTATGTATGGCCTGACACCTTATATAGCAGATGTTATTAAAACCCTGCTCTGAAGACAGAATCATTACTTTCCTCATGGGCTTTTCTGTGGCACTCATCACCATAGAATCAGAGTGCTTCATACACAATGAATTTAGCTTTATCACACTGCTGTGAGGTGAAGGAATGATATTATATCCCTTTTACAGATCAGGAGCTGAGGCACAGACAGGTTAAGGTAAAAAGCATCCACTAATTTTTGGGGCCAAAGTTGAGACATCTAGGACTTGATTTTTCAGAGTACTTAGCATTATATAGCAGTTAATATGTTTGAAGCAACCATTGATGTCAATTGTAGCTGTGAGTGCTCAGCATTTCTGCAAATCAGACCCCAGGTCACGAGTCAGGCACACAGAAAATGAGAAACACACCGTTAGTGATGCCTCTGAAAATTCTGGTTTAAGTGACTTGCCCAGCATCATATAGGCGGTAGAGGCAGAGATAGAATCCAGTCCCCAGTGGCCCCATCCAACTGCCCTAACCATAGGACCATCCTCTCTCTTCCTGCAATCTTCTGCCTCATCTAACAATAAATGAGGCAAGAGGCCTGCAGACAACAACCTCCTTTGCTATACAATATTGAAGAGGAATGCAGAAGGCTCCAGAGGTCCATTCTCTGCATTGAATGAAGCAAGGGTCCTGGGGAAAAAGTATAATGTGATCATGTAATTAAAGCCTAAATTATACTGCATATGCAGTGGGGGGAATTAATTAAGTCTGCACAGTTTGCTTGACTTTGCTTTTTAAAAAAAAACCTAGGAAACGACACACAGCCTACATTAAAAGAATGTGATTAAGGTTGCAAACTAAAAAAAAAACAGAAAATTGACATATATGTGGATCATCAGCAGGGTTGGACCCTTTCAGATCCACCACGGAGACCTCTGCCTCTTGAGCTACCAGAGTAACAGAGAGCAGGTTGTCATCCTCTCTGTGGACCAGCAATAGAAGGGAATGAGACACACTTTTCCAATACATTTTCATTAAGACCAGAGGAATGGTGAGACTCAAGAATCTTGGGTTTCATTCCAGGCTCTGGATGGGAGTGTGCACTAGGGGGTACAGACTCTTCTGGTCCATCCCCTCCCACAGATTTCTGTCTCAGACTTATCTATTCTTCACACCTGGATCTTTATCCCAGTCCCACTCTCAACTCCTCAGGTTTCTTCTCCTCCCAGTCTCAGTCTCCTTGTCATCCAGTCTGAGGCTATGTCTACACATGAACATGGGGATGTGACATATTTGTGCTAGCTCTCTTTGAGATAGTGTAACACCGACATACCCCAGTTGTCGGTGAGCAGAATTGAACCTTCAACCTCTGGAGCTAACTGCATGAGCTTCTACTGTCTGAGCTAAAAGCCATACAGCTGTTAGCCAAGGCTGTAGAGCAGACTCATTAATCTCTCTCTCTCTCTCTAAGTGATCTCGGTGCCACTAGATGGGACAGAGCACCACACCCAGGTGGTGTATGGGTTACATTAGCATGCTCAATATAACAGTATAGCCACAATAGCAGGGGTAGTGGTGACCTATGGAATAGACTGGCCTCCGTAAGTACAAACCAACTGGATCCCAAGTGTATGTACTCTGGGCAGCTAACTCATGCCACTGTGGCTATACCACTATTTTTATCACACTGGTTTAACGAGAACTTATACATACAGCACACCTCAAGCTCCAAATGTAGACATAGCCTAAGTTTCCTGGTCCAGGCTTGCTGTTCAAATCCCAAACCCCACACTCCCAGTGCCTCTCCATCCCCACACCATCCTAGCCTGCTTGCCCACTCAACCAACCTCAATTTCTCCCTCCCAGCTACTCATGTGATTTGTCTCTTCCCCACACTGGACCCCAATATGAGTCTTCCTTCATGAGATCCTTATCAAATCTCAGTTTCCTCTCCACCTTCTCCTCCCCCCGTTACCCCCCGCCCCCACTGTGGTTCCTTGTCCCAGTCTTTTTGCCCAGTCCCAGTTCTCAACAGCACCTCCCACTCCCTCCCTGCAACTCTGTTCTCCCCCACTCTGGTTCCTAATCCCACTATATCCAGTCAATTTCAGTCTCTAATCTGCCCACTGGAGCTGCTCATCTGATTTGAGTGTTCCTGGCTTTCAGTCCCACACTATTTCTCTCACTGACTCAGTCTATTTTCCCAAATAGTCCCAACCTTCCCTTGCCCCGGCTTCCAGTCCCAGACTCTCCATACAAACAATCCAAGTCCCCCCCGCATCCTCCTTGCTCCCAGTCTCAATCTTCTTGCCCAGCCAGTCCCAGATTCAATCCATTCCCAGTGACTCCTTGGCCCAATCTCTTCCTTTCCCAGCTTTTATCCCTTCTACATTTGAATTGAACAGCTTCCTTCTCTACACTGCCTGGAAGGCAGGGGAGAGAGGATCCCAGTTCCAGTGTCTGGCCTCACACTGGCCCAAAGAAGCTGGAAGCATACTGGGAAAGTCTGGCTTTGCTCCTGTAATAATGGGCTGGAGGGAGCATGCTTAGTTGCTCTGTGAGGACGACACATGTGTAGTCCCAGTTGCATGTAGGAGCTGTGATGGGATGGAGCATGCGCTGTCGTTCTGTGAGGATGGAACATGCACAAACTTGTCAGCACTAGGAGCTGTAAGGTCATGGAGCGTGCTCAGTGAGGACAGAATCTTCAGAGATTTTAGTTGTTAAAAATCAATGAAGTCTCTACTGAGCATGTGTAAACTACAATTTTTCAGAAGTCTTATAACTTGGCCAGATTTGGGTAGACTGTCAAGAGGATGGCAAAAGGCCCATCCCTGACACAAACACCATCCTGGGCCAAATTTAAGTCCCTACTGCAAAGCATGGGGGAGCTAGAGCTATACAGAGAAAAGGTAATAAGAAAAGTTTAACGAGGGCAAAACAATGAATTTTTTCCTAGCCTTATTCTCAGAATTGGCTGAACTATTTTGGATTGTCATTTAAAAAAGAAAGTTTTATCCTGAGGCAGGTACTCAACATGGAAAATTTAAATGGTTACATTAGCAGGCTAGGCAAAGTTATAAACAACTGAAATGCACCTGGAAGCACTGAGCAACTTTAATAAACAGTGTTGCCAGCCCCATCTACAATGAATACACGAACACACATACATACACCCGATTCTCATATTTAGAGATACCCTCTACAAATGTAAATCATAGCTTCATTGCTGAAGACATGGCTCATGTGGGTAGCTGAGGGATCTGGCCCAAGATATATACACAAGCACCTGTGTTGGCAATTTGTATTACACACTCACACCAATATATGAAATACCCTTTTAAAAACTCCATCCAGCACCAAACAATATTGATATTTTCCATTTTCCCAGTGGTTCTGAGAAGAGTTGAAGTTAACATGTCTATTTTGGTTTACTGATAACGACTGTTATTTAGATAGCATCATATCATGATGCTTCATGCAACTATTATTATGAAGATATCAGTCCAGCTCTAGTAATGGTATGATGCTGCTATTGACACACCAGATTAGTGGTTCCCAAACTTTTTACCTTGTGTCCCTCCTTGCCCCTGTCTGTGCTCCTCCCATGCCAGGAGCTGCGGTCAGGAGATGGGAGTGAGACCATGGTCAGTGCTGAGACTGAAGCTGTGGCTGGAGCCATGGCTGGAAGCAGGGCCGTGGTCAGGGCTGGGAAGCCAGCCTGGGGCTGCGGCCAGGCCAGAAACCAGGGGCCAAGGTTGGGACTGCGGCTGGGGCCTGGAGTGGAACCCGGGCCAGGAGTGGAACTGGGGCTGGGACATGGGTCAAGGCCGGGGCAGGGCTGAAGCTGGGGCTGGGAGTGGATCTGTAGCCTGGCTGGGGCTGGGAGCGGATCTGGGGGCAGAGCAAGACTGGGTGGTGCTCTCTCCCTGCCCCCAATGGAGGCTAGCCCAGATTCCACCATGCCCCTCTGAACATTACTTCTAGAGGGGGGCACCCGACAGTTTAGGACCACTATACTAGAGGGAGCCCCCAATTTCTTGCCATTAGTTCGGTGATTAAAAAATTATTTAGGCCATGATTATTATTAAGTTACACTTTTGGCCTCCAAATATTGATGGTAGCCCTTTATAGAAGTATCAGCTCGAAGTATAACAGCAGAATCCATAATAAAAGATTTAGATACAAGATCACGTAACTATTGCATTAAAGATAGCAACACAGATCAAACATTTCAATACCCAATCATTGAACATTTCATCTTCTATTTGCTAACCAAATTCAGGTGTTTAATTTTTCGTATTGAACACATTAACAAGGCACCTATTGAGCAATAATGAAAGTAAAGGTCAGCCAGCTTAATAAAGCACATTCCAGAACTAAATGTTATAGTACTCGTGTGACTCTGAATTGTATACTTTGGGGTACTAGTAAGTAGTGCAGGTGTTATAACAAATTCCTTCTCTCCTATAATAAGTCCTGATTTAAAGTCCATTGAAGTCTTTCAGAATTTTACATTGACGTCTACAGGCTTTGAATAAGGCCCTTAAAATCAACCCCTTAAGGAACACACAAGTAACCATGATCCAAGTAGTTCAATGTCAAAGAAAGTCTATTTACAAGGGCGTGGCAGTGGTCTACTCTAGATGAGCCAGAGACATGAATTACTGTAGTGAAATAAGCTTCTGATAAAATTAGGCATAATTTTTGCATTATTTGGAATTAAGCCTCTATTCTGAGATGACAACCAAATTCCACAATAGTCCCTCAAGTAGCAGCCATATTCCTTGCGGAGTGGGTTTGCACAAACTGCCAAAAAGCCTCTCAAAACACGTCTCTAGCAACATGAGCATCACTTCAATCTTGCAGAGTATTAACCAACTGTCATCCAAAGAGAAGTGCTGTCTAAACACTCAAATAGCCAAGAAATAGTCCATTATGGATTGATGGGAAAGGAAGCAGCACTAATATCTTCAGTATATTGAGGAAAACCCACATTATGATTCTTCAGCAGCTTCATAGGGAATGGCCTGTTTCAGTGCCACAAGAATGCCTAATGCCTGACTAAAAGTTGTACAATAAATCCAATTCTTCTTCAAGAGCTCCCTCTAAAAGTGAGACTGGTAAGGAACTAGCCAGTATGTCCACATCACGAGAAGTTATAGAGGCTCTGTGTATATAAAAGTTGGGAGTGTCCTGCCCTCCCAAAGTAAGGCATTAGCTATCTCCATTAAGAGTTGACTTGGGACCTCCCCACAGGCCTCCACCAATCAGGAATGAAATGGGTGAAACCCAAATGTAGCTGAGCTCAGCTAGGATCTCCTAGAACTTGGAAAGAGTAACAACCTGAAATTATCTAAGAGTAGCTTGGAGTTTGCCTAATTCTTTGATATTTTATAACAGTATCGTCAACCATCTGCTCATCTATGAAGAATTCACACTAAGATTGCTAAAATCTGTTAGAGTGCAACCATTCTCATCAATATTAACTGGATCGTGGACAGCTTGAGACAATTTCCTTTGGTTAGTTCTTTCCCCTCAGAATAAAGGAGGCCAGAGAAGACACTGGATATAAAAGGATTCTGAACAGTAGGGCTAGAAGCTAATTTTCCTTCACCAATGGCAGTCCCCCTGCCTAAATGCTTCATGTAAGCAAACCAGTAAACCAATAAGTTCTATAAGAATGTCACTGATATACCAGCTCATCAATAGTGGTGGAACAAAAATAAATATATATAGTAAGGCTATATCTCTATCTCTATAGATAGAGATATAAAAATCACAAGACTGACAACATAGCAAGTATGACAGGTATGATAATTTCCTACAATATCTTTGGGACAACTTATTGTATGAAGTTTGTAAAAAGAAAAAGAATACTTGTGGCACCTTAGAGACTAACAAATTTATTTGAGCATAAACTTTCGTGAGCTACAGCTCACTTCATCGGATGCATTCAGATGCATGAAGTTTGCGTCATTTTGAGCCAAGGAGTATATGTAATTCCCTGGGGAGGGTATCCACAGCCCCTTCAGAAACTAAGAAGGGTGGAAGATGACTAGGGAAATTCATTGGTAACACCTATAGAGAGGTACCACCTCATGGAGATGCTTGTGTTCAATCTGGATTCTCTAGAGACCAGTAGACATAGAAAGGACTTTTGGATAAATAGCCTGAGTTAAACTGATCAGGGGCCTTCATTCTGATCCAGCATGAAGGATCTCAATCCTTAAGGAAGGGTTAGGAGAACTGACACCAACAAAAGCCATTGTGGAGGTAAGCTTATTAGCATGCATGTTCTTTTATTGTTTTCAGTATGTTCTCTCTGTATGCTTTCATTTTAAGAATGTATGCTTGCTTAGGAAGAGCTGTGTGGTAAATTAACTGTGGCAATTGTGCTGTTTACAGCCTCTGAGGAAGGAAGGCAAAGCAGGCCCACTGAGGAATCTGCCTTCCTTGGAAATTCACAGTCTAGGCAGAAGGGAACCTGGAAATACCATGCAAGCCTGGAAATATGCCAATCAGAGGGAGAGAGACACTTGTCTCTGTCCAAGAGAGGTGACGGCTGGGAACCGGAAAGCGTGAGCCTTTGGCAGGATTGTAGAGGGGAAATACATGTGCAGTTGCCCTGGACTGTGACAGTGAGTACAAAAACTTTGCCAATCTTCTTCTGTGACCGGTAAGCACTGATGCTGGACCATCAAAGTTTCCCCTTTGAAAAGCATTTTACTGCTTCAATATTCAACTGTGTAAAATGATGGTCTGACTGTGGGAAAAAAAATAAAGGTCCAGAATTCTAGTTCAGTCCCAAAGCAAGGTCAAACATACAACTACTCTTTGCCTGCTCCTCGTAATAACTTAAGAAACATGCATGGTAACTTTAACATCTGTGAACTCACAAGTAAATGAAGAGGACCTCTGCCGTATAAGGAGATTGAAGTCTCCCAGTACCAAAGCCTGGGAGACTACACCAAAGTCAGCAGGTCTCAAATTTCTGTTAAGAATCTGGGGTTGACCATTGTAGTGAGATTTTTGATATGACAAGATTCTAATAGTGAAACTGCCCTGACTGCTGCAGGAAATGACCTTATACTGCAAGTAGCTTAGTTGTCAGCATGCAGAAAGCCTGTTGACACATATTGTCCAAATAGTGGATTCTACTTCTTCAAAACAACAAAGCAACATTTCAGCACATCTGCCTACAAATAATAAAGCCCACAGAAACAAGAACCACCAAAAACCAATATGCCATGACCCCTTACTTACAAATTATTACTAAGCCACACTTTAATCAGTAAACAGAATCTGATCACTTCCTTTGGTAAATGAGGCATGAAATTAACTGTCAAATCAGTGTCTCACACATAGTTTTGAATACTTTTGAACTTTAAAGTGCTTACATATGTGGAAACTACCACTAAACCAAAATATTTGTACGTTGGACTTGGATGAGGCTGGCAAAAAGCAAAATAAGGCCTCAGTCCTACAACTTGTTCCACATGGATAAAGGGATCTTTCTGCATAGGTTCAGGGCCTAAGAGCAGATCCTGCAAAACTTTACTCACATGAGTAAGCCTGACTCATATGCACAATTCCACTGAGGTCATTGAACCTGTAAAGATTAAAAGAAAGTAGACATATTGATAGACCAAGTTTTCACCTAATTATCTCACAGCAAACCGATTATTCCATTTTTCAGACCTTGATTTTATGCCTGACCAAGAGGTATGTTACATTTTTCCTTATTTAATGAAATCCTTACATCAATTTTATTTTCTTTAAAAGAAGCAAAATAAATATAATTATACCTGTCAAGGAAGGCAATGACATTTTTTCTCTGATTGGGAAATCCATAACTCAATTATTTTAAACATGAGTGAGTGAGAGTATATAGATGTAGAGAATAGGGACCTCAAGCAAAAGCAGGTTCCAGACTCTGAACCCCAAAACAGATCTGTATTAAATTAATATATTACTTAGCTACCCACTCATGGCAATGTCCCATCTCTGTAAAAATTAATCTTGCTTCTAACATTATTCTATTCTTAATAATGTAGCTGACTACTTCAAGTGTGACACGGACAATGACGGTATGGATATCAATCCTACCTAAGGTTACAAGCTGGGAATTTCCTACCCAAGATGAGTAAACAAAGATAATGCCCCTCATCAATCCAAAGCCCACATGTGTGACAAAGAGTATGTCTACACTACAGCTGAAGGTGCAATTTCCAGCTTAGGTAGACGTAGCTTTGATTGAACTAGCCTGCTAACAGCAGCAGTGTTGCTGTGGAGGCACCTTGGGCTAGCCCCTGAGTACAGTACAGTCTGAGACCGTCTGTAAGGAGCTCTGGTAGCTAGCCCACACCACCACCTGCACTGCTATTTTAGCATGCTAACTCAGTCACAGCTAGCACATGTATATCACTTTGAGCTGGGAATTACATTTACAGCTGCCACGTAAACTTACCCAAAGACTCCACATGAGGGGGGCATAAAAAATTTATTCATGCAGCCACACTAAAATACAGTAGGGTTCATCCCCTGACTGTAAGTAATGCTGTCTGTAACCCCAGTTAAATTATTCTTGACTTCTGACTTTCAACAATAAAATGAGTTGACCCTGAACTTGTGTAGTGCATAAGTAACAAATGAAAGTCATCTCTGGAAATGAGAGGCATTTGAGAGGTATATCAAAGAGCATAGTGGAAAAAGAACCCTTCAGTCTGACAGCTGGGGTGCTTTCTCTGTGCCCTGAGAGTATAGGGGGTTTAGTTTTATTATGTCAGGAAGTCATTAATGCAGAGATTTGTGATTGAAAATTAAGGCCTTGCAAGTTTATTTGAACACAGCTGGCCCTGAGCTTATCTTTCCTCTATACATTCACCTCATACAACTGCCATCCAATCTATTTGAGCCATGTGGTAATTTTAATGATTTCCTTTGGAGTGATTTCACAGCCCTTCCCCCACCCCCAGTCTTAATGCCTTGTGGAACTTCAGAAGACGGAAAACTTCTCAGTGAAGAAGATGAAAAATCAAAACAGCCAGCTGTGAATTCTCACTTGTGTTTTGGGAGGTCCCATGGGCAGCATGGTGCAGCAGACTGAGCACATGGCTCAGCACTAGGAATGCCGAGATTCTAGATTCCCCCTCTCCTCCTGGGTGGCTTTCACTCTTTGCAATTCTATAGTTGACCCATGGTTTAGTTATGTCCCTCTGAGGCAGGCACATGGCACCACCCTCAATTTACAGGGAGAGACTGTGAAGCTCAGGGAGATCATCAGCTGCTGAAGGTCACAAAGCAAGTCAGTGACATTACCAGGAATAAAACTCAAGTCTCCTTACTCCATGTCCCATCATCTAGGTAGCAATGCCTAGTAGGCAAGTCAAGCCAAGATATTCAAGAGTGACTGGTGATTGTGGGCACTCAAGTGGAGATACTCTAATGGGGCCTAGTTTTCAGAAGTTGTGCGGCATTTTCTGAAAATCAGTCCCCTTTAAACAGTCTCAGATTGGGCACCCAAAAAGATGAGCTGCCAAAATCACTAGTCATTTCTGAATATTTCTTGGCCTTAACTTCTACATCTCACATACACAAAAGTAGAAAGTATTGGGTGAAAATTCCTCAATGCTTTAGAAGTGCAGGAATTCTGCAGTTTTCTAGAAGATGAAAGGCAAATGTCATCAGCAACATTTTTGTGACAAGTATTTTGCCCAACCTGTGACAGTCTTTTCTCATCAGAGACATAGGACTGGAATAGCAGGGACAAACAAGGTCAGGAAGGAGGTGGGCTGTCAGGGATTCACGAGAATGCTGTACAGCATTTGTCTGTATTGCAGTTGTTTACCTACTTGACACTCATGTGTTATTGTTTTTTTTAAACTATACGTACTCCAATACAAGACTTGTCCGTTTGAAGGCCCCTAGACTGTAAAATTTCTGTGGCAAGGATGGTCTTCTTTATTATGTGTCTATTCAGTATCTAGCACTATGGGGCCATTCATTCATTGATTCCTAGGAACTACCTTAATAACAACAATAGTGACAACAGTCCAGCCATTTGAACATGTGACTGGGAACCAGAAAGTCCTACACTCCAATACCAATACTAACTTGCTGTGCGATCTATGGCAAATCACTTAACCTTTTGCTTCATCAGTGAAGTATCAATACTAATTAGTACTCACCTCCTTCCCATAGAAGGATATTGTAAGAATTAATAAATGTTTGTACAGCATTTATTATTTAATGTTTGCAGATTATTTTAAAATAATAATGTTTGTAAAATACTTCCATCTGTTTTGCATATTTTATTATTATTCAACATATACATCCAAAGAAAAAAAACTAAGAATGTTTTAGCTCATACAAAAGGGTCTGAGGAGACATTTTCAGACCATTCTACGAGATTAAGCCCTGTCACTAATGTGACTTTTATGGAGGATACAGAGTTAAAATCCATCCCGCCACTGAAAATCTACTTCTCTATACTGAAGTCATTCCATGTTCAGCAGCACAGTTGATCCCCCTTTCCCATTCATACACATGAAATCTTAATTTCTCACCAGTGCAATAAAAATAATTTATCAACAAGATTTGTCTTTTGTTCCATTGAAAACATTTTTCTTCATCTGCAGTGTTTTCTCAGCCCCATTGAACATTATACTGGTGTTTCAGATTCACTTCTACTTTGCTTAAGTATTGTTCTTTCTCCAGATGGTGTAGTATTACACACAAGTCTATTAGTCATTCCATTTACTCCACTGCAATTTCAGTCTATTTTCCCATAACAATAGATAATTAACTCTTTAGAAATAAAGCTAGTGTTTTGCCAGACATATAGCTCTTCCTGAAAGTGAAGCAAGCAGCCATGTACAGGGATCACTACAAAATATTTGCAACCAGATTGGTTCTTGCGATAAAGCAGACAAGTTGGACCAGAAAATAAATTATAATATGTAAGCTTGGGGCCAAAAAGAGGATCCTTTCTCTGATGCCAGAGCAACATCATTAATATTAATTTGTATTACCATAATGCCTAGGAGCCTGGTCCTGGATCAGAACCTCATTATGCTAGACACTGTACAAACACAAAACAAAAAGACAGCCCCTGCCTCAAAGAACTTGCATGTATTCATGGACAACAATAATTTGGAAAATATACTATGTTGTCACCCTGAATATCTTCCCATTTCTAAAACTGAACCTGAATTCAATCTTAGGATCTGAATAAGCCTCCAAGCACTCACTCTAGAGTCCAGGTGGGATTGGAACAAAAAGTTCCAAAATGGCACAAGATAGTCTGCTCTCATGGTAACCCCATCCAAGAAGGGAAGTGTCAGACATTGTGTATATGTTCTCATGAGACTTCCAGCCAGTTTATATGAGGTTGCAATAATTCAGATAAGCATTGGAACTGAGTTCTTAGCCAATCCAAACCCAAATGCTGAGCATTTTGAGTGTCCCTTCACCAACGCTTAGTATGTACTGCATCACGCTGACTTATAGACCTGGGGAAAATATAAGCAGTTGGTATCAGGATCTGAACAGGTTCAGTGGGATGCCAGTAGAGTAGAGGCAGTGGGGATCTATAGTCAGTGCCAAATGGGTATTGCTTAAACCAAGTCTTTGACCTAACTGGCTATCCTGCCCTGCAGTGAGTCCTCAGGGGCTAGTTGGGTATTAATTGGGAAGGGCCACTCAACAGGGACTGCATGCTTGGCATGCCTCCATTCCCACATCAGAGCCCAATGCTGAACAGCCAATCATCACTCAGGGCAAAGAGAACAGGCTAAATCTGATCAGCAGGGTGACTTTGCCTGCATGAACTCAGTGGCTACCGGTGCAGGGCTAAGAAATGAGCAATAGACATGGAAATGTTCATGAAGCAAGAGCAAAAGCAATAAATATAAATAACAGATTTGTAATAGTAATGACCAATCAGCAAGCAACAGTGTATATATATGTAAATAAAACACACAAATGGTTGTAGCAAACTTAAGGCCATTATGGCTGATTCACAAATCACAAATAAACAATTTGTGAAATTAGATGGCATGCTAGATCTGTGAGGTAGTTGAGGTTTGCTCTGAAAAATCAAGGGGACCGGCCTCAATGAATGAGAAAATATGATTGAATCTTTCTTGGCATGAGGTGGGCCAGGAATTCTGAAATTATGGATGTGGTAGTGACAGAGCCAGCAATTTTCAAAAGTACCTACCATGACTTACGGGCCTAAAACTCATTTTCAAAAATCATTTAAGGCCAGATGTTAAAGGTATTTAGGCGCCTAATTTATTCAAGGTGATTTAAACATCTAGATGCTGTTGAAAATTCTCCTAGGTACCTATCTTCATCTTTTAAAATATGGCCCATAGGCACTTAGGAGCCTTTGTCTCATTGAAAGTCAATTGGACTAAGATTCCCAAGTTATGTAGTTGCTTTTGGAAATTGTAGCTACACTAGCTCTGCCCAGATGTACTGTATATCCTGTTCTAACCACCAGATGACACTGCCTCCCAATGTCAAGCTTGAATGGCACTTTCAGTTCAGTGCAAGGTTTGAAATAAGCTGGCAAAGATGGCAACTGTAGCAAGAAAGTAACTCTTTCTAGGTCATTGCATCATATTCGGGTTACAAAACCCATTACCATCTCTATGAGCTAACCTTGAATTCTCAAATACAAATCTGTTCTAAGAGAGAAGTTTAGACATATACACTTAGGTTCCACTGTTTGAAAATGCAGTTAGGAAAGTTTTTAAAAGAACCACATCTCTCCCTAACCCTTCTTATACATGGACAGGACTTCTACATCCCCTCCTCCTCCCCCTCATCTTCCATTAAAAACACCACCTCTGTACCAGTCAGAAGTGATATGCCATTTTCAAAGAGAAACTGGAAGAAAAAGAAAAGTTTGTCTCAAGTTTTTGGAGATTCCCCTTAGCTTTTCATTGTAATTCACACTAAAATGCTTTCTATATTGACCTTCATTCTGCAAAAAAATGGACATAATTAATTAGTGTAAGAGGTGTATTTTAAAATCAAAAAGAGATTCACAGCTGAATGAAAGGGAGGGGTATTTCTGGGTATATGTATTTATTCAGCTAATTGATGTCAATATAATACAATTATTTTTTAAAAAAAGTATCAGGAAAATACAGTAATTTTATATACATTTAGTTTGGTCTAAAATAATATAACAACCTTTCCAGAAGGTCGAAATTCCCTTATGAAAAATACTAATTATAGTCCTGTTCCCATACGCTTTTGTGGGCAGTATCCCATGCTATTAGTGATTCTAAAATAATATACTATTGTTAATGAAGGCCATAGCTGATAGAGTGATTTGCTTTCATTATTTTGTTGAATTAATAATTCACTAAAATGTATGCACAATCTCAGTATAAATCTTTGGCATAAATGTGCATGGAAACAATGAACAAAAAAGAAAAAAAATCCATAAACTTACTTCAGATAAAGTTAGGAAACCACAAATACAGTCACATTTTGGGCCCAATCCTGCCCACTAGGAAGGGATCAGGATCACTATGAACGAAATTCCAAATGCAGGATAACATGAAGTAAAGATAACAACAGAGGTTTCCACAGCCGGCGTTTCAGTGACCGAGTTATGCATAGTATTAGCTAGACTTGTAGAGTCATTAGAAACTCGAGACTGAAATGGCATGTTCTCTCCAGGAAAACTTGCACTTAAAACTTTAGTGCCATATTAGCACTTAAAATAGTTACATAATTTCATACCGTGCAAGCTTAGTTCCCCTTCCAGTCTATGCAGATGGCATGCAGAAGCAAGTCCCACGGGGGCGCCAAAATCAACCTGTATCAGTAGAACTCGCAGCCGCGAACCTGAGCTATCACCGCTGATCAGAAACGGTTTTCGTTGCAAAAAGAGGGTCCCAAATCCAGGGCGCGAGATAAGGATGCTAAAAGCCTTTCAATGCCGCACGTACCAGATTCGATTCACCATGCTACCCCCCGTCCCCACCCCGAACTTACAGTTAAGAAACGGGAGGGATCCTTGGAGGTTTTCAGCACCCAGTTCCTACATCCAGGCAAACTTCGGAAAAAGCTGGTGCGGGGGGAAGTGGGGGACCCCCAGCAGAGTCCGAGAGTCGATGCAGCAACACACCGCTTTCAATTAACCAACTCAGCTCCCACTGGTTCTGAAGTTCTACTAGCAAGAAGCAAACCCTGGTGTGAGAGAGGGTCCGGATACTTTTTTTTTCCAGCCTTGATAAGGGGCGCTATAACCCTGGCTGCAATTAGTTACCACCACGCATGGCAGCGTTAACATCCGGATTTCAATCATTCCTTTGCACTCCTATTAATCTGCAGCCTGCTACAAACAAGGTGCCCGAGATTTTAAACAACCTGGCTGGGCTGGGAGCACTGAGGGCCCCCCCAAAGCTAGGGAATCTGTTAAATTAGAGCTTGCCCTTCCTAGTGAAAGTGTTGCCCGGGATTTAAACGGGGCATCGGGTGTGAAATATGCACAGATCGGAGTAAGGAGACGCAGCCCTTCTTGCACACGCGGATCAATAGCCCTCCAACACGTTAAACTGACTCACGAGCCCTTAGGAAAGTTTCTAAGTCACAGTTTCGGGGGGCGGGGTCAACTTTTCCCATCAACGTGCACTCCCCCGAGAAGTTACCTGACTGCAAAACAACACATCAAGTGCCCCAGCGCGACCACACACTCACACTTTACCTGTTTTTGTGCCGGGTCTTTAATAGATTCCTTCCAAAGGGAGCCATAGCCACTCCAGCGGCCGAACCACAACATCAACGCGTCCAAAACCAAGGCTGGGGTGTTCTTCCCCCCGCTCACCTCCTCCAGCTTGTTAGTAGTCACCGAGCGTAGCGATGAGCTGGAAGTTGTGCAATTTGCTAACTCTGAACTACTGGTTTGTTGTTGCTGCTGCACCTTTGGAGTCCTGCCCAGCTGCAATCTTCAAGGAGGCGTTTATGAGCAGGAAAAGGGGGAAAAAAACAACAACAACCCACTTTCTATTGTGATGTGAAGTTATTTGCAGAACTTGCTAAACTTTCAGCCTTGCCAGCCGCCACGGCACCGATCAGCAAAGGGGAAAGGCGAGTTGACTCCAGGAGGGAGCGAGGCAAGAACGCACAACAGAAGGATTTAAACTTTCTCCACCAAGTTCCAGCCACTTAAGGTCAAGTCGAGCAGCTAAACACGAGCCTTAATGAAGGGCAGACAGCAGTTGTTCCACCAGTTCTAGTGCATAATAATAACCTGCCTTACAAATCAACCTGTAGCTGCTTCTCATTTCAGGGTGACAAAGTAGGTGACAGCTACCTCTTGGCCCCTCTGTACTTTTAGGTAAACATTGGATTCTTTGCTAGCTGCATATAAACCTTTAGAGACTTTGATCTGCAAACCTCACTCAACAGCCACCTGTGGCTTCGTAACACTTCCCAAGAGGGCCTGATTTTCAAAAGTGCTGAGAACCTCCAATTTTAGTTGGAACCAGTGAGAACTGTAGGTGCTCAGCACCTTTGAAAATCAGGCCATAAAAGGGGGCTGTTAGGAAAGGAGAGTGGCTAGAAGAATAGAAAGGGACAATGCAATACTGCATGGCACAGTCCAACATAGTGTAGCTTTTTGGGTGGCTTTGTTAAAGGGGAAATGAGTATGTGTTAAAGTTGTTGTTTGTTCCAAAAACCTTTATGCTAATGCATAAAGAGGATTAGTAATAAAGCTGTGAAAGGGGAAACATGGGTCCCATTGACTTCAATGGGCTTTGGCTGGGGATTACAGTGCAGAAAGGCAAACCCATTAAAGCAGAAAGGAGTATAAATAGGGAACTGATGGTGGAGGGTACTGGAGGCAGGGGAGAATGAACCTTTGCCCTGCCTAGCTTGTACAGTTATTTGCACCATTACTGAGTAGGTGTAAAATGTTTCCATTCTGAGTTCATTGCATTTTACACTCACTTTATACTGCTGCAAAGGACTATACCAAGCTGTAGGTGTAGTGGTTAATCAAGCATCCTGAATTTAGCTCTGGCGCACCTCTGCTATTGTCTGTATTAAACAAGAAGAGTAATCAGGTAGAGTAATGGGTTTATCTAGAAGGGACTTTGTCATTTTTGACATTGGAATAAAATACCCCCTTTCTCTAAGAAGAGATAGTCACATCAGCCAGCAATAAACAAAGCTAGAGCCCATTCCATGGGTTACCTATTACTGGCAGCCCTGGGAATGCCCCACATACTTTCAGTTCAATCCCAGGTCTGTAAACTCCCTGAGCTGTGACTACAAAGAGAGGAACTGGAATCACAGCTTGTTTGGGTGGGTTAAATTAACACACACACATACACACACACACACTCACACAGGAAAAAAATCCCTCAGATTCCTGAAGCTGCTGCCAAGAGAGGTTTCATTAAGCAGGACCTATTCTGGGTATTAAGTGCCTGATCCAAAACCCACTGAAATCAATGGGAGTCTTTCTACTGACTTTGGGTCCAGGTTTATATGCCCTAGGTGGGGATTTCTTCACCTTTAAATGGTGGCAAATATTTTCCAAATCCCCTGAGATGTTTGCAAGACAGTCTTGGCACAGAACTACTATTCCACTGCTGAAAATTTCTCAGAGTAAAATAGGTATTAAAATAGTTTTTCCCTCCCTCGTTCCCTTGTTGGCAAAGGTAACATTAAATAACTTTATCTGCTGCGTATTGCAATGTGAAGCATTCTAATATTGCTCACTTACTTTTCTCCTCATTACAAAGATAAATGGGAATTGGGAAACATCTACAGCTGTTCTTACACTTCCAAATTAATCAGCAGTCACCTCACAGTATTAATTGATTGTAACTATTAAAGTATGTGGCCTACTTGTTCCTTTTTTACCTGCAATTGCCAGATAAACTTAATCAAATGGATGGGCCTCGGGAAACTTAATGCTGTTATGCAAATAAATCACAAAGATTTTAAAATAAATCTTTGGGGTAAATTTTATATACCCACGCTTCATTATGCAAACCTCTAAAGTTTCCATTTTCATTTTAATAGCATGAATTTTAGGAAAGACTCCTGCAATAACAACTGTACATTTCCATCAAAGTTTGAAATAACATACTTTACCCTTTGCACACTTTCTAAAATGAGATTGAAAATATTTGTCTAGTTTACTTTAGAGAGGAGGCAAGTAAGAGGGGTCATGATAGGTATACAAAGTACCAGATGAGATGGGAGTTTCAATTGACTATTTCTAAAATGCAAGAAGAGGAAACATACAATGAAACTGAAAGGAAACAAATTTCAAACTGATAAAAAGACATAGTTTTCTCACACAATGCACAATTAACCCAGGGAACTCATTATCTCAAGATATCACTGAAGACAAAAAGCTTAGCAAGATTTTTTTTTTAAATAGAAATTTATATAAAAAATAATACCTATCGGGGATTCTCACAAGAAAACTTTTGGTGGCCTCAGAGTGTGGCCACCAACTCTTTCTGGTGGCCTCTCTGACAGTTTTTCTTAAAATACTTAATCATCTTTAGGAAAAAACAAATAAATATGCACATATACATGCCCAAATCATTGTAATTTATTTATGTAGAGTTTTTTGCAGACTCAAAAATAAAAATAATGGACAGTTGTCTCCATTCTTTACTGGACCTAAACAGACTAGAAACACAAATAAGGTGCTTTGTATGTTTTGCTTTTTTTGTTTTTTTTTTAGACTTGCTAGCTAGTAAGTCTGCTACTGTGAAAAGTGATATTTGTATATTTGTTAATATCACTTTTCACAGCAGACTTACTCATTCCTAGCAAGCTGGGGGACAAAGAAAACGCTGGATGGGGAGGTGGGTTAGGAGGCAGGAGAGCTAGGGGTGATGGGGGACTGGAGGAGGCAGTGATGGTCGAGTGATGGGGGAAGGTGGGAGTGAGGGCCTGGAGCCTGGGGTCCGGCTATACAGCTGGGGGTTGGAGGAGGCAGCAGGGGCCAGGGGCGGCGTGGGGAAGGGTGATCCTGCGGCGAGTCTGAAGTCCTGCTCTCAGTGGTCCAAGGACGTGCAGCTCCCATTGGCCGGGAACGATGAACTGGGAGCTGGGAGACACGAACTGGGAGCCACAGGAAGCCATGCTTGTGGACTGTCAATGTAAACAAACTGTCTCGTGGCCCACCAGCGGAGTATTCTGAAAGGCAGCGTGTGGCCTGCGGGCCGCAGGTTGCCCACCACTGGCTTAGGACATTAAAGGTAAAAAATTCATAAGCACCCAAATCACTTAGGAGCCTCTCATGGAACATTAATGGGACTTAGGCCTGGTCTACACTACAGTAAAAAACTTTTCAACTGCTCCTGTACTTCATCACCTTTCTGTCATCAAATGCATGAGATAGAATCACAGAATATCAGGGTGGGAAGGGACCTCAGGAGGTCATCTAGTCCAAACCCCTGCTCAAAGCAGGACCAATCCCCAATTTTTGCCCCATCCCTAAATGGCCCCCTCAAGGATTCAACTCACAACCTTGGGTTTAGCAGACCAATGCTCAAACCACTGAGCTATCCCTTAAAACTGATGCTAGTGTTAATTACTTTTCAGAGTAGTAGCTCATTCTAAAGCCCAAATACTGATGAATAAATTGCTTTTGATGAATAACGCAGCAATAAGTAATTCGAACAGACCATCTCATCATCTGTTTTCATTAGAGCAGCCACTTATTGTCATTTCAATCTCGTTATAACTATGTTGCTCAGAGTGTGAAAAATCCACGCCCCTGAGCAACGGAGTTATACCAACCTAACTCCCAGTGTAGACAGTGCTATGCCGATGGAAGAGCTTCTCCCTTTGTACCAACTCTAGCAGAGGTTGATTAAATTACACCTAAGGAAGAAGAGTATTTGTGGCACCTTAAAGACTAACACATTTATTTGAGCATAAGCTTTCATGGACTAAAACCCACTTCATCGGATGCATGCAGTGGAAAATAGAGTAGGAAGATATATATATATATATATACACAGAGAACCAAACACCTATATGATCTCTATCAAGCGTTCTTATAACTACAATACCCACCTGGTGAAGTGAAGAAACAAATTGACAGAACCAGAAGAATACCCAGAAGTCACCTACTACAGGACAGGCCCACCAAAGAAAGTAACAGAATGCCACTAGCCGTCACTTTCAGCCTCCAATTAAAATCTCTCCAGTGCATCATCAAGGATCTACAAGCTATCCTGAAGGATGATTCCTCACTTTCACCAAACTTGGGAGACAGGCCCGTCCTTGCTTACAAACAGCCCCCCAACCTGAAGCAAATACTCACCAGCAACCACACACCACACAACAAAAACACTAACCCGGGAACTTATCCTTGCAACAAAGCCCATTGCCAACTGTGTCCACATATCTATTCAGGGGACACCATCATAGGACCTAATCACATCAGCCACACTATCAGAGGCTCATTCATCTGCACATCTACTAATGTGATATATGCCATCATGTGCCAGCAATGCCCCTCTGCCATGTACATTGGCCAAACCGGACAGTCTCTACGTAAAAGAATAAATGGACACAAATAGACATCAATTATAACATTCAAAAACCAGTCAGAGAACACTTCAATCTACCTGGTCACTTGATTACAGACCTAAAAGTCACAATACTACCACAAAAAAACTTCAAAAACAGACTCCAATGAGAGACTGCTGAATTGGAATTAATTTGCAAACTGGACACCATTAAATTAGGCTTGAATAAAGACTGGGAGTGGATGGGTCATTACACAAAGTAAAACTATTTCCCCATGCTTATTTTTCCCTCTACTGTTACTCATATCTTCTTGTTGGAAATGGGCCATCCTGATTATCAATACAAAAGGTTTTTTTGTTTCCTCCTGCTGATAATAGCTCACCTTAACTGATCGCTCTCATTATAGTGGGTATGGAAACATCCATTTTTTCATGTTCTCTATCTATCTATCTATCTATCTATCTATCTATCTATCTATCTATCTATCTATCTTCCTACTGTATTTTCCATTGCATGCATCTGGTGAAGTGGGTTTTAGACCATGAAAGCTGAAGCTCAAATAAGTTCGTTAGTCTCTAAGGTGCCACAAGTACACCTCGTTCTTTTTGCCGATACAGACTAACACGGCTACCATTCTGAAACCTAAGGAAGAAGCTCCCTTATTGGGTTAGTGGTGTCTTCATTGAAGCACTCTAGTGGCACAGCTGCATCACTAAAGTGTTAAACTAAACCCTTAGTTTTAGGGTATATTTTCAAAAGTGTCTAAGGGCATGGCTACATTTGCAGATGTAGAGCGCTTTGAGTTAAACCCACCTTTGGAGAGCACAGTAGGGAAAACGCTGCAGTCTGTCCACAATGACAGCTGCAAGCGCACTGGCATGGCCACATTTGCGGCATTTGCAGTGGCATTGGGAGCGGTGCATAAAGGGGAACTATCCCACAGAGCACCTCTTCCCATTCTGGTGCAGTGGCTAGTTGGAAGGGGAATGCGGGGCATTCTGGGTCCTGTCGCAACGCCCCATGATGCATCGGTTTGCATCCCAGCAATCCCTCTGCTTCCGTCCACATTTGGCACCATCTTTCAACGTTTTTTGTACTGCGTGCCCTGTCTTCCCTTTCAGTCTGCAGGAATGGAGCCCAAACTGCTGAGGAGCATGCTGATGAGTCTCTCCAGCATGTCACGTTTGGCAGTGGAGTTATTCCTTATGATCCAAAGTAACATGAGGGCTCCAATGATGATATCGACTCAAGTAACACATATGTCATGAGTTTGCTCTTGGCATTCATGGACATGCTCACCACCTTGGAACACTGCTTTTGGGCTCGGGAAACAAGCACTGAGTGGTGGGATCACATAATCTTGCAAGTCTGGGATGGCGAGCAGTGGCTGCAGAACTTTTGGATGAGAAAAGCCACTTTCATGGGACTGTGTGAGGCACTCGCCCCCACACGCGGAACAAGGACACAAAATTGAGAGCAGCCCTGATGGTGGAGAGTGGCCCTGGCGCTCCTCATTCTGCTGGCAACCCCCCTTTCACTTTCCCACCACTCCTGCACTTTTTGATTACTTGAATGCTGCATTACTTCATGCAACATGTCTTCCTTGCTTCTACGTGGCCTCTTTCTGATTCTTTGGAGTCTTTCGGCCGGTGATAACACGGACGGCTGAGCTCTCAAGGTTGCATCTGTAAAGGCAAAATGCAGCACTTAATAGAGGCAGCATTGTTCACACCAGACAGAGCAATGACTCCCCGGTACTTAAGGGGAAGCACAGTTTACATAATAGCATAATTTACCCAGCCCAAAGTGAGTGCATATAACCCACGGGAGCAACAAAATGATGAGTAAGAACAGGGTCAGGTGTGACTGATTGTTTCACAGCTATACTGTCCTCTGGGTTTCTATGCCTTGGGGAGAGCCAACAGCATCAGGGAGCCCCTATACTGAACACTGTCCTCACATTTTCCAAAGAAGTTCGTCCTGGAAGATATCTCGCTGCTGAGGGTGACCTGGGAAGCAAGGAAGGGTCTTCTACTACAATGCAGCTTCCACCCTGGCCCATATGCAGCTTGTCTGTGTACAGCAATGGTCCCCCCATCCCTCATGGCACAGTGGCATGGACAAGTTAGCCCTACTGGGACAAGAACCACAGTGGCTCTCCCGAGAAACCTGCGCAAGCACGTTGCCCAAGTTCTGGATGAGACCTTTGAAGAGATCACTGAGGCCGATTACCACGATGTGAGAGAGCACATCAATGCCCTACTCTGCATCTAGGCATGCATGCAGCCCTAACCCTCCTCACCCCAATAGCCTGCACCCCAACTTCCTTCCCAAAATAAAAGCCACTTACTGGGAACCTCCTCTGGTGTTTGTCCTTCCCCAAGCACCGGCCACCACGACTGGCTACCTTCCTCCTGGTCTGAGAGCAGCTCCTGGCTGCACACATGTGGGAATTCCGGGGTGTCTTCCTCCACCTCAGACCCTCGCTCCCGCTTTGCTCCTCCTCCTCCTCCTCCTCCAGCCTTGTTGAACTGGGCTCTGAGGTGCCCATGGTGGTACTCGGAGTGGAGGTGGGGTCACCCCCAAGTATCGTGTCCAGCTCTTTGTAGAAATGGAAGGTTGAGGGGGCAGCACCGGAGCGGCTATTTGCCTCACAGGATTTGTGGTAGGCATTCCGCAGCTCCTTCACTTTAACCCTGCACTGCTGTGCATGCCGGTCATGGCCCCTTTCCATCATGTCCCTTGATATCTGCCCAAAGGTATCATAATTCTTATGGCTGGAGTGCAGCTGGGGCTGGACAGCTTCCTGCCCCCAAACACTGATGAGGTCTAGCACCTCACCACTGCACCATACTGGGGCTCGCCTGGTGCGTGGAGGCATGGTCACCTGGAAAGATGCTCTGAGAGCACTCCACACCTGGCTGAGCAAACAGGAAGGGGATTTTCAAAATTCTCAGAGAATTTAAAGGGCAGGTCTGACAGTTGGTCACCTGAGAGCAGGGCAGTAGAGTTCAAAGTGATGACCAGAGTGGCTAGAACAGGCATTGTGGGACACTTCTGGAGGCCGATCAGAGCGCACTAACAGATCAGGCGCACACTGGCGCTGTGGCGCTCCAGCCAGGGTGCACAAAACATTATTCCACTTGCCAAGGTGGAGTACCAGGAGCGCTCTAGCTGCAGAGTCAGAGTGCTGTACGTGCCTTGCCAGTGTGGATGGGTAGTGAGCTAGTGCGCCCGGAGCTCCTTTAATGAGCTGTAACTCGCAAGTGTAGCCAAGCCCTAAGTCACCAGAGCCTAACTAGACTAGACAAATCACTAGCAAATGTGCTGTAGGGATCAATCCTTCACTGTCAAGAAGATGAACTAGATATGACCTATTGAGTCTTGTCAATCTCTAATTTATGTGTTTGAGTTGTATGTGGTGTTACATAATTTGCTTTATCCTTTTCTTAAGGCCAGATGTTCCATCTGAGAAATCCACTTGCCAGGTATTATGAGAGACAGAAATGCCCTTGGCTGTGCTGTTATCAACTGACTTTGAAACTTTTAGAACAGTAGAGTCAAAACACTCCTGTCTGTTTCACTGCACTGGAGGTCAGATTTTCTAATTTATTTACAGTCATTCACTTGTATATTAAGGCCCTGATTCTTCACTCCTTGCTCAGGTAACACCCTCATTAGCTTCAATTAAAAGGATGCAGGAATAGACTCTACATATTAATTTATTTCTGTCCAGGTATTATATCATATGGAGATTCCTGTTGAGGAATCGCTTTTAATTTTATGTAGAGTGAAGTGAGAGAAGGATATAGTAACTGTTTCAATGTAGCATTGTCTTGCTTTGTGCCTATAAAGATGCTTAGGATTTAATGTATTTTATGATGCATTAGTTTCCTGTTTATAAGGAAATTCTGTTTGTGAGATGGTACTGATCAAGTGGAAGGTAACGTACAACTCTGAAATCAGTTGAGCCCTATGTAATTTAAATTGAACAGTTACAATATAACACAATGGAAATATGAGCCTCTGCCTGAGATACTTTTACGTGCACTTCAGTACACTGAATTTTAATGCATTGTCAGTTCAGACCTCATATTACTCCAGAGGTGTCTTGGTGCAATCAACAGCCACAACTCAGCCCTAATTGTTTCATTCAGCAGTTCACTTTATAAAGCTTTTCTAGTTTGTGGACAGAATTGTGCATTTCCTCAAGATGCATTAAAAATCTTATGCAATTTTCATCTAGTCTATAGCTGATCTAATAGGACAAAACCATGTAAATATTTTCACAAATAAGTAAGACAAAAGTTAATCATGCTGCTTAGTGCAGGATTGGAAAGAGCTCAGATATTACCATGATTAGGACTATATAGGACTGGATATAATCCAATTTGCTGTTATTCATTGGTCGTATTGTTCATTCAAATAGAACTGCTTGCAAAGATTTAAAAACGTTATTTTCTCTTTCAGCTAAAAAAAATTAGAGGCAGCACAGATTATTGATAAAATCATTAGAAAGCATGTGGACAGCCACCAGTTTATTTAGGGAAATGTTTGCAAATCACATCATCTTCACAGATTTGGCAAGAATAATGTATTGTCTGAAAATTCATACCAGAGGTGCACTATTCATTATTGACTAATAGTTATTGGTTAGTCTTTTGTGTTAAAATACAACAACAACAAAAAGAAACTTTTATCTTAGTCAGGAGTAGAAAATGCTATATAAATTAGATGACTAATCACCTACCATGAATACTGGAAGTTAATAGTGTGTGAACACTTGTTCATAGAAGCTATTTAGTGAATACTTATAAATAACAAAGAGACAAGGTGAGTGATATAATCTTTTATTGGACCAGTTTTTGTTGGTGAGAAAGACAAGCCTTTTGAGCTTACACAGAGCTCTTCTTTTCTCTCACCAACAGAAGTTGGTCCAATAAAAGCTATTGCCTCATCTACCTTGTTGCTCTAGTATCCTGGGACCAACATGACTACAACACTGCATATATGAATAACACAACACATTCAGAGAAATCCCGATCAATTTGCAAATGGTTCACAAACAGAAGAAAGGCCAGAGTTCTTCATATAAAGTGTTCATAATAAATAATTCAGCCAATGCTTCTCTGGACAACATCATCACACTCATAAATGTTATTTATTTGAATATTGCCATTTCCTATTTTAAAGTGTGCTCCAGTTCTGCAAACACATATATCTACTCTTCATTTTAAGCATGTGAGTAGTCCTATTTAAATGCACTGGACTATTCCTGTGTTTAAGAATGCGTGCAAGTGTCTTCAGGACTGGGCCTATATTGTGATTAGAACACGGGAATGTGGGAGTCAGGAGCACCCCTTCACTCTATTCTATACTCTGCCACTGACATGCCACATTACTTTGGACAGTTCACTTGCAGTCTGGTCCTGCACCCACCATGGTCAATCAATTTATTTTACCAGTGTAGCTTAGCTCCACTCAGGTGGATGGGGGTGGAATAAACTATCTAGGTAAAATATTTGCTGATATAAACTCTGTCCACACTAGGAGTGCTTTGCCAGTATAGTATACTGGTATTCCTATGCTGGTAAATTGTTCCTCATGTAGACATGGCCTTGATTAATTGATGTTTGTAAAACATTGAAATCTTTCATTGAAAGGTTCTATGTAAATACAAAATATAATTATTATTATGCAAAACAATATTCTATTTTCAAGAGTGATGCTTTCATTTCTGTGTCTATTGGGTTTCTACTTATGTTATCTATGTTGTGAATTATTGTTTTCTCATATTTGTTGTTGTGACATGTCTTCTTATTACCACATTGTCTGTACTGTAATGTTTGCTTTTTAATCCCTAAGGATTTTCTTGAATGCTGTATATTCATTCATGCATAGGCACTGAATCCATGAGTGCGCCATGGCTGGAGCCCCCATGGGGAAAAAATGATGGGTGCTGAGCACCCACTGGCAGCCCTCCATGATCAGCACCTCCCCCTTGCCCCAGTGCCTCCTGCCCACCGGCAGCCCCACCAATCAGTGTCTCCCCCACCTTCCCAGCGCCTCCTGCCTGCCATGATCAGCTGTTCCATGGCGTGCAAGAGGTGCTGGTAACAGAAGGGGAGGAGCGAGGGTGGGAAGAGGCGGGGCTTTGGGGGAAGGGGTGGAATGGGGCCAGGGCCTGGGTCAGAGCCAGGGGGGTGCCACCCCTGGCACATTAGAAAGATGGTGCCTCTGCATGCACATCTCACCATACAAATGTGCAGTGCACATCATTTTTTCGGTAAAAAGGTTTTGGGTAAAAGGTTTGGAAGTTTCTGGGTGGGCATAGAACCTATTTGTAGAGTCATGTAATGTTCGCATAATGATGACGACACAACTCTGTTAATTCTTACTTTGCATACTAAAAGAACTCCTAAGTATACAGTAGGATGCATATCTGGCTATTAGGCTTAACAATGATTTTCAAATGCAGTATTGCCAACCCCAAATGTTCAAAAATAATGAGTCTGGCTCACCAAAAATCATGAGATTGGCTTTAAAATAAGGAGATTATGTAAAAATAATAGATTTGGTGTTCTTTTTATTTGCCTTCTATTTTTGAGCCTTTAGGGTGCATTTTGGAGCTTTCTCCACAGCCACGTGGGCTAGAAACTTATTTTTTCTTTAAGGATGAAGCCTGAAATCATGAGATATCCACTTGACACCAGGAGCTGAGGGTTTAAGGAAAACAATAATTATCATGACAAAATCATGAACATTGTCAACACTGCAAATGATAGAACCATACATGTCCAAATCAAGCTTATTGCTTATGCAACAGGAATTTAAATAAAACTAGTACTTCTGCCTGATGTTGGAAAAGGAATAGAAAGAAGAATGGGCATGAAAAAAGAGCTATTAAATTAAGTAAAGCAAAATGTGTAAATAAATTAAATTAAATTAGTGGTTCCCAAGTTTATCCATACTGTGACCCCAAGTTACAATAAAAAGTTTTGCGAGCCCCCTCTCATATGTTTTGGGACTCTCCATATAGATAGCCATAAAGAAAGGGGCATGATTGAGGCCCCTGAAACAGGATGACCATCCCTAGTTGAGAACATATTGGTCTGTCATAGCTGAAGATCTCAGCATAATCTTACTGATCTGAGAACATTTCTTTCCAGCAATAGAGACATGCAGCACTTCTATTGTGCACAGATGAAATATTCCTTAGTATTTTTAACTCAAAAATCTTTCCACAGCTCTCTGATATTTAAATAACTAGAAGAAGTGAAATTGTCTTTCAAATACAAAGAAAATAACAGCACAATTATCTGAGAGACTTAGGAAGGTAGCAGGAGAGATAAAGTATAATGTATTCAAAACTTTCACAGTGTGCCCTCCAGTTCCTCCTGAAGAGATACAATTTAACCAATGCCATATGAGACAGATCATGTTGCCTACAATTATCATATGTGAGGGGAAACTGAGGCATATCTAATGGATGTCTGAATACCATGAGAAAGAGTGGAATTCACTCAACTGAATTCAGGCAGATTTCATTTCTCCTTCTCAAGAATTGTAGACAATTATTTTCATCACTTCAGTCGAACAACAATTTAAGTGTTCTGTTAAAGCAACATTTTCTCACTCTGGAACTGTTTCAGTTTACCAAACAATATCAAAGCATGACCTGTCATGGTTGGGGAGGAGAGGGGAATGTATGTATATACGGTGGTATATGGCAAAGAGATTATCCACTCTCCCCCCCCACATATATACATATATTCAGTACTGATATCATCTAATTACATTTCAATAAAAACAGTGCATGTTTTAGTGGCTGTATCATGGATACTGGAGGCAATTGAAAGGTAAAATCACTCAGGTTATTTTGGAAAATATGTAATTATTGGGGTAGAAGAAATGCAGTCCTGAATGGGCACTTCTCTAGGAAACTCTGAGATGGAAGCGAAAGAAAATAGGTCAATATTTCCAACCAGGGAATCAAGGGTGCCAACTTTCCCGTGAACAACCGTGAAAGCGCTTAATTGTCCTTTACTGACACTCTGAACTCATATTTTACAACATTCATTTGATGTCTGAGTGAAGGACATCTCCACGTGGAGATCTCACCCCTTCGATCCAGAAAGAGGCTCCGCTGCCTCAGTGGGACCAATCTCTCTCCTCCAGACCCAGGGGAGCTTTCTCAGTGCAGACCAGGGTCCACAATGGGGGAGGGGCAGGATGCTGAGCAGAACAGTGGCATGGAAGGAGCTGGTGGGAAGGGAACAGCCATGATCTTCTGTTCAGACCCATGGATCATAACCAGAGAAGGGTTACACAGATGTGATTCAATTGAAGTCACAATGCCCCCACGTTTGAGGGGAGGCCTCGCTCACCCTTCTGTGGGGGGAAGGGTAACTCCTTTATGAAATTCAGGATTCCACACTTTCCTTGTCATACCTGCAGAGCATGGTTCCAAAACAATGTCATAGGACACTGTCAAACAGATAATATGAAAGTAAACCTGCTTTAATGAGATGAATGCAGATGGGTGCATTTCTCCCCCTATTTTGCATCTGTCTAATTATTTATGCTCCCTGGGTGGAAGTCTTTACCAATTATTTGATACTTATTCTCCTCTCATTTACCTGTAGCTTCCACTATTCTCACTCCAGGACATTTAGCAGTTTGCTTCTCTTCTCTATGAGTGAGAGAGGGGGTATGGTTGTTATTACAGGGTGTAGACAGTCAGATCATAAGCCTGGCTGCTAGGTACTTTGTTTCTCTGACTGTAAGTTTGGTGGCTCTGAGCTAAGGGTCAGCTACTAACCCCATCATCTTTGGTGTCATGCACAGAATTGATTGCAGCTGTATTTACAGATACAAAAGACAAAGCAGATACACAGTGTGCATAGAGGTTAGTTAGTTTGTTCTTTTATTGGACTACATCTAATAGGAAGAACCACTGTTTGATTACCTGCAGCTGTTTTTTGCCACTGTGAGAGAAGGTGGTGTGTGGGCCTGAGAGCGCTTTGCAGATGACGGTCTGAATGCTACTAAGATATGACAGTATCCCCACCCTGGCAGACATGTTTGAAGGGCTGTACATATTTTCCTTAGGTCATGAGGGTCATAGGTTTTTTTTTTGTTTGTTTTTTTAAAGGGACCTCTACAAACAATGTGAACCTTACAGAAAAAGAAACAATTACCCCCTAGAAAGCCTTCCCAGGGCAGGTTATTCTGCAAACGAAAGACACACTTCCAAATAGGAAAGACCTAGGAATGAAAATAACTGATTTTGAGATTCAGCTATTAGAATGCTTACTATTCCCACTATACAACATTTTAATGTAACAGTAGGGGAAAGCTGCAGACACAGCAAGAAACTGGAGGAAAGGAAACAAAGGACCAACGGGAAAAGAACAGGTGGCTCAATCTCATTTCGAACAAAATAAAACTACTCCAGGGTTCTGGATCAATGGTTCCTGACCCCAGTACATTTGAAAATGAGATGTCTAGAAGGTATAGATGAGTATGGAAGGGGGAACATGGAAGCAAAAGAGGTTTTGAACTACTTTAGTGTTCATGCCTGATTAGTTGCTAGTAGTGGGATAAAACCAGAGGCAGAACTGAGAAGGGCTATAGCATAACAGAACCCTAAATTATTTCCTTGATTTATAATCAAGAGAGAACCAGAATAAAAACTAGATGATCACATCTTTTAGTGGCAGTAAAACTGACAATCACTGACTCACTGGGGGAACCCCCCCACCCAACACCATCACTGTACATTTCAGTTATGTAAGAATATGGGAATTATATTGTTGGAGAAACCCATGTCAGAGAGCAGACACTATATATGATTCCCATTCACAGAACTTTCTGAAAAGAAATAGTACACCCAGGGAGTAAACTTAGCTAATGATTGGTCTTTATACAGTGTGTATTTGTGATCCTCTGTAACGATAATACGAATGAATAGCACTGACTGTAAAATAAGAAAGCTTTATTTCAAAAAACCATTCTTGCTTAGTAAGCCAGAATTACAGGAAAGAAAAAGCTTTCAATAATAGGCAAAAGTTTGGGTTAAAGTACCAACAATAATCCAAGAACTAACTCGGGGTGTGTTTCTTCATATTTATACATTTGTGACAACAGTGCTAAAACGTTACCGTTGTGCAAAATGGGAATCTATACAGAAGAAGTCTGATCTAAGGCTGCCTTGGGTGGCAGGATGTTTTAAATAGGGTGTATTTTTTAACTACATGAAATATATTTCTACAGTATGTAAAAGTGTGTAGCACGTGGGGGGGGGGAAGGATATAATTGATCAGTGTCATTGCCTTTGCTTTTAAAGGAAGCGATTTCCTCTTCAGTGCTGCGCAAAAGCAATCATCATCTGAGACGCAATCATTCAATGAGTGTGTTGCTGGCATGTGGACTACGTGTACCGGTCCTTAAACAAATCTCCACAGATCAAAATGTGCTGCACTATAATATATGTATTCTCTGCCTTCAGCAGATGGAACATTTGTCTTTGAGAAAAGTCATATTGTAAAGAAATAATGTGGTCCAGGCTAATGTGATTCTGTAGCATTTCACCCCAGTCCTGATGCTAAAAAAATATTAGCCTCTCTAACCCTTCCACTGCTTCAATTATTCTTTACATTTATAGTGATGGTGCTGAGGATAAAAATTATAGGGAAAGCCTGTAAACACAAATGAGAAATACTTCACCAATCCAGTTTGCATACAATATTAATTTCTATTAACTCAAATCAATATAGGTCTGAGTTTTCTACAAGGCTCTTAAAGCTTGAATACCAACAGGGAGAGAGTGATTTTTCTCATACTTCCATTGCGCCCCCTAATGGAAGCAACAACACCAGCCAAAAAGAAATATTTCAGCTCCAGTTTAAAGAAAGCAGCCACACAAAATATATCACTTGAACGTTGACCCGCATACATTTGTACTTTCTGTATGTCGGGTTTTTTTAAAATGTATTTACCGTAGTTTTTATCCATCTACAATCTGTTCTCATTATGTCTTCGAGGGTGGGATTGGGGGAAAATCCCTATCAATATTGTACAACACTGATGCAAATGTAATTTCTATATTATGGGGCTATTTTTCATTGCCCTATAGCACACTTAAACTTTCATACATTCTATCTGTATACGATATATTTTAGGACACACGAAATAGCCTAAAGTCTAGCTATTAGTGTATCCTACATTTTAAAAAAAAATCTATAGAAAATATACTTAAAAAAACCAATAACAACCTTTGATGGCACAAAACATCGGTTCCATATAACTCAATATACATTTTATTCCCTCGCATTGTTTGTCGGGCAGTTAGTAAAATTCGGCAACACATTTACAGAGGGGAAGTATGTACAACGGTGATGGGGTGATCTCAATGGGATATTGGGGTAAGATGTTCGCCCCTTTAATATAGCTCCCTTTCCCAGAGCATCTTTCTTGCATCTTGTACAGTGCATCTTATTGCCAGGTGATCACTCCTTTTGAATGCACATGCACACACTCCCCTTATTCCCCATAAAGAAATAAGAACTGCCCTAGCTCTCGGGCTGCTGTGTGTATGACAGAGAACAGGTGAGCCGAGCACCGCTTTGCTCTGAATGTAGGAACGTTTCGGAACTGATCTCTGTGTGCGTCAAGGAGTGTGGAGCAGCGCAGCGCAATTAGTGAATCGCGTCAGTTTCACTCAGACCTGAGTAGCTGGGGGCGGGGGCTGAGGAGGAGGAGGAGAAGGGAGGGTAATTCATTAAGAGACAATCACTCTACTTTTGTGACATCACCCCACTGCTTATATACTTAGGGAATGGTCCAGGGCTCCCCTTATGGTTCAGACACTCACAAGTCCGCTCAAGACAGTGAGGGAAAGAAGCAGCGGTACTTTCTCTCTCTTTCTGTCTGTGTCTGTCTCTCTCATCTCTTCTTCTTAGTATTTATGGACTTTACTTTCTAGAGGGCTGAGGATGGCAAGAATGAGAATTCAACTGGTGTGCATGATCCTGCTGGCTTTCACCTCCTGGAGTCTGTGTTCAGGTAAGCTCCGATTTGCAATTTCTCTGGGATTCCTTCCTAAACTGTGAATTGGTGTGTGGGGCTCTCTACTCCTGTCCCCAAACTTGTCTCTGTGATTAGTTATCGATTGTTCCTCTTCTGATGGGCATTTAAGCCCAGGAGGAGTGGAAGTTTTTTTTAAAAAAAAGGTTTTACATCTGTCTAGTCATTTTCAGGTGATGAGAGCTAACATGTATACTAGCCCCTCCGATGAGATCAAAAGAAACAAAATGAGTTAACTGTAGACTAAGGTTTATATATGTACACACACACACACACACACACACACACACACACACACAAGCCATCCCTGATAATAAGTGTTGAGTGACAGTTTTCTGTCACCCCATGAGTACCTCCCTTCACATTCACCTGCTCTTTCAGGCAGCATCAGTATTATATTTTTTAAAAAGTTATAGACTAGCCCCTGAGAAACATAATGGGATGTGATCATTCACTTTGTAACAAATGTTGAAAGTATTTGTGATGGATGGAATGCTGTGTTATTCTCTCAAATATCGTAGGCAAGATCTTTCCTACAGCTCATATGAAGGATCTTGACAAATCTTAACCAAAATGGCTATATGTGTACTTAAAATACATATTTCATATTCATCAATGATGCAGATACAAAAACTGAAGCTGCAGTGTTAAAAGAATAGTTACCAAATTATCTCAAGGGGAAAGAAAACTGCAGATTTACATCAAAGCAAAACCAAATCACACCATAGGAGGATAAACTCAAGTGACTTTCTACTCCAAGTGTAATTGCTTTAAAGAGCCAGAGGTTAACATGATCTGTAACACTTGTTTAGTTTATAGTTTCCTTTGGAAAAACGATATAGCTAAGTTTATACACAAAAATGTAATGGCTTTTATAGCCACACAGTCACGCACACATGCACATAAAGCACAGTAGATTTCAAAATAAAGATTTGCTAAATTACAAAATAGCTTAATACTTTATTAACATGATTTATGATATTATATTCACAGTGTCAGGGTGGATCTAGGTGTACTTACCTGCCTGCTTCAGCATGTAGGGGGGAAATAGATTAGATGACCTTGAGGCCCTACATTGCTATGATTCTATGAAATGCTAGTAAAGTAAAAAAAATACATACAAAATTAGAAATTAGAAATTAGAAATTATAACCCTCACATTGCAACTTTCAGAATTCTATTTCACAGTGTATTCAGGGCACTGGCCTATATCCGTTAGATTATAATTTTTCACCTGTAAACTTTTATATCGGTAGCACATTAGCATTGTTCTAGATGATAAACTGTTATTTCCAAACAAGATCTTAAAGGAATACTAACAAAAATGTTTTGAAGAGAATAACTAGTAAACTAGGTATTAGCATTTGACAGTGTGAGAAGTGTAAGCAAAACCTTACATACAATAGAACTTTGAATCTGATCCTGCTCCTGTTTAAAGAGAAAGGAATTTTGCTGTAAACTTGTTTGCAGCAGGATCAGTTCCTTTGTTTCATAGAATAGCAAAGCTGTGAGAATAATGATAATTCTTGGTTTTTATGTAGCACTTTTCATCCATAGATCTTAAAAAGCATAACCAAAAAAAAATGGTGACTGTTGGCATCAGTGTTGCAGGATGAGATCCTGCAGTAGCACCTGCTCCAATGCCCAGTGAAGTCAATGGAAAGTCTCCCATTTATTTCAATAGACATTAGATTGGGTCTCTAATGAAGAAAGCAGGACATTCAAATGCTATATTTTGCTTAAAAATATGAAAATGTGGACCTGGGACAGATAGATTAGCTCAATGTGGAAAGCATTGAACTGTTTTTAGCTAAGACACAGAATATATATTTTATTTTTCTTTTGAAAATATAGTTTGTACTGAGGGGAAAATGTAGCTTGTAAAATTTAAATATATGAACAAAGTGCAGAATTTCAATCCAGTTAAGGTATGAACCAGCTAGAGGAGAATAAGGTGTGTACATTTCCCCCTTAAACAATATCATGTGATACAAACAAACTTTGTATTCAGAGCTCTCTATAACTCTGTTCTCATTGCATCCTTGCATCCTCCTGCACCGCTTCCCACTCCCTGTGCTGTCTGCCCATGCCTCTTTTGCCTCCTCCCATTGTCTTTTTTCACTGGCTCTTGAATCCATATTTCTCTCCTTGCCACCCTTTTCACCTGGAATAGGCTCCCAAATAGTGTACACCAAGCTCCCTTGATCTCTTCATTCAAAACATTTCTTATCACCTGCGTACTCTGTGCAGCATTCCACCTATCTTGGCCATTCTCTATGCTCTATTTTAAGTCTCTATTTTGTAGTGTAAGCTAGGGCAGAGTCCTAGTAACAGGACTTTTGGTAGGTACTAAGATATTGTGTTAATGACTGGTGCAGAGAAGGGCTACTTCGGTTATCAGGGAGAATGAAGAGCCTATCTTTCAAGAGGAGGCTAAAAAAGTTTATCTTGTTTAGCTTAGCAAAATGAAGGCTGGGATATGATTGCTCTCTATAAATACATTGGGGTGAAAACACCAGGAAGGGAGAAGAGCTATTTAAGCTAAAGGACAATGGCGTCACAAGAATAAGGGATAAAAGAAGGTTTCTAACTAGAGGAGAAAGGTTCTGGAACAGTCTCCTAATGAGAGTAGTGCGGACAAACAGCCTAAGTAGTTTTAAAATGAAGTTTGATTATTTTATGTATGGGAATATATCCTGGGGTCGCCTGCGGTAGCTGAGGACCGGATTGGATTGGATTATCCATGAGGACCCTCCTAGTCTTATCTCTTATATTCCTGTGACTGCCAAGGTAGCAGTAGCAATAAAATAGATAAATAAATAAGTAATTGAATGACATTTTTTAAAAAATTCTTCTATAGCACTTTTCATCAGTAGATCTCAAACCTGGATGGAAATGGCCAACAGATTCCACTCTATAGAACACACGAATAACAACAAAAACACTGTTCATGTTAATTCAGCTGATATTGACAATATATTGTTATATTTGTTAGAGTGCCTCGAGCCTCAGATAAGTATCTTTTTAATAATTTTTTTTATGTCTAAATAAATACATTTATGGATCCGCTTTGAATTACTGTTGCTTTTAGGAAGCTACAAAACAATTAAATTAAAATTTTCTTCAACAGAGGTATTTAATGATCTCCAAACATTTACCATAATCTTTGAGTTATGGTTGCTATGTTTGCAAAGTAGTAGATCTCTGTCACACAATTCAGTGCACAGCAGAATAGAATTCTTTCTGATTGTGCTTCATCCTTCTAAAATAATGTTTCCCCATCAGCTAAGTCATAAGACTTACTCATATATTGCTCTATGTAGGATCAACTAAATTAGTAGAAAGAAATGATTCCACTACACTAAATCTCACAGGCAGACAGACAGACAGACAGACACACACACACACAGAGTTAAAAGTCGATAGGATAAATTCTGATCTGTCTGAAATCACTGGTGTCAGCAGAATTTATATTGGTATGACTAAAATGAGAGTCTTGCCTAGTAAATATAACTACTATTAATGCATATTCTTTAAAAACTTTACTTAAAACTTTGTCTTTATTGTGAAGAAGTGTCCCTTTTAAGATAAAGACCTATAAATCAGTGTCTAAAAGTTTGCAAAGGTGACAGACAAGCTTGTTCAGATGATAAAAAAACTCGTATTGACATTGACATGTCGTATTGACATGAGGAGATTGGGCAACATTTTTGTTGTACTGAAATGGCTATAGATTATGCGCCTGATTCAGAGCCCATTGAAGTCAATGTGCATCTTTCCATTGAATTCAATGACTATGAATCAGGCCCTAGAATGATGGAGAGTGACTGTTTATAAGATGCATCATTAACCTAGCTGTACTTATACTAAAAGACCCTTGTAGTCAGTCTTTTTGGATCATATTTTAAGAGATAAAGATTCTCCATTAGACGATTATCCATTATTTAAGTTTAAGAGCTCTTAATGAGATATACCTAAATCCTATATTCTGAAATAAAATGACTCTGATTTGTGATGAACTAGTACACATGTGGTTCTGATTTATTCCCAGATTCAGAAGAGGAAATGAAAGCGTTAGAAGCAGATTTATTGACCAATATGTATACATCAAAGGTAATTCTTTTTTCTTTTTACCCTTTAGCTGACTTGTAGGGAGCACATGAATTCTCATTACAAGCATGGAAGTCTTTGCACAAAGTAATAACCTACAGTCTAGACATAAAAGTTCAGTGCAAGGCATTACTTTGGTGCAAAATTTTCTTCTAGTTCAAAGGAATTTTAAAGGTGTTGATGTGACGCAGAAAAATTAAAGTGTCTCTCACGTGTAATGCTGGTACTTTCATTAAATTATTCAGGTTGTGTTTCATGTAAATTTACCAGAGGAAAATGTGTTTCCAATAGGATTATATCTAAATTGATCTTGAATTAATGCCTAAATGAGATGCTATTGTACTTTTTCTACATATGTGTAAAATTAATATTTTCAGAAGACAAAAATTGTTACCAACAGATGTTGATTTTGGTTTAGGAATAATATAGTAGTTTTAGTGATTGCATCAGAACATCAGAAAAATAGTCACAAAAATATCCAGCAAATAGTTTCCTTCCTGAGTGGCCAAAGAATCATCCGTAGATTTATTTTCCAAATACGCAGGGTTCAATGATATCAGCTTCACATAGGTGAAGTATCAAAAACAGAACATACATATTTGACAGGCAGCAGCCAAAAACTTTAATGAAGTGGGAAATATATGTATGTTTCATTCTTCCCTGATAAATTATTTATTTATTTATTTAAAATAGTATGAATTTAAAATAGGATGTTTTAGCCCTTCTCACAAGAGTGGTCAAAACATTTTGCATTTTAATGGAAAATTCCCCTGTGGGCTGGTTATTCCATATTTGCTCAGCTCAAGGTTTCTCACCCCCTCCCTTTCTGATACCACCTGACATCAGGTACCAATGGAAACGGATAACTGGCCTAGATGGATATCCAGTTTGATCCAGTATGGTAATTCCTATATTTCTGTATTCCCAATTAGCAAAGTAACAAGGCCCAGATGTCATACAAACTGCTTCTTGACTCCTGCTGGTCAAGTGGGGAAAAATATTAGTAGGAATTCTTTTCCTGGGACCAGTTTGGGAGTGGGATTCTGTCAGAAGGATTCTTCCTCTGAATCTCAAAAGACTAATACACACTTGGTGAAGTCCTAGCTCCAATGAAGTCAGTGGGAGTTTTGGTATTGATGTCAACAGAGCCAAGATTTCACCACTTGTCGCTCTTCCCCAGCTCTGACACACAACAAACACTAAAACAGTAGTGTAATGGCTGATTAAGAATATGCCAAATTGAATCATATCTGATTTTTGTTATGTGTAGTGTTGGGTAAGGCAACTTGCTGTTTAGGCCTCCCTCTGTCCAGAAGGCCGCATAATCCATAAACACAGTTCAAGTGACCTAATAATAACTATACCCATCTTAACAAGTGGACTTGTGATAGGAACATCCCTGACTTAACTTGTGGTGGTGTAATTGTGAATCTCAGGCTCCTTGGCATACTGTACATGTACTCTTGACATCCAAGTACAGTATAGTGAAGCTCCACAAAAGTCACTTGTAGTTTGCATGAGATAACACCACTCCAGCAAGGGAGTCTTCACTACTCCACCAATTAGAGGGATAGTAAATTCCTTTAGTATGCACTTTGTGTGGGTTTGCAGCCTTCATCAGATCAAAACCTCATTTCCAGTAACTATTTCAAGTGTGTAAAAGAATGTGAGGCACATTTTGGGATGGAAGATGTAGTAGTTGACCAGACCTTCCTGAACTGAAGCCTATTGTCTGCCATCTCATATCTAATTTCAATGGAGAATAACTATTGTTATTTCTCACTAATCACCTGTGATGTGGAGTTGCCAGTCTAACCAAGCAATCTCTAATCATCTTGTTGGCCGTCACATCTAGGAGAAAAAAGCAAACCTGTTTTGGAAAGTCTGGATGTACAAGTGTAGCAAAGTAGTTTATCAACCACATTAACACCGCCTGGCATTCCTGGTACATCCATAATATATTTTCAACAAGGGCATTCTGATGGTGTATTATGTCCTACTGCTCAAATTATTTAAACTGATTCACCTCTAAATAAACTGAATATACCTCTAATTATCTGTGATTCTAAGCCCTAGCCTTCTTGGATAGTAAGAGAGTAAAGGACTCTTCTTTCATTAGGGGAATCTACAACCCATCATAGAACATGCAATAGTCTGCACTATATGCTACTGACTTCACAAACTACTGCCCAGGGTCTATTCCTCCCTTTTCTAAGCAAGCAAAAGCCAGTCTTCAATACCATCTGTGGGTTGGATCTCTCTTAGTCAAGCTTCAAGCCAGAGTATGGCAACCTGGTAGATGGCCTCTTCCTGGCCATAAAAAAGGGAACCACATCCATACTCATAACTCCTCCTGCTGGACATGTCTGCAACATTTGATTCTGTTGATCACAACATACATGTGTCACATTCATGAGGGGATACAGAAGTTCCTGAGGCAAATGGAAGTTCTCTGAAATGGTTTAGGTCTTTTCTCTACAACAGTTTCTCCATCTCCAGAGTTCTCACCTATGGAATCCCATAAGGCCCATGTTTTTCTCCAGTTTTACTCAACATTTTCTCAGCCTGCTGGAGATCTAGGAAGACAACACAGCCTGAAGTCTCATCAGTATGCAGATGTAATCTTGGTCTTCATCTGCTTTACATAGAATAAAGAGCACTGACTCACAGCTTTCTCAGGGCCTTGCTAAAACTGGCAGCTGGATGAAGAATAACCTGGTAAAGTAGAACCCAAACAAGACTGAGGTGAAGTGGAGTCACTTTGAAGAACATGCCTCCTCTATAATATTCCCCACTATTGAGGCACCTGCTCTCAGACTATTAAACTTGCCAGCAATCTTGGTCCTTTTCAACACCTCATTGCTACAGTATGATACATAAGCAATACCCAGCATTTGTAGTTGTAAAATCTTCTCACTACCATCTATCCCATCTATGTCTGGCCAGAAGACATAGCTCCCTCCTCCCAGACACAGCCCTGGCCACAGTTATCCATGCATTCATGACCTCCAACCTGGGTAACTGCAACTCATATTTGGAGGAATAGCAATGCACCTTGGAAAAGCTCCAGTTGGTACAAAATTCAGCCTGTCTGCTTAGCAAAAGAGAAAGGAAGATTGTTATTTCTATTTTTAAATATCTGGGAGGCACTCAAATACTACACTGAAGCTGGCATATGAGAACCTGAATCGATAAATATTTCCTATAGACCTGACTTGTCTTCCACTGCTGATATAATAGGCATGTCCTGATATTCCATTGAATTCACATGAATATCCATTTACAGAATATGCTTAACTATTTCATCCTCCACTATGGAAAAAGGAGGGAAATCTAAGTAGTAAAATCATACTACCTGGAGGAAGAAAGTACTCTGTCATGAAACAAAGCTCATTGCAAAGCAGCAATCACCAAATATTAGTTGACTTGCAAGCATTGTAGTATACCTCCAGAATTCTGTAACCAGTTTCCTTACTGTTTTAGCTGTCTCTGGCACAAAATCATCTGAATTTAAATTTATTCATTATTTTGATGTTCTATTTATAAAAAATCCTGTTTAGCTGTGGATGAGTTACAGGATATAGGAAGCAAGAACTGAAATGAATTTTTATAAAATTTGTAAAAAGAAAAGGAGTACTTGTGGTACCTTAGAGACTAACAAATTTATTAGAGCATAAGCTTTTGTGAGCTACAGCTCACTTCATCGGATGCTGTAGCTCACGAAAGCTTATGCTCTAATGAATTTGTTAGTCTCTAAGGTGCCACAAGTACTCCTTTTTTTTTTGCGAATACAGACTAACACGGCTGCTACTCTGAAACCTATAAAATTTGTGACATTCAAGATTTATCCATGTTCCAGCAGCTAATACTATGCACACAGTGCAATATATTACTACATCAATAGGGCCTCCAGAGGTGGTATTTAACCAGGCAAGTTTCTGTCAAAAGACAGCCACACCATGCCCAGTCTGTCAGGCTCCCTGATGTGGAGCTAGGAGTCTTTTGAATACCCTGGGATCACTGGTTCTAACCCAGGCTAGGCTCTAACCCAGGCTAGGCTCTCTGCTCCATCGCAGGGAACCTGGCAGCCCTAAGAGATCCATCTCTAGGCTTCTGGTTCCACTGGATGGAACCTGGAAGCCCTAGGAGATCCATCTCTAGGCTCCTGGCTCTTCTGGAGGGAACCTGGAAAACCCGGGGGCTCTCAAGACTTTCAGGTTCCCTGCTGCTGTGCCTGGAAGTCCTGGGATAGGCTTCCAGGGTACACAGCAGCCCTACTATGCAGACTTTCCTGGGTCCAGGACCTGAGGGCTTCCAGACTCCCAAACCAGCGGGATCCCTGTGCTATCCAACTTGTGAGTGGGCAGGCCCAGGAGTTTGGAAGCTCTGAGTTCCCTGTGGTGGGGCAGTCTGTATTGTGGGTCGGTTTCAGAACTGCAGACCCTGGGAGCCCTGGCAGTTGCTAACTAAAATAGACATTCTTGACAGTTTCATGGCTTCCATCTGAATAGCAGCTGTGAAACTAACAAGAATGTCCATTTCAATTAGCTGCTGCCAAGGCCAGGGGGAGCAAATTTCTTCTTGGAAACATCATGTAAATTAAATATGAATATGATTTTTTTTTAATTTTCTGGTTTGTGGGAAGTTTCTAAAAATCTGGTTTCATTTTGGATCTGAATTTTTTTTTAAAAATTTATCATGAACCAGAAACTGCCAGTGTTGGCCAGCTCTATTAACAACTGGAACATAAACTTTCCGAAATACATCAAAGGAAAGAGAAAAGGCCAATTATATTTCTGAGCCCAACAACTTTCAATATTCCATTTCATAAGAAGCTTCATCAATGCAAAAACATATATCAAATTCCCTACATGAATTCTTCAGCATCATTAAATCTCAAAGTCAGATTCATACTACAAACAACCTCCATTGTTTTATCAAATTACTACCAGACTCTTTTTTGAACTAACCTTCAGTATATTAGCTCTATCCTTTGAGACTTCGGAGCTTTGATCTCCTTCATGGCTGGTTTCCAAACCATAGCTTGAGCATTTGTAGTCACCTGTGTGACTAACAGTCTAGAACTGTGCGGAAAATATGCCACTCATTCAGGACTGTCCCTAGCCATTTGAGTGCCCTATGCAATCCCCCTGTGGAAGGGCTGAGTGGGACCTCAGGCCTCCCCCTCCCCTTTCTCCTTCCCCTCACCAGGGTCTGGGAGGTAGGAACTGGGGGGGGCACTCTTGGGGGCCCCACAGGGCCAGAGTGGCCTGGGGGATTAGCGGGGGGCCAAGAGCAGCCTGCTCTGCTTCCCTTGTCCCAGCCCCAGCCGTGTCATTCAGGGGAGGGGCCTTGGGGGAAGGGATTTCCTTCCCCCTGAACTCACCAGCAGTGGTGGGAAGCGGAGCAGCTTGGCTCCACTTCCTGCCACCCTGAGTGCAGGGGGCATCCTTTCCCCAACCTCCCTGCACTCATGGCCGCAGGAAGCGGAGCGACAAAGCTGGGAGCTGGTGAAGTGGAGCTGGCTGGGGCCAGGTTGCTCCACTTCCCGCCACTGCCGGTGAGAGCCGGGTTGCCGGGGGAAGAGGTGGAATCGGGGCGGGCGGGGGGGGGGAGCCGGAGGGAAAGGTAAGAAATGGGGTGGAGGGAGTTGTCCAGGGCCCCACACACCCCTAGGGATGGCCCTGCCCCTTGCAGTGGGCAAAGCCCACGGGGGGCCGGCCAAGGGTTAGGGCTGATCACCAGAGCTAGTGCTGCCACGTATGGTGCCCCACAGTTCATGTTGCCCTACACAGCTGCGTATGCCTAAGGATGGCCCTGCACTCATTGAAAGTGAACCAGGATTCTTGGGCTCCATGAGTGTAAAGCTATGCCTTACCATATTACTAGAGAGCTCATACAACTTATAAATTGAGATATAGTCATTCGGTACCTGTTCTTACTTTGGAGTAACAATCCTGCTCTATTCTCTAAATCAGGAGAGCTTTCTACACAGCAGAAAATTATATAATAACAATATCTAGCTTTTACCTAGTGCTTTCCAGTACAACTCAAAGCACTTAACAAAAGAAATCAATACCATTGTCCCCATTGGTTTTTTACAGATGGGAAACAGTGGCAGGAGGAGGTGATGTGAGTTGCCCAAGATCACCAACCAAGCCAGTGGCAAAGCCAAACATAGAACCCAGGTCCACTAAGTCCCAGTCTGACGCTGTAACCAGGAGGCCATACTCCCTCCCACAATCTATAAATAGCCCTCATATATGCAGTCTTGCCTGACAATTAACCTAGTCAGTCAGTTCTTCAAGGCATAAGGCCTCATTCTGATCTGACACTGGTGCAAATCAGAAGTAATTACACTGAAGTTAAAGGAGTTACATTGATGTAAGTGTGGCATAAATGGGAATGATGTCCATTGTACAATCTATCTTAGGTGTGTCTCACAAACAATGCTACAAAAACCAATAACTGTCGAGCCAAAGGGGACTCTTCTCCTAGCCTAACTAATAAGAACAGTACTAAACTTAAAAGAAAAGGAGTACTTGTGGCACCTTAGAGACTAATAAATTTATTTGAGCATAAGCTTTTGTGAGCTACAGCTCACTTCATCAGATGCATTCAGTGAAAAATACAGTGGGGAGATTTATATACACAGAGAACATGAAACAATGGGTGTTAGCATACACACTGTAAGGAGAGGTGTCAGAGTAACAGCCGTGTTAGTCTGTATTCGCAAAAAGAAAAGGAGTACTTGTGGCACCTTAGAGACTAACAAATTTATTTGAGAACAAGCTTTCGTGCTCACTTCATCAGATGCATCACGAAAGCTTATGCTCAAATAAAGTTGTTAGTCTCTAAGGTGTCACAAGTATTCCTTTTCTTTTTACTGTAAGGAGAGTGATCAGGTAAGGTGAGCTATTGCCAGCAGGAGAGCGGGCGGGGGAAGGGGGGGAGAAACTTTTGTAGTGATAATCAAGGTGGACCATTTCCAGCAGTTGACAAGAATGCCTGAGGAACAGTGTGTGTGTGTGGATGGGGGGGGGGAATAAACATGGGGAAATAGTTTTACTTTGTGTAATGACCCATCCACTCCAAATCTTTATTCAAGCCTAAATTAATGGTGTCCATTTTGCAAATTAATTTCAATTCAGCAGTCTCTCCTTGGAGTCTGTTTTCGAAGGTTTTTGTTGAAGAATCATCACTTTTAGGTCTGTAATCAAGTGACCACAGAAACTGAAGAGTTCTCTGACTGGTTTTTGAATGTTATAATTCTTGACGTCTGATTTGTGTCCATTTATTCATTATTATACTAAACTTGACTCATCTGGGGGTTGCTACTTGAATATGCCACCCATGTCTTCAAAAATGTTCTCTCAACTGTCTAAAGCTGGGATAGAGTAACAGCTTTAGACCCAAGGGATACTGAAGTTTTACACAGGAAGCCACAGAATTTTCATCCACATACTGAGAGCATCATTCTTAGTGCAAAGGCATTGAACATGCAGGAAAGCATACATGGAAAGCTTCATCTTTTGTGTGAAAAAAATCAGTATTACTTTTATGCCACAAATAATTTAAAGTAAACCAAAGAGAGTTTTGAAATTGAAATAGGCACTTTATTTACTTTTTAAATCCACCTCCTGCTAATTAAGTCAGACATTCCATGAAGAGGTTAATTTTGTTATGAACTTGTTGCATCCTTCCAAATAATTCAGAACTCTAATTATATCACCTGGGTGGAAGACCAGATGAGCCTAAGTAAACAAAATAAAACACAAAATTTCAAGCTGCTGAGCAGGATTTAGGATGTGTTTCCATTTCACCTACAAAACAAAATACACCTTTCTGAACAGTGAACCCAACACTGCTGAGAAAGCAAGGCTTGTCTAACAAATGTCTAAATTATGCCCACTTAATAACACACCTGTATCTGAGGGAAAACTATGGTCCAAAGGGAATTTCTTAAAAAAATGCTGACATTGAGTCAAATTTCTATTACTTCCTTAGCCTGTCTTTATGCCATTTCTCTCCCTCTCACCCCATAACAAACACACTATGGCTAACCATGAATACCACACAAATTCAACATAGAATAGTCATCTCAATTAGAAAGATGACTCAAAGAACCACAAGGTTATGGGATTCTCTAGTGGACTGAAAATTTTATGGAATCCATACCCTTCCCCCACCCCAACCATGCTATCACTAAATAAAATGAATGTCTGTATTGTTGAAACAGCTATATTATTTTGCTACATTATATTTGTTCCTGGAAACATACATTTTATCAATGAATTAAAGTGTATTTGTTTGTAAGCCTGACATTAATTTGCAACAAGGAAGATTTAGGTTAGCTATTAGGGAAAAAAACTAACTGTAAGGATAGTTAAGTATTGGAATTATTTATCAAGTAAGATTGTGGAATCCCCGTCATTGGAGATTTTAAATAACAGATTAGACAGTTATCTGTCTAGAATGGTTGAGGTATACTTAAAGCTTCCTCAGAACAGAAAGGTTGGACTAGATTACCTCCTGAGGTCCCTTCGAGCCCTATTTTTCTATGATTTGATTCACAACATGGATCATTTGGGAACTATGAGCTCAGAACTATGAGCAAGAAGGTACTGCTCAGCCTATGCTTTCCCTGTGCCTGGAATTTTCATGTCCCTAGTTTCCCAGAAAGGAAACAACTTTCTGTGCTGGAGGAAAATCAAAATTTTAAAGAAGGGAAAATAGATGGGGAAGGTAAAGAGTGGAAAATATGATGGAGGAGGGAAGTAGTGAGTGAAGCCAAGGCGAGGTGGCACCCTCACTTGAGTTTTTCCAAACCAAAATTAAAAGCCGGTAGAAAAATTCCAACAATACACTTTGGTGTTTCATTGAAATTGAAACATTGCCTAGGGACAGACAGCTGTCGGTAAAGTTCCAACAGAAGCCTCAGCTGGCAGGCTTGCAAGGAGCTGAGAGCCTGGAAGCCTGGAAACCCTGGCTCTAGGGCTTGAGGCTCCTTCTCAGACTGGCATTCCAAGCTCATGATCCTTGGCAGCCCATCTGGTAGGCAGATGGAGAGCTGTGAGCCTAGAAACCTCAGAGGTCCTGGCTCCCAAGCTCACCACTCCTTAGTAGCCAAGGGATCTGAGGGCTTAAAGGGCACAGCTCCAGCGCCCCAGAAAGACTGCCCCCAAAAGTCAAAGTTCCATTCCTTTTCACAGAGAATTTTGAAATGTTCTGAATTGGAATTAAATCAAATATCAAAATCCTTCATGAAAACAGATTTACCTTTCTCCATCCAGCTCTAGCTAATAGGAAAATAGAAGGAAGGTGCTGAATGGAAAAAAATAGTTTAAGTGAATGGAGCACCCAGAGCAGTTAAGTGCAACAGATTCTCTACTGACTGGAGATTCAGCTTGACCAGGAGGAAATCTTCCCATATCAGTAAATTCTTTTAGGGCCTGATGGCTCGTACATCGCTGAACTCTTGTTGCAGTTCACCCAGTCTTACAGCAAAATGCTCCAATATATATTAGTGACTCTTATTCAACAAATTGCACTGAAAAACTGAAGATAAGCATATAATACCATAGATATCTTCAGATCCACATCTCTCCCTCTCCCATGACAAGCCTCCATTCTTTCCCTCTTCTTCTCTCTACCCACTACTACAGACTTTACTTCCTTCTAAAGTTTCTGATCTCCAACACTCTCCATAAATCCAATCATCTTGAACTCTCCTCCTTTCTGCTGGATCCCTCCATTCTGACCCACATACCTGCCTCCCCACTGTTACCCACCTTTGTTTGCCTGCCAATACCTTCCCCTACCACCAGCCCCTGTTGGATATCTGCTCCCACGTGACTTATCTCTCTGCTGACTTTGGATATTTATCTCTGAATATATGTACCACAGAATTTAGCATTTTCCCTCTTTATAAGGAGTCTACACGGCCATTGGTATTCATGTCTATCGTTTAATAATGGTAATAGGAGGCATGGATATGTATAGATGGCCCAATAGCATTAATCTTTTACGTCTCAGTTTTGTAATGTAATGGAGTTGTAAGGGAATATGTTCAGACTGCAGAATAAAGCAGGCAGTCATCTTTTCCAACTTTCCCTACAAATAAATTCCATACAGTATAAAAAGTTCGAAGTGGCATCCCGACTATGGTTTGTATTGATCAACAAGAAGATATAAAAGTTAGTTCAAATCTCCTCCTTAGGCCTGGCAGGTTTTAGGATTCTGTCTAGGATTGTTCAACCACACTCTAGTTCCTCACTCACATGATAGCTACTCTCACCTTCCTGTATATAAAGGGCAGTTAAGTCATCTGCCTCAGTGAGTCAGCAGAAACCACTCAACCCTTTCTGAATAGGATCAACACCTGTTAGCTGCATGAGTGTCAGGTGTTTAGGCAAATAACACATAACCTACTGCAAGAATACTTTGGATCCTCCATTTCTTCATTATTTCCCTTCATTTTTTTTATAAACTCACCCCACTACCCCTAAAGAACCAGATATTGAGTAGCTCATCTTTATTTGCTTAATAATACTTTTTTTGTATTTTTACATCAGCTTAATCTGTAATTTCATTTTGGTACTCTGCAATCCACTATGCTCTGCAGATTGGTACTCCATGACAGCTCCCTACACAACATTGTTAAAGGGGCCACAGCAGGCAAGGCCTGAGGGTTCATGAACTGCATCACACACCTGTGTCTGAAAAAAGCACAGTCCTTGCAAGAGTAGCCATGGAGCAGAGAGGTACCCCTTACTGGTCTACAGTTTGGGGAGGAGAATCCTCTTGTCGACAAGGATGGATTCTGATTCACATACTTATTAGTGAGGCTGAGCTCCCTGCACCAGGACTTCAACCAACAAGCCTGATTCTCCACTTCCTGGAACAATGTAAAATCATTTATACCTGCACAGAGTGGTGTGAAATACTACCATTCTGAGCTGATGGCAGTTTCCTTTCACATTCATAGGGAAGATCAGACCCTGTATGTTCAATAAATGAGTTGTCCTAATTACCACACATTATAATTGTTGCCTTAATTTTGGCTAGACAAAAACAAACAAAACCCCAAAACACACTAACCGAAATATATTGTCCCCATTGAAATGCTTTACAGTATCACACAGCTCTTGCTAAAGAGAAGACAGTATTTAATGTAGCATATGTTTTGTGTCTTTCAGCTTAACAGAGAAAAACTTCCATACTGGAAGATGACCCTGCTAAATGTGTGCAGTCTTATAAACAACATAAACAACCAACCAGAGGAAACAGCGGAGTCTGAGGAAGATGATGTCCTTCAGAGAGGACAGTTTCCTGCTGCTCTAGATGGCTCCAGCTTGGAAGCGATGCTGACAATATACCAGCTCCAAAAAGTCTGCCACAGCAGAGCCTTTCAGTACTGGGAGGTAAGCTACACATCACTAATGCATGTCACTGGAAAGACTCTGATTCTGTATTTATATTTCAAGAGAGACTTAAAAACCTAGGTCTTGCCTGCTCTGTATGGACTCTTCAGAGCCTCAGTATATCTGGCCAAAATATCCCCTTCCTGCATTGTTGGGCACTGGTTATCCATCTCTCTGGTGCTCTCCATCTCCAAGTTGTTTCCTTTAAACAGTCTTGTACATATATCATTTCTGAAGAGCTACATGGTGCTTTGGGCTATATCAATGTAAAACATTAACTATATAATTTCTCCACACTTTGTAGCCATTCCCAAAAAAGCTAAGTAGAGATATGAAGATGAGCTTCTTGGCAGAACAGAAAATTTAGCTCTGTTCAACAGCAGTAGAGTTAGTCTGGATTTACACTGGTGTGACAAAGCCTTATGTATGTGCGTAGGATCATTGGGCCCACTTCGTAGTTGCCCATTTGCACTACTTATGTCAGTACAGTGTGTATGCAAAGCCACCAGGGTTGCCCTGGGGAATACCATGAAGTAGGGTGTTTCCCCGAAGCATTGCTCTATGTTACTTTAGGGGATCTTTTGGTGCTCAGGGGCAGCGTGCAGAAAAGGTGGTTTCGAGCCATTTTGCTCTCTTGCTCTCTCTCCCATATGCACACTGTCCTCAGCTGCACCAAGTTCATGCTCAGCACAGCTAAGAATTCAGCCCATTGGAACTGGTGGACAACAGCAGTGTGTTTTCAAGCCTGTGCACCAGAATCCTCTGCATGAGCTGCAGTGGCACTTACACAACTGTAACAGCAAGCATCTTTGGGGCTAAGAACTACCTCAGAGTCCTTTTCATCAGTATGTTTAGCACTTCAGAGTAGATGCGGTAGAACTGGCATGCTTCACCATGATACTGAGGTGTCTCTTACCCTGGAGATGCAGGTACATATAGCAGAAATTAAGGCTCACCAGCCTCATAGAAGCCATAGATAGAGAAATTATGGTCCTATGCACCTTAGATGTGAGGTAAAGGAGTTCTAAGATATATCAGACAAGTTTAAGAGAGAAGGGGAGGAAAATGAGGGAAGAAGGGATTGAGGAAACTTGAGAAAGGGCTCCACTGCTGACCATGAGTAATACAGTACACGCCTTCTAGTGATCCTATTCATCCAAGCTCTGTTCCAAAGCCCACTGAAATCACTGGGAGTCGTTCCATTGATTCCAATGGATTTTAGATCAGGACCCATTTACTAAGTGATCAATAGATTTTAGTGCCCCAAACCAGGGCTTAAATTCAGCCATAGCCATCTGGAGTCGAGCTCCATAGATATTTTCAGTCCCATGAGAGCCCCAGCACGTGAAGTTCCAACCCCGACTCTTCCCATGGGAATGAAGTCCCAAGCCCCAGGGCTCTGGGAAATACTCTGTGAGAATTTAAGCCATGACCCAAACAATTAAGTTTGGAGTGCTACAAAGGTTTTAATTTAATAACCCTCTGTCAGCCAGTTGGATTGTGTTTGATCATTAAAAGGTGCAGTAATAAGAATGGATTAAATCATTTCAGATAACTAAGAAATGACCTGACCTTTCATGAAAAACTCAAAGCACAATTGTTTTGAACATTCTAACATTTACAACTTCAATTTTGTTGATATTTGTACATTTCTGGTTTTTAAAAATTTCTCAATTTGCCTACTGATAGAATGAAGATACTGTAATATTGCTAGGAAGGCTAAAACTAGCAAGTAGTGGAAATCTCATGAGATTTCCAGCCTAAATTTTAAACCAAAGAAGTTAATATAAGAAACTTAACTTCTGAAAGCTTCATCGACATTAAAGTAAAACTCCCTGGGTGAAATCTTAGCCCTACTCAAGTCCATGTCAACAGTCCCATTTACTTCAACGGAACCAGGATTTCACCCCCAAAATTTTGAAATTTACTCATTTTCTCTGATGAGAGATTAGATAGGTATTGCTTTATAATTCCTTGAAATGACTAAAGTCTATTAACTTTATTTTTCCTTTTTCTATTGGGTACATTAAGAGAATATAGAGTTACAAAAATAAGAGATTAATATTTTTCTTTATCTTTAAACCAAAGAAATACAGAGATTCCACAGTGTCTCTTCTCATGTCTTACAGATACTTCAGCAGGATGTTTTCAATCAAGAGGATTCAACCCAAGATATAATGAAGAGAAAAACACCTTATATCCTGAAACGGCAACTACATGTTAACAAAGCCAGAAGACCGTACATACTCAAGAGAAGTTCATATTACTGATGCAGCAAAGACAGCAATGTATATTTAGTTTGAGTAATTGTGCTTTATGGTTCTTATTTAAATCTAAAATCATATTTGTGTGAAAAATATACTATGAAAAATTATCAAGATTATAACATAACTATGTCTTTTTTGCAATTGTTGTTTCTTGAATGTAATTTTTCCTACTTGATATTAGTTGGACCAATATATTTACAAATAAATCTAGTTTCTAAGCATGATGTATTGTACACAACTGAGATTTCGACATATTTGCTACAATAAGTTTTTTTTCTGTGTTATAATAACACACCTTCCTACACCAAAAAGTAAATCAATAGTCTGTAAACACCAGTAGGGATCATAAAATGTCTCAAACACCTGAAAACCAATCTATGCTGGCAAAATGTTGTGTAATATGGTGATCAGAATTGCCAGAATGTTTTCTAAATTGACCAGTGGCAATTATCAGGGTTTAAGTCTAAATAACCAAGGAAACATTGTGCATTGGCTATTAAGTTGCAAATTCAAATATCTTTTAAGTGACATTCCTTATTTTGAGGACTTTATCTTGTTGATTCTTCATGAACCAGGGAAGGACCATGATTTAATAAATTTATTAATTCTTCTTCTTATTATTATTATTAGAGAAAAATATTTTCATCAATGTCTGCTAGTTGAACAAAGCCAGAAGGTAGTATCTACTTCAGAGAAATTCATATTATGACTGAGGCAAGAAAGCAACATATATTTAGTTTACCCAATCAATTAAACAATTTATGTTCTCTCCATACTTTATGCATGTTCAACTAAGAGCTGATCTAAAGTCCAGTGAAGTCAATGAAAATGTCCTAAACCATAGTCATGATTCCGATTGTAGGTGAACCATGACACAACATATCTGTCAGAGCTGTGGATTATGCAGGATTAGCTTCGGTATTAAAAAATTCCAGTGCAGTGAATCAAGACTAAGATTAAGATTTTGTCACGGGTATTTTTAATAAAAGTCATGGACAGGTTGCTGGCAACAAACAAAATTCACAGAAGCCCATGACCTGTGAGTTTTACTAAAATGTGCATGGGGGTGAGCCTAACAGTGGGAGACCCACTGGGGGCTGATTGCCAGCCACTGCTCCAGCCCCGCCATTGCTCTGGCCCTGCAGCCTGCTCTTACAGCGGAGACTGACCCAGCTCCGGGCACTGCTGTGGCCCCGGCTACTGCTCCAGCCCCAGGGCTGACTGCCGGCCACTGCTCCAGTCCTGCTACTGCTCTTGGACAGGGGCTGATAACTGCTCCAGCCCTGCCACTGCAATGGGCTGAAGCCAAAAAGTCACAGAAGTCTGTTAAAGTCATGGAATCCGTGACATCCACAACAGAATCAATCATATCCTTAATCATGACTAGAATAACATTTTTTACAGTGAGGACATCATACTGTACATTTTACTTTGATTACATTGAGGATAATCACACTTCCCATTGTCACCCACATATTGTATTTATCTCTTTGTTTTCAAATAGTGGTATAAACTTTGCAGCATGGCATGCCATTTGTGAACTCACAAAGATATACGCACTAAATTCAAAAACAATCATAATTCCAATACAGCAAAGCAATAAAGCACTTGATTAATATTAAGTCCCAGTGACTTAAAGGTAAGCATGTGTTTTGCTGAGCTAAGGCCTGACACTGAGTCACATCCATGAGAGGGCACTGGGGAGGTTAGATGACTGCAGCAGTCCTCCCTCAGTTTCCCCCTCTGAAGGGCACCTTGAGTACTCCACAGCACAGTCCAACAGTACTTAAAACAAGGCTCCTCTTCAAGAGTCCTATATATTTAGTCCTGCCAACAAGATGGCATAAATCAAACAGAACTCAAAACAAAGAAAAGAAAAAAACAAGTCTTCACCTCAGTCTCAGGCTGGGGCACCCGACTCCTCTCTGTGAGTCTGTCTTTCACAGTGTGACATTACCCAAGGTACAGTCTGGGCTGTTGAACAGCTGTATTCCCCCCCAGTTCTCCAACCTAGGATGCCTCTTACACTGCTTTGCTGTGAGAACACCCAATCCTAGCTAGTTAACACACAGTTTCCAGCAACGTAACTTGGTCCCAGTCACATGGTATTAAGAGCTAGACACTCATGAATTAAACTGCAGAGCAGTATCAGCAATCTCTCTGGTCCCAGACTTTCCCCCAGAAATGTGTGTCTTGTACTGCCCAACATACAGCTGAACAATGCAAGCTCACATAAAGTACATCATTTCATCATTGGTAAATGACATGCACCAGACTTGTTATCCAAATGGAGTTTCCCCATACACTTTAATCCTAGTTAGGATTAAACACAGGTTAATATAAAACAGTAAAACAAAGTTTATTATTAATTACAGAAAGAAAAGAAAGATTTTAAGTGATTACAAGTAATGAAGCATAAAAGTCAGGATTGGTTACAAAAGAAATACAAGATAAAACACAAACTAAAGTCTTACTTAATAAACTAAGAGAATTCAAAGCAAAGGCATTTCTGTCACTGCATCCCACTGTACATTTCACAGGCTGGGTCTCTCTCCAGCTTGGGTCCCCTCCACCTGAGTTCAGTGTCCTTCAGGTATTCATTGATATCATGAGCTGAGAGATGGGAGGAAGAGGAGTAAAGTCAAGTGTTTCCCTCCCCTCATTACAATTCTATTTCTTGTACTAGAAACATCCTTCCTGAATCATGGTGACAAAAACAGTCTCTTGTGGACATGAGGTTTGAACTGTCCCTGGGATGGAATGCAAATTTCTTGTTTACCCCTTCCCACCTGCTGGAGAATGTCTGCTTAAACTGGTAATAGCCCTTTAGCACCTGGCTGGAGTTCCAGTGTGTCTTTGCCTCTGAAAAACTGGTTTGGGCCTGCTTTTCTTAACCTTGGAGCATGGTTCTTAACCTTGGAGCAACCGTAGAGTCTTGCAACTATAAATACAATGTTGCCACACATTTTACCAGAACAATAATGTTGAGCAGATTATGACTTTTCAAATGATTCCTCGCAAGGTACAGTTTGTACAAAATATATTACAAACTTATAAAAGGGTGAACATGGGGTACAGGTTGCCATACACAGTTCATGCACTTTTCTGCACAACTCCCAAGGTGATCTGTCTGCCTGCTCTCCCATCAGTGATGCCTAGGTCTTCTTACCTGGAGTCTTCCACAGGCTCTGTGTCCAAGTGATTCTCCATGCACAAACCCTTCCCCTGGTTAATGGCCTCCTGCTCGCTGCAGCCTCTGCCACAACTTCCTTTCCCTTCATTTATCCCCAGGCCTCTTCTTTATTTCTCAAGGTTTGGCCTGAGTTAGTCAAATGACCCAATGATTTTCCTATCTGGGGAGATGAGCTGATCCTATCACCAGCGAAATTGAGCCCAAATCCCCTTAAGAAACCAGCTTCTTTGTGAAAGGACCTAATAATAAACTACAGAATATCCATATAAAATTTGAAACAGTTTTAGTATCTGGCTTTTTTTCAGGCCAGTGCTGATAAATACTTGGGACAAAATCTATATCGTTTTAAAAAAATTGTACATATTATTGTAAGTTTGTGAGTATATAAGAAAGGAGAGTCAAGATGCTCTTTTTTATTAAGATGTGGAAACAGGTGGGAGGGAAACAGACTTTCATCCAAATGTGCAAGTTCTGTAGATCTAAAATATAGCATTAGTAATTCCAAATGGTTTCCCTATTGACCTGAAATAACAAAGCAGAATAGATTCTCTTGAAAGTTCACGACCGGAGAATTCAACTCTCTTTATCACTAGAGAACAAGGAGAAAAACATCTGAGACCTAGACAGTCATTTTCCTCATGTACCTTCAATCGAAGAGAAGAAAACATGACAATTCTTACAGATCTGGCAGGGATTTGAAAAATCCTGTCCTAGCCACAGAAACAATATGCATAATTTTGGAAAATTAGACTTATTTTCTTGCTCTCAGTAAAGACATGGAGGCAAATGTTGTTGGCATTTTAAAACTCAGTGCCAAACATGAATGGAAAGGAAACTAAATTCAGGAAATATATTACAATCATGTTATTCACCCATATGAAAGTTCAATTGATATTATATGCCAAACTTTCTAGAGTTCAGAATTTCACTATGAAAATACAGCCTTGAATGAAAATTGGTTTGTAAAACCAACAACATATTTTCAGTCAACATGATTTAAATCAATGGAGATATTTGTAAGCTGTAAGAATAATAACCAAGGCATTTTAAAGTTTTGTTAATTGAGAAGATTTTTTTCTCTTTCATAATCATAAAATAGGCTGAACTCTTAAGTATTATTTTGAAGGCCATTAGTACAGATTGTTGTCTTGGCCCTTTAGAAATGTTTCTTGCTAGTTGACAAGCTACTTGTGTTTAATAAAGTAATTACTGAGGTTACTTTAATAAAGCAATTACTGAGATTTGGCTGTCTATCATTATAGACTTAGAGCTGCATAAATAACACATTTTTCAGTTTGATGGTTATTCCAAAAATTAAAAAATAAAAAAACAACCACAGTGTTTCAGGTTGAGCTGAAAATGAAATTCTTTAAATTGTTTTGCCACTCAAAATGCTTTTTTTAAAGTTGTTTCAGGTTGTATGCTCATTGTGATTTTGAGCACTATTTATCTTGTAAAAAGTTTTAAAAATAAAATTGAAGGAATTTTCAAAACAAAAGTAGTTTTGAAGTGAAAAATCAAAATGTTTAATTTCAAAATGTCAAAATAAAAGGTTGTTTGCAATGATGTTGTAGCCAGGGTGGAGAGGAGAAAGACAAGGTGGGTGAAGTAATATTTTTAAGTGGACCAATTTATGTCAGTGAAAGAGACAAGCGTCCAAGATGCACCAAACTTTCCTTTTTCAGGTCCTGAAGAACAGCTCCATGGAGCTTTAAATCATGTCTGTTTCACCAACAGAAGTTGGCCCACAAAAAGATATTATCTCACCCACCTTGTCTCTCTCAAAAAGAAACATTTTTGAATGTTTTTAGGTTTATCAGGTGATGTTTTAGTCATCATATACTCCTCAAATTTTTGAGATGGCCCTTTGGACAGATGTCTGTACTTCTCAGATCCTTTTGGTACAGAATTCAGTTAAACAGAATATTAGCTATTTTGCATAAGTTATACTCCAGGGCCTCCCAAACCTCCTGGCTTCTATATATGAAAAGTGCTATATGCAAACCATGGTGAAATTAGCAATTTCCCCATCATTGACACAAAATATCAGCTATTATTTTAAAAAAATGTACAAAATAAATATTTTTATATTGCGGGTTAGCACATGGGAATGGAGCAAGAGGCTGGCTTGCCACTGGGTAATCAATGGTAATGCAAGAATAAGGACTATGAAAGATGAAATTTTTGGCAGGATGACACAGGTTCATGAAACATCACAGGCATTCTGATAAAGGACTTTTGATGAAGGTGGTTAAGAGAAGGATTTCTGGATAAATCTAATTTATCTGAATAGTTTGCCTATGGGATGGAGGAACTTTGGTGGATATCACTTTTAGTGTTTCTATGCCTCTGATACCACTTTTTGTATTTCTATGCCTCTCTCCTGTACATTATTCTTTTTAAAATCAAACACTTAAAAGAAACATTCTGAAATATGGTAGTTACATGTATATGTTATATGTCACAGTGACAACACTTGTGTGATCACCAATATATTGCTGCTGTTGTGCCACCCTTTGAAGACAATCCTTGTTTGTTCTTTTTTTCATAGAAAACTCATTGGGACATGCCTTCTTTTCTGTTCAGAGACACAAGGGGAAATGCATCCAATGAAGTTAGCGGTAGCTCACGAAAGCTTATGCTCAAATAAATTTGTTAGTCTCTAAGGCACCACAAGTACTCCTTTTCTTTTTGTGGATACAGAGTAATACGGCTGCTACGCTAAAAGGGGAGAGAAGAACATAATAGATGGTAGAGGGGAGTTTAAATACATGCATGGGTACCACACACACAAAGCTGAGGACGTATTCAGATTCTTCAGAATTCTGCAGCCAACGATTATTTATGGAAGTGTGCAATCTAAAATATACAGAATAGTATGATGAACAAAACACCATTATTTTTTCTTCCCTTGTCGCAAAAATCATCACTGATCTCAGGTTTCTAGGGGTTCTGCCTTTAATATTCAATAAAGTATTTACCTAACAATCTTAGAGAGGTTTTTCCACCAAATTCAACTCCCTGGTGAATAGCCATTCTCAAAAGTCTCCATATCACTGCAGGAAATACCTCAAAACGACGGAATACAATTTCCCAAAGAGTTAAAGGCTGTGGAGAATGAAGGAGTTATATGTATTATTTTTATAAATATCACATGCCCTCAGTTTACCTGTTTCTTATTATCCTGCCTGACAGCATAGAATTTAATCAAAGGAGGCTGTAATGGGGTGAAGCAAACAGGAAATGAAACAATGACAGATATAAGTCTCCTTAAGGGAACAATGGGGAAGCTTTTAATTGGGAAATGCCCTTGCTTGGCTCCAACCAGGTTTACTTTTCCCAGGGCTGAGCCTAGGATCAAAGGAGATACTAAACCATTAAAGGACCCTGGGCCTAGAAAGGAAGGGTAATGAACGGGTTGTGAGGAGCAGCTCACAGAGTGTCAGTGAAATCTTGTAAGAAAAGATTAAGTGTGGCCCTATAGGCCTTTGTTTTAAGCCTTGTCTCTGATTGCTATGTACCTTTGGGGGAGTTAATAAATAATGCTTAATGTGGATGGAGTTGTTTATGCGTCTCTTTAATGTGCTATCACAGCTCCTGGAGGAAAAGGGCTTGCAGATGTTGAACACAGTTGGGGCGGTTGGGTTAACATGGTTGGTGCATAGAGGGGCTGTAGCCCAGATATCCAGTCTAAAAGTGGTTGGACCAGGCTGTCCCACCAAAAGAAAGGTCTGAAACAAAGCTTGTCAATCACCATGACATTCCAAATAATCACAGCCCTGGAAACTGTCAAAAACATTTCAAATCTACACAGTTCTTACTCACAAATTCATAAAATGATTTTATTTCGCTGTGATCTGTTAATTTATTTAATTCAGTGTTTTTTAATCTTTATCACCCCGTAGGCCACATCAAAAAGTTTCACAGATCCACACTCAGCCACCCAGTTTTACAACTTCTGCCTTTGAAAATGGTGCATTCTTCAGACCACTAAGAAAAGATCCACAGCTGTAGAATCACCAGTATAATTGATTTGTGTATGGCCAGGCAGCTCACAAAACATTACGTTTTATGATTCACACAGCAAGAATATTTAAATTGTCACTGACCAATATTAAACAAACTGACGGATTAGCGCTGATCTTTCTTCCCTCTAAAAGAGAGAGAACCAAGTGTCCCTACACTTTATTATAAGCACCTTATACCTCATCTAAAAGTAGAATCACCAAAAACCACTTTTGTCCTTCAAAAATTTCTGAAGAGAGATTAAGAACAGCTTCAAAAGCTTTTTAAATAACTTATTTGAAAAAATAATAAGGTATGTCTTTCTCTCACTTTATCATCTATTGGGAACTGTAATATGTGCATTATCTGCTTCTTCCTATGTTACAGACTGTTGGGCAACAAACCACAGTGATAGGCAGAACGTGAAATCAGCAAATTGGTTCAGCACTGTTAATAGCTATAGAGGTTCAATGATAGAATTCATATTTTATTCTTTGTGTATTTTATATGCAAAGAATATTATGAAGGTTGCAACGTGAAGAGCTCAAAAGTTAGGAAATGCCAAAATTAAGGTTTAATAGATTCAAAAATTCACAGATCTGCAAAGCCAGAGGAGATCAGTGTGACCTCCTGGCCTAGTCAGGCCATAGCTGTAGTCTGACCATAGACCTTCCCACCCCCAATTTTTTTTTTGAACTAGAACATATTGTTAAATAAACAAAACCAAAACAAACTCAAGAGTTGTATCCTGTAACTGAAGAATTGCTAATAGAGTATCTATTTTTTAAGAAATGAGAAAAAAAGTGACCCAGGAAACTTCAGGCCCATTAATTTGACCTCAGTTTGTATGCAAGGTTTTGAACAAATTTTGAAAGAGAAAGTAGTTAAGGACATAAAGGTAAACAGTAATTGTGATAAACTAAAACCTGGTTTTATAAAAGGTAGATCATGCCAGACTAACCTGATCTTTTTCTTTGAGAAGATAACGGATTGTTTGGACAAGGTAAATGGAGTAGATCTAATATACCTGGATTTTGATAAGGCATTTGATACAATTCCACATGGGAAATTAGTTAAATTGGAGAAATGGGGATTAATAGGAGAATTGAAAGGTGGATAAGGAACTGGTTAAAGAGTTAACATGTCATACTGAAAGGTGAACTGTCAGGCTGAAGGGAGGTTACTCGTGAAATTTCTCAGGAATAGGTTTTGGAAGCGATCTTATTTTTCATTCATGACCTTGGTACAAAATGTCGGAGTGTGCTAATAAAATTTGCGGATGACACAAATTTGGGAGGTATTGCCAATATGGAAAAGGACTGGAATATTATACAAGAAGATCTGGATGACCTTGAAAATGAGTAATAGACATGTTATGAAATGTAATAGTGCAAAGTCATGAACTTAGGAATTAACATCAAAAATTTTTGCTATAAGCTGGTGACTTATTAGTTGGAAGTGACAGAAGAGGAGAAAAACCTGGGTGTATTTATTGATCTCAGGATGACTATTAGGGCCAATGTGATGAGGCTGTGAATAAGGCTAATGCAGTCCTAGGATGCATCAGGCAAGGTATTTTGAGTAGAGAGAGGGGAATGGTGGTATCATTATAGAAGACACTGGTGACACCTCATCTAGAATACCATGTGTAGTTCTGGTCTCTTGTGTTTAATAAAGATGAATTCAAACTGGAACAGGTGCAGGGAAGGGCTACTAGGATAGTTCAAGGAATGGAAAACCTACCTTATGAAAGGAGACTCGAAGAGCTCAGTTTGTTTAGCCTAACCAAAAGAAGGCTGAGGTGAGATATGATTGCTCTTTATAAATACATCAGCGGGATAAATACCAGGGAGGGAGAGGAGTTATTTAAGTTAAGTACCAATATTGACACAATAAATAGATATAAAGTGGTCATCAGTAAGTTTAGGCTTGAAATTAGATGAATGTTTCTAACCATCAGAGGAGTGAAGTTCTGGAGCAGCCTCCCAAAGGGAGTGATGGGGGGGGGGACAAAAAACCTAACTGGCTTCAAGACTGAGCTTGATAAGTTTATGCTGGGGGTGGTATGATGATACTGCCTACAAAAGCATGTAACAAATATCTCCAATAGCCAGTGATGGGACATTAGATAAGGATGGCTCTGAGTTACTAGAGAGAATTCTTTTCCAGGTGTCTGGCAGCTGGGTCTTACCCATATGATCAGGGTCTAAATGACCTCCATATTTGGGGGTCACGAAAGAATTTTCCTCAGGGAAAGATTGGCAGAGGCTCTGGGGAGACTTGCAGGTTTAAACTAGTTTAAATTGTGGGTTTTCTGTAACTTGAACTCTTTAAATGATTATTTGAGGGCTTCATTAACTCAGTCAGAGGTTAGGAGTCTATTACAGCAGTGGGTGGGAGAGGTTCTGTGGCATGCAATGTGCAGGAGGTCAGACTATATGGTCATGACCATCCATTCTGGCCTTAAAGTCTATGAGTCTATACTGCAGTCACCGGGATTGAGCTATCTAGTTCATCTATGTCTACATGAGTTACAGTCACACTCCATGATTGCAATGCAGACATATGCCTCCATTTCTCTCTCTTCAGGACTGTATTATGAGCTCATAGTACCTAGCACAATGAGGCCTTTGCCTCTAGGCATTGCAAAATACATAAAAAATAATAAAAAAGTAGGCCCATATGGTTCATAGACATTGTATTAGCTCTCTGCATTGGAGTAAACTTCATCTAAAATGAATACATTCATGATGTTACATTTTCATCTTGGGAAAACTCAGCACACTTACTAGAAAATCCTAGTTTGAATCCCAGCTAATTCAATACTGTCCCATCCAAGCAGGGGTGTCATTGGCTAACGGGCAAGGGGGGGGGGGCAGTTGCCATTCCCATCACAGCACACCAGACTTTGGTTTGAAGAATTTCCCTGAGTCTACATATCCAATTTTTCTTCCACTTTTTGTGCCCTCCTCAGACTTTACAGGATATAATATAGTGACCACAGTAGGATGTTCTATAAGATGACAATGTTGTCCTCCCTCACCTGCCCCAAACTTTTCTGAAATGATACCACCTGCTGCTAACAAGCCTCCAACTTGCTTCTCTGCTCCCAGCAGGAGCACACTTTTTCTTTGAGGGAACAGAATGGCTTGTATTTTTGCCTGGTTGGAAAAAAGTACCTGCAGCCTGGCATAAAAACAGGCCAATGACAATACAAGCCTGGATAATTTCAGCATCCCAGACATGCTGCACCATGTTGCCCTTGATAATGATTATTATTATTACTACAGAGAAATAACTGAACATGTATGTTGAAACACCATTAATTTTTACACCCAAATTAAAATAGCTTCAGAGTTGCTGGTATTAGCTTGAGTATAAAAAACTGTATGTAGCTCTACTTCCCAAGCCCATACTTTTGTTTTAAAAATTCTTTGTGGAGAAGGTCTGAATCTCTGGAAAATTCTGATTCAGCATAAGCATAAACTACTTTAAAACCTCACAGGTCACAGAACACCTGTATTTGTGACCTCTAGGGATGTAAATTATAAACAAGATTTCTTATGAGCACTCAAGATGGTAAAGGCGAAAAAACCCAAACATTTCTAATGTCTCTTGTTATTAGCAGCTTTCAATAGTGTGCAAAGAAACATAATGCACCACTTCCAAAGGCATACCTTAATGTAAGAGAGGGATCTGACATTTACTTTGGAAGGAAAGGGTTTTATTTAGATATATTGAGTATTAAAATATCCACAGCGCAATTCTTGTACAATTGATTCCTGTCGACTTAAGCAGTTCGGTGCTTCTCTGGTAGATACACATCTGCCACTTATTGGATACTAAAGCTGCTCTGATTCATCTACTTTAGTTAAACTTTTATCAAGGAAAAGCTGTTTTCAACTGCAGTGGTTGCAAACTCTGTTTGAGCAAAGCATTACAGGTTGCTCACTGGAATTGCTAATGTGCAGAACTAAAACCTGATGAAGCAGTACAGTTTTGTGCAATACACTGGAAAAGGTTCTGGGAAATAGCAAAAAAAGCATACAAATAGGGTGTGCTACTCTGGCGACTATTAAAAAAAATAAAAATTGCAACAGGTAAAGTACTCTGTTGTATCTATTATCAGAGGGGTAGCCGTGTTAGTCTATATCCACAAAAACAACGAGGAGTCTGGTGGCACCTTAAAGACTAACTGATTTATTTGGGCATAAGCTTTTGTGGGTAAAAAACCCGTTTCTTCAGATGCATGCATCTGAAGATATATCCATGCATCTGAAGAAGTGGTTTTTTTATCTACAAAAGCTTATGCCCAAATAAATCTGTTAGTCTTTAAGGTGCCATCGGACTTCTCGTTGTTTTTGTTGTATCTATGTTAATCCTACCACAAGATCACCTCAGAGGAAGATCTCAACTTACTGGTAAAAAGGTCAGTGCCTATGACTGATTGCTATCAAAGTACACTGATCAATTCACAAGTGATGAGCCTCTGCCCTTTGTACACTGTATTGGCAGAAGTGACCAAACAGGCCTCGCCCTCATGTAATTTTGACTTGATGGAACCTTGGTTTCAAATTTGACCTGGTATAGATAGTACTCAAGCTTAATTGTCATGTTCCAAAAATTCAGGGGAGAAGAGCGCCATTTTAAAATATACTGACACGTGGATCTGAACTGAATTCAAAGCACTGGTAGCAAAGTATTTGACAGCTTTCATTTTAGTCTTGAAAGTCATGTTCTGTCTGCAAAGTCTGAGTGATAGGCATAAGAGCAGAGCTAGCTTTTGCAAAGACAGGCTGAGGAGCAGAGGACAGGCAGCAAGGGAGGGATGGCATGGGGAGTTGGAAGTGAAGGACAGAGGGCAGCAATAGGGTGAGGAGGAGTATGGGTGGGAGACAGTGAGAGGAAGATATAATTAAGCTAACTAGCAAATGGATTGAGTTACAAATAGTTGATAAAGACAGAAAGGACCAGAAGGCAGAGTATGGTATTGTGTACTGAATGTATGTGTCCCCCCAACAGGTTCAGATTTGGCAGAAAGCAAGCTTTCTATCTTCCTTACAATGAGTTTGTTGGCCTAATGGCAGGAAAGCCTCTCTGACAGTGAGGTTGACAAGCGGTCATCTGCCCCCTCCCTTACATAAACATAACCCAGCACAGTAAAAGCTAGGCTTTTTACCTGTCCCTCCTGCCTTCCTGGTGGTACATATGTCAGGTTGACACCTGTACCTCCCCATCCACAGATCAAGGTTCATATCCTAGACTTCCAACTGAAGAAGCCCCAAGTCACACAATAGAAAGGGCAAGTGAGCCTGTCAGGGCCTAGTCTCAGCCTTCTGAGAGTGGCCTGGAAGCATTCAATGGGTTGGTGAGAGCATGGGCAGGGGTGCTGAGAGCCATTGAACCAAACTGTAAACCCTGTATATGATGGAAACCACTTCAATCCAGGGGGTGCAGCAGCACCCCCAGCACCCTTAGTTCCAGTGATTATGAGCATAGGTTTCCTGTGCATCCTCTTCTTCCTGCTGCCGCTGCACCCTAGAAACCTGGCACACCTTAGATAACAGGTCTTTACACCCTGCTGAACAGAGGAGAATCTCTGTATTGAGCTAGAGCTGGTGAAAAAGTCAGGTTAACCAGGGGCACAGAGAATCTAATAGAGCCAGCATTGCTAGCAGTCAGCAACTTGGCAGAGTACATCAGCAGGGAACATCTGCTCTGTTAAGCCAAACTACCAAAGAATAGAGGAAGTTTAAAGTTCCACTTGCCTTTCTTACATGTCCAGGGCTGGTCCTGTACAGGACATTTCCTAGTTGCCACAGGGGGAATTCTTTCCTAACACCTGGTTGGGGAAATTACTGAAGGCATAGAAAACATTTCTGAAAATCAAAAAGGAATTTCTGATTTATGGAATAAACTCAGCAGTAATATTAAGGGTCCATTCAAAGTTATTTGAGTTCAAAAATAAAGAATCCTAAATCCCAGACATTATAGGCCTGTCGTGACCTTGTAACTAGAGAAAGCTGCAATGATTATTCACATAAAGAACAATGGAAAAATATTTTGGAGGGAGTGGAGAAAAGATTAGAGACAGTGCTTATGCTAAAGGAACTGTGTTCTGTGAAAACAGCATTGCCACAGAGAGATTAAGAACAAGTATATTTACACGTGTCATACTGGAACCTTTTGTTCCTGAGAAAATAAGAGAAAAGAGTGAAAGTATACTCTAGCAGTGAAACTAAAAACTATGAATTAGAATATTCCTCAGAATTCAATATACAGTCCCCAATCCTACAAAGATTTCTGCACATGAGTAACTTTACACACTTTAACTTGTCCCAAAGTGTTGTCCAATGGATTTAGGGGAGAGGGATCCCACAATTTCAAAAAGAAAAACATATCATTTTTTTAAATTTTGAAATTTCATTGAACAAAAAAAAAGAGTATGAAAATGAATCCCCTGCCCCAAATTATGTTGTCATCTTAACAATATTTTTCTACTGAAACACGTTTTCTGCAAAAACAATTAAACGAGCCTTTGCAGAACATCATTTTTATTTGTAATACAAGGGCAATATACGACTATCATTTATTTCATCCAATAATCTGAAAATGTTTTACTGGCATTATTTAATCCATCCTCCAGGAAAGAGATCTATATCCCCTATTGAACAAGAGAGGAAACTGAGGCATGGAGAAGTTAAGTAAGTTGCCCAACATCATACACGCAGTTTTGGCAGACTCAAGCCTCAAGAAAAACTAAGAATCCTGATTTAGTCCCATGCTCTAACCACTAGACCACATTCCCACAAATCTGAAATAGACAGTTTGCAGGTGACCTGATGTGGACACATTCCATTATTTATGCTAGATTAATTTCAGGTAGGTGGATTTTTTTTCCAAAGTAATTATGCAGCACCTGTCTTTTTTATTGACCTGAAGAGGAAAATACTCAGTCATAAGAGGAATGATGACTTTGAAGCATCTACAGGAAATTATCTTTGCACAGCATCTGACCTAAATTTTTAATTTTTTTGTCTTGTGTTGTTTAGCGTTTCTGCAGGATGTGAATTTAATAATGAAGGCTCATGTCTATAAAGATACTAAGTGGCTTCGACAAATTCAGATGAAGCATATGTAAGTTTTACTAATATATTCTGAAAGGGGGAAAAACTGGCACATGTGAAGCTTTGAAGCATCAATCTTTCCAGTTAGGTGCTCATTTGCAGCATAAACGCTTGCAGCGTACTACCCTCTGGAAGAAAAGGGCGGGAGAGGATATATATGTGTGTGTATGCTAGTAAGCTGATCCAAAGACTCACCTGGAGGAACTTGCCTCGAGTTTTCCTGCTCAAACAAAAACAAGACACACATAGCATATAGATATAGTGGCAATAGCTTTGCTACAATGTATTGTAAATCACTAATAACAGAATACATTTCAAGGTTTTCTAGCCTTGCCTTTTATGCTACTGACTAAAACTACTAACAAAGGTGTTCTTCTCTATTTCTTGGTTTTATTTAGATTGCACATACAATGGCAGACTGTGTACTTGTTGCAAGATGACATATTTTAAGGAGAGGATGAGGTTCATGCGGTCTGGGTCGAGGTATCTGCCAGACAATAAGAATGCAGTCACATCAGCATGCTCCCACATTCTGTATTCCCTCAACCCACTCCTGTAACCTGATGAAACACTGCTTTATCTGCAGCTTGAGAGGGCCAGATCAAAATTCCAGAGATGAACAATGCTCTCCCACCATGAGATTCTGAATCCAGAGCCAAACCCATGTCTTGCACATGGCTCTTGGCCTCAGTGTTAAAAAATGATTAGTTACTTTGGGTGTGCCTCAGTGTAATGGAGCATATAAGCATTTATGCACATGCTTACATTTCAGCCCAAGTAGTCCTACTGAAATCAGTTGGACTCTGCATTTGTTCAAAGTTAAGCACATGACTAAACATATGGATGTAAGTGCCTAACTTTAGGCGTCCAGGATTGAAAATGGTGGTCAATATACATTAATTATTTTGGAATGTTTCAATGTGTTAGTTCAAAAGGATGTGTATATTTTTTTATATGCAGTACGTTGTAACTAAGAGCTGTATCACACTTAAAACTGCAGTCACCATATTCAACAGTCTTCCCTTGCTTTCTAAGAAGAGAAGGCAAAAAGGAAAGACTGTAATCAGTCTGCATCTGTATGATTTTTTGAGTTATAGCATCGCCTTGTGGAAATAAAGAGAACAACAAATGAAGTTCCTGAGAAAACAGTTTGCTGCCTCTCAAAATCAAGAGAAATGTACTGCTGATGTAAGAAGGTAAAACTCTACTTGCATTGACCATGTTGTATAGGCTTTAAGGCTTCATTTCAGCAAAGCACTTAAGCACATCAGTAAGTTTAACAATGTACTTATGCCAGCGCTATTCAGCCAGTCACTTCAAGCAATCAAATCCAATGGGGCTTAAAGTGGTGTTTAAAGTTAAGTAGGAGTTTAGGAAGTAGGAATAACTGGTGCTGATGCTGTTAGAGAATTTGTCACCTGGTGATGAGTGTTGTTTTTGAAGAGTTTGCTTGTAAACCAAACACACATATGCCTATACAGGATACTAGTCTTTTATGTGTGATAGAATGCATGATTTGATTTTTTTTCTCAAAAGATGAGGCCTTGTTTACACCTAAAACTTAGGTTGACCTTACTACATCACTCTGGGATGTAAAAAAATGTCACACCCTGACCTAGTTAGGTTGACCTCACCCCCCACTGTATATGCAGCAAGTTCAAGAAAAGAATTTTTATGTCAACCTACCTTCTGCTTATCAAGGGGGTGGCTGTAATATAACAATAAAAAAAAAACCTTGTGTTTCTGTTGTGTCTATACTATAGTTCTCGATCACAGACCTAAGAGTGGCTATCCTTCAACAAAAAAGCTTCAAAAACAGACTCCAACGAGAGACTGCTGAATTGGAATTAATTTGCAAACTGGATACAATTAATTTAGGCTTGAATAGAGACTGGGAATGGATGAGTCATTACACAAAGTAAAACTATACTATAGTTCTCCAGTGGCATGGCTTCAGGACTGCATCTGTGTCGCTCTAGTGTTGATGTACCCTCATTAAGCATACCAGATCGATATTCCCATAATCATGGTAAACTGGTAAAAAGTATTACATATGATTCTGCCATAACTGTCCAAGAGATTGAGGAGACAAGTCCCCTTAGGTACCATACTGAAAACATACCCATTTACAGTACCCAAATATTCAGATATACACTATTAATTACAAAGCTCTTTGTCTCAGTTCTATCATGTGGCAATGAGTTCCACAGGTTAATTATGTGCTATGTAATAAATGTTCACTTTTCTCAGTTTAAAATTTGTTGTTTTTCAGTATCGTCAGCCCTTTTTTCTCTTATAAGAGGTAAATAGCAACACTTTTACCAGTGATATCAAAAATAATTTGTTCTCTAATTAGTCCCTCTGTTAACTCTTCAAATTAACACGACTTCGCAATATTACGTAGCTCTGTAAACTAATGCTCAACTGTCCCCAACTGGCAGCTGGCTTCTTGTAAAGAAAATGCATATTTCCCAAGTGACATTCTTCCATGATTCACAATATTCTTGAAACTTTTGAATGGTCTTGGTCCATCCCCTATATGCTGCCACTGGAATATACTGTAGATCTCCAAAGCACCTGGGCCACATGGAGTACTGGGAACAATCTTACACACTCTGATTCTATTGCAATACAAATTACTATAAGGAAAATTTGCAAGTGCTACAATCAACTCTTAGGTCTGTGATCGAGTGACCAGAGAGATTGAAGTGTTCTCCAACTGGTTTTTGAATGTTATAATTCTTGACGTCTGATTTGTGTCCATTCATTCTTTTACGTAGAGACTGTCCAGTTTGGCCAATGTACATGGCAGAGGAGCATTGCTGGCACATGATGGCATATATCACATTGGTAGATATGCAGGTGAAGGAGCCTCTGATAGTGTGGCTGATGTGATTAGGCTCTATGATGGTATCCCCTGAATAGATATGTGGACAGAGTTGGCAACGGGCTTTGTTGCAAGGATTGGTTCCTGGGTTAGTGGTTCTGTTGTGTGGTGTGTGGTTGCTGGTGAGTATTTGCTTCAGATTGGGGGGCTGTCTGTAAGCAAGGACTGGCCTGTCTCCCAAGATCTGTGAGAATGATGGGTCGTCCTTCAGGATAGGTTGTAGATCCTTGATGATGCGTTGGAGAGGTTTTAGTTGGGGGCTGAAGGTGATGGTTAGTGGCGTTCTGTTCTTTTCTTTGTTGGGCCCGTCCTGTAGTAGGTGACTTCTGGGTACTCTTCTGTCTCTGTCAATCTGTTTCTTCACTTCAGCAGGTGGGTATTGTAGTTGTAGGAATGCATGATAGAGATCTTGTAGGTGTTTGTCTCTGTCTGAGGGGTTGGAGCAAATGCGGTTATATCGTAGAGCTTGGCTGTAGACAATGGATCAAGTGGTATGATCTGGATGAAAGCTAGAGGCATGTAGGTAGGAATAGCGGTCAGTAGGTTTCCGATATAGGGTGGTGTTTATGTGACCATCGCTTATTAGCACCGTAGTGTCCAGGAAGTGGATCTCTTGTGTGGACTGGTCCAGGCTGAGGTTGATGGTGGGATGGAAATTGTTGAAATCACAAAGTTCAGCCACCAGGTTAGCCGTGACAGTATCGGGGACACTGTTCCTGACGGCTTGTAGTCCATCTTTGTGTGGAATATTGGTGTAGAGGGCTTCTACATCCATAGTGGCTAGGATGGTGTTTTTAGGAAGATCACCAATGGACTGTAGTTTCCTCAGGAAGTCAGTGGTGTCTCGAAGATAGCTGGGAGTGCTGGTAACGAAGGGCCTGAGGAGGGAGTCTACATAGCCAGACAATCCTGCTGTCAGGGTGCCAATGAACCCACCCAGCAATATTGTTAATCTATCCAACTATACTCTTAGCCCAGCCGAAGAATCTGTCCTATCTCGGGGCCTCTCCTTTTGCCCCTCCACCCCCACGAACATGATACAGTTCTGTGGTGACCTAGAATCCTATTTTCGACATCTCCGACTCAAGGAATATTTCCAACACACCTCTGACCAACATATTAACATATTAACAGAGACCTTCCTGCCAACACTACAAAAAGAAGGATTCTGGGTGGACTCCTCCTGAAGGTCGAAACAGCAGCCTGGATTTCTACATAGACTGCTTCCGCCAACGTGCATGAGCTGAAATTGTGGAAAAGCAGCATCGCTTACCCCATAACCTCAGCCATGCAGAACTCAGTGCCATCCACAGCCTCAAAAACAACTCTGACATCATAATCAAAAAGGCTGACAAAGGAGGTGCTGTCGTCATCATGAATAGGTTGGAGTATGAACAAGAGGCTACTAGGCAGCTCTCCAACACCACTTTCTACAAGCCATTACCCTCTGATCCCACTGAGAGTTACCAAAAGAAACTACAGCATTTGCCCAAGAAACTCCCTGAAAAAGCACAAGAACAAATCCGCACAGACACACCCCTAGAACCCCGACCTGGGGTATACTATCTGCTACCCAAGATCCATAAACCTGGAAATCCTGGACGCCCCATCATCTCAGGCATTGGCACCCTGACAGCAGGATTGTCTGGCTATGTAGACTCCCTCCTCAGGCCCTTCGTTACCAGCACTCCCAGCTATCTTCGAGACACCACTGACTTCCTGAGGAAACTACAGTCCATTGGTGATCTTCCTAAAAACACCATCCTAGCCACTATGGATGTAGAAGCCCTCTACACCAACATTCCACACAAAGATGGACTACAAGCCGTCAGGAACAGTATCCCCGATACTGTCACGGCTAACCTGGTGGCTGAACTTTGTGACTTTGTCCTCACCCATAACTATTTCACATTTGGGGACAATGTATACCTTCAAATCAGCGGCACTGCGATGGGTACCCGCATGGCCCCACAGTGTGCCAACATTTTTATGGCTGACTTAGAACAACGCTTCCTCAGCTATCGTCCCCTAATGCCCCTACTCTACTTGCGCTACATTGATGACATCTTCATCATCTGGACCCATGAAAAAGAAGCTCTTGAGGAATTCCACCATGATTTCAACAATTTCCATCCCACCATCAACCTCAGCCTGGACCAGTCCACACAAGAGATCCACTTCCTGGACACTACGTTGCTAATAAGCGATGGTCACATAAACACCACCCTATATCAGAAACCTACTGACCGCTATTCCTACCTACATGCCTCTAGCTTTCATCCAGATCATACCACTCGATCCATTGTCTACAGCCAAGCTCTACGATATAACCGCATTTGCTCCAACCCCTCAGACAGAGACAAACACCTACAAGATCTCTATCATGCATTCCTACAACTACAGTACTCACCTGCTGAAGTGAAGAAACAGATTGACAGAGACAGAAGAGTACCCAGAAGTCACCTACTACAGGACAGGCCCAACAAAGAAAACAACAGAACGCCACTAGCCATCACCTTCAGCCCCCACTAAAACCTCTCCAACGCATCATCAAGGATCTACAACCTATCCTGAAGGACGACCCATCACTCTCACAGATCTTGGGAGACAGGCCAGTCCTTGCTTACAGACAGCCCCCCAATCTGAAGCAAATACTCACCAGCAACCACACACCACACAACAGAACCACTAACCCAGGAACCTATCCTTGCAACAAAGCCCGTTGCCAACTCTGTCCACATATCTATTCAGGGGATACCATCATAGGGCCTAATCACATCAGCCACACTATCAGAGGCTCCTTCACCTGCGTATCTACCAATGTGATATATGCCATCATGTGCCAGCAATGCCCCTCTGCCATGTACATTGGCCAAACTGGACAGTCTCTACGTAAAAGAATGAATGGACACAAATCAGACGTCAAGAATTATAACATTCAAAAACCAGTTGGAGAACACTTCAATCTCTCTGGTCACTCGATCACAGACCTAAGAGTGGCTATCCTTCAACAAAAAAGCTTCAAAAACAGACTCCAACGAGAGACTGCTGAATTGGAATTAATTTGCAAACTGGATACAATTAACTTAGGCTTGAATAGAGACTGGGAATGGATGAGTCATTACACAAAGTAAAACTATTTCCCCATGGTATTTCTCCCCCCCCACTGTTCCTCTGATATTCTTGTTAACTGCTGGAATTAGCCTACCTTGCTTGTCACCATGAAAGGTTTTCCTCCTTTCCCCCCCCTGCTGCTGGTGATGGCTTATCTTAAGTGATCACTCTCCTTACAGCGTGTATGATAAACCCATTGTTTCATGTTCTTTGTGTGTGTATATAAATCTCTCCTCTATTTTTTCCACCAAATGCATCCGATGAAGTGAGCTGTAGCTCACGAAAGCTTATGCTCTAATAAATTTGTTAGTCTCTAAGGTGCCACAAGTACTCCTTTTCTTTTTGCGAATACAGACTAACACGGCTGCTTCTCTGAAACCTGTCAGAATTTCTGATTTGTGAGAAAGTGGGTTATTTTGAATTATGGTTTCATTCCAGTGAATGGGCATCCCAGAGGATCCTGCTGGCTCAGAAGTGTGGAAGCTCTGGGGTCCCCAGCACAGCCAGTCCATATGGAGAGACTGGCCTGCCACCACAGACCTGGGAGCCTGTCCTAGCCTGGCTGCAGCTGCGCTTTTCAGCACTTCTAGGCTACCTGCTAAACAGCCAGGATCTGAGTCCCAGCTAGAGCCAGGGCTTCCAGGACTGCCAGCTCCCAGGTCTGTGGCAGGAAGCCTGGAAACCCTAGAAGCCTAGTCTGGCAGGGCTGCCCCAGAGTCATAGCTCCTGGAGTCTGGGCTCCCAATCAACCTGCCAGATGAACTGTTTTTTGATGGAACTTTGCCTGTGATTCAATGCAAGGTCACTGAACACAACTCACTTTCACAAGAAATTTCAGGTTTGACAAACCAGCAGTTTCTAATGAAGCTGTTTGATTGGAAAAAAATGTAACCAGACTGTGAAGAAGGTGTTTTTGTTTCATCTGTTTTTAACCACAGATCCAGTTTTCTTCTGGCACCATATAATAAAAGTGGGATACACCTTGCCTCCCTCCATCCTACCAGGAGGGCTAGTAAGGGACTGCTCTTTATTTTCTGCTCCCATTCACATAACTTGGGTCAGAGTTCCAAAATGTCCAAAATTTCAGTAGCTACTGTGACACCACATTCATTTCCTCTCTGAACTAAATAGCCAGTTGCTTCAATCTCTGTTTGTATTAACATCTTTTCAAGCCCCATATTATTTTCGTTGCCCATCTCTAAGTATGGTGACCAGAACAGCCCACAGTACTTCAACTGAGTGAGTCCTATGGATTTATTTAAGTGGTTACAGTTCAGAGATTCAGAGATTTTAAGGACAGAAGGACTTTAGCTCATCTGTTCTGACTTCCTGAATATCACAATCCATAGAATTTTAGCATGACTAAATATACCTCTGAGAAAGGCACCCAGTCTTGATGTGAAGACTTCAAGAGATGGAGAATCCACCACTCCCTTGGTAGTTTGTTCCAATGGTTAATCACCCTCACTGTTAAAAAATAATGTACTTTACTTGTAATCTGAATTGACTGGCTTTAACTTCCAGCCACTGGTTCTTGCTATGCCTTTCTCTTCTAGATTAAAGATCCCTTTAATAACTGTATTTCTCCCCTAGAAAGTTCTTCTAAACCATGATCAAGATGCCTCTGGATCTTTTTGATAAGCTAAATAGATTGCGCTCCTGAAGTCTCTCCCGGTAAGGCATTTTTCCAGCTCTCAAGTCATTTTTGTGGCTCTTTTTTACATCCTCTACAATTTTTCAACAACTTTTTAAAAAGCTGGGCTCCAGAAATTGATGCAGTCGTTCACTCTCAATAATGCCAGATACAAAGATAAAGTCATCTCCCAGTTACATGAGAACACAGCAGCGGGTATTCTTTCCAATGTGCATTACCTTACACTTGTCAACACTGAATTTCAGCTGTCATCATCCTGCTGCCTATTCATTTAGCGTTGTTAGATCCTTCTGGAGTTCCCCCAATCTTCTCTTGTCTTGAATAACCGTAATATGTTTGTGTTATGTGCATATTTTGCCTCCTCCCTCTTCATCCCAGTCCCCATTCTATACTTAATTGAAGTCACACTGCATCCTGTATTGTTAGCCTTATAATAATTCATTACCCTGCAGAAGGGTGATGATCGGTGTTTGTATCTGGTTTGCAATTATTTGATACATTGTTGAAAAAAAGAAATGCAATATGTGTAAATTTTTTGTTATATAATCCATTCCAAAGCCCATTTGTATTCTACCGATTTTAATAGGCTTTAGATCAGGTTCTATACCTGTTTCCCTTTCCCTCTATAGGTGAACACATATACCTCCAATCATGCATTGCATCTCATTCAGGCAGAGTGCTGGGCCTATGAAGAGCTTCATTGACTTCAAGAGGGCTTTGTGGGGTTTCCACAGCCCATCTGTGCAGGATTACTTCCTATATTTGTGTTCCCTAGCGCAAATCCAGCAATCATTTGCAAATGTATTTCCATTGCTTTAAATAAGACTATTTGCTTCAATAAGTATACTAAGATTTTTTCCCATGTGTGTAGAAATTTGAAACTCTTTGGCCTTTATAGATATTTATATGTAAAATTTCATAAACATTCCAATGCACAAACATCAAAACTGTTGGCTGAAGAAAGGTATGAATGTAGGTAGTTTCCATGAATACAGGAGGGAGAAAAGGGGTTAAAAACGAAAGATGGCACTAAACTGGGAGGAGTGGTAGATAGGCTGGAGGGTAGGGATAGGACACAGAGGGAACTAGACAAACTAGAAGACTGGGCAAAAAGAAATCTGATGAGGTTCAACAAGGACAAGTGCAGAGTCCTGCACTTAGGATGGAAGAATCCCATGCACCACTACGGACTAGGGACCGAATGGCTTGGCAGCAGTTCTGCAGGGGTTACAGTGGACGAAAAGCTGGATATGAGTCAACAGTGTGCCCTTGTTTCTGAGAAGGCCAATGGCATTTTGGGATGTATAAGTAGGGACATTGCCAGCAGATCGAGGGACGTGATCATTCCCCTCTATTTGACATTGGTGAGGCCTCATCTGGAGTACTGTGTCAGGTTCTGGGCCCCACACTACAAGAAAGATGTGGAAAAATTGGAAAGCGTCCAGAAGAAGGCAATAAAAATGATTAGGGGACTGGAAGACATGACTTCTGAGGAGAGGCTAAGGGAACTGGGATTGTCTAGTCTGCAGAAGAGAAGAATGAGGGGGGATTTGATAGCTGCTTTCAACTACCTGAAAGGGGGTTCCAAAGAGGATGGATCTAGACTGTTCTCGGTGGTAGCAGATGACAGAACAAAGAGTAATGGCCTCAAGCTGCTGTGGGGGAGGTTTAGGTTGGATATTAGGAAAAACTTTCTCATTAGGAGGATGGCAAAGCACTGGAATGCGTTACCTAGGGAGGTGGTGGAATCTTCTTCCTTTGAGGTTTTTAAGGCCAGGCTTGACAAAGCCCTGGCTGGGATGATTTAGTTGAGGTTGGTCCTGCTTTGACCAGGGGATTGGACTAGATGACCTCCTGAGGTCCCTTCCAACCCTGATATTCTATGATTCTATGAAAAGAAGAATTGTCTAGGTCAGTGCTTCTCAAGCTATCTGTTGTGGGGGACCGGCAATTTTTTTTCAATGTGCACGCAGACCGACAGCCAATGGCTCACGGACCAGCACCGGTCCGCGGACCATCACTTTGAGTAGCACTGGTCTAGGTTACTCAAGTTACAAACAAATCCACTAGTAGCCACTAGGTGGTGCTCTGATTCCAAATATCAAGCGTGGGAATAAAAATACACGATAGCAAATAAAATTAAAACCCTATTAATTTTCCTATTATTTTTTTTTCTGTCTAGTATTATTTACTCCATAAATTTGTACACTCCAGCACTAAGCTAACTACAAGAGCATGAGGGTGACAAGGGTTGTGCACAAATTGAATTTTACTTGAATTCTGAAATGTCAGAGGGTCAGTTGTCAATACTCTAATCGATATTGAAAGCACTTGTCTCAGTGTTTTCAGTGGAACTTCATCTCCAGGGCTATACTCTGATTGATTTCAGTGGCATCAGGATTTCACGTAGAAGGAGTATTATAAGATTCAAGATAAGTAAGGATGTAGAATATGGACCAGAAGTTACATTGCTGTTAGATGTGCTGAACTTAATAAAGGATTTTTCATTATTATTTAAAATGGCAAAGACAATAGAGTTGAGAGATACTGTCACCACGTTTCTCCTCTAGAGCATCCCCTAGGGGCCAGGACAGGGCCTTTGCATTCACCCATCTGTTAATTTGTACCTCCAGGTGTTCTGCCACACCAATCCCATGGTAAGAGGCTGAATCCCGGAAAGCCCAACTTTTCCAGAACTGGCGACAAACAGACAAAGAAATGAACACAATTGAACTTTCCCATAGGTATGGCAAGTCTCTCCTTCTTCAGGAAGGCTTCTGATAAGCTGTGGCTCAAACTTTGAGCCTTAACAACATTGCACAGTACCAAGTCAATGTACTGGTTCTTGCAGATAAACAATTTATGAATGCTCATAGGAAATCATCAGAGAGATTGCCTTACTTTTCACAAGACTTTTAAACAAAATAAAAGACCACAATGTTACTACAGAACAGAACAACCTTCTGAAGGGATCACCAGGCTTCACATCATGTAAAAGACACTGAGATCAGTAGAATGACAAACTTCACGCTATAGCAAGTAGTGCTTTCTTACTTGAAAAAATATAGACATGAGTATCTAAAATTAATATTCATGAGGATATGTAGCTGTACAGGGATAGGTGAAGTGACTGAGAAAAATTAAATGCCCATCCTACTCAGAATCTTTTCCCATTTGTAGAACAGATGGATTCCAAACCAAATTTCTTTGAAGGTTCTTTCCCCCACCCCCCATGTTTCAATTTCTGTTACCTTTTGCACTCTTTTTTTTAAGCAGGATTGGAAGTGTCAAAATACCATGAGGGCAGCCCTTCTCATATTTCCAGGCTCATCGGAAGCAGGAAGAACAGAAAATTTAAGCAAGACTGGTCTCCAACCAAATTTAGCAGACTCATGACATTTAGATTAGCATTTGAACCAAACCTAACGTTTACCCTTTACAGGTTCATTTATCATGAAGGCCCCAACCCTACAATGAAATTCATGGGGCTGGATGCCCTGCTTTTCCCCGCCCCGCAGCTCCTCATATAGCACTTCCTATTCTTCCACAGTCTCCAAAATCAGCGATCTATCTCCCTTTTTCCCTCAGCATCTTTCTCTTAGCACCAAAAACCCCACATATCTTTTACAATAATAGCCAGGTATATTTTACAATATTTTTTATGATAAATGAAGTGGGGGAGGCAGGTTAGCTCCCTTTTATGGATACCCAGCCAGCCAGTTAGCTATAAAATTCCTCTTAGCAGCTGTTCTCTACTTGCTTTACCTGTAAAGGGTTAAAAAGTCCCCAGGTAAATGAAAGGGAGTGGGCACCTGACCAAAAGAGCCAATGGGAAGGCTAGAACTTTTCAAAATTGGGGAAAAAAATGTCCCTTTGTCTGTGTTGTGGCTCTTCAGGAAAGAGGGGAACAGGGAGCAGTTATGCTGTGAGAGGCTTAAGCCAGATATGAAAAACCATCAGATCATACCAAGAGATTGCTTATTTGGAAACCCAGATATATAAGTAGATCAGAAAAGTCAAGAAAGATGCAATTAGGTTTATTTCTTTATTTTGTAAGGCTTGTGGACTCCTCTGTGCTAACCCCAAATGCTTTTTGTTTTGCTTGTAACCTTTAAACTGGACCTCAAGAAGGTTATTCCTGATGTTTAAATTTTGTAAGTGGGTTTTTTAAATCTAGCAAAAGCCTAAGTTCCAGATGTATTTTCTTTCTTTTTGTTTTAAATAAAATTTACCTTTTTTAAGAACAGGACTGGATTGTTGGTGTCCTAAGAGGTTTGTGCATATGTTGTTAAATTAGCTGGTAGCAACAGCTGATTTCCTTTGTTATTCTTTCTCAGCTGTTCCCTGGAGGGACAGGGGTGTGTAAAAAGGCTTGAGGAGACTTCAAGGAAGGAATTCCCAAGTGTGCCTTTCTGGTTTCAAAGGGGTTTTTTTTGCATTTGGGTGGTGGCAGCATCTATCCATCCATGGTCAGAGAGAAACTGTAATCTTGGGAGTTTAATACAAGCCTGGAGTGGCCTGTGTTAATTTTTAGAATCCTTGAGGGCTCCCACCTTCTCCACTCGAAGTGCCAAAGTGCGGAATCAGCCTTGACAACTTTTTTGTCTGAAGTATTGCCTTGGCCGAGTTACAATTAAGCCCTTATCTCAGAAAATAGTGCAGGTGTGCGTGTAACTGGGAACAATTCTATTAGTCTTTATTCTTCATCCCAATTTTCTCTGTTCTCTGTGGTGCCTTCGTGAATCTAGCTGACACTAATCTATGTCACGGCTCTCTGACATTTCCCAATCTCTCTCTGCCTCCCAGTGGGCCAGGCTATGCTTGAAGTATCCCTCCCACATCTTTTTTATTTTTTTAAATTGTTTTACTAAAGGTTGTAAGTTTTGTGTTGTCATAAATATAAAGGGAAGGGTAACCACCTTTCTGTATACAGTGTTATAAAATCGCTCCTATCCAGAGGTAATACCCTTTCACCTGTAAAGGGTTAAGAAGCTAAGGTAACCTAGCTGGCACCTGACCCAAATGACCAATGAGAGGACAAGATACTTTCAAATCTGGAGGAGGGGGGAACAAAGGGTTTTTCTGTCTGTGTTAAGTTAGTAAGTAATCTAGCTAGAAATGCATTAGATTTCCTTTTGTATAATGGCTGGTAAAATAAGCTGTGCTGGATGGAATGTATATCCCTGTTTTTGTGTCTTTTTGTAACTTAAGGTTTTGCCTAGAGGGATTCTCTATGTTTAGAATCTGATTACTCTGTAAGGTATTTACCATTCTGATTTTACAGAGGTGATTCTTTTACCTTTTCTTTAATTAAAATTCTTCTTTTAAAAACCTGATTGATTGATTGATTGATTGATTTTTCATTGTTCTTAAGATCCAAGGATTTGGGTCTGTGTTCACCTGTACAAATTGGTGAGGATTTTTATCAAGCCTTCCCCAGGAAACAGGGTGTAGGGCTTGGGGGGATATTTTGGGGGGAAGACGTCTCCAAGTGGGCTCTCTCCCTGATCTTTGTTTCAAACACTTGGTGGTGGCAGCATAGGGGTCAAGGACAAGGCAAAGTTTGTACCTTGGGGAAGTTTTAACCTAAGCTGGTAAGAATAAGTTTAGGGGGTCTTGCATGCAGGTCCCCACATCTGTACCCTAGAGTTCAGAGTGGGGAAGGAACTTTGACATGTGTCTAGGCCTTTCTGAAGCTGAAATGATTGCTGCAACTTTATCCTCTCCAACCTTCCTGCTACTCTCCAGTCTAGCAAAGAGGCCTCCAGCCACATATTTTTAAAGCCTGAAAGAATTTATTTATCATATAGATCAAACAGTCAAGTAAAGCTCCTTTACACAATTGACCACTGTACACAGTTCAGATTTCCCCTTCCATCTTGAATGTATAAAACAGATGGGTGAATCAGTCCTGAAAAAAATAGGAAATAACCCAAGAATCCACCCAATTGGATCTGAAAAAAATTGGAAATGGCCCAAGTCTCTACCCAAGTACACCTCAATATTTTATCTTTACATTCAGATGAGTGCAAGTTAGGATACTCTGTCCCTGTTTCTTTTATATACTTTTAAACAAACTCTATTCTTGCGGCTCATTTCAGGTGATCCCTCTATAACCACCGATGCCACAAAACTCCCCTTCCAATCTGCTCTGGTGTCATACACATTCTCAATGGACTTTTAATGGCTCAGCTCTGGATGGGATTAGGTTTACTCTAATATAATATATTGCTTAAAATTAAACTTATTCTCTTACGTTTATGTTAAGGACCATATCCTGGTCCCAGCAACACAGAGGGCAAAGGAATTGTGTGAAAAGAGGACTTGAAAAGACAAGGCAGATTGCTGTAGACATAGCAGCCATGTTCTTAACTCTCCTCAGTTTGTCCCTGAAATACCCCTCTGCATTACCATGGACAAAGACCCCCCGGAGCTCCATGATGACAGGGTTTTGCGATCCCCATGCATAGTTTGCATCCTGCGCCATCCATGCAGTGGAACCATACCTCTTATGCTGAATCTCTGTAGGCTTTGCATGCCTGCAGGGGCAGCCATTAACTCCTTAAGTAAGTTTGGTATACTTAAATATGAACCTATGTAAAGCTTTTGTAAACCTGTTAATACACTAATAACAAATCTCATAGGAAGCTATATTTAGCCCTAATTACTTTTCCCTCATAGGCCTGTCGGCTTGATCACTATAACATTTTCTTTTGCACTTGTTGAAGGTTTTGACTCATTCCATTAAAGAAAAACACTCTCTTTTTTGATGTGTGGAACAACTCCATATAATTTCTTGTTTGGTTCAAGCAAATCTTAATTTATGCCTTTCTAAGAGAGCTTACAGAGTAGCAGCCGATGAAGTGAGCTGTAGCTCATGAAAGCTTCTGTTCTAATAAATTTGCTAGTCTCTAAGGTTCCACAAGTACTCCTTTTCTTTCTAAGAGAGACGCTCTAATGCATCTGATGAATTTTCAGCTGCGAAAGCTGTTTTCCAGATTATTGCAATAGTTGGTAAGAATACAGGAAGTTCTCTTAATGGAATCAAAGAGAAGTTTTCTGCAGGATTACTTTGGAATATGTGTTGCTAAAATAAGGAGGTAGAGGCTCATCTGGTTCAATTTGTCATAGCTAATTGTGACTGATTACACCAATTGAGCATCTGCCCCAAAATACACACAGAATGTAAGTAAATTTCACCTCATGGCAATGTTAAGGTGCTTGGAGATATCAATGTAAGTTAAAATTAGGGCTGTCAAGTGATTAAAAAAATTAATAGCTATTCATTGCACTGTTAAATAATAATAGAATACCATTTATTTAAATATTTGTAGATGTTTTCTACATTTCCAGATATACTGATTTCAATTACAACACAGAATACAAAGTGTATAGTACTCACTTTATATTTATTTTTGATTACAAATATTTGCACTATAAAAAAACAAAAGAAATAGTATTTTTCAATTCACTTCATACAAATACTGTAGTGCAATCTCTTTATCATGAAAGCTGAATTTACAAATGTAGAATTATGTACAAAAATAACTGCATTCAAAAATAAAACAATTTAAAACTTTAGAGCCTACCAGTTCACTCAGTCCTACTTCTTGTTCAGCCAGTCACTCAGACAAACATTTTTGTTTACATTTTCAGGAGATAATGCTGCCTGCTTCTTATTCACAATGTCCCCTGAAAGTGAGAAGAGGCATTCACATGGCACTGTTGTAGCAGATGCGCTTAAGATTCATATGTCCCTTCATACTTCATCCACCGTTCCAGAGGACTTGCATCCATGCTGATGACTTGTCCTGCTTGATAACAATCCAAAGTAATGCAGACTGATGCTTGCTCATTTTCATAATCGGAGTCAGATGCCACCAGCAGGAGGTTGATTTTTTTGGGTGTGGTTTGGGTTCTGTAGTTTCTGCATCAGAGTTTTGCTCCTTCTGAAAGTATGCTCCACATCTCATTCTTCTCAGATTTTGGAAGGCACTTCAGATTCTTAAATCTTGGGTCAAGTGCTGTAGCTATCTTTAGAAATCTCACACTGGTACCTTCTTTGGGTTTTGTCAAATCTTCAATGAAAGTGTTCTTAAAATGAACACGTGCTGAGTCATCATCGGAAACTACTATAACATGAAATATATGGCAAAATGCGGGTAAAACAGAGTTGGAGGTATACAATTCTCCCCCAGGTAGTTCAGTCACAAATTGAATTAACACATTAATTTTTTAACAAGCATCATCAGGATGCAAGCAAGTCCTCTGGAATCATGGCCGAAGCATGAAGAGGCATGCAAATGTTTAGCATATTTGGCACATAAATACCTTGCGATGCTAGCTACAAAATTCCCATGTGAATGCCTGTTCTCACTTTCTGGTGACATTGTAAATAAGAAGTGGGCAGCATTATCTCCCATAAATGTAAACAAACTTGTTTGTCTTAGCAATTGGCTGAACAAGAAGTAGGACTGAGCGGACATGTAGGTGCTAAAGTTTTGCATTGTTTTGTTTATGAGTGCAGTTATGTAACAAAAAAATCTACATTTGTAAGTTGCATTTTCACGATAAAGAAATTACTCCAGAGTGCTTGTATGAGGTGAACTGAAAAATAGTATTTATTTATCTATCATTCTTACAGTGCAAATATTTGTAATCAAGAATAATAATATAAAGTGAGCAGTGTATACTTTGTATTCTGTGTTGTAATTGAAATCAATATATTTGAAAATGTAGAAAAACATCCAGAAATATTTAATAAGTTTCAATTGGTATTCTATTGTTTCAGAGTGAGATTAAAACTGTGATTAGTCACAATTATTTTTAATCACAATTAATTTTGAATTAATCATGTGAATTAACTGTGATTAATCAACAGCCCTACTTAAAATGTAAAACATCTAATCCCTATTTATGTCCATGAGATTAGATCCCTCTGTAAAATTATCAAATGTCAGAAAAGTCAGCAAAAACAAAACACAATACCTAAACTGGGAAGCACTGGACTGGGGTTTTGTGAATCCTGGGCTAAATACCTGGCTCTGCCATAAACTCACTGTGTTACCTTGGATAAGTGTCTTAATCTTTGTGCCTCAGTTCCTTCACAATGAGGTTCAAACTCTTCTTTCTCCCATCCTTTTCTTGTCTTCCTCATTTCACTATATATTTGTACAGCAGCTAGCACAATGTGTCCCAGATCTCTGTTGGGGCTTCTAGAAATTAGTGTAACACGAATAATAATAGGTTAGCATTATATTTAAATTTTCATAAAAGTTAAGGGCACACTTTTTTAGGCTTAAACTGGAATTTCACATTTTTAAAAATTGTGTCAAATTCAGGACATTTCCTTAGAAGGCTGCCTTGAAATATCATGCTTGCAAAGTGCATGTGATAGGCTGTACTAGGCCCAGAAGTCCCTTGCTGGATGCCTCAGGGTTCTGCCACACTAATCTCAGGTAAGGAGCAGTGGAGACGTCCTCCAAGCAGGCTAGAGTGGCTGCAGGGGAATCATAGAAGATTAGGGTTGGAAGAGATCTCAGGAGGTCATCTAGTCCTACCCCTTGCTCAAAGCAGGACCAACCCCAAATAAATCATCCCAGTCAGGGCTTTGTCAAGCCTGACCTTAAAAACCTGTAAGGATGGAGATTCTACCACCTCCCTAGGTAACCCATTCCAGTGCTTCACCACCCTCCTAGTGAAACAGTTTTTCCTAATATCCAACCTACACTCCCGCACTGCAACTTGAGACCATTTCTTCTTGTTCTGTCATCTGCCACCACTGAGAACAGCTGAGCTCCATCCTCTTGGATCCCCCCATCAGACAATTGAATGCTGCTATCAAATGCCCCCTCACTCTTCTCTTCTGCATACTAAATAAGCCCAGTTCCCTTAGCCTTTCCTCATAAGTCATGTGCCACAGCCCCCTAATCATTTCCATTGTCCTATGCTGGACTCTTTCCAATTTGTCCACATCCTTTCTGTAGTGGGGGCCCCAAAACTGGACACAGTACTCCAGATGTAGCCTCATCACTTCCCTCGATCTGCTGGCAATACTTCTATTAATGTAGCCCAATATGCCATTAGCTTTCTTGGCAACAAGACTGTTGACTCATATCCAGCTTCTTGTCGACTGTAATCCCCAGGTCCTTTTCTGCAGAACTGCTCCTTAGCCAGTCGGTCCGCATTCTGTAGCAGTGCATGGGATTCTTCCATCCTACGTGCAGGACTCTGCACTTGTCCTTGTTGAACCTCATCAGATTTCTTTTGGCCCACTCCTCCAATTTGTCTAGGTCACTCTGGACCCTATCCCTACCCTCCAGCATATCTACCTCTCCCCTCATCTTACTGTCATCTGTGAAATTGCTGAGGGTGCAATGCATCCCATCATTCGGATTATTAATGAAGATGTTGAACAAAACCAGCCCGAGGACTGACTCCTAGTGCACTCTGCTTGATACCGGCTGCCAACTAGACATCGAGCCATTGATCACTACCCATTGAGCCTGACAATCTAGCCAGCTTTCTATCCACCTTATAGTCCATTCATCCAATCCATACTTCTTGAACTTGCTGGCCAGAATACTACGGGAGACCATGTCAAAAGCTTTACTAAAGTCAAGGTACATTATGTCCACAGCTTTTTCCATATCCACAGAGCCAGTTATCTCATCATTGAAGGCAATCAGGTTGGTCAGGCATGATTTGCCCTTGGTAAATCTATGTTGACTGTTCCTGATCACCTTCCTCTCCTTCAAGTGCTTCAAAATGGATTTCTTGAGGACCTGATCCATGATTTGTCCAGGGACTGAGTTAAGGCTGACCGGTCTGTAGTTCCCCGGATTCTTCCTCTTCCCTTTATAAAAGATGGACACTATATTTGCCTTTTTCCAATCAGGGACCTCCCCCAATCACCATGAGTTTTCAAAGATAATGGCCAATGTGATATTTACCTAAGCAGCCATTATAATAGTATAATGCTTATGAGTAAGAGTTCCCTAGACCCATTTTTGAACAGATATAACTCACATGAGATTCCAGAGAAGAAGACCCTCTTTTCTAAACAGGGGTCAAATAGAGGTTAGTTTTTCATGGAGATTTCAATAATTTTGAATAGAATTTCATTGGACCATGTTCATAGTCTAATTTATATTATTTGCTTTTTCAAGAATATTTGAATGAGCAATGTTTTGTTCACATACCTGCTCTCAGAAAGCTCACCGGTAGCTGATGTCAGGTTTATGATTAAACAAAACTAGTAAATTAAGGCCTGATCCAAAGCCTACTGAAGTGAATGACTAGACTCCCATTGACTTCAATGGTCTTTGGATCAGGCCCATAGTATGTGATATTACAGAACTCCCTGGGAGCAGCAGTGTCATCCTCTTCTGTGGAAAAATAAAAGGCGTACTTGTGGCACCTTAGAGACTAACAAATTTATTTGAGCATAAGTTTTCATGAGCTACAGCTCACTTCATCGGATCCTCTTCTGTGGGTATGTCTACACTGAACATTAAACCTGAGCTCTGACTCAGGTATGAGCCCAAGCCCCTCTTCCATCCAATTCCACATACAAAACAGCTTGTCTCAGGTCAGCAAGCATTCAGGACCCAGGTCTTAGCACCCTGTTAGGGGGCTGGGTCAGACCCCAAATTGTGCTGGGACTCTGGTCCAAGCCCTGTCATTTTGCATTGTGGAAGCAGGTCATACTGTAGATCTGAGTCAGAAGGTCTGAGTAGTGCAGAATGGACACGTTAGCACTGCTGTGAGCCCCAGGTCCAGCAATTGTAAACCTAGGTTTACGATGCATTGTGGATGCTTAAACATAGGCTTGGAAACATTGGGTATGTCTACGCTGCACTTAAACCCCCATGGCTGGCCTGTGCCACCTGACTCGGACTTGCAGAGCTCTGGCTTAAGGGCTGTTTAAATGTGATGTCAACATTCAGGCTTGGGCTGGAGCCCACAAGGCCCAGCCTGAGCCCAAGCATCTATACCACAATTAAATAGTCCCTTAGCTCACGAGCTGGAATTAGCGACACAGGACAGTCATGGGTGTGTAATTGCAGAGTTGACGTACCACTGAGTCCACAAACCCAGGTCTCACAGACCCAGGCTTAGTGTACAGTGTAGACATACCCTTTGTGTCACTGCCCCTGCTCCTCTGAAAGCTGATTTCTCTTAGCTGTGTTGCTGTGCTCTCTTGACCACAAGTGCTGCTGTCTACCAGCATCCCCTTGACACAAGGCACCAGGTAAGATACAGGGAATAGGTGGAACAATCATAATTCCTCTCTCTACCCTGGCTAGATGTGGAGCGGGATGCATATTGCTATCAGACTAAATGGTGACCAAGGAGGTGTAGTGGGAGCTCACTGAAAGAACAATGCCAAGGAACTGAAAAGAACAATGCCACCTGATAGCCTTATTGGGACAATTCAGCACCACCCTCTGTTCTACATGGGGTTGTTATTAACTTCCACAATCTGACCCAAAGTGGTTTTGAACAATTCAGATAGTAAATGGATAGAAAAATGAGTTAAATTCATCATATGAACTGATTGTTACAAATAGGTCAAGCTCTGCTAAGAAGACTGATGAAAATACCAGGTGTTCCCCTTATTGGCCCCAGCACAGCTAAATAAGAAATGGAACTGTAAAAGACAGTGATTGCTTGTGACATAATAAAGTACTAAAAAAAGGATTGGGAAAACAAACAAACGAACAAAACTAAAACAAAACATGGTCTATTAGCACTTAGGAAGCTCATGCAAATAACAATCTATGCCAGAGCTCTGTTCTGAAATGCCATGTGAGAGAACAGAGCTGTTTTCCAGCAAAAGAGTGAAAATGTGTACAGTTCTCCTGAAGGCTATACACATTTTTATTAATTTATTATTTGTGTGTCTGTGAGAATTCTTTTGGCCCAGTTCACTAAAGCATTAGACATTTACACAGTAGAGAATAAGTGCTTTGTCCCGTGTTTTATACACAGCCTGCATTACATCATTAAAGGTATGTCTACACTGCAATAAAAAACCCACAGCACCAAGTTTCAGAGCCCAGATCAGCTGATTTGGACTCCTGGGGCTTGGGCTATAAAACTCCAGTGTAGACATTTAGGTTTGGGCTGGAGACTGGGATCTGAGACCCACCCCTCCTTGCGGAGTCTCAGAGCCCAGGCTGAAGCCAGAACTGAGCATCTACACTGCAATTTTATAGCCTTGCAGACTGAGCCCAGCAGGCCCACGTCAGCTGACCCCAGCCAGCCACGGTTGTACAGTGGGTCTTTTACTGCAATGAAGATGTACCCTAAGGGCCAAAATCACAGGACTAAAGGGAACAAGAATTAACCATATGTATTCTGTATTCTCCAGCTTCTGTATTCTTACTGTAAAAGAGCAATTCTCAAAGTATGGGGCATGGCCCCTTGATGACCATGGTAAAGGTATGAACTAGGGGTAAAATCCTGGCTCATTTTTTTTGCTAGTATTGAATTAAGCATGTGTTGCTATTTCCATTATAAGATCTAATCCGACCAATTTATTTCCTTATAAAATACTTATTTTATATCAAATATTGCATATCATAAAAGATCCAGGCTCAGGGCTTGCTCTTAAATATTATTAGAGTTGCAGATTTGTATCAGTGTAACAGAGAGTAGAATCTGGCCCATAAACTAACAACAAAGAGGGATTTTGTTCTTTGTTTAATAAGAGCTAGGAACTTTTCCAAGACATGCGGGACAGGTTGGGTTGGGAGACCAACCAAAGTATGCTCACCAGATGGGAAAGGTTTCCATGTGGATAAATTCTGAAAAAGTTCTAAATCTATATAAACCAGAAGATTAAAAGTAGGATTTTTCATTTCCTTGTACTTTATATGTAAAATAATAATAATAAGAGAGAGAGAGAGAGAGAGAGAGAGAACTTGAACTCATGACAAGCAGAAAATGGCTCAGTTATAGGCCATGATTCACAATGGGAACTTAGTTATTAGCAATTCTACTTTTAGGTGTTTTAACACCAAGAAATATTTATTTTACAGGTAACGCCCAAAGCATATTTCTGTCACACCCCTCTGTCATTCCAGAAAGCACTGCTTTGAAAGGGGTAATTCCAGAAATAAGGGCAAGAGGGGTGCTTTTTGGGGAGAGGAGTGGGGGTTATCCAGGGGAAAACCAAGAGAAAAAAAGGAAGTCAAAAAAAGTGTGGAAGAGTTTAAACTGATGTAACATGCACCACAATGAGGCTGGGAGAAGATGTAAATTACACCAACTTCAGCCCCAATCCCTGATTTCAATGGGACTGTTTAACACTGAACATGCACATAAGTGTGTGGTAGGTCATAGATTTAGGGCCAGATTTTTTATGCATCTGAAATCAATTGAAATCAATGGGAGTTAGGTACCTAGATGCTTTTGAAAAAAAACACACCAGGTGCCCATCCACATCTTTACACACCTAAGTACCTTTAAACTCTGGCCCCTATCTAGACTCTCTAAGATTCTTCTCTGAACTTGACTCAGGACTTATCTTCTCCAAAATGGTGTTTTCCTTTGGGGTTAATGTTCTGTGACATTATACAGCACTGCAAGTAAAACACCTCAGACAGAAACTGTCATCCAAATAGAGATGAGCTGGATCCAAAGCACATAGCAGTTAATAGGAAGAGTCCCACTGACTCCAACAGGCTTTGGATTGAACTCAGAGTGAGGAGCAGGAAACAGAAGAAATATTCCATTGATGGGACCTATCACTGGCAATGTGGCTTAGTTGTCTTTTTGTATTGCAACAATCCATAGGGTGCACTTTTCATTGCTCTGGTTACAAGGGAAATAACTAAGGGCCAGATTCTGATAACTTTACTCATACTGAGTAGCACCTTATTCCACCAGTAGCTCCATTATGGTGGGACTTCTCATGGTGTAAGGTACTGTTTGTAGTAAGTATGGGTATCAGAGTCCTAAAATAAAGTAGGAGAAAGATAGGAAAGGGAGAGCTACATCCAAACTTTCTTTTTTGACAATTCTGACTATATTATGACATCTGTGGGATTTTAGTACAACTTCAGCTTTAGGATCCTGGTAAGGAATCTTTCAAAATTTTGCAAAATGTTATACAATTCTGTGAACATTCAAAAAAGCATTGCCAGAACGATTTGACTACAAGCCAATTAGTTGTAAACAAACACAACCTTTTAGTTAAGTGAGGAAGATAATGGATTAGGTCTTCAGGAGGTGTAAACTGGGGTGTCTTTAGTAAGTTAAACAGAATTGTGCTGATTTATACTTGCTCAGGGTTTGGTTCAATATAGCTGAGTAGAAGGAAGCATGTGATGCAAGGAAATTTACTTTCTCTAAGCAAAGTTGGAGGGATGTGCAGTTATGCTGTAGGCAAAAACTAATGAAAATATCAGGGGGAAAGACATTTTTTCCAGCAATTTAGCTTTACTTGCAAAAAATTTGACATAGCCCTGGAGCAAGGATGATAACATTTTTAGCAGAGTGGAAAGTTTAAATATAGTTGTTATGGATTAAAATCTGTCCTCTTAATATAATTTTTAGCAGAGTCTACCTTAAAATTAGAACAGAGTTGTGTCTCCTAAACCATGTGCTTGTCCTAAAGCTATAATATGGCATTAATTTAATCCCCCAATAAAAATATTTAGAAAGTTTTGCAAGTATAGCAAGTCAGGAATAAGTTAACTCTTATTTACAGTTTAGCTAAATATACTAATTATAATGCAACTGATATTCAGAAGAAGGGATCTCTGTTTATAAAAGACATGCCACATTTTGGCAAGAGATATTACCCAGGAGGCTATGTTCTTTGGAATGTGACTAAATGTCAAAAGAAAGAGCTATTCACTTTGGAAAAACATAAGCACACATTATTTTTGACGCATTGGTTTGATTAAAAAAGGGTCTCTCTCTTTAACCAGAGTGTCTGGAACTCAGAGTCTTTAGAAGAGGAGGAATATGTAGGTTTGAGGGTTTTGTTGCATTTTTAATATATATAATTCTATTTCCCTTTTCTACTGCTTCCCCTCCCCCCCCCCGGCTCAAACCCAGGAATTTTAGGTTTTTGGGATGTTCAAGCAAGCATTTTATCTCCTTTGGGGAATATATTTTGAATTCTACTTCAAATCCTCCTAAAAAGAAATTTAAAGGAAGATATATGCTGGAGTGAACTTTGTCAGCTGCTCACAAAGTTGAAGACTCCATGGGTAAACAAAAACGTCCTGATTCCAGAAGAAAATAACAGTGCAGGGGGGGGAAGGGATGGGGTAGCAGGCGGAGGCAAGACCACATACTGGCTCTTAGACACAGTTTTTTATGAAAAAAAAAACAAGAAACTCCCTCTTTGAAAGCCAACCAGACATTCACCAGAGAGATTAACTGATTTTTTTTTTAAGAGGCTATTCAGTTCCATGGAGGACAGAAAACTGGCTCAGCTCTCAAAAGCCAAAGCAAATTGACACCAAGAATCTTTGCAGGACTGGTAAACAAAGCAATTTGCCTTGCTGGATGTGCATGGGTATAGAGTAGCACACATTTTGACAATTGAAAACTGTATCGTCATTAGTAATGCGGGAGGGGATTTGTGCACATTGTTCTCCTGGGGCTCTTCAAATTGAATTACTGGCATGTTTATTGTCTTCCCAGTGGATATGGTATTTCAAAATAATGACCAATGGCCAAATGAAGAGATTAATGCTGAGAAATCAATAGTAACAGTAGACTTGATTTATTAAAAGGAGGTAAGGGGAAATTTGCACCTTCCCTCACCTCTTCCATGATTCTGATTTGCTCAGTACTGAAATAAAATGATAAAGACAGAGAGAAGGGAGGGCACACATATATAATGTTGGGAAGTGTACTATGGGAAATATACATTTAAATGTTACACAGGATCTGATACCTCATAAGTGGCAATATATGTTACCTGAATCATAAAGCATTTGAATATAGCCTTCATGTAAAAAGACTCTCAGTAGCTACTAAGTAGCGGCAACAGGAGATGTGAGGCCCTGAAATAAGCCTTACAACCTCAGTTGTCATCAGTGCAGGTTGCATTGAGGAAAGTAGCCTCAAGGTTTTACAATTGTTCACCTTCTTCAACTTCTGTGGTAATTCATCTAACATTGGGCTATCAGAACAATGCAGATACAATTTTGAACTACAAGTGAACATACTCCATTTGTCCAATTTTCTACAAAAACATGTCTTTCATTGCTAAGATGCATTTTTGGCAGTAGTTATATAAACCAAAATGTGGTTTGTACAGTTAAAAGAAAACTGTATAATCACTACCTGAAAGATGTTAGCAGAAAAACTCTTTTCATGTCATTTCATTTATTTTAAAATAAATTACAGGTACTAGAGCAAGGATAAATAACTATTTCCCCATGTCTGCCACAACTCTATTCATGTAGGTAGACAAGATTATTCCATTGTCGAACCACACTGACCTGAGCAGATTGCTAATACAATCATTTCTGGGCCACATCTCTGAGCATGCCAAGGTCAATCGTTTTTAAAGGTGAACAAATTATTTTCATTGAAGCAGCAAGAGCAGGACGAAGCTAGGGCCATGTGGATGTCTCTCTGTAAAAGGGTTAATACAATATGCGGACAGGAAGGAGTATTCTATTCCTCTGCCCTTAAACAAGAAGTTTAAGGGCTTAAGTGCAATTTTACAAAAGAAATATACCTCTTTGATCCAGTTGCCCCGCAACACATGGTTTCTTCCTTCTACAAAATATATTTAGTTCTTTCATTCATTTTTTTTTCATGTTACCAAGGCATTGTGTGTAAATGTCATCTTTTTCAAACTGCTCACAAAAGATACGGTATATCCACAAAGAAAGTTTGGATCCTTGTTTTAAAAATTAAATACCAACACTTTTTATAAGGTATCTGTTTACCTTTGGAAAATAAACTTAATTAAAAAAAACCTCACAAAACAAACAAACAAAAACAAAATCAAAAGCTTTGCTTGATATAGTTATCCAGACAACCTTGTCCTAATAACAGTCTGTGTGATGGGGAACAGCCAACAAAATTGAACTTCATGCTTGTGAGGCTTATTTGCCAAGAATAGTAAGAAACTGGATCATTTCATACAAAGATAGGGGAAATACAGCAATTCAAAGCCAACCAGAATTCAGACTTTTAACCTGCTGTTCCAGGAGTCCTGATTTCTAAAGTGCTAGGAAGAAAAAAGAAAATATGACTGAATAAAGAGCAATTGGAAGGACAGAAGTAAGACACAGCTGTATCTAACAAGGTGAACAGAGGAGATAAAAGTTTGCTTTTTATGTTCAGACTCATTAGTTGAAGGAAAAACTCATACACACACCCTTGTGCATAGGGCCAGCACTAGGCTTGATTAACCATTTAAATCCCACTTAATTATTTTCAAGGCTTAACTGGGATATAAATGACTCATAGGCCATTTGTTGGCTTTCTGTACAGGGGTGAAAATTCACCCTGGGCCCTTAGTAGGCAGTTTGACAACTAGCAAATAACCAATAATGAATAAAAGCTGGCCCACTCTGTTTTGGATTTCTCTAAATTTTATAGTTGACACACTAATATGCAGATACTTTCCCTTCTCAATCATCATTTATGGCAGTATTAATCCTGTATCTATACAACATTGTTTTCAGAAGTACTACCCCCAACTGGCACTTGAGAAGTAATACTGTAGATTAGATAACACTGGAACTGATTCACTGTTTCAAAACTCCTAGAAGAATCAGCCTCTGGAGGCAAGCTGGGAATGATGTTGCACTGCAGTAGAGCTATGATACAAAGAGGAACTAGCAAAGAGTCTACTTCCATTTCAGGCCATCTTTAGTGCTGAGAAGAAAAATGGAAACATAAGGACCATAGATTTTTGGTTTTAGTTCTGCATAAATAGTTACGTTGTGAACCTTTAAATCCACACCTCCAAGTGTGAATATTACATAGCTCTAATCCTGCTCCCATTGAAGCCAATTGAAATTTTGGAATTGACTTCAGTGAAAGCATATGGGAAAGCTGACACAATGGTTGTGATTCAAGCTATTTACCTTATTTAGAATCTGACAGAGAAAGGAATCATATTAGCTGTTTTCATTGGAATCCACTTGTATATCCCCCATTGTTGCAAAGTACTGCACTGTGCCATATGAGAATGTGTTATTTTACATCATCTCATTATACAACATGTATCACTGCTGTTAACTTCTAACTCATTCAAATATGCAGGGATCACAAATGAAGACGTCAGATGTGATTATTCAGTGTGTCAATTCCGCCAAGACTGGTATAACATTTCAAAATGCAGGCCGGTTGTATTTGCAGATAAGGTGTCTAACCATGTTCCCTTTTACAGTTTTCCAAGGTAAAGAACTTTAATTTTGACTTTATTTTTAATCCAGTAAAGAAAAGGATCTTCATTTGTTTTCTTAAAAAACCAAAACATTAACTGTGCCTAACACAACAGAATACTGGGCGAACGCTAAAACAGATCATAACAGATCAGACTGATATAAAAACAATACATTCATATAGCACCTTAGTGAAGTCTCTTCATTAGAGAATATATAGTACAAGGAATAAACAATGATATGGTGTAGCCAGTCAACTACTTTCACTTGGGTTTGTAGAGTAAACTGCAGAAAATTAAGGCTAGATTATTCCTCCTTACTCATATTAAGTAGTAGTTTGCTCCTCAACTGGTCCCAGTCAAAGGGATTACCCACTATGAATAAGGATGGAAAAAACTGACTCTTAGTAAAGAAAAAAAAAGCCCACGGGCATTACATTTTAAGAAGTCTATTTTCCCTTTGATGCACATATGCAACTCCAAGTAATGCCAGTGGAATGATACATATATGCCCAGTGAAGAACAGATCCATTAGTATGCAGGCTACAGTATCATATTTAAAAAATGGTTCTACATTTCCATTTCACTACAAGAGAACTAGACATTTGATCCACGAATGAACACAAGAAATACACAATAACAAAAACATAGAAACACCTGTACTCACCAGTGAATAGAGCTGTGTGAAACTACCAATTATTTGCTTCATCAGTAGTCACTAGTAAAAAAAGAAAATCTAGTACTTTGGGGCATGTTGGTGAAAATCCACAAATTTGATTAAAAGTGTCCTTTTTGTTAAGAAATAGCTTTTCTTGCAGCATACATAGAAAAACGCTAACTTTTGAAAAAGTCTTGTTCTTGTAAATTTGTTCCAGGGGAAAAAAATCAACATTTTCACATTAAAAAAAATCAGGTATAAAATTTGTCAGTCACGTTCACAAAGGTGAAATTTATCTGGATGCATAGGGACAGCATTAGTCTCACGTAAGCCATGAAAATAGGCTATAAATGGGATTTAAGTGATGGAGGGACCTTGTGCCATTCCTCTGCACTGGGGTGAATTTCACCCCCTAAATTTGTTGTCACAACTATTTTATAGTTTTTCAGTAAACACAGCAACATGTGCTTTTTTTCCAGCTGCATTAATGGTAAGATTTTTCTGGGGGCATGGGCGTGAGGGGAGGCACAGCTCAATAAATGATTTTTAAAATATTTACAATTTATAGTTTAAAAATAGCAATTAAATTATTTCAGGTTTGTGCAGAGAACATTTAATTTATTCTAAAACATTCAAATTGAATATCGTTTTGGTTGCATGGGCATTTTAAGCCTTGGAATTGTGTTTACTATCTGTGCTAATTCAAAATGTATTTGTTTTGGAAACAGTACATTTATATATAACCAGGCAGCTAGTTTCTACATCGGTTTTCAGATGTTCAGTGCTCCTTATTGACATGTCTTTGTCACTAATGGTAAATGAAGCAAAAAACAATTTATTGTGTTTTTAAAGGAGTTTTAGGGTTGACCATAAAATTAGCTGGTTACCATGAAAAATAATTTAAAATATAAATAGCAAGTCTCTCATGTATATTTAGATAAGAATTGGTTTAAGCTTAGTGGGTATTTTTAATTTAGCTAAACTGCAGTGGAGTCTAAAGTTGAACTGCCAAACTGTATTTAAAATATCGTGTTTTCACAGAGATTAGAGTTCTGGGTAAGTATTAAGAAACAAGAGAAACAAAGACTCTTCTCTTTGGGAAGGGGGCACTTTTGTGTATTTTGTAAAGGTATTTACTAGACCATCTATTTTAAAGTACATTGCTGCTGTAAGTAGGGATTTGCCAAACTTGCATCTGAATTTAGTAGGATTTATGAATCAGGAAAAGCAATTAGACTGCTGCTTCTTGTAGACCTGTGAATAATCTGCCCTTATGAAATAACCACGTCATGTTTGCTAGTATGCAGAGTACAATATTTAGTTCACTTTGACTTGGAGTTTTTGGTCAGTACAGGCATTCTTGAAATTTAATCTTTACCTCCTAGATGCATCTGAAACCAGGACATGCAATTTGATGATTACCACAATATTCATGAGATTAGTAATATAGTGTTCATCTGTGCTGCTATTGATATACTTGTATCGTTCCCAGTATCATTAAAGAAAGATTTTGGAATGCCTTAAAGACTAATAAGATCTCCTATATATTTTGTTAATCCAGATGTGTTTATATATAATATGTATTATATACATATGGGGGTCTGATTCTGTGGAGTATTAAAGCTCACAACTCCCACTGAAATCAATAGGAATGGAGATGGAGGACAATCAGCCCCTGTCACTAGGTACTCAGTAGCTCAAAAGAACAGGTCCAGATAGTATATAAATATATAGACAAAAACATCATCTGGGAAAAGATGGCTCCTAAGACAATTTATTCAGCATTGAAAAATCTGAAAAAAATTCAAAACTAACTTGGCAAAGTATTTACTTCTCAAACATCCAGCAAAACCAGGATTCTTGTTTTTGCAAAAGGTGGGAAATGTTTCACACAGCACTATTGCAGAGACATCAACCAGAGAAGATCAGTGATCACTTTCAGCCTCTACTGTTGAACCTTATAGATCTTTCATTTGCATCGGATGAGAGATGAATATCTAAACCAGTGGTGGGCAACTAGCGGCCTGAGGGTCACATGTGGCCCATTAGGGTAATCTGATTGCTTCCCACAGCTCCCATTGGCCAGGAATGGTGAACTGAAGCCACTGGGAGCTGTGGGGAGCCATGCCTGCAAATGTTCAATGTCAGTCAAAATGTCTCACAGCCGACAATCAGATTACCCTGATGGGCAGCAGGTTGTCCACCACTGATCTAAACACTGAGTACAAAACTCTTCTCTTAGACCAGATGGTAGTGCTCAGCTTTGTGCAGTTCTCCAACTGACATCACTGGGAGCTCTGAATGTGCTGAAGAGCAGAATATTAAAGATGAAAACTACTGCCATGCAAAACTGAAATGATAATTTTGTCCTTAAAGCTCAGGGGCTGATCCTGCAGTCTTATTCAGCAAAACTCCCATTGACTGTGTGACTGCTTGAATAAGGATTGCAGGGTTGGGCCCTAAGCGACATAAAATACAACTGCTGACCCATTTCAAAGCCAGGACCCTGGGAGAAGGACAAAGCATATTTGTTGAGACAGGATACAGGATGCAATTGACTATTTTTACAGTATTGTCATGTCAGATTTATAACTGTACATGTATTTTCATTTAAAATTAATCACAATGTTTAACCGTACTGTTTTCTTACAGTGCTCAAATAAAATTGCAAGCTGCATTAACAGACTTTCATTATCACAAGTGTCTTTCAAACAAATATACCACCAACTATTGTACAAACATGTACTACCATCTGATTATTAATTTATATGTGGATATGATGGAGTCAAATTTCATCTGACAACATACTGGTCAAAGCCTACAAAACTTCTGAATAATGGAAAAGCATTGGATTTGGTTTTAGTACAGCAGTTCTTCCCAAATGAGAAATTAAAATAAAAGAGAAAGGTTTCTGAATCTTAAGTGATGGATGAGAACATGTTTGCATTTCCTATAAAATTCAAACATTCCAACAAACTAGTGTTTGTATATTGCCTGGTGGACTAGTACAAAATAAATTGCTTTTGCTTGTTTTATGATTTCCCCAGATTTCCAGTGTCAGTAGTAAATAATTGGAAGTAAGTCAGTCTCCTTGGGGAATGACACCAGTTGGGACCCAACCGATGGCATTCACTCTACCACGAAAGGAGTAATTTTGCCTTATTGATTTGGTGGCTGAGAAGTCCAAATGCTAATGCTCCTAATGATCAGCCATTCCTTTTGACTTTTGGTAACAAGTATTCTCATGCAGTTAATATCAAACAGAACCTTGTGTTCCACATCTGTCATTTCAAAATTTCCATTTTTGAACTCCCCTAGTCTCAAGTAAGTAGTACACTGTCTCCCTTTTTTGCTCCCTACAATCTTTTCCCCAACTTCCAGGGCTCCGTGATGCAAGATGTCATTTTGACGGTCTTCTGTTCCAGTGATAACTTTAATTTTATCTATTTTAATAGGCTTTTCAAATACAATCACATACAGATCTCCAGTAGAAGGAGCTTTCCCCCAGAAGTACTCATCAATGCTGCTGTAAGCCTTGCTTGCCTCGTAGTTTTCAAATACATTTATGTTGGTGTGAAGATTTGCGGGTGGATTGTCAGGGATGTCAAATGAATCCTCTTCAAAGTCGTCATCCTTTAGCTTGTTCTCAGCTCCTTTGTAGGATGAATAATATCCCATGTGCTGGAACAAAGATGGCTTAAAGCGGATGACGTCCTTTTGAGCTAACAACCGACGGAAATGGATTAGCAGCCAATCACAAGGCATTTCCTGGTAAAACATCAGCAAAAAATGAGCCAGGCGTGGGAGATCATGGGAGTGGTATAGCTTTCCAATATAGCCCAGTTTGGAAAACTCCAGAGTCACCCAATAGGAACCTTCTCGAGAGGTAATTACTTTCTTAACAGCAGTCAAGAAGTTTTTAGAGCATCGAACATCATCTTCTAGCATGACATAATACTCAGAAAGATTAGCACAAAAGTTAAGCAGGAAAGCATAATCTACATTTTGTTTGGATCGGAACTTCACACGGTCTTCTGGGTCATTGTAATTTCTCTTAAGGCCATCCAGTACTGGATAGTACTCCTCAGGGGCATGGATAACCATTAACCTGCCAGCAATGATATGATGAGCAAATTTCTGTGAAATATCTTGGACCATCCCTTCACACCAGGATGAGTCGAAATCTGCTAGGTGAATCACCACCGTAATTTCCTTCATTTCCTCATAACTTGACTGCTCAAATATGGACTTGATTGTCTCAAGCAAATAATTTCCCTTTTTCCGTTTGACTGAGGATAGTCCAATTGTAAGATATCCTGTGCAGAAGAAAATTCAGACAGAAAGATTAACTGAACGTGAATCAGGCTTTGAAAATCATATAGCAACAAAGCTAACCTCCAGGCCTGTAGTGTATTAAATAAACCTTCTGAATGATGAAGTCTGGGATGTTTGATATGTAAATGTATTAAGCTGTATGCCACAACGACTGTTCTATGCTTTTCAATGAAAGAAGAATTGTATTGTAAGCAATTTGACATATGGAGACTATTGAATTAAACATTAGCTTCCTAACTGCAAGAAGTGTTGTGAAATGGACTAAAGCCAAAGTGATGTGTGCATATAAGCCTATTGGAAAAAAAGAAATACATATAGACAATATTAAAGCTATAAAGAAATGGGATTGAAAAGTTACGGCTCACAAATTGTTCTTAAGTCAAACCATTATGAAAAATAGCACAAATATAAGAGTTAAAGAATAACTGCCTTGCTTTTACCATTTTATGGTACTGTAACAAGCTTAATTACATTTATACATAGTTTTGAGGATATCTAAACTTTTCATGGATGATTTCTTCTAGCATTTTCAGTTTTAAAATATTTCCCAATACTCTCGTTTTTCCTTGTTAGAATTCCTTTTACAAACTTCCTTTATATTTTCAGTAAGAAATAGACTGAAGATTGAATTTAAGACAAGTAAATCAGATTTCACTTAAAAGTACAATACAGTTTACAACTGAATATTTGTGTTTCTATAAGTAGTTTTTAGTGCATTTAAAATCTTTTGGGTGCGATTTGAATCTCAGGTATGTGGCATGAATTGCTGTCTGCAGTATTTGGAAATAGCTCTTCTTGCATATGTGCCTACAGCATTAGCTTAATTCTTTCAGATATTTGTTAACATGCACTCCAAATCTATTATTAGAATCTAGCTGTTTGGATGGAATGCAATCACTGTTGGAATTGTGAGCAACTACACTTTTAAGAAAATCAGTTCATCCCCATATTTTCTGTAAAAATAGGTTCATGTTAAAACTAGTATGCTTCATTTCCATTGGAGCTGACCAAAACTCTACATAAATATTTTGATTTGCAAAATTTTGCAGATCATGTTCCAATGAGGTGTCCTGTGGCCTTCCTCTAAACTGTCTTCTCAAAATGGAGTTGCAGTGCAGTGTAGTACAAATGTCATCAGTCATCAGCACTGCCTACACAACCCCAAACATCTCAAACCTTATTTCAACTAAAATTTACATTGTAACCATGTCCTAGGAAGACAAACAATTCACAGATGTCTTATTTTCCTCTTGGTGCTTGATCTTATGCATTGGATGTATGGACTTCTCCATTCTGACCCTCATTTTCTTTGTTTGTGTGTGTGAAATGATTGATTTGGTGCTCCAAGGTGACCTGTCCAAAGCCAAATATTGGCATGTTTCAGTGTGAAGGTAAAAGTCTTGACTCCTGCCTAAAGTCAGAATATTAGAGAGATGAGGTGGGTGAGGCAATATCGTTTATTGAACCAACTGCATAAAGTCAGAATAACCAGACAATTTGGAACTGTCCTACCTGGGGCCTGAGTTTGGGAAAATCTACCCCCCTTCTCCCCCCCCCCCATTGCAGGCTATAGTGCTGTGGCTCAGTCCCTCTATGGTCCCAGCTTATGGAATGACCTTCATGCCCTATATGCTTGTTCCCAGCTATAGGATCCACATAAGTGAGGATTCAGTGGTTCAACCCATCTCAGTCCATGGAGATCCAGAAGTGCACCTGCATTGTTCCCTTATATCATCCCTGTGCAGAAGTACCATGGGAGATCTATGGAACAGACAGCATTGTGAATTTCACTGTAGGTGAAAGAGTTTTCACACAATTCTAAAATGAAATAATTAATTTCTGTAAAAAACATCTGAGGTAACATCTTACTTCGTTTAATGAAAGTCAGATTCTGGTTACTTACTTTTCCTTGGCAAAGGTGTGCCAGCTAGATAGCGATAGGAAACATTTATAGATCCTGAGAAATTTGACAAGTCTTTAAAAGTGTGGACATAGCGCTCTGAATTAAGATGGTGTGTGGCTGTTTCTCTGATTAATTGCTTGTCACCTTCCTAGTAAGATGAAAAGAGACAGAATGAGAGAGAGAGAGAGAGAGAGAGAGAGAGAGAGAGAGCACATGGGAGGGGAAATACAGAGAGCAATATATTTGTGAATGCTGGCCAAACAGACAAGGGGGGCAGACAAATTTCAAAGAATAAACTTTTTCAAAGTTAGTTTTCTAGAAAACATTTAAATCTCACCTCATTTTAAAAATCCATTATCTGAATATTATATATTTTTGGTTACAAGAAATCTACCATATAGTTTCAGATTAAGAGTAATTGGGAAAGAGGAAAAAGCCCTTTGGCATAGAAACATTGAGGATCTAGTTCTCTAAAAGAATTGAGAGCACTACAGTATTGCCAGAAAAGTCCTGCTATATTCAAGGTAGGACATAATCACCCTCGACAGTACAGTGGGGAAGTGTTTAACTTTTATTTTTTGTGATATTAGAAACTGTTGCCGGTGAAACATGAAATAATATTCTCAGACCTAAGGCAAGACTGTACCACTTTGGCACTTTCCTGAGAACGGCCCATTCCTTCCCCAGATCCTTGATGTGCAGGGGAAGTGCACAGACTGTACTATGCTAAAGAATGCTGGTGCCTGCACCCACTGCATGCCCTGCCACCAAAGCAGACTGGTGCAGAGAAAGGGTAGGGTTATGGCCCTGCCTCTTTCCCATCTCTCTCATTTCTCTTTGAGTTGAGGGTCTCCATGCCACTATGGCATACACAGTGCCCCACCCACACCATCTGTCTCTTAATGCTTAAGCAAAGAAGAAAATTTTCCATTGGAGCTGTGGTGCCATGGAGTTGAGGTTAGAGTTAGGAATGCTTTTGTTGTTCACTTTGGGTGATGTTGCCCCTGAGAAAAGTAAGAAAATTATATGGCAGTTTCACATGTGTGCTACAATACATTAATGCAAGATAAGTGACTTGAGCTTTGATTAAAAGAGAGCACTATGCTAATAAACAATAATATTGCTAACAAGAGCAGAAAGGAGAAAAAATAAACAACATTTATTTCAATGTTATTCAGGTTCACAATCAGGGATGTAAGAAACATACAGAAACCTATCTTATGTTCATGTTAAGTTCACTATTTTTCTTTTATCGAAGAAATAAATAATCCATTTATGAGTTGAGTCAGGTTCTCTTGGCTAACATCCAGATGCAGCTACCTGAACTGTTATGCTCTCTTGTTCTGCAAGATCTCCCTGGATAATTTCTTTCTAGTGCTGCTAGGCTACCTTGCATTTACTGATAAGTTATGAAACAAAGCTTTATGTGTATCACTTTCCAGATTAGAATTTAAATCAATGGACTAGCTAGAGTCCATGCCCTGACCCCACGGGGTTACCAAACAGATGTTCATACAGCCGATCCACTAGACCTGCTGGCTACACCGTCTCCTGATTTTTCTGTGGTAATTCTAGTTTTCAGGCATTAATCAGGAAAACAGTGTGCACCCAGAGAGGGAAGTAAGTGCAGGGGGAAGAAGCAGTCAGTCAGTAATATATACACTTTGTGCTACATTTGCCCGACTTTGTGAGATTCCCTTAATTTTCCTGGGAAATGAAGGGGTTAATTGGCTCTCAAGAGACACTTTGCTCTTCAGAGGATCCCCATATGCAATATTGTTATTACTTTTACAGTGCCCCCAAAGGGTACTTACATTTACAATAATAATAAAAAGACATGGTCCCTTCTCCCTATCACTTACAACCTACAGTATATGCTTAAAGTCAGCATTGAACCAGGCACATTCTGAGTTTAAGTGAATTTATGTTCATGAAAGTTTCTGGATCCTTTCATCAGGATCAGCACACACAATTGCAATTTCAGCATCCCCACATTGCCCTGCCAATGTGTGTCAATGCTGCACATCATGTACATGAACTGTAGTTTTCAGAGTAGCAGCCGTGTTAGTCTGTATTCGCAAAAAGAAAAGGAGTACTTGTGGCACCTTAGAGACTAACAAATTTATTAGAGCATAAGCTTTCGTGAGCTACAGCTCACTTCATCGGATGCATTTGGTGGAAAAAACAGAGGAGAGATTTATATACACACACAGAGAACATGAAATAATGGGTTTATCATACACACTGTAAGGAGAGTGATCACTTAAGATAAGCCATCACCAGCAGCAGGGTGGGGAAAGGAGGAAAACCTTTCATGGTGACAAGCAAGGTAGGCTATTTCCAGCAGTTAACAAGAATATCTGAGGAACAGTGGGGGGTGGGGTGGGGTGGGGTGGGGGGGAAAAATAACATGGGGAAATAGTTTTACTTTGTGTAATGACTCATCCATTCCCAGTCTCTATTCAAGCCTAAGTTAATTGTATCCAGTTTGCAAATTAATTCCAATTCAGCAGTCTCTCGTTGGAGTCCCTTTTTGAAGCTTTTTTGTTGAAGGATAGCCACTCTTAGGTCTGTAATCGAGTGACCAGAGAGATTGAAGTGTTCTCCAACTGGTTTTTGAATGGTTTCAGAGTAGCAGCCGTGTTAGTCTGTATTCGCAAAAAGAAAAGGAGTACTTGTGGCACCTTAGAGACTAACAAATTTATTAGAGCATAAGCTTTCGTGAACTACAGCTCACTTCATCGGATGCATCCGATGAAGTGAGCTGTAGCTCATGAAAGCTTATGCTCTAATAAATTTGTTAGTCTCTAAGGTGCCACAAGTACTCCTTTTCTTTTTGGTTTTTTGAATGTTATAATTCTTGACGTCTGATTTGTGTCCATTCATTCTTTCTTTTACGTAGAGACTGTCCAGTTTGACCAATGTACATGGCAGAGGGGCATTGCTGGCACATGATGGCACATATGACATTGGTAGATGCGCAGGTGAATGAGCCTCTGATAGTGTGGCTGATGCAATTAGGCCCTATGATGGTGTCCCCTGAATAGATATGTGGACAGAGTTGGCAACGGGCTTTGTTGCAAGGATAGGTTCCTGGGTTAGTGGTTCTGTTGTGTGGTGTGTGGTTGCTGGTGAGTATTTGCTTCAAATTGGGGGGCTGTCTGTAAGCAAGGACTGGCCTGTCTCCCAAGATCTGTGAGAGTGATGGGTCGTCCTTCAGGATAGGTTGTAGATCCTTGATGATGCATTGGAGAGGTTTTAGTTGGGGGCTGAAGGTGATGGCTAGTGGCGTTCTGTTCTTTCTTTGTTTGGCCTGTCCTGTAGTAGGTGACTTCTGGGTACTCTTCTGTCTCTGTCAATCTGTTTCTTCACTTCAGCAGGTGGGTATTGTAGTTGTAGGAATGCATGATAGAGATCTGTCTGAGGGGTTGGAGCAAATGCGGTTATATCGTAGAGCTTAGCTGTAGACAATGGATCGTGTGGTATGATCTGGATGAAAGCTAGAGGAGCGGTCAGTAGGTCACTCGATTACAGACGTAAGAGTGGCTATCCTTCAACAAAAAAGCTTCAAAAACAGACTCCAACGAGAGACTGCTGAATTGGAATTAATTTGCAAACTGGATACAATTAACTTAGGCTTGAATAGAGACTGGGAATGGATGAGTCATTACACAAAGTAAAACTATTTCCCCATGTTATTTCTCCCCCCCACCCCACCCCACCCCCCACTGTTCCTCAGATATTCTTGTTAACTGCTAGAAATAGCCTACCTTGCTTGTCACCATGAAAGGTTTTCCTCCTTCCCCCCCCCCCCGCTGCTGGTGATGGCTTATCTTAAGTGATCACTCTCCTTACAGTGTGTATGATAAACCCATTGTTTCATGTTCTCTGTGTGTGTATATCAATCTCCCCTCTGTTTTTTCCACCAAATGCATCCGATGAAGTGAGCTGTAGCTCATGAAAGCTTATGCTCTAATAAATTTGTTAGTCTCTAAGGTGCCACAAGTACTCCTTTTCTTTTTATGAACTGTAGTTGTATCACTAAGGCTGCTTAAGCAAAGTTGTCTTTGCTGCACTATCCCCCAGTGGGCTCATGCATTGAAATGGAAATTTCAGTTCCCACTTCAACACCCACAAGAGTGTCAACACTTTTACACAGCAATAGTGAGTGGATTCTACTGGAGACATGCAAGAGACTCAGAATGAAATTTGAAAGCCCCTCAAATCAACATTTTTCACTTTTTTGGGGCGGGAGAGGGGAAATGATCTTTGTAAGGTGCTGGCTTGTCTCCAGCCCACAAAGACCCACTGCAACTCCAAGCCTCTCTTCCCAGGTATGGTTTTGTTTTCCAAATACAAACACAAGCACAGCTCTTCAGCTCACCCTAGGCTACAGCTCCAAGGTTATTTCCCCCCTTGACTCTTTCAGTCCTTCTTGCAAGGACTAAAAAAGTCCTTCCTTGCTTTTTTAGCTGAGTACGCCCCAGGTTTTCTCCCCAGCAGGTTACCACTGGCTCCCCTCCCAGGGATCTCCCTACTGCTCCTGTTCCCTCTTCCTTAGGACAACCTAGCACTACATAGCCCCAAGGTGCTGCCCTGCCCTCTCAATTAGCCAAATTCTCTCTGTCTTCTTTGCAATTAAACACCCCTGGCTGACTCAGATGACTGGGCTCAGGCTGCAAAACTCTAAAACTGCAGTGTAGATGTTCAGGCTCAGGCTGGAGCCCCAGTTCTGGGGTCCTTGCCCCTTGTGGATCTCCTGAGCATCTACATTGTGATTTTACAGTCCCGCAGCATGAGCCATGTGAGGCCGAGTCCAATGACACAGGCCAAGCCTGGGTGTTTAATTGCAATGTAGACATATCCATTGGGAGCAACTGTTCTGGCATAGGGGAGCTGGACCTGCTTCACTTAAAGGGGCCAGCCACCCTTTCACAGCCCATGTTAATGAAAAATACTAAGAATTTCACACTCGATGTGGGGAAGGGGGAATCATAGCCTTGTTCTCCATTGGGCTGGGTATCTGAGAAAGGTAGCTGGGGAAGGACTGAAGCCATGGGCATCAGCTAACTTAAGGGCACTTTCCAGAGGCAGTGACTAACAGGAGAGCCTCAGGCAGTGCTACTCCACACATATAGGGAGTCGTGCATCCAATGAGGTGAGCTGTAGCTCACGAAAGCTTATGCTCAAATAAATTTGTTAGTCTCTAAGGTGCCACAAGTACTCCTTTTCTTTATAGGGAGTCAGGGAGAGCCTTGCAGAGAGTTTCCAGTTCCCTACATGTGTTTTTTTCCTGCAAGGGAACTATTTGACATATTATTTCTAAACTCCCATATTTAAACTGCTGATCTACTACCTTAGCAAAGAAAACATGAGATGGACCAGGGGAGTTGTCAAATGTGGTCAGGGATGTAGAAAATAAAATAAAATAAAATAAATAACATAAAAAAGCCAACAGCCTAACACATTTGAAAAATGGTTGATGGACCATAAAGGTATCAGGAGATCTGGGAAAACTGTCAGGAGAAAGTAAAAGACTTGGCTGAGAGCTACATGAGCTCAAACATGTCAGATTTGAGATGAGAGAAATAATGAAAGGTAGTGAATGTAAAAAAATCAACAAATTAAGAATAAGACATTGCTGGAGTTGGCAAACAGGACAGAAAAGGATTTAAAAAACAAACCAAAGAGATGCACTTTCAGAAGCATCTGGGGGGAATTTGAAGCAATTAGCAGAAGCAAGAGAAGCATCAGGGAGAGTGACACGGGGAGAAAATATGGCATGAGCCAGATCAAATTTTACCACAACTAAGAGAAGATGAATAAATAAGATACTGTACAAAATCTCAATGCAAACAATGTCATTAGAGGAAGCGAGATATCAAAAAGTGGAGTGGCATACCAGAAAACAGGGATTCTCTTTTGGATTACTTGAAAATGAATTGGCTAGCAGTGATAATATAGTAATATCACTTTTTTTAAAATCACTATTTCAATTTAGCGTAAGTTTGACATTATTGAACATTGCCTATTAATGTCTTTGGCCCTGATATTGAAAATCCTTATATATTTATTATAACTTACTTGTATTACTGTACTGACTACAGGCTGAGTGGGACTCCATTGTGCTAGTTTCATAGTAACAGACAAAAATGTACCCCCCACCCCCACAAATGTATGTTCCTAATATACAAGACAAAGAATGGGAGGGGAAACAGAGGTACAGAGGAATAAAGTGACTTGTGATTTGTCCAAGCTGGTCAGTGGCAGACCTAGTAAGAGAAACCAGCTCTTCTGACTCCAAATCCAATACCCTGTCCCATAGATCATGCTGTTTCATGCTTATCTTTCCTCATGTGACTGCAAGAGCTAGGCATTAAACAGTTGTCTCCTTTCAGATGTTGTCCAACTCTCAATGTCCATACTACCATTAGGTTTCAGAGTAGCAGCCGTGTTAGTCTGTATTCGCAAAAAAGAAAAGGAGTACTTGTGGCACCTTAGAGACTAACAAATTTATTAGAGCATAAGCTTTCGTGAGCTACAGCTCACTTCATCGGATGCATCCGATGAAGTGAGCTGTAGCTCATGAAAGCTTATGCTCTAATAAATTTGTTAGTCTCTAAGGTGCCACAAGTACTCCTTTTCTTTTTGCATACTACCATTAGTATCTCAGAAGTCATTTGACCTTGAATTGTGGCGTATGTCCAGCACAAACTGTAGAGTTACATCACATTATCACTAGTTTAGTGATTGAAGCTACTGATTCAGGTGCTTTAGGAAATCCTACCTTTAAATCATACGTTTACAACAGGTACCATGAAAATTTTGAGGTTCCCATCAATACCTTTCCACCTGCCAAAGGCCCAAATATGGGACACATGGCATGACAGAGACTCAAAATGAGACACCGAAAACAAATATTCATGCAAGAAAATGAAAATGGTGTGGGATTAATTCCTGTTGTGTAATTGAGTCTTCTGTCACATTAGTTGTATGTGTAATGCCACGCCCGTGGGTGGGTCATTATCAGCAGGGACTGAACCTGGGTCTTTTAGTTCACACGATTACCTCAGACGTAAATAATTTTCAAGAATTAAAATGAGGGAAATCCAAATGTGTGCAAAATGGAGATAATTTTGTGACTAAAATGGAGATCATTCAAGAGGTATGGCTCCACACTGTGCTAGATACCTTACTTGTCATGTCTGCAGTGCTCTTTACACAGACAATGGGAAATACTGTGATATATGTTACTTCTAAAAGAAGAAAACATCAAGATTTTAATGGCACCCTCATATATATATATATATATATATATATATATATATATATATATATATATATATATGTGTGTGTGTGTGTGTGTGTGTGTGTAATGTAAGTAATGTATGTAATATATGTAATATAAGTCATTCTACTATGAACAGCCCATGACTCTACTATGAACAGCCCATTAAACCAGGAGAGTTGCATCTGTCATTTTGACTTCCAGCCAGTTTCTAATTTGGCTGAGTACTTGTGGTACCTTGTACTCTGTGCTTGTTCCATGACCCCATTTCTTCCACCTAAGAAACTTACCAAGACATAACCATCTTCAATGTACAAGTTCATGAAGAGCAGGCAAATGACAAGGATTCCTAAGAATGATACTGCTGATCGTTTCCGCAAGCATCTCATTTTATCCAAATATTTCAAAGTGAGCTTCATGTGAAGAAAAACATATAGGGTCTCCTAGGAGAGAAAAACACAACTTTACTAAATTCTTTGAATATGTATAGAACACAACCACTTAGAGATGAAATCACAGCCGTTAGCATGTGCATTACTTCATGTGATTGAATTAGAGATGACCATGAACTAAAAAACAAATCCCTAATTCAAACAGCCCCACATTTTGAGGGATTCTGAACCTGAAACCAGATTCAACGTTTGTGGCTCATATCCATGTCTAGTTTAAATCAGAAAGACCATTTTTCTTTAAGATACTGTCCATTACATTTTGTTAATTGTTCAACCAAGTTTCACTCACTGACCTTATATATCGGGGTGGCCAACTTGAGCCTGAGAAGGAGCCAGAATTTATCAATGTACATTGCCAAAGAGCCACAGTAATATGTCAGCAGCCCCACATCAGCTCCCCCCTCTGTTTCCCACCCACCGGAAGCCCCGCCGATCAGCACCTCTTCCATCCGCCCCCGCACCTCCCAATCAGCTGTTTCATGGCAGGCTGGAGGGGGGGGAGGAGCAAGGGCACGGCAGGCTCAAGGAACGGGGCGGGAAAGGGTGGAGAGGGGGCAGGGTGTGGGGCAGAGCAGGAGGTTGAGCAGTGAGCACCCTCCGGCACACTGGAAAGTTGGCACCTGTAGCTCCAGCCTCAGAGTCGGTGCCTATACAAGGATCCGCATATTAACTTCTGAAGAGCCACATGTGACTCCGGATCCACAGGTTGGCCACCCCTGTTATATATGAACATACTGTATGGGGCTGTGTTTTCTTAAATTGAGGCAAAGAATGGTCTATGGGTTGTTAAATTGCACATACAAAAATAAATATTGACATGCCAATAGACATCTAGCTGACAGAAAATAGATCTAAGCATGTGTGGAAATTTGTCAAAGATTTTGCACATTCATTTTGAGAACTTTCAGGATGAATAGCATAAAAAAAACCTGGAAGTGAAAATTACAATCCATATTTTCTCTGCTAAACTGATTAAACATATCAAACATTTTGAAGAATGACTCCACTAGATCCTAAATAACAGTGAGACATACACACAAGGTATTAATAATAGCAAATAGTTCACCATCAACATTAGCCCATACCGACAAAAAGATGAGCTTTGGAATAAGGAAGTTATGTGTGTATGACAGACTTTTTAAACTCTTATAAGAACAACATGATAAGATAAAACAAATAAATAAATAAAAATGAGTGAATGTCAATATTCAATGAATGAGACACATCCACTACTCAAATCCAAAGTATCTAGGAAACCAGGTTCACCAGCTTGGGAGGATTACACCACCACCATTCCGGGTATAGGGGATATGGCGGAGGAACAGAGAGAACAGCTAGGCTGTTTCTATAACTTGGTGATCTTAAGCTGCTCAAATGGCCCAATGAGACTATATTTAGAGCATCACATTGTTTTCTCCCATCCTAATTATTTATGAAAACAAGTACCAGGACTCTATCAAATTTTGTCCCCAGAAAGTAACACAAAAAGGGCAATGTTTGTAATACCAGTAATTTGTTTTCCAGTGAAATATGCTGGAAAACAAATGGACTAGTAGATGAGTCTTTGATAGAAATCATTGAGTATAGCTTATTTTTCCCTCTAGCAGAAAAACATTGCATTCTGACCTGGCTTCCCTATGCCTTTAATTATTCATTTTGTATTAACAGCTGATAATATTTTGCAGGCTTGTTTGTTCGTTTTGGAGCAGGCCAATATTTTGAAGATGAAAAAAATGCACAAAGTATTTTTTATAAACTTGAAATTTAGGTAAGAAAATGACATTGCAATTCCATCTTTATAGTTCATTTCATGTTAATATCCTACCACACGCTGAGAAATATATCTATCTGTATCATACACAGTTTCATTTCCATGCCTAGATAGCTTGCTTACTTTCATTCCATATGAATTACAAAGAAATGAGTCACAAAAGTAATAATTCTCATGTCGTTGACCCAGGCCTAAAAATATAGCAAAAAAATTTTGTGCAGTACGTGGGTTAGAGAATTCAAGGGAGGTTGGGGATAGTCCTAGGAACCTGGTGCAAAGTGATGAAGCAGTAAAGAAAGTGGGTTTTTGTTTCTGCTTTTTTCTTTTTTAAGAAATGCTACATGAGTAGACTGAGTACAGGAGGTAAGAAAATCCTACCTGAATATGAAATGATACCCCACTACATTGTTGATTAAATGATTTTATTGCCTTGCCTACAATTGGCAACTAGAATGTGTACAGTGACATGGTCTGTGAATTCCCTCAAATCGTTATATGATGATCCCTTAGCAATTTGGAGGGAAGTGACAGAAGCTCCATCAAAATTTTGCCCTTTTTATTAATAGTAGGTAATGTCATAATAATATACAAAAGGACTTTTTTAAAGTAGACATCACTTATAGATATTGAAGGGGATATATTGTCCCTTTCCTCAAAATTATTGTTTTTAAAGGGTGGGATGGGAATTAGAAATTCACAAATTCACATATAAATAGATTTAAACACAGGTTCTGTTCAGAATCTGGCAAGGGCTAGCCTGATTCTCAAAAGTTCAAGTATGTTTGAACACATGGATGTTAGAGATATCAGCAACTCCGGGGTCAAAATTTTAGATGGGGGCAATGCACCTTCAAGCATTAAAGTGAAGTTTGCCTCTGAAAAATAATTGTACCAATGGCACCTTCTTACTCACTAGGTTACTCTATGTGTGCGCTCAGAGTCATATTTGCTGACCTGAAGTACAGCACTAAACATTTCCTGCTTTACTTCACAGAGCCCTGCGCAGCCAACACTGCTATGAACTGAAGATTCTGTTTGATATTGTGTATCATGGACATAATTATTTCCAGGCAGTCATCAGTCGATTATTGTAACATTGGTCTATCATAAATTGCAGACAATGGGGTTGCAGAAGTATAAGTGAAGGACTACACTATTAGTGGTGATGATGTGTAAGATGAGAAGCATTCAGCTTGTCTCAGAGCACAGGCTCAATTTGCAGGACAGGCTTTTAAAAGAAAACCTCCATATTTTTACTGGGCACATTTAATATGGAAATCATTATAACAATGAACATAACGGTTTGCAAATAGTGTTCACAATAATTTGAAGGCTACAACAGTAAATGTTCAATAATTTTGTTTGTACATAAGAGCCAGCTACAGATTCATACCAGTTAAACAGACTGAAGAGAAGGATGCCACAGTTATGGCTTAACAAACTTATCATATATAATATGTTCTCCAGACAATGTGCGGACACTTGCTCTTACAAACACTAGATGGCAGGATGCACACACATTTGCTATCACATCAACATGCTTTGTTATCTGTATTTCTCCTAATCAGCTTATTATTAATGCATTGTTTTGTTTAGCATACTTACAATATGTGCTTTTAGAAAACATTCCCTGCATTTTCCCAGAACTGTTTCTTTGTTACAGTTCAATTTCCAGCTACTAACACTGCATAGTCGAACACGGTGGAAGTGACATTTGTCAGAAGAAAACTTAATATTTGTTCCCAGTATATGTGAATTCAGTCAGCCTCTTCTGAAAAAACAAAACAAAACAAAAACAGCCTTGGCTCTTTCCATAGTAACATGACAACAGGCTTTAAAATATTTAAACATAATAAATAGTCACCATTACTAAAGCCAAAAAAGGCTAAAGACCTGATTTTTAAGAGGGCCCGAACTCAGCATTCAATGCCACAACCACTAGTTTGTATGTGTATTTTTAGTACCTATGTGTTTACTTCTCCCCTTTTCATATGTAACTAGATAGACATCTAAGCTATATAAATGCAACTACTTTTGAAAATCAATTCTGAAGGATTTCATGTTCATTAATAAATACATTTGTGAATTTTAATTTTCTTTTCTATTCTAAAGATGACTTGTGCTTGCCTGATTCTTTTTCTCTAGTCCCCATATCCCTGCTAACGTTTACCTCTGAATTTCTTCTTGATTGTCAAAGTTTAGGCAGCATGAACAGGTTTCTTTTGACAATCTTAGTTCATTCTCTTTTCAGCTCTTTTGAAATACTTTTCAGCTCTCATGAAGTTGCAATGATGAAAAACTGCTCTTTATTGGAGCTGTAACTCTGGGAAACTTGTGCAATAATACCGAGGTCAAGATCGATTTTCACATTCCAATTCTGCACTTTCTCTTACACAATCAATACAGCGAAGCACAAATTTAAGTATTACATGATTTAAAAAAAACACACCATCTTTTAAAAAGAGTCTCTTCTTTATGAGTCAAATCCTACTCCCAATGAAGTCAATGAAAATCTCAGACCTTTTTGGACACCTCTCAGCAACTTGTGCTCCATGATTTCTAAGGCCTAATCTCAACCCCCATCACCCCTCTGTGTGGCCACATTACAGCCAGCTATGATCTAGCCTCAGCTAATCAATACAGCAAACAAGCTATCAACAGATGGTAAGTACAATGATGTAGCAGGTACCTGTGTTCCACTGCTTGTGTATTTGAGTGCTACATATCTCACAAACTCAAAAAAAGTTGCTTATTTGCAGAGGAACTGATGACTATCAGAAATGACAACTGAATTATTAATGTATAGTAATAACATTTCCAAATCAGCCATACAGCTTTGCCTGTCACTACAAAGTCCCTGTTTTTGGAAGTACAGTACAACCTACCCATTGTCACATTTACAATATCCACAAAACCCAGAGAACACACAAACAAATAAGCATGGTTGGATTTTCAAACCCCTGGTGAACTTTATTACAATCCCTCATTTGACTAAGGCTCTCTGAAGCAGAATCCCTACACGCCAGCCTTCTGATGTACTGTTCTGCCATTGTGTAGCTGAGTTGTTGTGCTTGCATTTCTTAATGCTTGTCCAATTTGTTTTTCTGCTTTTCTTTTTGGAAGGCTGCACTTGAAGCCCCAAAGGCTGTGTTCAAGTCTCTTTATGAAGTATGTGATCCACACAGAACAAAAGATTCCAGAAAGAAAAATCTAGCCAAAGTGTAAAGGATTTTTTTACACTGTTAATATTAAATTCTACATGAGGATCTGCAACGCTTGTGTTAGCATGTGTCATGGTTTTTCCATACAAGATGAAAAATAAGAACACCAATGCAATTGTATATATTTGCAGAGATGGTTGGCAGTGAACTGGAAAATTGTAATGTATAGACTATTACATGGGGTTTAAATAGACTTCCAACAAGATTCACTGTCTGTCTTACTGAAAGCTTGGATGTACATATATATAAAATGTTTGAAGCTGACAGGCATGAGGTTTGCTGGCACCGGCAGCAAGAAGTAAAATTAATGTTGGGGAAGGGAAGGTAGAGTGTGTTAGTTCAGATGAGACTAGCAGATCTAACTAGGGGTAGGTAACATGGGATTAAGCAATCTCCTCTTTGTAAAGGGTGTTACTTCTATAGCACCACATGGTACAAAACATGTAGTTTAAAAAATTTCATGTCCAGGGAATTTACAATCTAGATACTGCACTATACTGACAATTAAAGAAAAAAGCACGTGGGAAGGCAAACACTTTATCATAGTTAGTAGTGAAGGAAGGCTAGGCAAAATAAGTGGGCTTGAAAAAGAGATTTGAATGTTGAGATGACTGCTTGGGAAAAAACACAGAGCAGGCAGAGTAAAGTATTCAATGGGGAGTGTAGGAAGAAACAAGCTGAAGTGTAAGGAGGTGCAGAACTGTATAGATATGCAAAGGTGAGGCTGAAGAGCTTGAATCATATAGGACAAAGGGGAAAAAGTCCATGAAGGGATTCAAGGAGGGAGAGACAAAGTAGTGGGGAAAGGGTTATTTTAGCTCTAGAATTTTAGACAGAATAGAGATTAAAAAATTAGGGATGCTGTAGAGAAGGTTACACTAATCAATTCAATAGATGACTAATGACTGAGAAAATGTATTGACTTGGAGGGCAGAGTGCCACCTAATGAATCAGCAATGCTGCTGGATATGTTTTATCAGCTGTGACAGAGGAAGGAATGGGTTTTGGAAATATAATATAGAGGAGGAGCTGACAGGCCTTGGCAAAAGCCTGGATGTTCGGGTAAATGACAAGGGAATTTGACAGATTGTGAGCCACAGAGATGAGGAGGACTGTTCAGCTATCAATTAGGGAGAAAGAAGGGAAAGAAAGTGAGGTGAGACATGCAGGGTGAGACATCTCAGGGCTTGTCTACACTTGATAGGCTACAGTGGCATAGCTGCAGCACTGCAGTTGTAGTGTTTCAGTGTGACACCACCTATGCTGATGGGAGGGGTGTTCCCGTCAGCACAGATAATCCACCTTCCTGAGAGGCAGTAGCTAGGAGACTTAGGTCATTTTAACTACATCACTTCGCACACTAACCAACGTAATTAAGCCATCCTGATTTTCTAGGGTAAACCAGGTTTTACTCCTAGGGGGATTCCGAATGATTGTGTGCCTGTAGAAACCCACCCTCCCTGCCCTGCAGAATTCCTGTGCTTCCCTAAAGAAAATGGCAGGGAAGCAAAGGGAAGTTGCAAGAGGAAGGGTGGGGGAATACCCATGGGAACAGTTTTTGGGAGGGACTGCCCCCCCACCCCAAACAGAGGCATGGCATGGGGGGAACATGGGGTTATGTGCCATTGCCCTCCACCACCACCACCACCATTTCTGCAAGTGCAGAGATGCCCAGCTGAAGGAGGCTGCATCTGGGCTCCACTGACTTTGCAGCTGAACACCTCCTCGTGGGTCCTAGTGCCAGTCGTGCTCCCCTTCTGTGTGCTGAGAGCATTCCTGTGCAACAGTGAGTGCCCGTGTTGGGTCTGGCTAAGGGGGAGTGGGGGAAGAGGCAGTGGGGAAGGAAGGGGGTGGAACAGGGCAGGGGGAAAGGAATGTGAGAATGAGGGAGAGGAATGGAGAAGAAAATGGGATAGAGGAATTGTAGGGGGAAGCAGGGAGAGCCCCGGCATGCAGCATCCCCTTGGCACAGCTGAGACTCGCCAGTTAAGTAGGTCCATTGAACCTTCACCCTGACAAGTCCTACCCTGCTACATCTGGACCCCCACCCCAGCCAAGCCCCCTCTCTCAGACCCCCACCTCACTGATCCCTAAGCAGCTGCATCTGGACCCCCACCCCATCAAGCTCCACTTACCCAGCACCCAGACCCCCCTGAACCCCAATGTCTCCCTGCTGAGCCCCATCTCCCCAAACCCAGACCCCCCACACCTGCTGAGCCCCAGCCACCTTCACCTGGATCCCCTGCAGAATCTCATTGCCCCTGCATCCAGAACCCCCCCAATGAGCCCCTGTGCATCCAGATCTCCCACTGAGCTGCCCGCAACCAGATTGCCTCAGACAGAAACCTCTCACCCCACACCTGGATCTCCCCCCACACTTGGATCCTGCTGGGCTAAGCCTGCCCATCCATACCTGGTGCACCTGATGCAGAGGGGCAGGGCCCTGGGTTGTTTTTGGGATAGGCCCAGCCTTTGCACTGTGTCAGGGTGAGATGCAGCCTCACTGCTGAGTCCCTGTACAGGGTGATCTTCCACCTCATGGAGCCAGTGGTCTGTGCTCCCCACTACCATGCTGGAGACACATTTATTTATTGACAAATAAAATTTGCAGAATTTTGCAGCATTTTAAAATATTGTACACATTATTTTTTAATTTTTTGGCACAGAATTTTAAACTTTTTGGCACAGAATTCCCAGGAGAAAGGTCTTACAGGCAGACAGAGATTCAAGATTGGGGAGATAAGGAGAGGTCAAGGACTGAGATATTTGTGAGTCATCACCATAATAGTGGAAACAGAGAGTGAACTAGGAGGAATGAGTTTAGAGGAAGGAGAAGAGGGGGTGGCTAATTGAACCCTGAGGTGAATGGCGGGTGAAAGGAAGGATGATTTACAACCACCAAAGAGAAGCTGAAGGAATAGTTAGAGAATGAGGATAGCACAGCCGATGGATCCATAGGACTGTACTGAGAGCAGGAGAGACTGAGAAGTAAAAGAGTCTCTAGGACCTGATCTCCTCCCCTAACAGACTTTTAGAATTCTTATGCTTTTACCTTAACTGGAGCAAAAGAAGGGGAACAATCTCCCAGTCACCTCTGAATTACATAGTTAAAAACTGAAAATCATTAATGGCCATACTTTTAGGCACAATCCATACTGGGGTGGGGTCGGGGGAGGGCAGCTGAGGAAGTACACTGATATCAGAGGACCCCAAGAAGAATTCTTTATGGGGAACAGCATAATCCTCCTCTGTATTTCCTACTCTTGTGGTTACATAGGGTTACCGGGACAAGGAAAGTGTAGCCCTGTGGTCAGAGCAACCAAGGGCTGGACTCAGAGCTGGAGTCAATAGTCCACAGCTGGAGCAAAGGGTCAAGCCAGAGGTCAGGAACTGGAGCAAACAGAGTAGCAGGCCCGGAGGGTCTCAAAGTATGGGCAGCATCCTGCTATAGGCCACCTGTACTGATGAGACTGCCTGGAGACAAATTGGGCAACATGCCCTGATTCCTGACCTCTGGCCAATGCATGGGGGTCAGTGGTGCCATGGCCCTACTTCTTCTCTTCCCCATGTGACTCCCCCCACCCTCCGACCATTAGAGTAGGGAGGGAGCAGTGCATGTGATGCACAAAGCTGCAGTGCTGCCTAAGCCTTCACCAAAGTAGGGAACTCTCCATATACCCTCTCTGTTACTGCCCAGCTCATTAGGGCCAGGCAGAATGTCATCCCTTAGTTTGTGAACCCATTACACACTGCCTAAACTGATGAACTCACTTTTATGGAAATATTGTTTTTGTGAAAAGAATTTTAGACCAAAATCAAGGTGCTAGTTTTTCAACAAGTAGAGTTTTGTGAGTTTAATGCCACATCCAGGTAATGCTGTATGCACACATGGTGCCTCTACACCGTACCTGATTCCTGCATTATCAGCTGTTAGCATGAAATTAAACAGAAAGCATTGTTAGTTGTCAGACAGGGCCAAAGAAATTGAGAACAATGTGGCAAATATTCCAGATGTTTTAACATTAAAGTAATATCTCATTTCTGCAATGCTTTCACTGTTAAACCTGGATCTAAAAATGTGCATGGTACCCAATTTATAAAAAGCAAGCCAATTAAACTGGTGTGACTGTAGCATCATAACTATTTTTGAAGAAGTGTAGAGATGGTCAAAAAAGATGGGTTTTGTTTGTTTTTCTTCTACAGACAATTTCAATTTTTCAGCAGAAATTCAAAAAAATCAAATTGTAACGTGGAAATGCTGCCTTGCTGCCCCATGGAAGCTGGGGTTTGGGTACCTCATTCATGTTCCCATTTGCCTCTATAGACTACAACTATGGTCAGACTACAACTCCCATGATGTACTTGGGTCTCCCCTCCTGAAGAGCAGAGGGATGTCCCTGGGAGTGGTGAATCATTGGAGATGCAGAGTGCCTGGGGAGCTAAACCCATAGAGGAGACTGGGGACATCAAGCACTTCAGCAACATTTCTAAAGCAAAATATTACAGGTTTTGGCCAAAATATTTTACTTGCATGTGTTTGAGTTTAACAAAAAAGTCAAACATTTCCATGGAAGGAAGTTACTTAAAAATATTTAATTGGAAACCCATGTGGAAAATGTTCAGCTAGTCCTAGTATACAATTTCAATATATAGTAGATGAAGTACAACACAGTACCCTGTAATATATCACCACTGAATATGGTTCTCCAAGAGAAACACCCAAAGAGAGCATGCCATGTATTGACTATAATGACTTTGAGAAGCACATTAGATTATAGATGGATATTTGTACTGATTTTTGAAAAAAATTGCTTCTTGTTTTAAGAGAAATAATAATTTAAGAAGTTTTTCAAGAATTTATCCTATGCCGTTCCCCTAGTGTTATCTGGACCAGTGATCTGCTAGGTCACTCAAATCCTTGATTCTGGGAGCCAGCCTTACTCTGCTCTTCTGTAAGAACCCCCACTCCTGGGCTGTTCACACACAGTCTCTAGCATGTAAGCAGCTCCCAGCTACATGAGTGAGCACTTTGGGCCACCCGCTACTTGGATTGTGCAACCAAATGACACTAGCCAATATCTCCGGTCCCAGACACAACCGTAGGAACCTCTGTCTTGCAGTATCCAGTTGTGCCTGCTGGGTGCTGCAAGCTTATATGAGTTCATCAATTTAACAAAAAAATGGATATCTACCAGGCTTGTTATCCCAAGGGGAGTTTTGACATGCTTCAAACCAAACACACTGTTTCAGGCAGAATAAACAAACACATTTATTAACTAGAAAAATAGATTTTAAGTGATTATAAGTCAAAGCAAAGTCAGATTTGGTCAAATGAAATAAAAGCAAAACACATTCTAAGCTGATCTTAACACTTTCAGTGCCCTTACAAACTTAGATGCTTCTCACCACAGGTGGGCTGGTTGCCCTTCAGCCAGGCTCTCACATTTGATCAGCGCTTCAGTCGCTTGGTGGTGGTGTCTATAGATGGAGGTGGAAGAGAGCGAGAGCATGGCAAATGTCTCTCCCTTTTATCATGTCCTTTCTTCCCTCTTGGCTTCCCCAGCCCCTTCAGAGTCAGGTGAGCATTACCTCATCATAGTCCCAAACTGACCAAGGGAATGGGGGTGACTCACTCGAGAGCCCGACAGATTCTTTGTTGCAACCTAGACCAGAGTCCTTTGTTCCTGTGAGGCTGGGCTGGGTTTGTCCCATACATACCCTGATGAGGCGTGAACTGCTCCTCTGCTCCTGGAGAGTTTTGCCTGGGCCTCTGTGCCTGGAGAGTTTTTGCTTGGGCTTGTTTTAAGCCATGAGGACACATTCTCAGCCTCATAACTACATACATGAAATTACAGCCCAGAACATTAGTATAACAACCATGCCCAGTGCATCATGAGCCTTCCGAAGATATCTGCGATAACAAACTTTGCATTGGGTACCACACAATCATATTATAAGGATGAACATGGGGGTGCAGGGTGTTCCTCTGAGTTACAAAGCATCGCACAGCCCTACAATGTATATTATACTTTTCAGTCTGCATTACACAAAAGGATTTCTACATGTAACAGGTGGCTCACCTCTTGTGTGCTGGAAGGCATGCAGCTAGCCAACACAGATTGCTAAAGAGCACGCCTGGGAGAGATCGGGTAATTTCTCTAAAAGGCCAACAGGAAGCTGTAGTGAGGTGGCAGGGGTCTGGTAGTTCACAAAACTGAAGGAAGTGAGAAAAGCTCCTGAGGATGCTGACACCACTAGGAGAGTCAGCATCAGTGCACTAGCATGTACTTCTTTATCCCACTAGCTATGGCATAAGGACAAAAACATCTTACCATTTTCCAACCTGAACTTTGCTAAGGGCTTGTTCCAAAGCCCATTGAAATCAATAGACTCCCATTGACTTCACTGAGCTTTGTATCAGGACCTAAATATGAGGAAATGGCATTTTCCTAGTCTTTTAAGGAACCACCCACATGGTTTTAACTATCCCACATGAAAGATTGAATGTTTGCAGGGGATCCTGTTTTAATGGAAAGCTGTTGTAGTGCCAGCTATGCTATGGTACTGGAGGAGGTTGGTTAGCATGTTGCCTTTCACAGGCAGGCACCCTATAATAGTTGATGTAAGGGCCCCTGAGTGTCAAAAAGTCCACTGCGATGGTGCATGGGGAAGTGGGTAGAACTCGAGGATTGCTCTGGCCAGGGGTTAACAAGAGCATTTATAGATTGTGGACTGAAACTCCTCATCTGGAAATATCTCCAGAGAGGGTTGGAAAAGCAGAGATAGAATCCTGGTCAGAGATATCCAAGTCCGATGACATATTTTCTGCAGTGTTAAAGGGGGAGCCCTCAATGTCAGTACCAGGGCTTGTGTTGGTACTGCAGTCCAAGGAGGGGCAGGCAGTCAAGCCTATACTGTGGATGGGAGACTGTGCTAAGGTGTAGTAGCACAAATGGAGGCTTCAGCTCTGATGTGTGGGACATAACTACAGAAAGTCCCTCTCAGAGCCCCCTTAGGAGAGAAGAGTCTGGTTCTTCTCAGACCCAGAGGTCATGTGAGAGGAATGTGGCTGGTACTGGGGAGCCCAGTGACTGCTCCATCATAGCTTGGGACAGCACTGGAGATAGTACGGAGGTGTGGTTCATACAGCGTGTAGGAATGTGAGCTGAGGAGGACACTGCCAGGGACTAAGCTGAGGTACTATTGGAATGGTTCTTGTGGCTGTGAACCAAGGAAGAAGGTACCACAGTGGATGCAGACTTCTGAGAGGAGCCCTTGCTTCTAGAGTCCTTCTTGCATCCTCTTCTGGTATCAACTTCTGAGTCAATTGTTTGCCAGACCACTCCTCATGAGTGAACTGAGGGGTTCCAAGATAGGTATTAGTGTATAGATACCAGGGTCCACAGAAGGCTCAATGGTACTTGAACCAGGGCGCAAGGTCTCCTTAAGTTCCAGCATCCGGGGTGACTTCCTCATCTTTCTGGAATCTCTTTCCAAGGAGATTTCTTGCTCTTAGAACGCTTTGATTCAGAAGCAAACCCACAGCCTTTACGTGCTGAAATCAAAGGAACCGGGGCAGTTTGAGGAGCTGAGGCCAATGTACGGGGTGGGGGGGGGGAGAGAGAGGGGAATTTGGACCCCACAGGTCTCAGCAAGTGCTTTATAAGAAGGAACTTGTGAGATTTGCTACTAAAGCCCCTGTTGACTTTGCACATAGTCAGGATGTGAAACCCTTCTAGGCAGCGGAGGCAGCTGGAATGCCCATCACTGATGGGGAAAGACCTGTGGCATGACAAGGCTTGAAGCCTGGAGTCTTTGGCATAACCTGAGCAGGAAAGCTGTAGATAGAACAGCTGAGGACAAAAGCCCTGGCCGGGGAAAACATGTTTGAAGGGTAAATCTCCTGGAAGCACAAGTGTATTTTGGAAATCAAACAAAACAAAACAAATGGGGATAAAATGAAATTGAAACTAGAATAAGTAAAACTAAACCAAAACAAAACCCCAAAACAATCACTACCAACTCTGTGGACACCACTCTGAACCATCTCGAGCCCAAGGCAGCTGAAAAGGAACTGGAGCTGTGGAGGTTTCGTGCCTGCACTGGAGATGCCCTCGCACAGGAGCATGAGGAGATGCCGTGTGCAGGCATGGACCCACAGATAATGTTAGTTAAAATCTTCAGCCGAGAGAACACAGGTGAACACACATCCTATGGTGGTGCACCCATCAGACATACACTCAAACTGCTAGCCCTTCAATAGCAAAGCCTCTTGAACAGCAAAGCTGCTTCCAGTTCTTTTTTGTTAAGAAGTAAATACATGCTTTGATCCCACAATCAGTGGGTCCCTGAACCCATGTTAATGTGGGTTCCTGCACCCAAGTGGAGCCTGAGAGACTTCAGTGAGGCTCTGCATGAACCTGTGCTAGCAAATCTGACTGCAGCAGCAGAGCTCAAGATGGTAATTGTTTGATGTGTCTAATACATATTGTATTAATTCTGGTAAATATATCTTATTTTAAAAAGCCCATAGCAATATATTTTGTATATATGGCAGTATTCTGAGTTCAATACATGAAGTATTGAGAAACTAAACAACAGATTCAGCACTTTCTAAAGATTTTTTTTCTTTTCATATTATAGTTGTGTATTCATCAAATCTCACTCCCAACTGGTTTTCTTACAGGAATAAACTAATTTGTAAAGCTGTGCATAGTAATTTAGCGACAACTGCCAGTTCCCTGTACATCACTTTCTAAGGCTTTTTTTGGAATGAATTCCTTTATTGATCAGGAAGGTAGTGTCAGAGAGCTCAATGGGAAGTCTTAATGAAAAACTCATTTTAGAAAAAGATTAATAATAGGGCCGGTGAAAACCAATTTTCTCACGTTTAATCTCCTAATCTATTTTACATTATTTCCCAGGGGGACCCTGGACTTCACAGATACATAGCCCTTTGCAAATAATCAATTTGAAAGAATCCCATGAATTTAATAGTTGTTTTATGTCAATCTGCCAGGTTTCTAAATAGATTTTTTCCCCTCCTCTAAAACACTTATACAAACTATAACCAGTAATTAGAAACTCAGCAATGCTGTTTGTAAAAGTAAACAGAATGTTTTTTGGAATTTACCACATAGAAATTCACAAGTCATTATCCCAACAACCTGGTATACATAAACTCTATGGATTATTAAACTAACAAACTATGTTAAACTAAAGTTTAGGACTTGACAAATTAAGAAAGGAGTGTCTAAATTACAGCCCACAGTATCCACTGAAGTCATTTCCCCATTCCTAGGCATTAGAAATAAGACTCAAGATTCCGAACCTCTAACAATAGACATAATCTATGTCAGTGGTTTATACTAGCAAGACTAAACCTTAAAAGACAATTATACTGATTTTGTTTAAAAGTTTTTTTTTTACATAAGATGATGTAAATTATTGACTTGAAATCAGTCTTTCATTCTTTGCATTTCAGTCTCTTTGCCATAATAATTCAGCTCACAACAGGATCACTATGACATTGTTACCAAGTCAGTTGAATGTAAGTGAAACTGCTATTCCAGTTTTAGTGAATGTGCCATTGACAGAAAAGCAGAGTGCCATCCATAAATGTAACACAGAGAAAGAAAGGAAGCTTAGTCATGTTCATATGGTCATAATTCATAAAGCAGGAAGTCTGAATAGATGATAATTTGTATCTCCTATTGTGGTAGCATTTACAATAACAATGGTATGTTATTTTGAGGAAAAACAAATCCTAGAGCAAGGTAAAGGTCCCAGACCAGTGGTAGGCAACCTGCAGTCCGTGGGTCAAACGCAGCCCATCAGGGTAATCTGATTGTGGGCCACAAGACATTTAGCTGACATTGACCCCCTGCAGCTCCCAGCGGCCATGGTTTAACGTTCCCAGACAATAGGAGCTGCAGAAAGCTATGGCCAGCATGTCCCTGGCCACCGCTTCCCACAGTTCCTATTGGCCGGGAACGGCGAACTGTGGCCACTGGGAGCTGCGGAGGGCTATGGCTGCTGACAGTCAATGTCAGCAAAATGTCTGTGGCCTGCAATCAGATTACGCTGATGAGCTGCACGCAGCCTGAGGGCAGCAGGTTGCCCACCACTGCTCTAGGCTGAGGATTTAAGCTGCAATTTCTCTGCAATTCACTGTGTTTATCCCAGCATGTGTATGTGCCTGCTAGGCATACCAGGTGTCACCACAGGGGAACCTGGTAGGTCTGTACATAAGCTTGCTAGTTCTTTGTTCCCATCACTCTCACAGATCTTGGGAGACAGGCCAGTCCTTGCTTACAGACAGCCCCCCAATCTGAAGCAAATACTCACCAGCAACCACACACCACATAACAAAACCACTAGCCCAGGAACCTATCAATGCAATAAAGTCCGTTGCCAACTGTGTCCACATATCAATTCAGGGGACACCATCATAGAGCCTAATCACATCAGCCACACTATCAGAGGCTCATTCACCTGCACATCTACCAATGTGATATATGCCTTCATGTGCCAGCAATGCCCCTCTGCCATGTACATCGGTCAAACTGGACAGTCTCTACGGAAAAGAATAAATGGACACAAATCAGATGTCAAGAATTATAACATTCAAAAACCAGTTGGAGAACACTTCAATCTCTTAGGTCACTCGCTTACAGACCTAAAAGCGGCAATTCTTCAATAAAAAAATTTCAAAAACAGACTCCAACAAGAGACTGCTGAATTGGAATTAATTTGCAAACTGGATACAATTAATTTAGGCTTGAATAGAGACTGTGAGTGGATGGGTCATTACACAAAATAAAACTATTTCCCCATATTTATTCCCCCCCTCCAGACCCCACTGTTCCTCAGCCGTTCTTGTCAACTGCTGGAAATGGCCCCCCTTGATTATCACTACAAAAGGTTCCCCCCCACCCCCGCTCTCCTGCTGGTAATAGCTCACCTTAAGTGATCACTCTGGTTACAGTGTGTATGGTAACACCCATTGTTTCATGTTCTCTATGTATATAAATCTCCCCACTGTATTTTCCACTGAATGCATCCAATGAAATGAGCTAGCTCACAAAAGCTTATGCTCAAATAAATTTGTTAGTCTCTAAGGTGCCACAAGTCCTCCTTTCCTTTTTTGTTCCAGAGTTTGTTTCTACAGAGCCAGCTCAGGTTGAGTCTTCATACTGTTCCCTGTTCTTTGTCCACTGGCCCTCCTGAACCTGACCAAAACCAGTACATGCACCTTGGGAGAGCTACTTCTCCAGACTTGTTTAGGTGCATTAATCCCTCCTCCTACTCATGATTCCAGGTTCCACAGGAAACCCACCCAGTGAAACAGATACATACACTACTTATTGATATCATAGTCCATGAATAGCCTGTGTGCCCACATCTCAATATTATAGTCTTTTGAGGTTTCCACAGTTCCAAGCTCTCAGATCTAACAATATAAAAAAAAAACAAACCATGAGGTTAGTGACTCCAATGGCTACTGTGACACTTTCAGTAACAATACCAATTCTCACACTAAGGCTATGTCTACACTGCCCCAAAGTTTGGACTATGCGGTGTGAATGGATGGTGAGGGTACAAACTAAAAGCTTCCTAGTGCACATTAATGTAATCCTGTTTGAAGAAGTTTCCATTAATGTTTACTAGGAACCTTTTAGTTTGTGCCTGAAGCATCCACACGGGGGAGTTACAGTGCAACACTTTGGTGAGCATTGCTGTTCACACCCATGTAATCTGAACTGGGCCAGAACAGACAAGTAAGAATATAGATACATTAGCACTGAATTCCCCTTGAGGCCTGCAACATCTCTAATCTTTCCAGGTCACTTTGCAGCTTTGTTTTGGATCACAGCTGAATTAACACCAAAGAAACATCCAACAAAGATATGAAGCGGTCACATATCATGCAGAGTGTTTTCTTTGTTCATTTTGAATTTTAGTTGCTCAAAAAGGCTTCTGAAAATTTTTAGAGAGGCCTGGACTGGTCTGCAACTAGCAGGAAGTCACTTGTTTTAACTTGATAGATGCTTCACCAGTGTGTCAGAAGCAGATGTGCTCCACAGTCTACCAGTGTGCACAGTAAATCACAATTTGACAACCACTGTGATGAGTACAAGTAACAAATGATTGTACGGGATGCAGTGAAAAAGGAGATATTAAAATTATGCCATGTCCTTCAGGGGTCTTAGGAGATGTCTACACTTAACACACTACAGTAGTGCTACTGTGGCATTTCAGTGAAGAATGTACCTCTGCCTACCGGAGGGCTTCTCCTGTCCGTGTGGGTACTCCACCTCTCTAAGGTGCAGCAGCCAGGTTGCCCTAGCAATGTCTAAACCGAGGTTTAGGTTACTTTCACTATGTTGCTCAGGGGTGTGGATTTTTCATACCCCTGAGCAATACAGTGAAAGTGACCTAAGGCCTGGTGTATATCAGGAGATTAGGCAACCCGAGGGAGATTTTTACTTGGTAAAATGCAGACAGCCTTTCCAATTTTCCACTGCCTTGCACCTTGTGTAATCATTTACACGTGTTCCAAATGGGTATAAATGCAAATAATGGTAGTATTTTACACTCACTTTGCACAGGAGTGCACAGGGTGGTAGGCAGTGGAGAACCAGAACCAAAATGTAGAAAATAGGTGCAGAAAAGTTGATGTGTTTTGCAAAGATGAATCCTTCTCAGACAGGAAGAGTTTCAGTAGAGCATTATCTTGTGTAAGCATCAGTTGTGTAAGTATACTTGGGCCTTTGTGCAAAACAGAGTCTTCTCTTGCTTGGTCACATGGTTTTACAACATAGTCTGGCATCTGTCCAATCAGTCAATTGAGAAACCTTAGAGATAGTTGAGATTCCAACAATAAACTCATTATTTATCAGATTTTGGTGTGCTATGCTGAACATATAGATCAAAGGAGAAACTTGGAATCCAGAGTGTTCTAGGGGTACATGAAATCCTAGGAATCAGACTTGAGTTATTCCCCATAACTCACAAATGATGGAATAGTAATATTGCTTAACTGGACCTTAAAATTTGGTTGCATACTTTTGCACAATACCATTAAAGGGAGTATGATCAACCTATGTCATTCTTTCTGGATGGCACACACACACTAGTGAATAAACAAAAGGTACCCAAATATTCCTTAGATTTGAGATGAGGACCCCATGGAATTCCAAAAGAAGATGAAAAGAGTTGGAATATTTATGGTCTATGCAGAAAGTCAACAGTTCAAAATAGAAAGAGCTATTAGGTTTGATAGGGAAAGTATGATATTAACATCTGATAAAGACCTTGATTCAGCAAGGTACCTAAGTATGTGTCTCACTTTAAGCAAGTAAGTACCCCAATTGACTTCAGTGAAACTACTCAAGTGCTTAAAGTTAGACCTGTGCTTAGCTAATATAATGTATTGTGGTTAATATGAAACGAGTTAAGATCTGAGGGCAGCTGATATGGTATCCATATATCTAATGTCAAAAAGATGCTAGAAACATATCACCTGATGGAATTCTACATAAGTTAGGTTCAAAGCTTTTGGAAATTAAAAGAAGGAAGAGTGTCTACACGTAGCAGGTGATTTCATTTCAGGAAACTACTGTACCTGATCTAAAAGGTATTTTCTCCTTACAGTTTCTTAGAATTTTCATTTTTCAAAAGAAACTTGCAAACAAGGAAGATGAGAGTTCTTCTCCAAGAATACTTCTACTGTCCCCAGCCTCAAAATACAAGGAAAACAAATATCTATGTTTCATTCACATCACTGTAATACACATTTGTAAGAACAGCCAAGGGTGGGAGCATGTGAGCTGGTGAACTAATGAGACAACACCCCCTCTGGTCAGACAGTATTGGGAAGAGTCCTCTCAATCTGGTGGGGCAGCCAGTCACCTCCACTTGCCTGAGTCCCTATGGTAGTCCTGTTCTGGGCTATGCAGGGTGCAAGTCTGAGTTCCACTTAGGTGTATGGGTTTCCCCTTAAACTTGACAGGGTTAGTTGGTCTTGATCCTTAGGGGGTCTAGAAATCCTTTTGGTTCTTAAGTCTGAGGGATCAATAGGGGTACCCAGGCCCACCCACTCCACTGGGTTCCAGCTTATGGCCCTTAAACCAGGCAGGTGGAATCAGGCCTCAACAACTTCTCCTGGTAGGCTCTGAGGTCCTTCCTACCTCCCTTGGTTCTGTAGGCTTTTCCAGCCTGCAGATCTGGTCATCCCTTCTCTGGGTGCTGACTCTGGGCAGCTTCTCACCAGTTTGCTGGCAGAACTATCCATCTCCAGCCTGCTTGCTCCTCTGGCAGCCACCCTGCCCCTGTGGTTCTCAGCTCTTTTATTTTTCCAGTTACTATGAGGCTGCCAGTCAGCAATGGCTGGTAGATGCTGGGCCAGCATGGGGTTTATACCCACCATGACAGAGCATAATGTAACATGTGTACAACAAGGGCTCTTCAGTATTGAAACAGGTAACACCACATCCACAATTGTTACATCAATTTACAAAGCATCACCTTCTGTTTTTTGTAATATAAGGTTTGGTGGTGGAGAAAGGGAACGAATTGGCACCAGGAAATACAATGTTCTTCTGAACACTGCAGAACAATTTGAATAGAATATCTTCAAAGAGACTACCAAAACAAAGGTTTCAGAGTAGCAGCCGTGTTAGTCTGTATTCGCAAAAAGAAAAGGAGTACTTGTGGCACCTTAGAGACTAACAAATTTATTAGAGCATAAGCTTTCGTGAGCTACAGCTACAGCTCACGAAAGCTTATGCTCTAATAAATTTGTTAGTCTCTAAGGTGCCACAAGTACTCCTTTTCTTTTTACCAAAACAAAGGAAGTTTAGCTGATACTAAAAAAACCCCCTGCTTTTATACTACCATTCTGTTTAAGAGCCACAAGTCTTTGCTGCTTTTTCATTTTTTCATCTACTAAGTTGCATCTGACTTCACAACACACACACAAGTGAACAGCAAGAAAAAACAGATCCACCATTGGTAAGGATGGGCTGCAGAAACAAAGTCAGATTCACTATTGAGATCCAGCCCCTTCGAGGGATTGGAAAATGGTTGCAAATAGCCAGCAGAGAATTCCTGGTCAGAGAGGAACTCCCTAATCATGCAAATATGTCCAGGCCAGGAGCCAGCTGCTCTTCCTTTGAGGCATGGGAGGAGGTGGCATGTTGTATGCAGTGAGTGATGGGGAGTGGGTGTGGCACATTGATGGGAGTGGAGAGGGGGATTTGAACTGGAGATTGTGCATGGCGCTTCCACTGGCATAAGGTCTATGACACAATTTACAGCTGTCCAGCAGCAGCTCTAAGTCACACTGGAGGCAGCTAGGACCCTCAGAACCTGGGGTCTGGAACCAGATCCTTGATTCCCCACATCCCCATTTTCCAGCCTGTGCCAAGCCCATCATGTTCATTTAACGACATGAATATATTCCAAGTACTGATATTTAGTGTTTAATATTGTCCTTAAATATATCAGCACAGATGCTGCTTAGTCTATATTATTACAGTTCATGCTCAGTACTTATGCAAAATCAGCTGCTGTGATGTGCGTGTGTGTCTGATGGGAGGACTGAGTCCTCAAAGAATTCTGAATGTATTAGAAAGAACAAGACTTTTTGTGCACAACCAACTCAAGCTCTAAAAGGATTAATTGCACATAAGGATACATTTCCTCACATGTAAATGAGAAATTCCACTTTCACCTAACAGTATTTTACAATCCAAAATACTAGACATTATTCATGCCTGGCAATCCTCATATAGACTCAGCTCATTTACAGATTTTTCAGAGATGAATTGAAACTATGAAAATAAAATTAATTTACATAAAATAGGGCAGATTGTGATTGTGATCTGAGTAGAGTAATTGGGATCATAATCTAGCCCAATATGATTTGTGGATGAAGAGAAGTCTTTTATATGTATACTATCTGATTCGGAGGTCAGTTTAAGAACCTTTTCATGGTAAACATTTTCTAACAAACTGCGGAGTAAGGGTAAATTAACCATTGATGGGTTTTACAAGGATTGCAAGGATTTGGGAGGATTTTAGCTACTGTAGTAGCTACCCAATTTGGAAAACAAATTTAACTTGCATATGTGTCTTTTCATCTGCCACGATCCTGATAAATTACAGTAGCTTGTCTTAAAAGAAAATGATACAGTACCTCACAGTTTAAAAACAGTTTGCATGGAAGAACATATGTAATGGAACAGATTTGTGTTCCATTTTTGTTCTAGTTTAAATCTTACATCTTAGACTTCATATAAAAACTGTAATCATTTATTGGGATTAGTCAGATGATTACACCTGTTTCAAACAGATAACATTTGTGATCTAAACAGATTCCAACACCAAATGACAGATTGTCATCTTACCAAAACAATAGTTTCCACAATAAAACATTTCCCATTTATCTGTACTATTATTTTTCAGGCTTGGCTATGTATTCTGGGCCTGATCTAATCCCACTGAGTCTTTCTATTGACATCAGTATGTGTTAGACCATGCCCTCTGTTTATTAGCAATTGTCATTTATTTATTGTGTAGTGGTGAAACAGATTTATTTCCACTTTACCAGGGTCTTTTAACTCAGTTAGAAATTATTGTACAATAGGATGATCAGTTTCTGTTGTAACTAATCCCAAGTATTAGGCCTGTATAGAATTTGTAAAGGCTTATTTCTTAAACAAATAAAGCTTTGATGATGTTGTGTTTGGGGGTTAATTTACTTATTTATTTGTTTTGCAAAAACATCTAATTTTGAAATTTTTACACGAATTTATGAAAATCAAGCCTTACGTCCATCAAAATAACTCCACACCATGTTTTGATTGCTGCTGACTGCCTACATAGTAAAATGCTGAAACTGTTTCCTGCCCTGTCACCTGCAGAAGATGAGCACATGGAGGAGCTGATAGTGTGTGAAGTGGCGAGAACATGTTTGGAAGGTTATCACCATACAAGCTGTTCCAGAGTTATTCTAAGCACAGCACCCACCACCACCACAAGTGGAGCTCCAAAGCTGGCCTTGTCCATTGCTAAAATCTCAGAAAACTGACCAACAGTCAAGACCAACTCACTGGTGCATGTCTTCAACTTCCTCCACGTAGCAAAGATCCAATGGCTACCAAATGCTACAAGCTGTCTCTCCAACATGGAGGTAGGCTGTGTTCTGGTGAGAACTCACTGTGGGAGAATGATTCCATGGCAGTACATCTGCAGCTAGCACAGGCAGATGTACTGTAAAATCTGCTGCAATCAATAGGGAGGTGATGCAGCTAGGCCCACTCTCCTTCCATGAGCAGTTTCTGCTCCTGCTGTGGTAGAGTGACAGATGGATAATACTATTGCTCCCGGTCTGTACCCTTCATCTCCCTGTCATTTGTGACAAACTACCTATTACATCTATCTGGAGGTGACTCAGAAATGCTCCCAAAGAGCCATGCTTCCCTAAAGAGTTAATTATTTTTCTAATAATCTACAATAATTCTACAATCTATAACTGAAATCTAATTGTAGAAGTTTCAAGAACACTTAAAAAGAACAATACAAACAAACTATATTGTGTGTGTGAATGGATTTAAAGAAAAAGCATGAATCTTTTTACTCTTGTCTAGTTCCAAAAACACATCTCTTTTTCCTCCTGACCGCAATGAGTCACACAAAGGTGGCTGCCAGTTCCACTGCCATCTTCAAGTAAACTGATCAAAACCTGAAAACCCACAGGCAAATCCAGAAGGTTAATGAAACATTACAGTTTTACTTTGAGTTTTGCTTGCAAAACTTTGAGATTGAACAAGCACAAAACTCAAGGGAATGCAAAAACCGCACATGTCCATTCATTGGATCTTGTGTGAACCAAACCCAGCTGTCAAGGTTCCTTCCTCACTCTGAACTCTAGGGTACAGATGTGGGGACATGCATGAAAACCCACTAAGCTTATTTTTACCAGCTTAGGTTAAAACTTCCCCAAGGTACAAACTATTTTACCTTTTGCCCTTGGACTTTATTGCTGCCACCACCAAGCATCTAACAAATATCTAACAGGGAAAGAGCCCGCTTGGAAACGTCTTTCCCCCCCAAAAAAAATCCTTCCAAACTCAACACCCCCTTTCCTGGGGAAGGCTTGATAAAAATCCCCACCAATTTGCATAGGTGAACACAGACCCAAACCCTTGGATCTTAAGAATTAAAAAGCAATCAGGTTCTTAAAAGAAGAATTTTAATTTGAAGAAAAAGTAAAAGAATCACCTCTGTAAAATCAGGATGGTAAATAACTTACAGAGTAGTCAGATTCAAAACATAGAGAATCCCTCTAGGCAAAACCTTAAGTTACAAAAAGACACAAAAACAGGAATATCCATTCCATTCAGCACAGCTTATTTTATCAACCGTTTAAACAAAACAGAATCTAACGCATATCTAGCTAGATTACTTACTAAGTTCTAAGACTCCATTCCTTTTCTGTTCCTGGCAAAAGCATCACACAGACAGAGAGAACCTTTGTTTCTTCCCCCCAACCCCCCAGCTTTGAAAGTATCTTGTCTCCTCATGGGTCATTTTGGTCAGTGCCAGCGAGGTTATCCTAGCTTCTTAACTCTTTACCGGTGAAAGGGTTTTTTCTCTGGCCAGGATGGATTTAAAGGGATTCCCTTTATATTTATGATACCAGGAAACCTGAAATGTGATCAATATTCCATTCCACAAAATAAACAAACAGGCATTTGAAAATGGAATATCCATGGTTGATTGTACAGACTTTTCTATTTTCCTAGGGTGAGTGTCATATTTTTAGATGTTTTCTCCAAACAACTCTCTATGAATGAATTACCATACTCCAACCGTCGCAGAGGAATCTATGTTGGTGTGGTAGAGGTGGAAGTGGTGGTGTCTTCTATAGCCAATATGCCTATAGAAGTGAAGAAGAAGCATGATACCTCCAGGGCACAGCAGAAAGCACATTTAGCATCATCCACACTACACTGATATAGGACATGTGTAACATTTGTTACTCCCATCATAGGCCAGAAGGCCACAGCCATGACTCCACCAACACGTCTCCTTGGTGCAGTATTGACTGACAGCAGTGCTGGTGGTCACTATTTGCATGCAGGAAGTGCTAGGATTCAATTTTTGGCTGATTCATGTACTGTAATGCTAGTGTTGAGGAGATGGAGATAAAGGAGCACAAGGAGTTTCACTACTGCAACAATGAGGCAATCACAATTTGGCTCACACAGTCTATATAAAATACATACTGGTCAAACTGGAGTTTGGGCATATAAATGAAAAAAAGATATATAGGATGAAAAAACAAATTAACAATAAAGGGCTATATTGCCTGAAACTGGAATTTGAAATAGGTCTTGGGGGTTGTTCGGTTTTTTCCTTCATGCTTCCTGATTTTATAAGTTTTCTTATTGTAGACAGTGACTAGTGTGACAGAGATATAACACCCTCTCCCCCAACCCTGTTCTATTTCCAGTGCTCAATGTTTGCTTGAAGCAGATGCAGTCGCTGTTTGTGTGTTCATTTTATAAGTAGTAAGCATTCTGCTTTCAATTTTTGCCTGTGTTTTTTTATTTGTTTTTCTGCAGTGAGAGTTTGGAGACAGTACATCTTTAAGTGCCTAAGGGTATGTCTACAGTACGAAATTATTCTGAAATTATTCTATTTGAATTTTCTGAAGCGATTTTATACATTCGAACTTCTGTGTCCCCACAAAAGTGTGTGAATTCGGCAGAGTGTGTCCACAGTACCAAGGCTAGCATCAAATGTCGGAGCGGTGCACTATGGGTAGCTATCCCACAATTCCTGCAGTCCCCACCGCCCATTGGAATTCTGGGTTAAGCTCCCAGTGCATGATGGGGCAAAAACATTCTCGCAGGTGTTTCTGGGTGTGTGTCGTCAGTCACTCCTCCCTTCGTGAAAGCTGTGGCAGACAATCGTTTCGCACATTTTGGGCATGCAGACGCCATTCTGCTTTCAGCAGATGGTGCACCACTGCTCTCCTCCTATGATGAATCACCTCGCATTTCCTATCATCTTCCTTTGTAATCTCTAGTATCTACTTTTTCTCTTCCTCATCGAACACTTACGCTGCCAACTCTGCTTGGCCATTGTGAACTGAGCAGCACAGCTTCCGCTGCCAACTCTGCTCTCCCACTCTTGCAGCGCTACCGAGCTTTTCCATGTTGTCTGTCCTGGGCTCCCACCTTCATGAAAGCTACAGAAGACAACCATTTCCTGTCTTTTTTCACAGGTTTCAGAGTAGCAGCCGTGTTAGTCTGTATTCGCAAAAAGAAAAGGAGTACCGGTGGCACCTTAGAGACTAACAAATTTATTAGAGCATAAGCTTTCGTGAGCTACAGCTCACTTCATCGGATGCATCCGATGAAGTGAGCTGTAGCTCACGAAAGCTTATGCTCTAATAAATTTGTTAGTCTCTAAGGTGCCACCGGTACTCCTTTTCTTTTTGTCTTTTTTCAGCTATTGTGAACTGAACAGCACCTCTTCCACTGCCACTCTGTTCTCCTACGTTTCGCACCCTTTTTCCAGGATTACCCATTCAGGTGCCATATCCATGGAGCCCGCTCAGATCTCTGCTGCAGTTTTGACCATTGTAAACACCTCGTGCATTATCCAGCAGTATGCGCAGTAACTGCAAAACCAAGCGAGGAAGCGACGACAGCGCGATTACTATACTGATGAGGACATGGACACAGACGTTCTTAGAAGCACGGCATGTAGTGATTGGGAGATCATGGTGGTGTTGGGCCAGGTTCATGCGTGGAACACCGATTCTGGGCCTGGGAAACAAGCACAGACTGGTGGGACCGCATAGTCTTGCCGGTATGGGATGATTCCCAGTGGCTGCAAAACTTTCGTATGCGTAGGGACACTTTCATGGAACTTTGTGACTTGCTGTCCCCTGCCCTGAAGTGCAAAGACACCAAAATGAGAGAAGCCCTTTCAATTGAGAAGCGAGTAGCCATAGCCCTGTGGAAGCTTGCAACACCCGACAGATATTGGTCAGTCGGGAATCAGTTTGGAGAGGGCAAATCTACTGTGGGGAGCTGCTGTGCTGCAAGTAGCCAATGCAATGACTGACCAGCTGCTATCAAGGGTAGTGACTTTTGGAAACGTGCAGACCATTGTGGATGGCTTTAATGCGCTGGGGTTCCCTAACTGTGGTGGGACTATAGATGGAATCTTGGCCCCGGAACACCCGGGCAGCCAGTACATAAACTGCATGGGGTACTTTTCCATGGTGCTGCAAGCAGTGGTGGATCACAAAGGGCATTTCACCGCAATCAGTGTGGGATAGCCGGGAATTGTGCATGATGCTCACATCTTCAGGAACTCTGGTCTGTTTGAACAGCTGCAGGATGGGACTTACTTCCCAAACCAGAAAATTATTGTTGGGGATGTTGAAATGCCTAGAGTTATCCTCGGGGACCCAGCCTATCCCTTAATGCCACAGCTCATGAAGCCGTACACAGGCACCCTGGACAGTAGTAAGGAGCAGTTCAACTATAGGCTGAGCATGTGCAGAATGGTAGTAGAATGTGCTTTTGGACGTTTGAAAGTGCACTGGTGCAGTTTACTGACTCAGATCTCAGCACAACCAATATTCCAATTATAATTGCTGCTTGTTGTGTGCTCCACAATATCTGTGAGAGTAAAGGGGAGATGTTTATGGCGGGGTGGGAGATTGAGGCAACTCGCCTGGCAGCCAATTTCAGGGCGATTAGAAGAGCGCAGCAAGGCACACTGTACATCAGAGAAGCTTTGAAAGCCAGTTTCATGACTGGCCAGAATATGGTGTGACAGTTGTGTTTGTTTTTCTTAAAGTTACCCACCCCCTATATATATATGAAAGGAAATAAAGTCACAATTGTTTAAAAGCCATTATTTATTATTTGTTTCACAAAACATTGAGAGAAATGAGAAACTAGATGGGGGTGGGTATTGGGTTAGGGGGATGGAAGAGGAGGGAAGGACAAGTCCAGAAACCAAATCAAAATTTCAGATATGCCAGCTTTCTGCTGCTTGTTCAATCCTCTGGGGTTAAGTGTGTGGATCCCTGTAGCCTCCCCCTCCCCCCGTGTTCTTCGGCATCTGGGTGAGGAGGCTATGGAACTTGGGGAGGAGGGCGGGTGGTTATACAGGGGCGGCAATGGCAGTCTGTGGTCTTGCTGCCTTTCCCGCATTAGATCCACCATACAGCGGAGAATGTCAGTTTGCTCCCCCATGAGCTTGACCATAGCATCCTGCCTGCTCTCATCATGTGCGTCCCTCCTCTCTTTGTATTCATGTAATGCTTTACACGACTCCGCAATTGTTTGCCTCCACGCATTCAACTGGGCCATATCAGTGCAGGAGGACTGCATGAGCTCGGCGAACATGTCGTCCCGAGTTCGTTTTTTACCCTTCTAATCTGGACCAGCCTCTGGGATGGAGTAGATAGGGGCCACGCTGAAACATTTATACCTGCGGGAGGAGAAAAAGGGAGGGTAGTATTTTAAAAGATACATTTTAGATAACAAAGGGGAAACAGGCAATTCATAGTACACAGCACATGTTCTTTCTGTACAAGGCCACATTTTGCCTCTTATACTGAAGTTCCTGCCACTTTGGTGTGAGTAAGCCACCATGTGCGCCCAGGCAACAGAATTCAGCTTGCAGGCAGCTATGATAAGCCCTAGAGGCAGGCGGGGTTCTGCTTATTTCACATTCATTTCAATGCTTTCAAACTGCCAGGCCCCTTTCCCATAGCAAGCAATGCTTGATGGGTTTGCCATATAAAAGGAGGGCTTGTGGACTCTCTGGGAGATCGCTTCACACAACACCCTCCTCCCAACACCGCGTGTCTCCGATGAGGCTTTGAGCAGGGATGAGCCCTTTAAACTAAACGTGAACAGCCCAGCATGGCTTGGTTTCCCCCCACCTCCCACTGCTTGGCTCCGATCGAGCTCTCACTCACCAGAAGTGCCTTCTCCAGGGTCATGGTCCAGGAACATGCTTTGGGAGTAGGGGGAGGCTATTGGCTTCAGAATAGTTCCTGGCTGGGGGGAAAACGGATTCCCCACTTGCTGCCTGTGCACTGTCCTGCTCCTCCTCCTGCTCTTCATCCTCCAATAACTCATCCTCCTCGCTCCATGCTACTCCCCCCTTGCAGGTGTCCATGGACGGTGGTGGGGTAGTGGTGGCGTCACCCCCCATAACTGCATGCAGCTCACGGTAGAAGCAGCATGTATGGGGCTGTGACCCAGAGAGCCCGTTCGCCTCCCTCGCTTTTTGGTATGTTTCCCTGAGCTCCTTGATTTTTATACAACACTGCTCTGTGTCCCTGGAGTAGCTTCTTTCCGTCATGGCCCTGGAGACTTTAGTGTACGTATTTGCGTTTCTTTTTTTGGAACGTAGTTCTGCCATAACAGATTCGTCTCCCCAACATGTGATGAGATCCAGTACCTCCTGTTCGGACCATGCTGGAGCTCTTCTGCGAATCCAGGACTAGGTGGTCTCTTGTGATGGTGGACTGTGCTGATGGTGACCTGTGCTGATGGTGATCAAACAGGAAATTCAAAAGTTCCCGGGGCTTTTACTGCCTACCTCACTAGTGCATCAGAGTTGAGAGTGTTGTCCAGAGTGGTCACCAGGGAGCATTCTGGGATAGCTCCCGGAGGCCAATAACATTGAATTGCGTCCAGAGTACCTATAACTTGGAACTGTGATCTTGATTTCAGTGCTACTCCACTTGCCGAGGTGGAGTACAGAAATCGGATTAAAGAGCCCTTTAAATCGAAAACACTGGTTTGGTCGTGTGGACGGAACCAGTTTTATTTCGAAGTAACTCACCTAATTCCAAAATAACTATGTACTGTAGACCAGGTCTAAGAAATGATCTAAGGAAAAGAAGTGTGCTCTGCAGGTGATGCTTCCTGCTCTAGAGTTCAGATCAATGTCTTTGCCCTGGTTTCTCCTGAAGGATTAAACTAAAGCAAAAGTCATGACTGTGTTTTTTGTGGGTACAATGCCTTCCAAACTTACAGAGTGTCATTATTGATTGCTGGGGGTAGATTTAATGCTTTGTTTCTTTAAATGTACGTCTGTATGGGGGGTTGCCATTTTTTGTAATACCACTGACTGGATAGGTACTTACTGTCCATTCATGAGACTATGACATACAAATATATACTATTGCATGGGACACTTTCTAAAACATTTGGACTGCAATTAGTTATCAGCCTGGTGGTCTTCTGTACTATCACTGTCTAGGTGTGTGATTTTCATTAACACTAATGTGAGTTATCCATGTACATCAATGGGAGAACCTCATTGTGATTAATTTTACATATGTTAATACAGTATTTTGAAGTGTTACATGAAAGAGAATGGTTTCAGAGTAGCAGCCGTGTTATGAAAGAGAATGTAGTTTGTTCCCTAAAGGCATTAGAGTACATTCTGGAAAGTTTATGTAGCAATAAGCAGAATAAGCAGGGTATTTTCATTGGCATGTCAAAAGAAAGACAGCTGACTAAAAATATGTGATGAGATTGTGCATGATCTGTACTTTTGTGTTCACCCTGACTATTTCAAATGATTTGATCTTGTTTCCTGTGTTAGATTATGAGGCATATCATGTACTGTAACACTGTCCCATAATGTGCAGAGATATAATGTGATTGCGAACGTTAGCCTCTTGGCTGACACACGGGCATTGAAGCCAGGGACCTCCAGAGCTAAAAGCATAAACAGCCGCAGTTTGAACTAAAGAGCCACACCTCCGTAGCCAGAGACTGTAGCAAATCACATCCTCGGTAGATTGACATAGACGGGAATCCATAATACACACACGCCCATGGATTACACAATGATTTGTGAAGAAATTCTAAGAAATACCAAATATTTTAAAAGCTATTGTGGTAAACCCAGGACAAACAGTGTGGTAAACCCAGGACAAACAGTGTGGTAAACCCAGGACAAACAGCTACAAAAAAGGGAGGGGTAGTAATTAGTCCCAGGGGATTAAAAGGCCTCTCCCTGTCCACTGAGGATATAACCACGGGGAAATAAGGTTCAGCTGGAAAAGGGGTTGCTCGGGAGCTAATAAGGTTCAGCTGGCTCTAACTGGTAGAGACCTTTTTAAACCCTCCCCGGCGTGGAAGGAGGGGGAGGAGAGAGGGAGAGGAGCTGCCAGTAGGCTAAGGGCTGAACACTGAATCCTTCAAGGAAGGGAGGCTACACTTCCCCACCTGAGAAGGGAAGGAAAACAAACACAAGGGACTGATCAGGGAAAGGAATAACCAGACCCTGTGCTACCTGTAAGGATTTGCCTTGCCCAAGCCGGTGTCTTCATGGCTAAAGAGGACTGAGTCTGCTGAGGAGAACAAGGCACTTTGCCACACCATATTCTTCTACTTCACAGTGATCTGTAACTTTGTACACCCACAACTTTTTTGGGAGGCAGGGACAGAATGGGAAACGGTGAAAGATTAAGGTTTGTGGAAAAGGCAATTAAATGAGATATAGTAATAGTAATGTTGCCAGCAATATTATTGACTTCAATATTGTAAACTATTCTGATGGATGCTGCTATTGTGAATTTTGATTGCCTGATTAGGACAACCGACAAAATAACCCATTGGTTATAGATATAATTATAACTGAGACAGGTAGTAGGGCAAGAAGAAAAGTGTAATTCATCAGATTCAGAGCTGTGTCAAAATGCTGACATCTAGAACACCATATATTCCAGATTATATTACTGTGACTATAAAAATGGAGCCATCAATATTTCTATTTTGCTGAACTATCCAAAGAAAAAAAATGATTCAAAGGTAATGCACATGGAGTGAAGTGATTGTGTCATTATAACTTATCTGTATACAAAAGTAATAGTACTTTAATCAAGTCTCTCATACTTAAAGTATAGGCATAACATGGGCCTTACAGTACCTATAAAGGCTAGAGATCAGAAATATATTCAAAATGCTTCTGCCCACAAATTGTGAAAAAAAAATCTCTCCAATGACTCTTTATAAATGCATATAATAAAAGGTATTTTAGTCTCTTCAAAAAGGAATCACTTTCACTGAAACAGAGAACTGGTCTTGGAATATAACTGGGTTGCTAGTAACACAAGACTAAACGACAAACTGAGATGTAAAGATTTAAGATGAATGACAAGGAATTAGCACAGTAAATATATTATATTGATAACATGTTTTTTAATGCATCTATAAAGGTGTCAGTTATATAAATAAAACTTTTTTCCTGCAAAATAGGAAGTTAAATGCAAGATCTATGGGCCACATCCTCTCTTGGTGTCAGTATAGCCCCACTGACTTCAACAGATCTATGGACCACATCCTCTCTTGGTGTCAGTATAGCCCCACTGAATTCAACAGAATACCACTTTACTCCAGTGGAAGATCTTGATCTATGTTTGTATAATTTACCACTTTAAAGGAAAAATGTGGAAATTACAGTTGAACACAATCTCCACCCTTTGTGTGCATCCATTGTGGTAAATGATAATTATATGATCACATTTAACAAACATAGTAGTGGTTTGTTTTAGATACATGTACATACATATATATGTAACAACATATGCATGTGTTAGTAAAGACTGCATGATAATACATTTGAGCAGACAGCCTAAATTAAGATATTATGTCTAGTTTTAAGAACTTTCACAGGTACAGAGCTGGCCTTAGCACTGATGTTCAGCTCTGCTAAACGTTTCCCCCTGTCCCCACCCAATTCTTGTGCAGTAGGATTACTCCTGTGTGAACAGGGCTGGTTTAAGTAATTTCAGGGATGGTCAGCAACGTTATACTTTGGGATATAACCTAGGTTGCTCCACAGCCAATTAACAGATTTAGATTTGTGTACAACTGATGTGAAACAGTTGTGAAACAGGCCCATAATAGTTAGGTCCCACCAATCTCCTGTGGAAGCAGAACCCAACAGCTTGTTCCTTGCATTGGTTTACACCAGTTTGTTTTTCAAGACTATGGTGCTGATGCAGCATAGGAATTGAGCACATGCTTAACTTAAGCATGTGAATAGTTCACTGGTTTCAAAGTAGTTACTTCCATCTTAACTTTAAGCATGTGTTTAAGTGCTGTGGTGGGTTAGAGCCTATATTCACAAGAAAAAAGGTCTGGGAAATTTTATTTTTTTAGTGAATGATGGTCCTCCTGTGCATTTCTAGTCTGCCTAAAATGGGGGCCCATTGCTGATGGTTTCACTGGACCCAAAGATCAGCTCTGACATATGTACATTGCACACTAAGTTTGCTGTTTTCAGACCAAAACCCTCCTTTTCCAAACCAGGGCAAAGGCCCTGTTCTTCAATAAGGACTACTGTCCATGCAAATTTGAGCTTTCCAACCTCATCTGCTTTTGCTATAATACTGTCAAAAACAAATAGTCAGAATTTTTCATCCTTGCTGAACTGAAACATAGCCTTGTATGGCCCCACACGTGAAATACCATTTGGAGGAAAAGCAGCTTCCCATCAGAACCCTCTGGGAAGAAATGGACCAGAACGCTCAGGGGAAGTAAGATCACACATTAAGGAGCTCTGTTCATCTGCTAGGTTCTGTGGATTAGTCAACATTGCCACGTCATTGCAGACTGCTGAGAGGTCTTTCATTAGCAGTATTTTCATTAATGAGAGAACTCAACTTTTACAAACTGAGTTTGTTCTGTATTCTATTTTCTCTCTGCATTAAGTAAATCAGATCACTTTCTGCTACACAACACTTATCCAGATAATGTAACAAGCTAATAAATATTTAACCAATGTTAATATTTAAAACATTAGGAGTAAAATGCCATTCCACCCAAATGAGCTAGAAATATATATTTTACAGGCTAGATTATGGCTTTGGTGGCCAAAGTCAAGAATATTTCATTATCTGCAGTCAAGATCTTTTAATTAGAGCTGTAGCAGGCTACTCAGTTAGATTTGGCTCAGATGACACAAGTTTCATTCACACTTATGTAAAAAAAAACACCCCTGCATATAAATGTACAGACAAGAGGTGTAAAACAGGTGTAAAACTATATTCCTTCAGTTTTAAGCAGGTATAACTTCACTAATATTGCTGCATCACAACTAGAACTATGTGAATATTTATCCAGGAAATTTAGCCAATTTTTCTTCTTGGAGAATATTGGTGAATAAGTTAGAAAAATGCAGCTAAATTATTTGTAATTATTCAGAAAAAAAATAAATGACTTTTCCCCCATTCTGAATTGATTGCAAATACATCACTAACATATTTGCTATTGAAGCTGTGTGTTAGTTGTGATTGGTCAGGTAAGCCCCTAATTGGATGGATGAGTAGGTAAGCTCTTCTTGCATGAATGGCCATTTAAAAATTCACAAGAGTATTCACAGAAAGCAAATACAAAGGATGATCAGAGTGTAGAATAAGCAAATTCATTTAAAAAAAACAAGTGGATATTTATGGATTTTTTTACAGCATTTACATAGTTCTATCACAATCATAAGGAGACGTCATCAAGGATGGTAATCAACCCACCTTGACAACTATTAGAATTACCTTCAGGATTTCATGCTGGCATTTTTTTCTCCAAGCTCCTACCATCCTCTACTATCCTTACAAATTCTTTTAGTGTGGTGCTTTTACCTTTATGATGCCAGCCACAGGTTGCTCTAAGTAATATCACAATTATTTATGTAAAATTGTTAGGGCAAGTGAATGAATACAGCAGTTTGGGTGCTCCCAGCACTGCAGCAGGATAGTTGGCTCTCAGCTTTTAGCTGTTTCTTATTCACACCAAACTGAAACCACATTTTCTGTTGCTGAAAAACAAGCCAGCAAACAGATGTCTCACTGTGACACTTACAGTGCGCTATGCCAGGGACAGTACGCTGCACCAGTTTATTTACTGGGAGTCTCTCATTAAGTTTGGCATCTGCTTTTCAACCAAAATTTCTAAATAGCACAAGCAATTGGTTTGACTGGGAAAAGTACACATAGACAATAATGAAGGTAAACACATTTGTCAAAAGGAGGATTTCTGACCTTGACGCTGTCCCTTTAACTGTATGAATGAGTGGGGAGGGTACTTATGAGAGAGGGGGAGAAAGAAAGAATCCATGAACTGTAATGACAAAGGGAAACTTGTTTCCCTTGAAAATTATGGGATTGAAGTTGGTTGCATATTGAATTAAGGAGTGATAATAGTGGTAGGTGGTATTCAGAACGGTTACCTGAACAATCAGTCCAGTCCTGCTGGCTTCCCTTGCACTTTTTCCTAGTTCTACAATGCTGGATTAAGTATCTGGCTGTCGGGGTTTGCCATTTGTTCCAGGCAAGTTTTTTATTTTATCTTCTAGGAGTGGAGGGGAGAGAAAACAGTCTCTTGTGTGTCTGTAATGCTGATGTTCCTCACTCCTGAAAAAAAAAATATGGGTACCAAAATGTCTACCTTGTCTAGGACTAATCAGATATTCAAATCATGTTGTTCAGACATAACTCAGAATATCTGCTGCATGTGGGAGATTTTATCAAGTCACCAAAAAGAGGAAACAAACGCTGTTCTGTTCAATTTTTACTAGACCTTTTCTTTTCTACATGTTAGGAAAGCATTACAAAACTACAGATCCTTCCATATGTGTTGGCCTGTGCGTTCTCCTGTATTGCAACCTGCAGCTGAAAAATAACTATACATTTTGCCCTGTGCAATGACAATGATTGCCTAAGACATACACTGCAAGAAGTGGCAGTTTAAAATCATCACACATTTTCTCATGGGAGACGCGTGCCAAGACAGGATAATGTTTGCAGATACAACGTGAACTCTATTTTCACTCAGATCAAGTTGTCTTGTATATTTATGGAGTAATTTTGGCCCATTTTATGAAGAAATAATCTAACAGATAACCTTTGAGGTTGAATGACAAACAGTATCCTTACGAGCCTGCAGGATTTTCACCGGGAAAAATGGGTTATTTTCCCCATCATACTAAAAGTGATGTTCCAATTTAGAAAAATGGGAAATAAAATAAGCTTCCACCTGCTGTGCCTGCTAGACTATAGTGCAGAATGGAGCATTGTCTAGCCAAGGACTAGCTACATGATTACAAGGGAAAGCAAGGCCAAGTGCACAAACCAGAATAGAAGAAATCAGGGGTGGGGGGAAAGGGGGGCCAGGCGGACAAAAGAGGCTACTGAGATAGAGAGTATATTTGTATTAATTTGAAGGTAATTTGGATTTATTGGGGGAATGCAAGAAGCGTTACTGAGAAGAGCACAATGGGAATAGGCATATAGGAAAGATTTGAGGGAGATGTGACCAGATCTCAAGCTGTGTCAAAAGCATACACAAGGTGGTGTACCCAGCAATCCCGTTTAGATTTTGTGAAACAGGTAATTTGGTGTTTAAATGAAAGAAAACTTTGTTTCTACCCTGTCAAGAATGTAGCTGAGGAGTGCAGGCAGGTAGGTTTTGTAGGCTCCAGAGTCCCTGTCCTGTGCTACCCCTCACACCCTGGTATAATGGGACATGCATAGTGATCTGTCCCTGCCTGCTAAAATAGCAGGTCAAATCTAATTTAGAGGAGCACTGAGGCTGCTGTAAGGAGAGCTGGTTAAAACTCAGAATTTCCATTCTGTAGGAAAGTTTGTGACATTTAAAAAAAAAGGTTTTGTTCTGATTTTCAACAAAATATAGAAAATTAGAAATTTCCTACACACACGAGGACTTCTGAAAAAAACAAACATCTTGGAACAATTGAACGGTTTCCTTTTGATGTTTTTTCCAAACAAAACAGAGCAACCAACTGCCTTGGCTTCCAGTGACTGCCCAGGTTGCTCCCAAGTCAGACAGACTATGTCAGGAGAGTGGGGGGCAGCTCAGGGAGTCCCTCACTAGCAGAGTGGGAAGCCTAGAAGCTCAGAGCCCAACACTTAAGCCAAACTTTTCACAGGTGGTCACAAGTTGTGTTCCTCATTTTTTGTGTGCCTGACTTCAGACTCCATAATATAATGTTACATGTGCTGAAAAATCAGGTGTTAGGTATCTCAAATTGGACACCCAAACTTAGTGGAAGCTTTTGATTATAATATCTGTGATTCAGTTCCCCATATGTAAAATGGGGATGATGCCCCTCTCTCCCCATCCTCACAGGGGTGTTATGAAGATAAATTCATTGCTTGGGAAGCACTCAGATGTTATATTTTCCATTGAATGCATCCGATGAAGTGAGCTGTAACTCACGAAAGCTTATGCTCAAATAAATTTGTTAGTCTCTAAGGTGCCACAAGTACTCCTTTTCTTTATAGGGATGAATGGACTGAAAAGCCCATGTGGAAATTAATAATTCTGTTATCAGAGCAGGGTTTGAAATGTGTTCAGCAAACAAGGCCTGGGGCCAACACATTGAACAATGACAAGGAAACAAAATATTGAATAGCTGCTCATTAAGTGAGCACTGTCCATTCTGTGTAGTGAATGAGGCAGGGGTCCTGTGGAAAACATAGTATGTGATCAAATAATTAAAGAGTGAATCTTAAGGTATATGTAGAAGGGGATAAATTAAGGTTGCGAAGGCAATCTTAATTCTGGGCTTTCTTAACTTTTGAGTGCTTGATTTTAGAACCTTAATAATATTCTTAACAATTTATACACACACATTTTACGTGTTTTATATACATAGATAAGGGGACAGAGAGCAATCAGGGAAGTTTCTATGTACTTTAGAGCGCCTTTTCCTAAATAAAGCAATCAGACCTGAAGGAAATCTTTTTGTTAGCAGAAATGTTTGCATGGGGATTCAAAAAGTCTCTCTCAACTCTGCTGATTTGGATACAGAATCTATTTACTAAGTAGTTTTGTTTACCAACTTAAATACCTAAGTTGTGTTAGTGTCACTGTGTAGTTCATGAAGGTTCTGAAAATGTAATAAAACTTTCCTCAGCAAATCTTGTAAACAAGTTGATATGAATTATTGCATAGAATTGCACAAAAGAACATGGAAATTCCAAAGTTGAAATTAATGAGCATATCCACTAAAACAATACTAATAATTATTTATAAAACATTTACAAAGAGAATGAAAATATTCTTTATAAATTTCAGAATATCTGAAAAATATGAAAGAATCCAAGATGTATATCACGCATGGAATCTGAAAATGTAACCTGAAAAACGTGGCCAGAATGTAAAAACAAAAGAAAAAATGTCTGAAGAGTATAAAGCTTAAATATTGAATGACTGAGTTCTTATTATATACTAGGACTATTCCCCCCTCCCTCCCCCCCCGTAGCAACTAAGTACAAATTTTTGGGGCCAATATTTAAACCATATTTACATATTTCTACATACATGAACACACCATTCAGTCAGCTTGTAATTATTTTCATGCTTTCAGTATTAAGTAACTATTGTGCAGTTCAGAATTAAGGGAAGCCAAATATAGTATTGTGTTGATTCCACACTGCTATGGTTTTGATTTAATAGAAACTTAACATTGTTGAGTGCCACCCTCATGTCTCAGAAATAAACACATTGACCCTGCATATTTATGGCCTCTTGCCATAACTTTACTGTAGAACTTGTGAATTCAAACTGATTAATTGATTCCCCAGCCACCCAGTCCCTCTGTTTCACCACTGCAAAGTCATGACACAAAGTCTTGCAAGCGTGACTATCTGGCCAACTACACCAACCCATCACAGATACTTTGCCAACAAAGCTGCAACAGCCACTTGTACATTGTGATTGTCTACTCATACAGCTCTTGTGGTCTCTCCACCAGTCCACAAGACCCTGCCTAGGAGGGACAAACTAGTAACCATGAGCTATGAAAAGGATCCAGCAGGTGCAACAAAGGAGGTGAAAAATCCATGCTTGGCTGAAAGAGGGACAATACCTTGTTAATTCCAAATAGGGGATAAGTGCAACCTAGCACAAGTAATGAAAGCCCTAACCCTGGAGGGTCAGGGGTAAGGATTGGAAGGGATGACATACTCCAATCCCCAAACAATAATTTAGCATGGTCAGAAATCAAGAAAATCTCTACAGCCTATGGGGCACACCTGCTCTCCAACAAGGCTACTGGCCCCTTATGTATCCTCCCTCTATCATGGCATCCCGCCCATTTAGAGGACAAAAGAGTACAAACATACCCATCTCTTTGGCTGACCCACCACCAGTCTCCCTAGCTTCACGATGGGGATAAAGGTCTGCAGAGTGGCACCATGTTAAGAGAGGTGAAAGAAGAGAGTCAGCCTGGCAAACATATCTCCCCTCTTAAACAAGTAACACTGTGCTGAAAAATTTTAAAAAAGCTAAAGAAACACAAAACATGAAACATAAAAAAAATCACCCTTTACCTGGCTTGAAAAAAAATCAGCAACCATTTTAAGATGAACGGATGTGTTATTTTGCCTCTATATCATCCCTGATGGAGATCACACAAAAGAAATAGGTTAGACTGAAGACGCTGCTACTGTTGAGACAAGCCTATAGTCTGAGATACATCTAATTCCCTGAGCTTTCATTATTAATATTTTATAGCCCTCACTGATATCTGTCTAATCTTGAAGAAAAAGTTCTCTCTCATTGAAGCAAGCAGGGCAGATTAGTAGATTTTATCTATATAAGGAGAGAGGTGAAATACCGAGTACAATAGAGATGTATTCATTTTGCACTACGTTATTTGAATCAGCAATCTCTGCAAGGTATGCCTATCTGAACAGTAATGAGAGCATTAGCATACCCAAGTAGTGCTTAAATTCCCATTAAGATGAAAACATGATGAATGCAATTTATGGTGTTTTTAAAATCTCTATTTAAACACTTCATACCTCACTGTCCTTCAATAAAATAATGTCCATTTCATTTGCTTCAAACTGCTGCAAGAGTCAGCTATTATTTCAAGTTTAACCTATCAACACCCTTGATTTATCTGCCTTAAAAAGAACATCAAAAGAAAATAATTCTTCTCCTTCATTTGCTGATCCTTCTCAATAACACATGAAGAAACATTTATTTGGGCAAAATTATTTAAAGAGATTTGTACATGCTAAAGAGTTTTAAAATAGTATTTGTGATCTGGGAAAATGCAGAACAGAAGCAGTTCAGTGCTGGGCTGTAACTATATCTATTCTTCTGACTGTACCTCAACATAGCATGTTATTGCCTATGGCAAGGAGGACACAATGCAATTCGGAAAACAAATACTGGCATATCTGCCACAATTTCATTAACATATGAAAGACATACAAGGTGGAATGTAAGCTACCCTTTTATCCCAATTAAATGATACCAGAGACTCATAGGCCCTCTGAAGAATCTAGATTACTGGTGGGTAACTTGCGGCCCCTGGGCCACATGAAGCTCATCAGGGTAATCTGATTATGGACCACGAGACATTTTTGTGACGTTGACTGTCCGCAGGCACGGCCCCCACACAGCTCCCAGTGGCTGTGGTTTGCCATTCCTGGCCAATGGGAGCTGCGGGAAGTGGCAGACCACAGAGACATTGCTGGGAGCTGCGGGGGGCCATGCCTGTGGATGGTCAACATCAGCAAAATGGCTTGTGGTCAGCACTGGTCAGAAAAATGTCTCACAGCCTGCATCATCTCAATGCTCTGTCCTGCTTAGCTCAGGCTTACTCAGATTGCTAAGGATTTAGATGTGTCATGTCATGTGCAGTCCACAGTAAGTGATGGTGCAGACGCTTATCACCTAGGGAGGATCAGTAGTGTAGCCTTTTATTTTATTTAAAGTGAATTTTGTAATGTGATATTATACCACCATGGGTTCATCTCTGGCAGCTACTGTTTCAAGATTAACTGAGTGAAAGTCACCTCTGCTACTTGCTTCAGAGTTAGAGTCTCTAGGAACACATACAATATATCTATATATTTATAGATAGTAGTGACTACACAGACAATCACAAGTACAAGGTCTAGACTGTTTTACAATTTTTATTAGAGTTACAATTAAAGTTTTGGTTACCCAAGCATATAGAAATTCTATACAGACCTGGGTCTCTCATGGCTTGATCATCGTTAGAGGGATGGTTCTTGCTGTAGTCTCCTATCGGGAGCTCAATTTTCCTGTTCTGGGCATCCCCTTTTTATAATGTGATTCTGTCTATACCTACATTCTGCACATGTTCATAAAAGTGTCAACCCTCTTTTCTCTTATTGGTTGTGTCCCCTGGAAACTTATGGGGACAATTTTCTATAGGCTGTGTAAGTTCCCTTTATTCTCATTAGCACTGATGTACAACCTGTATCCCATGATTAAGCCACTTATCAAAGACATTTACAGTATTTTTATGTTCTAATATTAACCTTCTCTGTAATTTTGCGCAATATTACCACTTGATACCTCTTTTCTCATAATCTTAGGGCATCAGGTTATTTTCCAGTCTCTTATGTCATCATTTCATGTCACAAAGGCCTAAAATAGGCCTCAGCCTACAAGTTCTTGTGTTTCAGCTTGTCTTACATCTAATACTTGGTTCCTCTAAATACTGATCAATCTCATAACTCTAATTAACATATAATGAATATATGTAATATAACATATTGATTAACAATAACATCACACAATAAATGGATAATAAACAAAAATCATTGGCTACCAGAGACATACAGTGAAGTGCAACTTTGTGAAGTATAGCTCACTACTTTCCTACCTCCACATGGCTTGTTAGCCTCCTTATCAGCCCCTTTGTGGCATCATACAGTAGGGCTGGAGTAGGAATTGTACATCGTAGAGTATAAGGATTGCAATTCTGCATGGCCCTTACCCAGGCCAGAAAGGGTAGAGGTGGATGGCTCCATAAACCCTTATCCACTCACTGTGCAACTGCAAAAGGGCTGGACAGAGTCTGTCCCTAAATCAGCTGGGATTGGGATATGAGAAGCAAGAAGGGTGGATAAATACAACAACAAAAAAGAAACTTAACAAATTGCATTTGAACAAACCAGAATGAGAACTGGAGAACTGCAAGTAATGAAAGATCCCTTCACTCCATCTCACAGGTGAGCAGGTAGGAAAACCAAATTTCAAGTGGAGATGCCAAAGACGGAGAAGAATGGTCCACAATGCCTGCTCTGACCACATGAAGGTTCAAGACATTGTCAACCATATGTTGCTGATATCACTCCCATGGAACTTTACAAGGGTGGATGGAGTTGATCTGTTAATTTCTATGACATATCCCAGAGGATGCTGATGCACAACTACATGTGCTCGTTAAGGCTTAATCCATTGGGGGAGATGCTAGGGGCTACAAAGGAATATTTCAATAAGCTCTACATATCTCTGGCATCCAGGGTCCATCAACCAAGTCTCAGTGTTTGAAAGAAAATTGGAACCTGGATAAAAGAAAACTAGCTCAAAATTTAATCCCAACGAAGAAAACATGTCAAAAGGAAGAAGAAGGAACTTCTATGAAGTCCATAGAAGCTATGATCAGACCCACTACCCAAGACATGTATTAAAACAGTATGCTTGGGTGTAACTGGAGTTTTCACTACTCTTGGATAACCAAACAGTGCCCAGGAATGTGAGATTTAAACAAAAAAAAATCTCTTCAGCTAGCCAAGAAATTTGCTCCCTTTTCTTCACAAATCAGAACCTAAGATGGTCAGTGCCTTTGGCCCCTCCAACCTATAGCAACGGGCTTGTTTATATGGGGAAATTTTACCAGTCATACTGGTATAATTATATCAGTATAGTTCAACCTCTATAGTTATAACAATATAACTGCCCATGTGAACACCTTTATTCCAGAATAAGATAAACCTCAAAAAGCCTATCTTAAACCCTTCCAAAGCAAAATAAATGAAACCAAAAAAGGCACTCTTTTTGAATAAAAAGTGTCCCACATGGGGAATTATAGCTGCATAATGATATCAGTTTAGATATATCTTCACTCATATTGGTATAACTTTCCCACATAGACAAGCCTTGACCTAGAAAACTGAATACTAGCAATAGAGAATCAGTCTGACCCTGTCTCTAATACACTGATTAATGTATACCAGGATTTATTTTGAGGTTTGGGTGGTTTATCTAGTGCACATAAAATTAAGGTAAACATGCTGATTGCTTCTGGGATTCATCCACCTAAAAAAGTACTATATGTTCTTCTGGACAAAATGAAGGCTGACTTGGATATAATTGAAACCCTTGCAAACCATAAGGAAAACACCTGAAAGGGTAAATTCTTTTGTTATTATGGACAAAAAGTATGGTTGCTAGCATATTTGCTTTGACTCCAAGGACCTTAACAGGGCTATAAAAACAGGGCACTTAAATAATAAAAATAAACCAACAAGAGGAAAAAGTCATAGCATAAATTGAAAATGCAAAACTATTTACTAAATTAGATGCATCCTCGGGCTCTGGCAAGTGAGACTAAGAGAGGCAGCATAAAGTTAAGCATTTTTGGGAAGCAAGAATTCTTACAATGACTTCCGGGAATAGCCTTGGCCCAAGTAGTTTATCAAAACTCTATACACGTGATATAAGCCTATTGATTTCTTTAAGCACCAGTCTTTAGCTCCAATAATACAGAATAATTAAAATATACAATGAAGAAATAAAATCAACAAAATACATATTGAAGTGCTCATGCAGTGTGACAATTATACTGGCCCACCATAAAAAAAAACAATCCCAACATACTACTGTGTGTCCCCAAACCTACTACTGAGCTTTGATCTAGGCTCAGGAGAGAAAAATTAGAGATGGGAGCTTTTCAAAGATAAAGGAGTTGTGAACTTCTTGGAGGGAGGGGTTGTGGCAAGGGATGTGGAGGACAAAAAACCTGGAGGGAGAGCCTATTGTGGGGATATGAAGAGAGGAAATTTCCTGAAAATAATCCAAACATTAAAAAAAATGCTTGCTTTACAGAAGATAAAAAAGTATGGTGCAGATCCTCAGCTGATATAAACTGCCATAGTTACATTAAATTCAGAAATATGATAATTTAAACCAACTGGGGAACTGCCTCTGTGTTTCAAAATACTAATTGACCAGTTTGCTTATCTCTAATGTTCATTAGCATACAAAAGGAGATAAATAGTGACTGCCATTTCCTAGTATTCTGATGGCAAAAGAATTGCTGATTATCCGTTTGACGTATTTGACATACTGTAGTAAATGCCCTTAGTCCAGAAGTATCTTGTTTATACTTCTTGACTGAGTATTTATTACTGTATTCCAAATACATCAAAGGGATAATCAACAATTCTTTTGCCACCAGAATATATATATATATATATATATATATATATATATATAAGTGAGCCTAGCAATAGCTGAATGGCCTTACACTGGCCACTCACTCCCTACCCGTTTCCTGCTACGGCCCTCCAGCCCTCTATAGGTCTGTGGAAGAAATAGAGAGTGAGGGTGGGATCCCTACTAAGGAAGATGTTCACCCACCCATCCTTCCACCACAGGGGGCTGTGATCCATGTGTATAGAGACCCACTCTGAGTATGGATAGAGGCCATGAGTAATGATATTAGTATTGTTTCAAATCTGATTTTTAAAGGGTTCCATCTGCCTACCTATTTTTAGCAAGAATCATAACAATTTTAACTAGAGCCAGAAAACTCAGAGCTGAAACAAAAGCCTGAGTTATTCCGCTTATCTTTGGCAGCCAATAGCAGTTTCTGCAGTGGGGTCTCATAGTAGTGGGAGATGTTTCCTATTGTACAGTATATGCAATAAAGGTTATAAGCACAATCCAGTGATGTCAGGAGTTATTTTTAACCCAAACACTAATTTTCCTAGCCTTTGCAGCCACTTTCAAACTGTCCCATAATATTATTTTTAATTACATTTTATTATCTGTGAATAAAAGGATGCTAACTAATGCAGGATTTCAACAACTAAATTCACATTTTACAGTTAGATTTTAATGGGCCAATAAAAGATAAACTTGGACTTTTTAATGGTGCTAAATGTACTCTCCATTTTAAGTCCAAGACAATTTCCTACTACTAAGATCCATTTGCTGGATTCTTTTAATTACTGTATAGTATCATCAACATTGTTGAGTTGAGAGATTTCCCCTCTGTCTTTACATTTCAGATGAAGAGGCAGCATTGTTTCAGAATGGCCAGTGTCTTCCAAAGCCATGTCATTTTTAAATCATCTTTACTATTCAGTTAGACAGTGTAGTTTATAGTTACTGGGCATGAGTACTTTATTTTAACAGTGATGTAAGTTCACATGTAGCTACTGGAATCACACCATTCATACTTTGCACATTTTTATAGAAATGACAAACAATCTAAAACTTCACCATCCTATTTAATTAATCTGACTAGGATTCAATTTCTGGAATAAAATGTGCCTGTTCCTTTTCTCACACTGGTGCAATGATGGACTAACCACTGAAGTTAATTGGGTTACTCTGTCAAACCTGTCTGAGTGAAAGGAAAATCAGTAACATTTAGAGTAGCAATGAGCTGAACTAGTTGAACAAAAAATAGATGGCTTCAGAGCACAAGATGTCCAGAAGCCTTCCCCCCCCCAAAAAAAAATCATGGGCTCAAATTCAGTGGTTATCTGTAGGTGATCCAAATCCAAAGTTAATTCTGCTATGGACCTAAGAACTTGCCTCAAGAGAATTAATGTGAATTAACTAAAGGTGTGACTTTAAAGTGGATTAGTTAAACCATATTAAACCCCTGTGTGGATGCTCTTATTCAAAATTAAAGTGGCCTCAATTCAGTTTTGCTTAATTAACTTCCAAAGTGAAAGGTTTTAATGCATTTGCCTGTGTGGCATTTTGATACACCTAGGATAGGTGCTATAGAAAACCATTAGATGATATATGGTTATCTGGCAATTCCAGATGCATGTTGGGTATAGCTGTGTTATACTTGGTAATTATGAGAGCAACATCAGCTAATACTTTTGTTATACCAGGAGTTTCTATACCAGGGGCTATAGTAGAAAGTTCAGTATAGCAGCACTATAATATGCCACAGTGTCATACAGCTATGCCCAAAAGTAGCTCAAATCTCCACAAGCAGTGTTAGAGAACTTTTTTCCCGTTGGTTTTACTAATAATAAAACAGATTTGTCTCTTAATTCCCAAGAGAAAATTTTGCCATGCTCACCTCAAACATTTAATGTTTTCCAGTATCCAAAAGACAGCATTTTTCAATATTCATCCAAAGTTCAGTAGATGAAAGTAAGTCAATTCTTTAAAATAAATGCCCATTCTAACCTCTTACCTACCACAGTTATCCCCTATAATAAATAGGGACAAAACTCTAGTAATATTAGAAATCACAGTGGTTAGTAAATTGTCAAATACACTGATTTATTTGCACCAGCTGAGGAGCTAACCCATTACTGGCTTTAACACAGACATGAGAGAGAGGAGAATCAAACCCTTTCCCTCTACCACACATCTATGGCCATGGTTACCAAGCCCTAGAGTAGTGCCGGGTGGGGGGGTGTTTGAATAATTAGAAGCACCTTATCTTGACCCTCCAATTCTTGCACATAGAAAGAATAGATTGGAATTTCTAGCTATTGTTGAAATCCCATGGCTTGTAACAGAAGGAAGAGCTAAAGGTAACTTTCACTAATATTGTAGGGTTTATAGGCTAATAATGCACTCTGAACTGAAATAGGACGCTGCTAGATATTTGGGTTGTAATGTTTCAATCCCTAGAGCTATGGATGATTATTTAAGCAGTCAAATAAAGTTGTGGCTTGATTTAAGCCATACAAATGGGTGTTGTATATCATTTCCTTGCAATATCCACATCCAAATAGGGATGCACTTTGTAGGGAGTAAAAAACAAACAAAACAGGCATGCAGCAAATACTGCAAACTTTGCCTTGGACTTAGCAAAATGCATGTCATGAAAAAAGATACATGAAAATTGTTTTAAACATGCAGGAGATGGATAATGAGAATATCCGATTGAGGATATTTGCACAATTTAACAGCAAAGCAGATTAATTGCTCCTACTTTAAATTTATACCTGTTCAAAAGTGTTACAGAAATCTACTCAGATCTGATATTCATTATTAGAAGTTCAAAATAAGGCATACTTGCAAAATTATAAATGAAGTGATAAAGTACAGAAATTTTCAGGTACCTCTAAACAATGGTGATATTCAGAGGCCTATAGGTAGGATAACAATCCTAATTCATAATTAACTTTCTTTACTAAACTGTAATTTTAAGGTTTCAGAGTAGCAGCCGTGTTAGTCTGTATTCGCAAAAAGAAAAGGAGTACTTGTGGCACCTTAGAGACTAACAAATTTATTAGAGCATAAGCTTTCGTGAGCTACAGCTCACTTCATCCGATGAAGTGAGCTGTAGCTCACGAAAGCTTATGCTCAAATAAATTTGTTAGTCTCTAAGGTGCCACAAGTACTCCTTTTCTTTTTACTAATTTATAAAGTATTCTACACAGTAATGCAAATATTGTGTCACCAAATATTTCACCTCGTTGTGTCCTTGCATTGAGGGACAGTCAACTCTCGAGTGCCCCCTGACAGCTGGGTATGGTACTGCAATCTTTTCCTGCCCCAGGACTCCCTGTAGGTTGTCGACCTTGCTTGGTGGATCTTCAATGACTCAACTCTCTGGCCAAATCACACAGTCAACAATGGACCCCTTTGGGGTAGCAAAGAGTTCAACAAGCTGTCTGCCCTCACTGTGGTTTTTAGCCTCATCTCTGAGCCCTTTTTAAATCCAGCCTTTCATTCAGGCCTCCAAACGAATCTTGTCCCCTCCTCAGGTCTTTGGCCACTTTGTCAGTGGCTGGTGAGGGAACCCAGGCTGGCCCCCTACTCTGGGTTTCAACCCAGGGATTCTCTAAACAGCAACCATATACCACTTACTCTAATGCCTTCAATTAGTTCATGCAGCCTTCTAGGGTTACCACCTGGCCAGTATTTGACCAGCCTGGCTGTTTTTTTTTTTTTTTTTAATGGATTTGCCAGTTGTCTGAAAATTAACTTATTCTGCTGTGGGTTTTTTTGTTTGTTTTTTTACATAGGTCTAAAGATTTGCATTATTATCACAACACACTGGGATATCAAATGTTAAAAGTTTGTGTCCTGCTAAAGATGCAGCAGTGTTCTCACTTCTGTTTAAGCAATAACAGATCAAAACAATTGAAAGTACAGCAGTTGTCTGCCCACCAGCGCGCAAGTGCACCATGTACATGTGTGAGAGAGGGTTTGAGTCATGTGAGAGTGTGGAGATGTGCGAGGCATATTAAATAATGACAGGTTTCAGAGTAGCAGCCGTGTTAGTCAATGCATCCGATGAAGTGAGCTGTAGCTCACGAAAGCTTATGCTCTAATAAATTTGTTAGTCTCTAAGGTGCCACGGGTACTCCTTTTCTTTTTGCATATTAAATAATGGAAGATCAGGGCAATGGTGCGAGTGATCCTACTATACTCCTCCACCCCAAAGCTTCCATGAGAAACTGCACATTCAATGACAACTGACTAAACGAAACAGAGTACAAAGACTGGCTGGCAAAATGTGTTGATACAACAAACGCCCATTTGTTATCAATCTTATTTATATGTATTTTCTAGATACTATAAGTGGCTGTTGAAGAGAAGGGGGGGTTGTCTTGTGGTCAGGAGGGTTGGGGTTACAGCAGCCTTGCCTTTGTGGGGGAGGGGCAGTTGCTGAGTTTTTTTCATTTCAAAGGTGGTAATTCCACCGCCTTTACAGGGCCTCTTCCCACCTGGTCTCTTTATCTCCATTCAATACCTTGGGGTTAGAACTCTCAACTCCTCTCACTCCCAGGTTTAGCAAATGCAGCCCATTGAGCTCCTCTTAGCCAGAACAGAACAGAGCATACTTCCTTTCACCCAGCCAGGCACTGACGTGCTAAAGTCCTGCTTTTATCAGAGCCTCCTGGGCTCTGATTGGCAACTTCCGTGAGACCTCTCTAAGCAGGCCTGGAGGATTCACCTTCACTGCTCCTTCCTGGGGAAGAGTGTAGTTGGACCGCTGGGCCTCCAGCAGTGGGGCATAATGAGGCAGGTACACCCTGTTACAGGCCTGTAATAGCCCACAAATGAGACTCAGAGAATACCATAACCACCAAACAATGGAATTTGCCACTAACTTCAAGCAAATATATTGTTTTATAAAAATCAAGAATCTAGATGCTTATGAAGTGGAATTCAGTAATGTGGTACATCAATATAATGGATAATTCTATAAATGCTGTGGTAATGAAATTCAGGAGATTAACACAAGTAGAGTTGATGGAAAACTCAGGTCAGAAATGCTATTTCATTATCAGTGAAGGATCTATAAAATGTCTTTCTTTGTATAATTGTTGTTATGTGCACCATTGAAACACCATTTCTAAAAATGAGTTTCAGTTTAGAAATGCTCAGTGGTCTACCTTTCTATTACAGTTTATGTCTTAACTCCAAGAAGCAAACCCTCAAGGGAAGATAAATTAATATGCCCTCAGATTCTATATTCCTAAATAAGCAAAAGTCCATCTGACTACATTGCATTATTCCTCATTGCTCTCTGTAAAGCAAGTGAAGAAGTATATCATTTTCAAATAGCTTTTGAAAACTGATCTCTCACTTCACTGTGACAATACGACTGACAGAGGGGAAATATATTTTACTTCTAAAAACTAGTCACCTTTCTTGGGTACATTCTCTTTAGGGAGTGAAACAGTAGGATACAGAGGCTGATATTGAACTGGCAGTCAGGAGAACTGAGGTCTACTGCTATCTCTGCCACTGATGTGCTATGGGAACTCAGGCAAATCACTTCACCTCTCTGGTCCCCAGTTTCCACATCTATAAAGTAGAAATAGTGAAACTTGCTTGAAGTAAAAGCACTTCAAGATCTATGGATAAAAAGTTATATAGAAGATTGGCACTAAGCTGCAGCTCCATGATCAAAATTGGGTGCATCCCTTGAGAACTGTGTGCATTGCAGCATGCAAAGTGAGGACTTGAATTGTATGATTTCTGTTCTTCCTAATTGTCTAATTATTAATGACCAAAGAGTGGGAACCTTTCTCCACATGCTTTCTGAGGTAGGCCACATAGACCTCTGGACAGGATGGTCTACCACAAAACCAGAATGTTGGCCTCCCAAGGTTCATGCATTTCAGAAGACTGTGGGAGTATTATAAACCTGATTGGACACTCATCAGTAGGGAAATTTTATAATTTTTAAGGGCAGCTATCAGGAGGAGACCATTGCTTAGTGGCAAATTCTATTATGTTTGAAAAGTAGAATGGAGAAACAAACCTATGTATTATCTTTTAGTGTATAAGAGAAAGAGCATGAGTTAGATCATGCTTTCCTTCATAAAGGACTATGAAACGGCCAAAGATGGGTAGAAAACTCTGCAGCTGTGAAACTGGCTGCTTTCTTCAGTGTCATCTTTTCTGGTGAGGAGGGTATTGCTATCAGTGGATGAACAGGGTTCACAGTCTTTCAATCTTGCAGAAGTCCTCAGATCCACAGGGAAATCCCATGGAATTTATGGCATCTTTTATGAGTCAGGCATTTACATTGAGGGTCAGACCCTTGACAATTACCCCCAGCCCTTCACCATCATTGCCTATGGTAAAATGGACACTCAGAAGTACTTTGGTGGCAATATTTTAACAAGGTGCTCCCAGAAGCCCTTACTGACCCATTATAACACATGTAGAATAATGTAACACTGAGTTTTCAAGTTGTTTGTTTATTGAACTACATAGAAAGGGGGTCTACATTTTGAAGTTATTGTTGGAATGAAAGGATTAATATTCAAACTTGTGCAACTTGGTCTTTTAAAAATTATATCTTGTTTTCCATGAAAAGAATATATGCAGCACACACAAAGGAAGAAAGAGACTAGAGGCAGATTAAAAAACCCATGGTCTTGGGACCATTCTAATTCTCAGTGCTTTCAATGTTAACATTTTTTGAGAAAAATGCTGTCTCAGATGCTCCTCAAAGAGAGTTTTAGTGAAAAGAAGGGAATGGAGGTGGGGGGGATCAAGCCTACAGTAGCTAGCTACATCAGAGGAGTTGGGTAAATGAGCCAGAACACAAAGCCTCAATACATAATTGTCCAGACTTCTTATCAAGAACATTGTGATGGATTGTTAACCATTTTCTTCTCAGTACGTTTAGACATTAACATTACCAAAAGAATCCTCAGGACATTTTGTCACCCTTATGAAGTTTTAATTTAATTCAAATAAAAGTACCCCATACATTTTTTTGTTAAAAAAAAAGATTGCAGTGAGACACTGCCAATTGAGCAGAAAACTCTACATTATTCAGACATCAGCATCTACAGTTAATATACTGGACTATGTTCCAAAGAGTTTGGTTTGTAAAAGTGGCAAAGACTGTTCACCAAAGCATACTTACAATATGTCAAGAAGATACTAAACAGGGGTCTTCTTGAGAGGATTGTAGATTGTGCATAATAATCCACTCACATTGAAATTGTTTCCTGGGAATTATCCTGCTTAGACTACTGAATTAAGCCATAAACATCACAAATGAATGACTATCTGTCTCTATGGAAATAAGGTTACTTTTTATTTCTCCCTCATGCAAGCTCTGTTGTCATGTTCCTACCAAAGTACCCTGCTTAGATTTTTTTTCCTCAGGTGCATGGAGGAGGAACCATCACTTGGAGTCTGCATCATCTTCAAATCAGCACAAATTTACTTTTCAAAATATGGGTCAGGCATAGAGAAGTTCCCAGATATGGTAAGTCCAAGAAAACCTCAAACTCACTGAACAGCCTTACCAAATCAATCCCCTGACCTCTTGAACATAATAGAGGGGATACAACAGCATGCACCTGCAGGGACCCTGGATTGCCCCTTCTCCACTAGGGCAGACTACTATATTATCAGAAAGCCTGAGGTCTTTCTGACCCAGAATTCCACATGGACTCAGGCATTTTTCCCTCTAAAACTTATGGGTTCTCTCTCCTATAGAGAAGTCAGATATGACTGCCATTTCTGTTCTGCAGGCCCAAGCAGGAATCTATGAATCCTATGCAGACTGCAATGAATGGACCATGGAAACCGACTACACACTTAAACTTTCTGATATTAGGGAAAAGCTCTAATGGGAAGTATTTAGAATGGATTCGCTGTGACTTTGCATCAGAACTTCCCTCCCATGCATCTGCTTGGCCTAAAGGGGAATTGCTAGCATTGTGGTTAATCTCTTCTCCATCTTTCATAATCTGACGCTGGTATCTCATGAAAGGATGGGGTTCCCATCCAATCTGGATGAGGGAGGTATAGGAAAATTATTTTCCAATAGGAAGAAAACAGATTCTAAGTTTGGTGAGTATAATAGAACACTGATAGTAATATTGTGGGAGAAAGCAGACACTTCTGATGATGAACTGCTCAGAGATTACGATGAAAATGGGGAAATGAGGCTCCATACCCTAAATCCGATGGAGGAAGAGAATCTCTCCATTGCCAAGTGTGCAGAGATTTTCTGTTCTGACGGGTGGTCAAACTCATTGCTGTATTAATGAGGGAGGATCATGTGTTTCAATTGGTTGGGGGTAGTTAAAGACCTATACCCATCTCCCTTGATTTTCATAAATTAGCAAATTCTGACCTTGGACAGTCATACATCAAAAAGGAAAAGAATATAGAGAACATGAGCAAACTGATCAGTGATCTAATAGTTTATTAAATGGATGACACATGACTGCTTCACTTGAAACTGGCATTGGCAATGCATATGATACCTTGTGGCTGTGAGTTCATTTTATGGTTACTACTGACAGCTTAGTTGCAAGTTTGCCTATCACTCTTTTGAATTTTGGTAAATGCTGTTGAGACCTGATGTTTTCCCTGTTCTGGTTTCCCAAGCATAATTGGCATGATAGGCTACAGGATAACAATCATCCACATACTCTGACAGCAGATCGTGTTTTGTTTTGCTCAGGATACAGCATAAATGCAATTATGCAATTATGACCATTGTCACATAATCTCCTTATTCTATAGTCTTTTTTTGGTATTTTACATACTATTTCAATATCACATTAAAACAACATTAAATATGTTATTTAGGTTGCAAAGTCATGCCTTCAGAAGTGTCAGATTTATGATTGCCCACCCAACCTTAATTCAGTCCCTTTGTGCATATGAATTATGATACATTTTTAATTACATGATTGCATACTAATTTGTCTGTAGGACTCCTGCCTCACTTAGTGCACAGGGTGGACACACATATATTGTTCTTTTAATGTAGATTTTTTAATGTAATTACCTAGTGGGTTTTTTTAAGGGCAGAGGTAAAACCAGTTTTGTTATGTGCAAATGTAACAACCTCCTCATCATACATCATCAGCAGGAGTTGAAGCTGGAGACGTTAGCACTGTAGCACCGATTTGTACCACTTGAGCTACAGGAACAGCTATGTTAACAGGAAGCAATAGAATGTTGTTATCCAGGGGGTGGGGAGTATGGTCTGTTAGTGGTGCCAGAACCAGAGAATGTTGGAAGGAGCCTGCCTCAGCTCTTTCTCTTCTTTACCCCCAGAGGTGGGGGTCCTCTCCCATGTGGAACCTCTGGGGATGAGACATAGGAGCCGTACTTCTGGGTCCAGGGGGTTTAGTGGTGGTGCTTGTCTCATCTCTTTCTCCCCATTTCCAGGAGTTAGGGGAGCTCCTGCCCTATGTGGTGCCTTCCAGAGGGAGCTGAGGGCAGGTATTGGGAATCTGGGTCCAGTGGAGTTATAGGGGGAACCCAGCTTAGTTTTCTAATCGCCCTGGGTCTTGGTGATGCTCCTGGCCCATGTGATGCCCCCAAGGGGTGATGGGATGAAACCCTGTTATCTCCCACTCCCCACTACAGCTCTAGCTCCCAGGTATTCTCAGTCCAATGTGTACTGCTGCTGCTTTTGGTGTTATCCTATCCTTGGAATGGTCAGTGATTCTGGCAGTCTGCCAGTATTTCCCTGCGGAACGCAAATGAGAGAAAGAAGATGGTGAATTTTAATATTACACAACTCATATGAATCTGAATGGAATTTCCTGGGACAAAGAAAAGGCCCTGAAGCCCCAGGGGATTCTCCCTGCCAAATACCAAAGGCCTACTGCAGACAATGGAGATGTGAGAGCTGCTCAAAAAGAGATTGCAAGAATCTTTTATAATTAAAAGTATTAGGCCACCCAAATATAGGGTTAATACATTCATGCATATAACTTATATAAATAAATGCAAAATAAATTAGTTTTCTTTTAAACATTGACATGATTTGGGTTTAATTCAATTTACACAACAGCAGCAGTTTAAAAAAAGCTTGAAGGTGAACACAAGAGAACTACTCCTCACGGTAATTTCATAAACAGATTTCAGTAATCAAACACTCAATGAAATTAAGGGGATATGTGAAGCAGCAAGCAGAAAATAGCCTCCACTAGTTGCAACTCTTTCTCTGGTGAAAGTGCAATTAATGACCTCAAGTCCACATCCCAATGACAGAAATGAAGTCTATAACAACACATTTCATATTAACAGCCCATGCTCAGGAAGTAAAACAAACAGTGGAAGAGCTATAATAAGAGAACCCTTAAACCTGAGCAAACAGATTAAAAGTGAAACAAACAAATTGAAGAACTCTCAAGATAATGACTGATAGGAGAAAGAAATCTAAACATGGAAGCTATACTTTGCAAATTAGACACTCCCCTACTATCGTACAGCAGATAAGCAGGCAAATAAATATAGAATCTATACTACACTATTGTATAGTGATACAACCCACACAAAAATACATGAAAAGAATGCCAAAGTTGCAAAGTCAAGCATTCAAGAGTTAGGAAATGACAAGATGAAGGTGGCCTGTGCAATTTTAATTTGGTCACCATGTGTATATGTATTAGCAGAGAGTCTTGAATTACATGGTCACACACTATTTTGTCTCAGCATTGTCTTCAGAGAAGTTGGACTGTTCTTGAGTTTCATAACTGGTGACCAAGAAAGCTGAAGTGTTCTGCTGCCCACGTGACTGCCAGTTCACGTTATGCCTCCATCTGTGTAAAATGCTAACGAGACCATAAGGAAATGGAATTGTCTGCATGATCACTTTCAAAATGTATTAATGTAAGGGCAGGTCTACACTAGAAATGCTACATTGGCGCAGGTGGAAGCTATGTTGGTGGGAGAGCGTCTCCTGCCGACATAGTGCCAGTGTGGACAGCGCTTAGGTCGCTGTAACTTGTAACGCTCAGGGGGACATCTTTTTCACACCCTTGCGCAATGCAAATTAGATCAATCTTAGCAGTAATGTAGACTTACCCTAAGAGTTTACTTCACTGTGGAGAAGTAAATTTAATTTAAGTATTCGGTGGTTTTTAAGCTTCAGCTGCAGTTCACAAAATATGTGGATATTAGTAAAAAAAAAAAGCTTAAAGAACTTCAATAAAGTGTTCTCAGATCTGAACAAAACAGAATATCACAAAAAGAACAAAGAGCTGGCAAAGAACTTGGTAAGCACATAGAAAATGATCCAATTCCTCATGAAGAAATCCTAAATGAGATCTTTCTCATATGCAGGCGAAAGCAAGGAGTCAAGCAGCTAATGGGTCAGATGGAACACCAGCGTGTTAGCTGAATGTGCTCATGAGGAAGGTGTGGGGCAGTGAGCCAGGAGTCAGTCAGACAGGAAGGCGGCTGCGGGGTCTGTGTGGCTGCAGAAGATAGCTACCTCAAGTGGGAAATGACACACAATTTGAATTGAGTATTATTTGATGAAGAACAAGTGGGAAAGTGATGGAGGTAAGAAAAGGAGAAAAGAAGTCCAATACTCCCACCTTATTTCTTCATGATTTGGTTTGAGAGCTGTGAGAGAAGGAGAAGCTGTCATCATAAAAGTAGCTCCAAAGGCAGTGCCAGAGGGGGACCCAGGAATCTGTGAGGGCCTGGAAATATAATACGAGATGAAAAGTTTGTGGAGGTTTATTTGTTTTATTCTATTTTGTTTTTATAGGAAGCAAGTGTTCCAGGTGGAGTAGAAGGGGGTGAAAGCAAAGGGGGGGGATTAGTGTAGGTTTAAAATGGAGGTTCCAGATAGATGGAGGTGTTAACAGGAGAATGATCGTGGGAAGAATGGGGATGGATGGAAGGCTAGGGTTGAGAAATCTAGCCTTTAGCATATTTGTTAGTATAGTTCTTTAGAAAATGCATGCATGTAATGTGAGTAATTACAATGCATCAGCATCTGTTTTTTGTTTGCAGTTGCAGAGGAATTTTGACCTAATGAAAATGTTAGATAGTCTTTTAGTCTTTTATAGTCTCTTATGCATAAAGCAATAAATCCTATTGCTCTTATTTCTATAAGAAATCCCACTAGTTTCACTGAAACAGGTAGGGAAATTGTGCAGGAAAAGTAGAGCAAAGGCAGTAGAGATGAATACATTTTCCCAAATCACCCCAGACCCAGAGGCTACCCATACAGTGACACAGCAATTTGGTTTCCCTGTCTATTCAATCCTTGCTCTCTCTCCTTTGAGATTGCCAATAATGTAGCCAATTGTGATGGAAAGACCTATCCACCAGGAACTGAACTGAGACCACCAACTCTTTTAATATTGGACAACACAGAGCTGTCATTGTATTGATGTTCTGACATTACTAATCCAGGCTGAATTAGAACCAGCAATGTCAAGATGGAAGGCTCCATATTGTATTACCAACCCCCTCCCCCTCCAGTTCCAGAAACATTACATATAATATAGTTTGATTTTAATTCAATAAACACATTCAAAACTAAATGTATTGAGATAATAAACAGCCACGTTTTAGTCTGTCTTTATCTTGAAGATCCACAATTGCCAATGAAGCCAATAGGTGTAGCTGGTAATTTCTTAGGATGTTACCCTTAATTGTCATATCTCTCAACATAAAGTGAGCATTGAATTAAAAACAATATTAAGCAGGGTCCACTTAAAGTAATTTTTATATAAATATCAGTGGGAAGATTAATAATAAACACACATTTATATTGTGTCTTTTATCCCAAAGGAACCTAAAACACTTTGCAAATTCAGACTGAAATAATAACTGCATTTTGGTCTTTAAAAGATTACTTAAACAATTACCAGCATGCAGTCACCTCTGGAATTAAATGTAGATGGGTGCTTTAGAAGTACTTTATGCAGATTTACCTAGCAAGTAACATACAGCATCAGTGCACAGCAGTGGGGAAGAGGAATTCAAATATATTTCATTATTGCACATGTTAAAATGTAAGTAACGAAATGGTGAAAATGGCAGCCTACCTAAAATAAAATTTTTCATGGAAGGCAGGGAAATTGGAAATGCGATGTCTCTGCCCCCACAATATCCACAAAATAAAATGATAAGAATAAAAAATATTACAGAACCAAATACAACTAACGGTTATAATGAATTTAATTCCAGTGTTTTACTATTTGTAGGCTGAAGAGGTAGAATTCTATTGGGGGGAAAAAAGAACACTCCAAGTGAAAAGATGTATGCATAATAAAATATGCAGCAGCATCTTTCCTCACAAGCCGAAATATTATTTATAAAAACTGTGCTATTAGATGCTAGTACAGTCACATTTCAGCACCAAAGGACACAGTACTGGTACTGAAAAGTATTAGTGCTGTGTCTGAGCAGATTGTACTTATAGAAATACCAGTCAAAACGCTGTCATGGATGTTTCAGGGAGATGGGAAACAAAATGCATGCCATAACAGTATATTGCCTGGTATAACCCCCCTGTTTGGTATGCCTAAATATTATCAGGAAACCAAGATTGTTTTAAAAGCTGTAATATTGTAATACTTTCTTTGCAATAACAGTTTGAAAAATTACCATCCACTGGATATTTACATGACCACTAATCCATGATCATATCTTTTCTGATTAATTACATAGTGAATGTTTCAGCATACTGTGTGTACAGTACATCTCAAGAAAGAAAGGGGAAAAAAAACTTTAATATTGCATTTAGGTTGAAAACCTAAGGTTCCTTCTTACATCCCCAGGAGGCAGTGGATGTGTAAGCAGTTAATAGAAATCAAGAACACATTCACTGTATGCATATCATTCAGGTAGATAAAATATAATTTTTATAAAACTTTTCTTAAACATGAATATTGTCTTGCAATCTTATAACTGATGCTAAATGCATTTCTGGCAGGTACTTCCTTCTTTTAGGTGAATGGTAAATGGCAGATCACTGTCTTCCATTTTTCGGAGATTTTAATTAGAATTAGCTTAGAAATTAAACAATAATGACTTGAATAGCATACATAGGCTTTTTCAATTTCTGGGGAAGATTCAGTAATGGCCCAGTGCACAGAACAGTTTTCACAGTGCTGCAGTTTTAATGAATGCCTTAGGTTTTTTAAACTTTTTTTCATTTGTCATAGGAACTACCCTAAGGACAACTTCCCAAGACAAATATTCATAATAATATAAACTAAGTGTCGGGGGAGGAGGGTCAGGGTTCGGTGTCCATGCCCGGTGGCATTGCCCAGCATTGAGAGTCTGCAGCCAGTGGTAGGAAAACCTGTGCCCACCCTGCTCCACCGGGTTCCAACCCAGGGACCTGTGACAGGCTGGTCGGTTATGCAGACTGGGGGGCAGGCACCACCAAGCCTACTCTCTGGGTAACTTTCTATTCACAGCACCCTCCAAAGTAAAAAGAATAGTTGACTTATGGATACATGGCAGGGTTCTTACTGACAGGGATCTGGTGGCTCTTCTCCTTCACTCACTGCCATGGTTCCTAGTCCCTCTGGGGGCCTCTGGAGGCTCTTCAGTGGGGTCTAGTCAAGGCAATGTGGTGTTCCTGTGGCTTCTCTGCAGGAGCTAACAGTATAGGATTGCTCCCTTGCTCTCCCCCCGTTCCCCTCGACTGAACTGGGTCATTCCCTTTTGACCTCTGATTCCATTGTGAGCATGCCCAGCATGTGGCTGGGAGTGGCCTTCTGCACCCAGAGCTGCTCGATAACCCTTGGTGTCCTGATGCGCATCTTATACAATCCATCACACCCAGGAGACTAGAAAAGATTTGTGGAACTACAATATTCATTACCACAATTTCCAGTTCTCTGTTTTTATCTAATACTAAAAATCTCTGTTCTGAATTCTATTTACTGTTATACAAAAATTTTACTGCATGCATTGATTGTAGTTACTGTGACAGGGTTGGGCTAGATGGCTATAGGAGAATAATAGAAGGCAGAGGTATAAGCCCCAGGCTAAGTAGGTCCCTTTTCCCTGGGTAAGGTAACTGGGAAGGTTCCAGAACAATCAGGAACCTTCTGGAGACAATTAAGACAGGCTGACTACAACACCTGCAGCCAATCAAGAAGCTGCTAGAATCAATTAAGGAAGGCTAATCAGGGCACCTGGGTTTTAAAAAGGAGCTCACTTCAGTTTGTGGTGTGCGTGTGAGGAGCTGGGAGCAAGAGGCACTAGGAACTGAGAGTGAGAACGTGGACTGTTGGAGGACTGAGGTGTACAAGCATTATCAGACAGGAGGAGGAAGGTCCTATGGTGAGGATAAAGAAGGTGTTGGGAGGAGGCCATGGGGAAGTAGCCCAGGGAGTTGTAGCTGTCGCCCAGCTGTTCCAGGAGGCACTCTAGACAGCTGCATTCCAAAGGGCCCTGGGCTGGAACCCGGAGTAGAGGGCGGGCCCAGGTTCCCCCCAAATCCTCCCAACTCCTGGTCAGACACAGGAGGAGTCGACCTGGACTGTGGGTTCAGAAAAACGGCCAAGTTGAGGGCTGCCGTGAAGCTCCAAGGCGAACAAATCCGCCAATAAGTGCAAGACCCACCAAGGTAGAGGAGGAACTTTGTCACATTGTATACACTAAACTGGCATCATGCGCTAGCAATGCTTTGTGTGCCAGCAATGCCCCTCTGCTATGTACATTGGCCAAACTGGACAGTCCCTATGTAAAAGGATAAATGGACACAAATCAGATATTAGGAATGGAAATATAAAAAAAACCCATAGGAGAACACTTCAATCTCCCTGGACTCACAATAGCAGATTTAAAGGTAGCCATCCTGCAGCAAAAAAACCTTCAGGAGTAGACTTCAAAGAGAAACTGCTGAGCTTCAGTTCATTTGCAAATTTGACACCATCAGCTCAGGATTAAACAAAGACTGTGAATGGCTAGCCAACTACAAAAGCAGTTTCTCCTCCCTTGGTGTTCACACCTCAACTGCTAGAATAGGGCCTCATCCGCCCTGACTGAACTAACATCGTTATCCCTAGCCTGATTCTTGCTTGCATATTTATACCCACCTCTGGAAATCTCCACTACATCCATCCGACGAAGTGGGTATTCACCCATGAAAGCTTATGCTCCAATACGTCTGTTAGTCTATAAGGTACTACAGGACTCTTTGCCGCTTTTAGAGATCCAGGCTAACACGGCTACCCCTCTGATACTAAACTGGCAAAGTTATTATACCAACTTCAGCCTCATACATTGCATACCTTTTATTTTAAACAGAAAATAAGGTTGAATTTTGTATAATAGAAGACTCTATATATAAGATATACATACATAGTATATATAATATTTAAATTAATTTGTATAATGTTCAAATAGAGGCCATTTACACCTAGCAATGGGAAGAAGCCAAATCCCAGGTCTAGTCCTGGGTTTGGATCTGTTTGAAGCTCAGTCCAAACATGGATTCTAAACTCCCCAGAGTGTGGGAATCTGGATTTTGAACCTCTAAATTTAGGAATGCTTGGATCTGATGTTTTGGTGAGGGCCAGTTTCTGCTCTTAGTAATTCAGATGTTTTCTAGCTCCATCAGACAAACACACAGAAAAATATTTCAAAACACTGCTTTAACAACAGGGAAAGAGGAATATCATGGCTGTCTAAATATATTTCACTGGTGCAAATGTCTTTTGGTCTTTCTATAATTTTTGCTACAGGATTGAAATATTTATCCATTCTCAATTTTGTTATTTTTAGAAAACATTATATCTTGCTACACAAATATAGCTCTTAGAAGGTGAATACATATGTTGATGCCTGTTTAATCCAGTTTTGTAGAAAACTGTCTTCTTATAAATAAAAGCAGTAGCAAAAGGTGGACACCCATCTCCCATAACCATAACTAGGGTTCACCTTGTTAAAGTGTGAACTTCAACATTTAATTGAGACCATTTAACTACTAAACATTGTAAAGCCCAAGGATTTGTTTTTGTTTTTATTTTCAAACATGGAAATTATTCACAAAAAATTATGTATATTAAAGCAACAACATGGTCTCTCTTCACATCAAAAAAAATCAAAGGAAAACAAATTTATTAAGACCTGGAATCCAGCTCTTATATTACTGAGGTTGCATGTAAACAGCTAAGCAATTAAACAGTATCTCCAAAGGTTATACAAGCTACCTTCATCAAATCTTTCTGAGATTTATCCAGTATACATGATATATTGTCTTTAATCTTTTTAAATAATGTTTGTGCATTTGGCTTGCTTGCTTAATCAGTTGTTTGTATGGTCAGAAAATAGATAGTTATATAAATAAAATTATACGGCTAGCATTAGTGACATAAGGTACAATATTAACTAATCTCTCATCCTATATCACAGGTTAGTATTTTCAGTGTAAATAAATACTTACTGTTCTGGCATATGAATATATTTTGCATAGACATTTGGCTAAAAATGCCCATCATCCAAGTAAATCAAAATAGTCCATTTAAGCTATACAGTAACTATTCCATATTAAAACAAACAAAACACCATTAAAAGAATCTTAAAACTGCACTGCTAATCAAGTGAAAAGTCAAGAAACATCAGTTAAGGTTGCATTCACCACTTTAAAAATGCCCCCTTATACAGATGCATTATAATACAGATTTTAATTATCTGATTACACACAGCAGTCACACTTTAAAAGGTTCTTCTACATTTTATATATTTCCAGTTAAAAAATAATGTAACAACTGGTACATAATGAACCATTTTAGGTCAACTACTTAAAGTACAACACATCAAAGAGGAACAGCAACTCCATAATAGACAATGCTATTAAATAAATGGGCAGTAACACTAAACAAACAAAACACAACTTTCCATCTCCTCATATCTCCTTCTATCATATTTGCTTCTTTAGCAGCCCTTCCAAACAGACTTTGCAGCATGCCTTGAAGATCAAAAGCTTCAATCTATATTTTTGGGTGTGGATGGGAGCGGAAGAGAATTCCAGAGGTAGGGACCCTTCACAAGAAAATCCCTTCTAGCAGTAATCTGTTTTTTGTACCAAGACAGGCCCAGGCTGAATGCCCCTACCAATGGCAAAATGGGGAGAGAAGCAGTCTCTCAAAAAGGAAAGTGCTAAGTCACATAGGGCTTTTTAGGTAACTTCTATTGCCTGAAGCCTGCTCTGGTAGAAAAATATTCCCTATACTCACAACTGGAAAGCCCTTCATCAACTGAGTGCCAGGACCTGCTGCCCACCTTACTCACATGGTAGTCTCAATGACTTTATTGGTACTGCTGGGATATTTATGTGACTAAAGTAAACAGTTTTTGTCCCGTAACAGATATTCCAAAAGAATGTGCAGTATATGCTATCCCATCGTACAATGCACCTGTATCTCAATCAGGCAACAGGGATGCTACTTCAAGGGCCAGACAGTAACTCAGTTTCTCTTGCTATTCAAACATTGTCCTCTCTTCTGTGGCTGTCAATAGAATTGCCAATTCTGATGGGTACACCTGTCCACTAGATCACCAACTGAACTGAGATCACCAACTGATTTAATATTGGACAACACAGAGCTGTCAGGTGGTATTGATGTTCTGTCACTAATAATCTAGGCTGAATTAGAACTAGTAAGGTAGAGGTGGAAAGCTCCATATTCCATTGCCAATCTCCTGAGCCATCCAGTCCCATTACTCTTAAGTATAACATGGCTTTGTTTTAATTCAATAGAAGTATTCAAAAATGACTCTGTTGAGATGATAAACAGCCTCTTTCTTAGGATCTCATCATGAGATATTCTGAATGCCCACAACTCATTTCTCAAGATCATGCTGTCAGTTTTAATAACTCACATAATAAAATGAACACTAAATTTAGAATGGTAACACACAGTGTCCTTTTATATATTATTCACATGTATATTTTTAAAATATTATACATTACATTTATTATATTTAGTATATTTCATTCCAAGGGATTCCATAATGCTTCAACAATTTAAATTGAAAGACTAATTTTATAGGTATCATTAAAGAATCATTTAAACTGCCTCTAAGACACAGCCACCTCTGAGGTGAAATGGTGAAAGGTACATTAGAAATACTATAAAGAGAGGGAGAAAGAGAGAGAGCAGGAGAGGAGAGATTAGGTTAGATTAGAGTTTGTTAGCCCAGGGGTAAGAATGCCTCATGGTCAAGGATGGATGTGGGTTTGAGAGTCTTTAGCTGAGGACAGCAGCATTCAGGAGGTCTTGATTCTGGACAGCGAGGTGTGCAGCCCTAAATTAAGGATGTCTGGGTTTGGGAGGCTTTGCATATTTATTATGCGATTAAATATTCTCTCACACACAATGTAATATACTCTAGATGTCTGGAGATTAGATACTGTATACATGTGTAGCAATGTATCTCTGTGTATAACACACAGACACAAATATGAAAATCACTCATAGCAAAACTAAAGCAGACTTAGCATCATACTACAGATAAAGAATAAGGAGATAGTGAACAGTGTTATGTACCTGTTTTTGCTCCTATAAACCAATGGAAACTCTCCCATGTATTTCCATAGAACAAGGCCTGGGCTTTATGATTTTGCATATAAATGGTTATCAGTTAACAAACAACATACTAAGTACATCCCTAGTAGTTTTACTTAATTAAAATATCTCATTGATGCATATTCTTCATTCAGTTTGCATTTCTTATGGCAAAATCCACAGTGACTTAATTGGGATTTTTGCCTAAATATGGTTAGCAGGATTTAGTCCAGGTGTACTATTTTGATCAGACTGTTTCTGTAAGTACTGTGACAAAGTTCCTCCTCTATCTTGGTGAGTCTTGCACTTATTGGCAGATTTGCTTAACTTGGAGCTTCACGGCAGCCCTCAACTTGGCCGTTTTTCTGAACCCACAGTCCAGGTCGACTCCTCCTATGTCTGACCAGGAGTTGGGAGGATTTGGGGGGAACCCGGGCCCGCCCTCTACTCCAGGTTCCAGCCCAGGGCCCTGTGGAATGCAGCTGTCTAGAGTGCCTCCTGGAACAGCTGTATGACAGCTACAACTCCTTGGGCCACTTCCCCATGGCCTCCTCCCAATGCCTTCTTTATCATCACCATAGGATCTTCCTCCTGGTGTCTGATAATGCTTGTACACCTCAGTCCTCCAACAGTCCACGTTCTCACTCTCAGTTCCTAGTGCCTCTTGCTCCCAGCTCCTCACACACGCACCACAAACTGAAGTGAGCTCCTTTTTAAAACCCAGGTGCCCTGATTAGCCTTCCTTAATTGATTCTAGAAGATTCCTGATTGTTCTGGAACCTTCCCTGTTACCTTACCCAGGGAAAAGGGACCTACTTACCCTGAGGCTAATATATCTGCCTTCTATTACTCTCCTATAGCCATCTAGCCTGACCCTGTCACAGTACACAAGAATGACATAAATATAAGATCATCCACTTGGGTACCTCAGGATGCAGGATAAAACATTGTGTGGCATTATACTGTATTATTGTGAAACAGTATGTTATTATATAATTAATAACAGCATCCTAATGCATATGGACCAGGGAGGAAAATTAAAGTTACATGTTCAAACTTTGGCTTTTCCTGACTCTTAATGCTTAGTCACATGATCTTAACTTAGCATTAAACATTTTTTTTTGCATTTAATTAACTTGAATAGAAACCATGTGGCTAAATCCCCATGCTGAAAAGGTACCTTATTGTAAAACCAGTCAGGAAATTTGCAAATGTTTTGCTGCAGAAGAGGTACCACCACCACTGGAAACACTGTACTGTTCTTTTGTTTGGTGGGAGCGAGGGGGACGGTGGGAATCTGTTGGCAGCCCTGCTTAATTAGTTGTAAAGTGATTAAGAAGATGAGAACATATTACAGAAAACTTAAATGATTTCTACCTTTCCTTTGAAAGATTAACAGTGGCATCTCAATATGCGAAAAATAATCCAATAGGAGACAAGCCCTGAAGAGCTCTTGAATACCTAAAAAGACAGGAAATCAATAAGGGCCATAATTATTGGCACAGAGATGTAATGAAGTGTAAAACTTTGGTGTAACAACAAATTAAAACTCCATTAGTGTCCTGGGGTAACGGAGGAACAAAAAAATGATTCACAAAGATTACAATAATCTGTCCCTTTCCCCCTCCCCATGCACATCCTGCTGTTAATTCAACTAGCTCTCTTTATGTAAGAAATAGATGAGAAAGTCTTTTAACAGTAATTTTAATGTGGAGTTAAGACTTATTAGACAGCAAACCTAAGCACTTTTTAATACTGCCCATCTTGATACAATATTTTAAATTAGTAACAAATGTCATTTAAAGAATTTGGGAGTTGATATGAGAGAATGCTACTGGCAGGTTAATTGGGTTCATATCTTGAAAGGTTTGTTCTAAATTGGCTAGTCTCTTTTTTTTTTCCCCCTGCCAGTAGCAGTCTTTGAAGCTACTGACATTGGGCCTGATTTTAGGAGGGGGAAAGTATCTTCAACTCTGAATGACCACAGTGAGAATTGGAGGTCTTCTCAAAACCAGGGTCAGCAGTTCACAAGATATTAGTAATCTACCTAAGATGAATAACATGGGCTTGGCAAAGATTGCTTACTCTGACAGTGAAATTATTGTGCCTCTTGTCTTACTCAACATTCATACTTGTAGAGGCAGCTTTGCAATTTACTATTGTCTTTTTTGTTCTCATGTAAATTGAGCTTCTGACTGTGTCAGTATTGTTTGTGATAACGTTGTTACATATATATTTTCCTTATCCTCCACAGGCATAGAAAGTGCATTTTTTAATCATTAATTTATTCTGATGGCTGTTACCACAACTATACTACAGAAGCTAATGACTCTGAAGTGGAAGACTAGTGACAACATGCTCACTCTATATGTGTTGACTACAGGAACAATCTGTCTAGTCATATAATGAGACCTAAACACTGAAGCATTTTATTAGATATACACAGGAATAGTTATACACATTGGCTTACCAAAACATTTTCATTTGAGACAATAATATGGCACCAACAACAAGGTAAACATACAATCATTACATTAGGTAAATTACCATCCTCGGAAAGTAGAAACCACATTGCTTTCCCCAGGTATAGCTCTTCGGTAATAATATGCTGTTAGAATAAAATAAGAAAAACAAAGTAGAAGAACAAGATTACAGTGTTTCAACCAGCACCTTTAGAGAGAATGGATAGGGACATTGCACAGGAGAGTTACCTCTAGGTAATCAGTTTAACCAGCCCAGGTCAGTAGTGGCCAAAATTTATCATCTGATGTCTGTTTGGGAGAGAATGTGAAACGAGTTGGGGTTCTTAGTTCAGTTACTGATGGATGTGTCCACAGCACAGAAAAACAGCATCATAACTAGTAACCTAATCCTAGGAATAAACATTCTATTCTATATAGCAGGAATGGCCTAATTTACTGATCCTCCAAGCTGCATACAGCAATATTCAGAAGTTCAAGAGCCGGGTCACACTTGCTGAGGCTCGGGGCTTCAGCATCACGGGAGGTGCCTGCTAGGGCTCAGGGCTTCAGCCCTGTTCCTGCTGAAGCCCTGAGCCCTGGCAGGTGCACCCTGCTTGGCAGAAACCCTGAGCCCCCGCTCCCTGCTGGGCAGAAGCCCCTACCCCACCATCCCACTGCAAGGCAGAGGTCCCAGAGCTCCCGAGCAGACCCTCTGTCTGGGAGGCTGGGGGAGGGGGGGCGCCTCTGCAAGCCACACTTTAACAGTAAAACAGCCACATGTGGCTCACAAGCAACAATTTGCCCACCCCGCTACATAGATTCACATATCGCCCTTATTGTAGTGACTAAACACTTTTCAGTTGTGCCATGACTAAAATTTGTTACATCCAATGAAGTGAGTTGTAGCTCACGAAAGCTTATGCTCAAATAAATGTTAGTCTCTAAGGTGCCACAAGTACTCCTTTTCTTTATGTGGTTCATTTTGTATCTCCTCCTTGTTTCCGGGGGAGCATTGTGTCTGCAGTGGAGTATTTTATCTTGGTAACCTTTTGTTTGGATAAGATTTGTGGGTTGTTGTTGCTGCTGTTTTTAAATGTACACATTTATATATGTTATTGTTAGAGGAGGCAGATCATAGAAGAGCACCCTGTTGAGGTGTGTGATTGTCCTTAGTTCCTGTGGAAGGTCATTCCACAGTCTTGGGCCATCCCTGGAGAAAGCTCTGTCTCCTGCACAGACAAGCTCTACATTTGTGGTAGAAAGTTCCATTGTGCCAGAGGAGCAGAGATGTCCACCATAACCCTCATCCCAGATCTTGAGGTAATCTTTTAGGTATCCTGGGCACCTTGAAGATAAGGTCTGAGATCCCTTAGTATCCCTTCCTGCTAATAGAGGATCATTTCTGGGCACTTTACCTTTATTTAAAATAGTTTAAAAACAAACAGGGTCTTCTCTATAAACCTTTTAAATAGATGCACCCACCACCCAGGAAAAAGTGAGAGAGGGGATCGCAAGGAGAGATTGTGCTGCATAAAAACTGTACTATTTCTTCTAACATTTATTGAGAAATTACAGTGATGAGAAATGTGAGCATTTTAGAATTTGGGGGATCGTGAAACCACTTTGAATCCTCCACCACTGGCTATATTTATGCCTGTAAAAGTCAGAAATATATAAATTATAAGTATCTGTAAAACTAGGTAGAGAACACATAATGTTATTGAGATTTCTTGTTTTTGATGGATTCTAGTGGCAAACACATGAATGTAAGGCTCCTTGGGATGGAGAGGAAATGACTGTGGCAGTGCAATGCAACAGCAACCTCCACTCCAGTGGGGATCCCAAAAGTAGCCTGTCAGTGGGGTTAGCTAGGGAGGGTCCTGGACAGGGTGTCTGGGGTGCACTTATTCTAATGGTTGCTTTCTCAATGTACCCACCCCATGCAAGCCTCTAAGAGAGCCACAGTGGAATTTGAAGCAACCAGTCTCTGGCAGAAACCTAAGAGAGAGCAATGATAGGAAATGCAGCCTGCCCTCCCCCGGAAGTGAATTGCTTCATTATCTCAATGTAGCCCAATGGAAAACCTGCCCTTTTCTTTCAAAGCATACTCTTTTTGATGGAAATTTCCTAGCCAACCGTGTGTAAAACCACAAGTTACACTGTGTGATTCCTATCAAGTCTGATCTATAATAAGAATGGAGTCTCTTTTTGAATTTGTTTAGGTGGAAAATGCATAGTAGACCAAAAGCTACTACTTTCCTCAAGCCTTTTCCTTCTAACCTAATACTGGATGTTGCCAGATGTCCTCCTCTATGATAGATCTTTTAGTATAACTTAATTGAAGTTGATTTCATAGTACAGGAATAACAAAAGAAAGCTTGGTCTTAGGCCAGATTTCATCCTTCCTAATATGGAGTCTCCTGCAAGTGATAGTGCTATGAAAATATTAAATCTGAAATAGTTGATGAACACAGATTAACTATTAACTAGAGAGGATGAATGGAATAGTGAGCCAGATCCTCACTTGCTTTAAATCAGTACAGCTGCACTGGTCAATGGAGTTACACTGATTTACATCAGCTGAGAATCTGGCCCTGCACATTCAAATTTGAAGTATTAAATAAAATCAGACTATTCAGGATGTATCAATTGACTTCTTCATAATGGATTATCAATCACAAGTACCAGGGGGACCAGTCTTGAAGTCCTTAACTAGTCCCGCTTCAGAAGTCCTAGCAAAATTAAGGGGAGCTGGGTATGACTAAGGAGTAAGAAATTCAGAATTCAGACTAAAATAGAACTGTGCAAGATCAGCAGGGACCTGAATGGGCTATGCTCACTTGGCCTTGATTTGGACCTTGGGCGTAGCCTTGCATTTTAAGAGCATAAGAACATAATAATTAGCACACTGGATCAGACTGAAACTACATATAGTCTAGTTTCCTGTCTTCAACAATGGCCAATACCAGATACTTGAGAAGAAGGGGCAAGTATAAACAATAGGCAGATATAGGATAATCTTCCTCCCCACTCGTCCCACCCCCTCACTCACACATACACACACAATCATCCTGATTTTTAATAGAGATTGGTTTAATCATGAGGTTTAAATCCCTTCCAAAATTTTATCATCACTAATTAAGACTAAGTATTCTTATCCATATAATGGATATACATATATAAATACATACACATATCCAGGTTACAGATCTATATCTATCTTTGAGAAACCTGATCTTCCTACCAGTTTTAAATAAAGCAAAGAGTGAAGGAGGGGCAAAGAGGCTGTATGGAGATCAACAGTAACAAGGTTTTAAAAGAGTTGCAAAGGTATTACCTTCATGCCCCTTGATTGCCCTAGTCATCTTCTTTTCTGTCCTCCACTATTTCTCCTTATCTCTCTATTTTTATTTTATCTTTGATATTTGCCAAAACCTGAAGGTTATTGCAGAACAACAACAATAAAAGCTATCCCTTTTATAGCACCCAAATATGCTGTCTTAGTTGATTTTAAAGTAATGTTTAGTACTTTTCAGCCCACAATGACTTAAGTTCCCTCTCACATTAGTCATCTGTTTTTTGCCCTTTATTATCCTAACCAGTCATTGTTTTATTTAGAATTTTTGTTATCTTAGTTGACTGCATACTTCCTGATGACGTCCTTAAATAGTGTCTTTTTTTTCAATCCAAGTATTTTTTAGACCTATTCTACTTTTGCTAAATAAGAATTCCTCTGTTTCTCAAAACACATCTTTCTCCTGCTACTGTGCCAGCTTATCAACTTGCCTGCAAGGTTTGTTTTTCTTTAGATCTTGCGTTCTCTTTATTCTTGGTTAGTTATATTTAATGTCTATTTGTGTGTGTGTGTTTTGCTCATCTATGCAGGGCCAGACTGCTTTTTCTAGCTCCAGGTGATACAATAGTTTCACAGGTTCTCCTTAAATTTCCCAGTCATGCCATGCTGGATCTTTCATGGGAAAAAGTGAGCAAGTAGGGCTCAGTGGAAGAAGAGATTAGTAAAAGGACCATATGCCAATATTTTTACCCACGTTGAATAATACTCTGCTCCACAGGGTCTGATTGAAGATAATGGGACAATTTTTGGAGTAAGGTTCTACTCAGTGTGAGAAAGTGTAACAGAATCAGGCCCTTAATGAGGCAGAAGTAAGGCTGTTTTCATATTATTTTCTCCTTGCGCACAGGACAAGCTAGAGCCAATATACCCAGTTTGGGCTCATTGCAATATTGAGTTGCTGTGACTGATACATAGGCCTCATTTAAACCATCTAAGCACGTGCAAAGCCTTGTTGCCCCCTTGCTGAGCTCCAGTAGATTCCTGGGTTTTACAGAGGGTCAATTTCCTTGGAAGAGCAATTGGTGATCCCAGCATCATGATATCTCTTAGTCTAATATTTTTATTTATTTAATGTAAACGAATCCTGTTCACTTTGAACAGAGATTGAGGAAATAGCAGTAAAGCAGAATGCCACTGGAAGAAAACCAGCTAAATCCATGTTTATGCCAGAAAACTCTAGCTAATTAAATTGGTGACCCCGGAGCGTTCACCTGCAAACTCTTCACTCCAAATTCAGATGGCCTTCACTGCTCTGAGTAGTCAATATGGGCTATTTCAGGCAGCCCTGGGCAACCCTGCTGCTATTCAATTGCTCCTCGATACAAAGGGATTCTTCAGACACCAACATCTCTGTTAGTCTCCATCAAGATGAGAGTGTTCCAGTCAACAGACCTGAAGAAAAGCTCTGTGCAAGCTTGAAAGCATGTCTCTTTCAGAAACAGAAGTTGGTCCAATAAAAGATATTACCTCACTTGCCTTATTTTTCTGCATTTCTATGGAGGTGAGATTCACACTGTTCATATTTATAATTTGTATAATTCATTCCATTGTCACCTTTGTCATTACAGGCAGCTAATGTCTAACTTCAGCCTCTTCGATGCATGATTCTGATTAGGGAAACAGTTCTGATGTCCATGCATCTGAAAATGATACTTCTGACTGCAGTTTTGAAAGGCCAAACCCTGCAGGCCTTATTCATAGATACTAAGGTCAGAAGGGACCATTCTGATCATCTAGTCTGACCTCCTGCACAGCGCAGGCCACAGAATCTCACCCACCCACTCCTATGAAAAACCTCACCCATGTCTGAGCTATTGAAGTCCTTAAATCATGGTTCAAAGACTTCAAGGAGCAGAGAAGCCTCCCTCAAGTCAACCATTCCCCATGCTACAGAGGAAGGCGAAAAACTCCAGGGCCTCTCCAATCTGCCCTGGAGGAAAATTCCTTCCCGACCCCAAATATGGCAATCAGCTAAACCCTGAGCATATGGGCAAGATTCACCAGCCAGATACCCAGGAAAGAATTTTCTATAGTAACTCAGATCCCATCCATCTAATATCCCATCTCAGGGGATTTGGCCTATTTACCCTGAATATTTAGAGATCAATTACTTACCAAAATCCCATTATCCCATCATACCATCTCCTCCATAAACTTATCAAGTAGAATCTTAAAACCAGATAGATCTTTTGCCCGCACTGCTTCCCTTGGAAGGTTATTCCAAAACTTCACTCCTCTGATGGTTAGAAACCTTCGTCTGATTTCAAGTCTAATCTTCCTGGTGGCCAGTTTATACCCATTTGTTCTTGTGTCCACATTGGTGCTGAGTTTAAATAATTCCTCTCCCTCTCCTATATTTATCCCTCTGATATATTTATAGAGAGCAATCATATCTCCCCTCAACCTTCTTTTAGTTAGGCTAAACAAGCCAAGCTCCTTAAGTCTCCTTTCATAAGACAAGTTTTCCATTCCTCGGATCATCCTAGTAGCCCTTCTCTGTACCTGCTCCAGTTTGAATTCATCCTTTTTGAACATGGGAGACCAGAACTGCACACAGTATTCTAGGTGAGGTCTCACCAGTGCCTTGTATAACGGTACTAAAACCTCCTTATCCCTACTGGAAATGCCTCTCCTGATGCATCCCAAAACCGCATTAGCTTTTTTCACAGCTATATCACATTGGCAGCTCAGTCATCCTATGATCAACCAATACTCCAAGGTCCTTCTCCTCTTCCGTTACTTCTAATTGATGCGTCCCCAACTTATAACTAAAATTCTTGTTATTAATCCCTAAATGCATAACCTTACACTTCTCACTATTAAATTTCATCCTATTACTATTAGTCCAGTTTACAAGGTAATCCAGATCCTCCTGTATAATATCCCGATCCTTCTCCGAATTGGCAATACCTCCCAGCTTTGTATCATCTGCAAACTTTATTAGCACACTCCCACTTTTTGTGCCAAGGTCAGTAATAAAAAAAATTAAATAAGATTGGTCCCAAAACCGATCCCTGAGGAACTCCACTGGTAACCTCCCTCCAACCTGACAGTTCGCCTTTCAGTAGGACCCGTTGCAGTCTCCCCTTTAACCAATTCCTTATCCACCTTTTGATGTTCATATTGATCCCCATCTTCTCCAATTTAACTAATAATTCCCCATGTGGCATGGTATCAAATGCCTTACTGAAATCTAGGTAAATTAGATCCACTGCATTTCCTTTATCTAAAAAATCTGTTACTTTTTCAAAAAAGGAGATTAGGTTGGTTTGGCACGATCTACCTTTTGTAAAACCATGTTGTATTTTGTCCCATTTACCATTGACTTCAATGTCCTTAACTAATTTCTCCTTCAAAATTTTTTCCAGGACCTTGCATACTACAGATGTCAAACTAACTGGCCTGTAGTTACCTGGATCACTTTTTTTTCCTTTCTTAAAAATAGGAACTATATTAACAATTCTCCAATCATTTGGTACTATTCCTGAGTTTACAGATTCATTAAAAATTCTTGAAAATGGGCTTGCAATTTCAGGTGCCAATTCCTTTAATATTCTTGGATGAAGATTATCTGGGCCCCCCGATTTAGTCCCATTAAGATGTTTCAGTTTCGCTTCTACCTCTGATATGGTAATATCTACCTCTATATCCTCCTTCCCATTTGTCATGCTACCATTATCCCCAAGAACCTCTTTAGCCTTATTAAAGACTGAGGCAAAGTATTTGTTTAGATATTGGGCCATGCCTAGATTATCTTTAACCTCCACTCCAGCCTCAGTGTTTAGCGGCCCCACTTCTTCCTTCTTAGTTTTCTTCTTATTTATATGGCTATAAAACCTTTTACTATTGGTTTTAATTCCCTTTGCAAGGTCCAACTCTACTCGACTTTTAGCCTGTCTCACTTGATCCCTACATGTTCTGACCTCAATAAGGTAGCTTTCTTTGCTGATCCCTCCCATCTTCCACTCCCTGTATGCTTTCTGCTTCTTCTTAATCACCTCTCTAAAATGCTTGCTCATCCAGCTTGGTCTACAACTCCTTCCTATGAATTTTTTCCCCTTTCTTGGGATACAGGCTTCCGATAGCTTCTGCAGTTTTGATTTAGAGTAATCCCAGGCCTCCTCTACCTTTAGATCCATAAGTTCTTCAGTCCAATCCACTTCCCTAACTAATTTCCTTAATTTTTGAAAATCAGCCCTTTTGAAATCAGAAACCCTAGTTGCAGATTTATTTTTGTTAATCCTTCCATTTAGTTTGAACTGAATTAGCTCATGATCACTTGAGCCAAGATTGTCCCCTACAACCATTTCTTCTATGAGGTCCTCGCTACTCACCAAAATTAAATCTAAAATGGCATCCCCTCTAGTCGGTTCAGCAACTACTTGATCAAGGAATCCATAAGCTATCGCATCTTGGAAAATCTGAGCCTATTATTATTACTAGCACTGGTCCTCCAGTCTATATCTGGGAAGTTAAAGTCTCCCATGATCATGCAGTTTCCATTAGTATTTACTTTATTAAAGACATTAAAAAGGGCTTTATCCATATCCAAATTAGATCCCGGAGGTCTATAGCACACCCCAAGCACTATCGTAGGAGAGGTTTTACTAGTTATCTTCCCCAATGTAATTTTTGCCCAGACGGACTCTGTCTTATCCATTGCATCGCTTCTTATTTCTTTACATTCTACCTCATCATTGATATACAATGCTACTCCACCCTCTTTACCTTTGTTTCTGTCTTTCCTAAAGAGCACATACCCTTCAATACCTGTAGTCCAGTCATGACTACTATTCCACCATGTTTCTGTTATCCCTATAATATCTGGTTTCACTTCCTGCCCCAGTAGCTCTAGTTCCTCCATATTGTTACCTAGACTCCTCGCACTGGTGTACAAACATCTTAATTTTTGCTGTTTGGACTCACTCACATTTTGTATCCTATTAGGCACAGTCATTCTACAGCCAGTATAACCTATTAGACTAGTATCCACACCGCCCTCGCTCCTTATATACATTCTCCTACCCACGGCTGTATCCTTTCTTACTTCATCTTCTTCCCTCTCAATGCTAAAATCTGGCGTGGAGATTTTCTGGACATCTCCCATCCATCTCCCCCCCAATTCCTAGTTTAAAGCTCTCTTTATCAGTTGTGCCAGCCTCCATCTTAGAAGTCTATTTCCTTCCCTACTCAGATGAAGTCCATCCCGAGAGAACTGACCTCTGTCCGTGAATGCCTCCCAGTGGCCATACATCCCAAAGCCCTCCTTAGAGCACCACTGCCTAAGCCATCTGTTGACAGTCATAATCTTGTCAGACCTTTGTTGCCCTTCTCTAGCAACAGGAAGGATCCCGCTAAAGATCACCTGAGCCTCAATTTCCTTAAGCGTCTTCCCCAGCCTAGCATAGTCTCCGTTAATACTTTCCAGCGAGAATCTAGCCGTATCATTTGATCCCACATGAAGGATAATTAGGGGATTCTTTCCCGCTCCCTTTAGGATCCTTTTCAACCTCAGGTCTACATCCCGTATCTTAGCACCCGGAAGACAGCACACCCTTCTATTCTCTGGATCAGCTCTAGTTACAGGCCTGTCTATTCTTCTCAATAAAGAGTCCCCGATCACATAGACCTGCCTTTTCCTGGTGACAGTGCTATCTCCAATCTCTCCCCTGTTCCCTCTGGCTGCAAGTTCTTTCCATTCCTATTTTCCCTACAATCTTCTTCAACCCATCCTGTATCCTCCTGGGGCTCATATTTGGTGTAGTCTCCCTTGACTCTTCCCCTTTTTGTATAGGACTAGCCTCTCTTTTCTTCTTCCTTACCCTTCCACCTTCAGCGACTACCTGCTGAGCCCCTTCTTCATTTTCCAACTCTGCAAACCTGTTCCTAAGCTCTATTTCTCCTTCACTAGCCCGTCTTTTTCTCTGCCTGGTTCTTTGAGTCACATGTTTCCACTGACCACTTTCCTCATCCAGTCTCTCCTCAAAATTCCCCAGCCCTGCTTCCATCTGTGAGTCTGAGCTTTTCCCTTCAGATACCTCATATCTTTGCTCCATCATCTGCTCAAACCCCTTCCTAAACTCAACAAGACTTTCTACCTGCATCTCCAAACCTCGGATCTTTTCCTCCATCAGCTCTATCAGACGACATTTCATGCAGAAAAAACTCTTACCGGTTTCCCCCTCCAGGATCATGTACATACCACAGCTTCCACATCCAGTCATCCTCAATGTGTCTTTCACTACAGGAGTCACTCCCACAGCTGCCTCTGTATCTGTCATCTCCTTCCCACCTAAATCCTGTTAATCTGGGAAACACAAGCCACACCAAAAAGACCCCCCCCCCCGCAAAAGCAAACCCCAAACAAGCACCACAATACAAACTCCCCTTTCAAACTCCCCTGTTTAGAGCTCTTTTTGCTAGCTCCTGTGCTACTGCAGCTGTCTGTGCCGCTGCCTGACTGGCTGGCTACCTTTATAGGGCCCCTAGTCAGAAGCCCCACCCCCTAGGCAGGGCTCAGCTGCTCTCTCAGCACAAAACCCCTACACATACACACAAATACTAAAAATACAAAACCAAGTACAACTACCTTCTCCTCCAACAGAACTCCCACTCAAACTCCCCTGTTTAGAGCTCTGTTTGCTAGCTCCTGTGCTGCTGCAGCTGTCTAATCACTAAAACTTATTGATGCCATTCTGAGGCAATGAGTTTAATGGGAGTTTTGCTTGAACAAGGCATGCATCTGAGGAAGCTTACTGGGTAAACAGCAGAACAGTTGCCCTGTAAAGATCACAAATATAAACATACTTTTTTTCTTTTACCAGAGTTAAAATTTATGGCTCACCACCTGTCAAGTTGTAACTACTCTCAAAATACCATATTTGTAAAATTTCCATTCCCCAGACATGATATATGTTAATTTTGACCTGCTCTTAGGTAGCTCATACCAAGTTTCTTTCAATTAAAATTTTCCAAGTTTTCCCTTCTTCCTGTATTTTCCTGGATACATTTCCCCCAGTAACAGCAAAACTGCCCTATCAAAGGTTCTATTTCTACAGCTAAGCCTCACACTATTAGATGCCTCATCTTTCCTTTGTCTACACAGCCATGTGTTTTAAAAATAAAAATAAAAATGCTTCTTCACTGGCCAAATATTCCCTGGGTGCTTACTCTGAGATAGATTGGCATCCATGACTTAACCTGTGGCACCATTTCATCACAGTCTCTTGAGTATATTAGCATCTTAATGCTATCCCTCCAAAATAATAAAGTTACACACTTCAGGATGAGCTAAACTTGCCGTCTTTACCTGAAAAGCCTAAGTCTGTAGAAAGGAACATCAAAAAACTAACCTTGATCTTTCCGGGACCTGACCAAACTACTAATCTAGGAACCTGTCAACTATTTGTCTTATGATTTAAAGATAGGATTTTATTAATATACAACATATTGCACATTTTCTTCTATTTTCTGTAATACCTCTATATTTTGGACTACTGCATTCATGAAACATACCAGAAATAAATCAAAGAGAATATAAACATTCTCATAATTTGAAAATACATTATCTAGTTTGTGAGATAAACAGCAAGACATCTCTCATCAGGGAAAAGCATTCAGAGTGATGGGATTTTTAAAAAATATTTTTTACCATGGGTTCAATTCCCTATCATGAATACTGTAGCTTGCTAAGGGCTAGTCCAGGGATCGGCAAACTGTGGCCAGTGGGCGCCATGATCAGCCGAATCTGTGGACATGGCAGGTAAACAAACCGGCCTGGCCTGCCATGGGGCTTACCCTGGCGGGCTGCGGGCCAAAAGTTGCCGATCCCTGGGCTAGTCTGTGGCTATAAGCATAGCCTTTAAAAGGATTGATATGTAAATTTCACAACTGAGGAGTAAACCTCGAAGTACTGGGCCTCAGAGACACACCTCAGAAGCACAATCTTTCCCTTACTATCTCCTCAGTCAATAGGTGTAGAATTTTGCTGTTGGCCTCTGCCAGAAATAAATTACTAAACACTTCTCTGGTGCTACAACAACTTCTTTGACTAGTGAATACTGGGGGTAGAGCCAGGTGTCAGCCATTCATGACACCCCTCTCCCCAACTCCTAGGCAGGAGTAAGCAAATACTAAGCCCAGTTTACTCCTGCACACCCAGACCTAAGGTCCAGGAATCCCACATAGGAATACAATGGGAGTTCTTACCCCCATCTTGTGCACTTGCATGAGCACATAACATAGGTTCATAATAGATTTCAGTCCATCATAACCTCTTCCTGAGAACTATGAGACAATTAGTTGAAACTAGTGATTTTCATTTAATGCAAGTTCTGTGGTGCTTTTAGAAAAAAAAGATGATATGTCTGTGATATTTCACTGTTTCAACAGACTTCACAGACATGGCATTATTTTGCATATTTGGTGGTCACTTTGTGACTTGTGTTGCATTTTAAAAACTTTTTTCTATGTTCTTAAAAAGAGTGAAAATTCTTCCTACCGATATGAAGGGATATTTTAACCTTATTTGAAATCCACAAAGAGACGAAATACTTCTCTTATCCTTACATGTGAAATATTTTTCACAGATATTCACTTTAGGAAAATTTATAATGAGTAACTTCTTGTCATCATCCTTATATACGGACACTTTAGAAAATCCATGACAATGAGCAACTTACTGGATTCATGCTTACATGCAAACAGATAGATCTAAAAAAAAAATACAGTGATGGTTCAAAGTGTATTTCAGACTTCCTTCCAATAAACAAACCAACAAATACATAAATAAATTCAAAACTCATTTCGAGTTTCATCTACTTACTATTATTATTTTATGGAACTAATTTACTGTTGGTTCAATTTTAGCACTAAGCTTTTCCAAAGAGCTGAAAAAATATTTATTAAAAATAATCTACTTGAATTTCCTTGGTCAGAAACAGCATATGAAACAAAGAAAATATTTTTTCCCTTCTATGCATGGCAAGTGGAGAGTATTCCTTGAAGTCTCATTCTCATATCCTTGTATGAAAGCCTGATAAAAAGGTTTAACTCTGATGGCTATAGCTTTTTCACCCACGCCTCTTGCAAAGGTACTGCACATACATTAAAAATCTAAAATCATAGAACCATAATAAAAGCCAGAGACAAATGGAATGCAAAATATCTATTAAATACTCCTCTAATCACTACTGAATGGTAATGTTGCCAACTGGGGCTAAATGTATATTACTATTCAACCATGTTTATAAATATTTGTTTTTTTCCCCTTAAATATGAGATCCTTCAAAGTTTGGTTATTACAAACATATTTCAACACCACCAAACAAATTTCAATAGTGTTATTTAGTCATGAATCACAATCAGACACAACTATTACTCCAAACATAAAGAAAAATAAGTTATAGTCAAGACATTATTTTGCAGCCTTTTTTGTATTTTTCTTTTAATTCTCATGTGGTGTTAAACTTACTTCAGTTTCAATCTGGAGTACATGCCTCTAGATCAGTGGTACCAAACTTGTTTCACCGTTTGTGCAGGGAAAGCCCCTGCCGGGCCGGGCTGGTTTGTTTACCTGCCGCGTCCGCAGGTTCGGCTGATCGCGGCTCCCAGTGGCCACGGTTCGCTGCTCCAGGCCAATGGGAGCTGCTGGAAGCGGTGCGGACCGAGGGACGTAATTAAAGTCCTCTTTCTTGCCCAGCTATCAGAATGCTTCACATCCCTCTGTAAGGCAGATGCTTCTCTCCCCTTTTCTTTCACTCCTCAAAACTTGCATCACACACTCACAATCTGCCAAATCATCTTTTTACAAAGTTTTACCTAACTCAAGCAGAAACTGGCTATGGAGTCAATCTGCCTTTCCACTAGAGCAGTGGTTCCCAGACTTGTTCTACCGCTTGTTTAGGGAAAGCCCCTAGCGGGCCAGGCCGGTTTGTTTACCTGCTGTGTCCGCAGGTTCGGCCGATCATGGTTCCCAGTGGCCACGGTTCGCTGCTCCAGGCCAATGGAAGCTGCTGGAAGCAGTGTGGGCCAGGGGACGTACTGGCTGCCGCTTCCCACAGCTCCCATTGGCCTGGAGCAGTGAACAGTGGCCACTGGGAGCCGCGATCGGCCGAACCTGCAGACGCAGCAGGTAAACAAACCGGCCTGGCCCACCAAGGGCTTTCCCTGAACAAGTGGCAGAAGAAGTTTGGAAACCACTGCTCTAGATGGAATGAAAGTTAGAAAGACGTCTGAACTTATGAATATATTTAAACCCGGTAAGAGGCGTTTGATCAGGAAAAACACGTATTTAAAAATAACTGCATATTTAAGTGATCACTTCCACTTACAGATACTTGGAGCCCAGTCCTCCACAGTCTTACTTCTATACAAAATGAGTGCAAATGCCATGTAAAATGCTACCACATCTAAACAGAGCATACTCCTTTCTGATATCATATTTTGGGCTAAAAGTCCTGCTCACGTCACTCACGAAGGTTCCCAATGTAGTCAGTGTGCTTAACTGCATGAACAAGAGTGAGCAGGATTTAGCCCTTTTTTTTAGGTAAAATCTGCAGACAATAGTTTGGATAGGATGCATTATCCCTTTATGATGATTTTACAACTACTTATGATGTTTTATTTATTCATAGAGATGCTGAGTATGTATCTTTGCCAGTGGACTTTAGAATGTCTACCTCTTTCAGGCTTCTTCAGTGTAGAAAATATAGTACACATGTTTAGAATACAAAATGAAATTGAACCCGTACCCTCTTAAAAAGAAATATTAATAAGATGGACCAGGGATCAGCAACCTTTGGCCTGCGACCCACCAGGGTAAGCCCCCTGGTCGGCCAGGCCGGTTGGTTTACCAACCGCATCCACAGGTTCGACCGATCGAGGCTCCCACTGGCTGTGGCTCGCCGCCCCCATTGGCCTGGAGTGGTGAACCGTGGCCAGTGGGAGCCATGATCGGCCAAACCTGCAGACATGGCAGGTAAACAAACTGGCCTGGCCCACCAGGGGGCTTACCCTACTGGGCCGCGTGCCAAAGGTTGCCAATCCCTGAGATAAACCATCTCATGGGCCATCTTTTGTTGTGATATCTATCCTTCTAATGTCAAATATAGGGATAATAAAATTAAGATATACAACACAGAAAACACAATGACCTTTGTCTATGTCCAGAGATGTTCTGTGGAGAGTTGCAGTACAGATTATATTGACCATCATACTTCTTCCAATGTACTTTGTGGCAATTTCCTGCAATATCCTGAATGAAATGTCTTAAATTAAATATTCCTGAGGGCATTCTGCACCCAAAAAAACATCTGCAACAAAAAATAAAATTTCTGTGCACAATATTTGAAAATTCTGCACATTTTATTTGTCAAATAAATGTGGGGGCTCCAGCATGGCATTGGGGAGAATAGGCCGCTGACTGCACAGAGGTGGCAGATCACTGTGCAGCTCCCCCTGGGACATGGACTCAGCAGTGAGGCTGCACCCAACCTTGACACAGAGCAAGGACCAGGCCAGCCTCAGAAACAACCATGGGCCCTGCCCCTCTGTGCCAGGTGCACCAGGTGTGGGCAGGCAGGCTCAGCAACGCAGGATCAAAGTGTGGAGGGGCTTAGTATGCGTGGATCCAGGTGTGGGTTGAGAGGGTTCTGTGTGGGGCAATCTGGGTGCAGGCTGCTCAGTGGGGCATCAGGGTGCAAGGGGGATCTGGATGCACAGGGACTTGTTGGGGGGTTCTGAGTGCAATGGTAATGGGACTCTGCAGGGGGTCCAGGTGAATGTGGTTGGGGCTCAGCAGGGGGGCTCTGGGTGTGTGGGGGGGATAGAGCTCAGCAGGGGGTATGGGTGTGGTGGGCTCAATGGGGGCTCAGATGCTGGGGCAGTAGGGCTCAGTGGATTGAAGATCCAGGTGCAGCTGGTTGGGTCTTGGTGGGATGGGGATCCTTTTGTGGGTGGCTCATCAAGCTGGTCCAGGTACAGGGGGAGTGGGAGTGGGGCTCATTGGGGAGATTCTGAATGCGGGGCAGAGGGGGTTAGGCTTGGCGGGAGGGTCTCGGTATGAGGAGGTCTGGATGCATGGAGATTGGGTGGATGGGGGGGACAGCTCCCGGAGGAGCAATGGGTGCAGGAAGCATGGGGCGGAGAGGAGATTTCAGAGCTTTCTGCAGCTGGGGGAGAAATCTGGGGGTGGGTCTGACCTGGCTCCATATGCCATGCAGGGGAAGAGGAAGTCCCATCCTCCCCAGCCCAGCCTGGACTAGCAGCTGAGCCAAGAGCAGGGTAGAAGCCACCAGCTGGCTTCTTCCCCAGTCCCGCCTCCTGCCCCACAGTGATTTACCTCTCTCCTGGATGCCCTGGGCCACCAAAACATACTGTGGTGGAGGGTCACATGACCATTCTTGTGGCTTCCCTTTGCTTCCCCATCAGAAAGTCATTTTTCTGCTGGGAAGCAAAGAAATCTGTGAGGGACATAAATTCTGCACATGCACAGGGGCGCAGAACTCCTCCAGGAGTAAATTAACTGTAACCTAGTGAATTAATTTTAACGTTGTTTGAGTACATAGTATTAAAAACACAATTGTGTATGTGCTATTGTGTAATTACATGTATTTTCCATGGGAAAGGTAACTAGGGAATCTAGCAATAGGTGATTAGGCAAATTCACTCAGGTTGTAACATCACCAGAGAAGCCACCTCCCTGGAAAGGTGTGCATATGCTAGTTCAAACTGGAATCTCTAGGGACCAATTGACAAATAAATGGGTTTTGGATAAATAGCCTGGTTTTAAATTGGCTCATAGACTTCTTCCTGATCCACCAAACAGATAAGACCCCTTTTTCATGGAGGGTCCCAGTCCTTAGGATAGGCTTGGAAGGAGTTAGCCTAGTGAGGCCTCATAAATCTGGGGGCTTGTTCAGAGCTGAAGCTGTGATGAACTTGTAACCAAAAGGAATCCCTTTGGGAGGGGGTTTGAAGGCCTGCTCCTGCCAGAATCCATCTTAGCATTGGGGTTAATGCTGTTAAGCTTAGCAGCATGCATGTAGGCTATTTTATTGTTTTCAACGTTTTCTCTGTAATGCTTTTTTACTTTAAGAATAAAGTAGGCTTTCATAGGAAGTCATAAACAGTTATTTTATTACTAAAACATGATCTTTGTAGATATTGTCATATAATCCCTTTTTCCAATAAAAATTCTGCTAAGTAGTTCATGTGCAATAATAATAAAAAACCCACAACTCTCTACTTTACTTTTCAGAGTCCTTTGGGAATAATGTCATAGGGCATTGCCATTTGATTAATGTCACCAGAACAATATTGCTCTTTCCTGACAGCGTTTTATGATTCAGGTCACTTGTCTGAACCATACAGAATGGCTTTGTCAAGTGCACAAAATATTTTTAGGAGTATAGAAATGTGGGCTTTCTTGTTTTTTTTTTTTTTAAAGTGAATCCTCCTCAGATGTTTCTATTCACTCTTCAGGTGCATGTGGAAACAGAGTAAACCTATAGGAATCAATTCAAAATTGAATGATGTAGTTGTATTCATAAATATTCCATAAAGGAAACATATAAATAATGCATTTGGGGGCATTTAAAGATGTCATCAGAAAAAGCAAATGGATTTAGTTCAGCTCCTTTATGAAATTTTTTTTATTGAAACTGCTTGTTAAATAATTGAAAGCAGAGCAAAAACAATCATAAACCAAAATCTACGAACGCTATTATAATTGTAGTCAGCAAAGTACAAAATCATTGTTTATAGCTAGTAGAAAGTCACTGGCACCTACTTATAAAATTAAGCAATTTTCTTTCCTTAAAATTGAAAAAAATATTAAATATGCTATTTCCAAAATAAATTATAATAAACCTGAAATGTAATATTGCTGATTCTAAAATTCTTATGCTTTAAAGATGTAATTAGATACATTCTTTTTTAAAACAGAAACACACTTTATTTTGGCATTCAAGCAAGAATGAAGATGTGTACCTTTATATGTGTCATTTACAGTACTCTGGAAAAAAGAACAAGTTATTGTTAGAAGTTTTTGTTTTATGTGTCCTTGGATTAATTAATGTATCCTCTAATAAGGGCGGGTTTTTTCAACTTCATAGAACACAGACACAATAAACAAGAATTCTTGTAGTATCTCTGGGCCAGATCTTCAGCTGGCATAAATCAATGTAGCTCTACTGAAGTCAATGGAGCTATGTGTATTTATATCAGCTAACAATCTGGTCCTTTATACTCTCCAAGCTGCCCTTCTCTTCTTTCAGATCTCTATGCAAAACTCACTTCTTCCTCTTCAATTACAAGGAATGAGTTAAACTTCTCCCACAATCCAAAAGTAAAATTATATCCCATCAGAACCCCAAAGTTGTGCACCTAGGAAAATTGAGTGGCCCTATAAGTATGTTACGATTGTAGCCATTATACTTCCTCACCCCATTCCACTACATTATTTGTTAAACTCTTAAAATATTACATTTTAATTCATAATGAAAGCTCTTTGGGGAAGGAATCCTGTTTTTATATTTGTATTGTAAAATGCCTAGCACACTTTTGGTGGCTGTGAAATAACAGCAACAAGATATGCAACTACTATCAGAAATCATTATTTAAATTAATATATGCATGTACATGAATACACATGAGGGCTAGATTGTGCCTTTACATTTAGTCCTCAACAACAATTATGCATAATCTACATGACCCTAGAAGTAGTGAGGGGATAAACACTTGTAAGGCACAATTCCTTTTGTTTCCCCCAGCGACATGACAGTACTACAGCCTCCACCTCAACTCAGCTGTGTTAGCCACTGCACGGTGGGAGGGACAAAGACAGGAATCTTCCTATTCCATGTTCCTTCACATCCACCTGTTCTTGGAGCAGGGGATGGGGAGGAAGGAGCAAGTCTACAGCTTACAGTATCCAGATATCCAGAGCAGCAGAGTAAGGAGAGAAGGAGAGAGCATCTTATTGTCACTTACCTTTCTGCTTGGAGACTACATTTCCATATCATAATCTAGCCCTTATGACCCTATCCTGCAATGTATAGCACAGATGAAGCAGTCTGCCCACACACTGTACATTGTTGAATCAGGATTTTAGACTCTAAACTCCTTAGGCAGGGTTCTTGTTTTTACATTTATAAAGTAAAGTGTCTAGCGTGCTTTTGGGAGTTTCAGAAGAATAGCAACTACAGCTACTACTAATCATTATACAAATGTATACATTATTACTTATAGGAACATATAAATGTGTGCAACTGAAGCAACAGTATGTAGTTTAAAAAATATATGGAAGGCTACACAAAATCCCACTCAGATTCAGAAAAAAGTGTTGTTTTCTTAATTTCTTAATTTTTAAATTATTTTGCAGCCAGCTTCCATAAAATTGCATTACAACATCACACATGAAGATCAATGTAACTCATTTGCATTGATGATGCATTTATTTCACAGAAACTTATCATTGCCTATAGCTAACTTCACTAGAATTATCACTTATTTTTTCTTCATTTAAAATGTGCCCATCACAATGCCTCTTGGAGGATAACATGCAAACAGAAAATTAATAAAGCAGATATAAATAATTATATTATTTACCTTTATATTATATTATAAATATAATACTCACTGGTAAAATATGAGATTAGAAATACATGCTTCTGGATAAGAAATAATTCTAACAGCAAAATATATTGATAATTATTTTAATCACTAAAACATGGTTTAAACTATAAAAGATAAAATTAAAGCTCTGACCAACAAGACCACAAAATGGAATTTCACATTGTACGACTAGGTCTAATCTGCACTTATTGATGTCAGTGGCAGGACTGCCACTGACATCAATAGAAGCATGACATGACACTAAAAGCTGAATTTGCTCTTTAATTCACTTCAGCACATGTGAGATGCAGTAGCTCCTTCCTGATCAGATCCTTGGCCCTCATAAGTCTGCTTTCTGCCACTTGAAGCGAATAGTTAAAGAGCCCCCTTCACTAGGAGAATCCTCCAGAAGCCTCCTCTATACCCTCCTTCCCAGAAAAAAAAACACACATTGGATTTTGTGGCACAGGAGCATGGCTAGAGTACTCTGCTGCATTCCGGTGCACCCGAGTTGCTGAAATGGCCCCTGTCATAAATATAAAGGGAAGGGTAAACACTTTTAAAATCCCTCCTGGCCAGAGGAAAAACCCTTTCACCTATAAAGGTTTAAGAACCTAGAATAACCTCGCTAGCACCTGACCAAAATGACCAAGATACTTTCAAAGCTGAGGGGGGCGGGCGGCGGGAGAAACAAAGGTTCTCTCGGTCTGTGTGATGCTTTGCCGGTAACAGAACAGGAATGGAGTCTTAGAATTTAGTAAGTAATCTAGCTAGATATGCATTAGATTCTGTTTTGTTTAAATGATAAAATAAGCTGGGCTGAATGTAATGTATATTCCTGTTTTTGTGTCTTTTTGTAACTTATGGTTTTGCCTAGAGGGATTCTCTATGTTTTGAATCTGATTACCCTGTAAGGTATTTACCATCCTGATTTTACAGAGGTGATTCTTTTACTTTTTCTTCAATTAAAATTCTTCTTTTAAGAACCTGATTGCTTTTTCATTGTTCTTAAGATCCAAGGGTTTGGGTCTGTGTTCACCTATGCAAATTGGTGAGGATTTTTATCAAGCCTTCCCCAGGAAAGTGGGTGTAGAGTTTGGAGAGGATTTTGGGGGGAAAGATGTTTCCAAGCCGGCTCTTTCCCTGTTATATATTTGTTAGACAGTTGGTGGTGGCAGCAATAAAGTCCAAGGGCGAAAGGTAAAATAGTTTGTACCTTGGGGAAGTTTTAACCTAAGCTGGTTAAAATAAGCTTAGGGGGTTTTCATGCATGTCCCCACATTTGTACCCTAGAGTTCAGAGTGGGGAAGGAACCTTAACAGCCTCTTTTAAGCCATCACAGCTGGGTACAACTTAGAATAACCCTGAGACAGGTCAAGAAGTGTTGGAGGCTAAATCAGCTCCTAGTCAGCTTCAGACCCTGTGCAGAGCAGAAACTTGTTTAGCCCATGGCATGGGAACATGGGTATGTGATAAGGATGAAGTTTCAGTTTAAATGCTGAATTGTCTTACACTGCAGAGTTAGGAGTTTTGTGAAACAAGTGGGAAAGGACCTCCACAGGCAGTAAATTGACTCTTAGCTCTTTACCGAGCCCTTCTTCCCTCACTGGACTGTTTACCCAGCAAACCCATCAGCCATGGGGTGATCCCATCCCCAAAGCTGGAGAAGTATACGTTTGTGCTGGCTCAGGAATAGTATTTCAGTCCCAGCAACTGAGGTCTTTTACCAATACTTTATTCGATTGCCAATTGGTCCCTGTTGGTATGTTTAAAGTCAATAAGCTTGTTCTGGGCCTCCAGGGATGCTTTGAGCCAGTGGTCCCCAACCTTTCTGTGGGAATAGTACATTCCTATTCCCAACAGACTGAGACGGGTGCCAAACACCCCGTCGGCAATGCTTCTCAGCTGCATTTCGGTGGGCGGTTCTCAGGTGGCTGTGCTCGGTCACGGCATTTCGGCAGCGCAGTGTCCTGCAAGCACACACAACTGCCCTGGCAGGCGCCATTGTGCCCTCAGGCACTGCGTTGGGGACCCCTGCTTTGAACTCTGCCTGCCAATTTGAGCCAGGAAAGAATATTTTCTCTCTGGTTCATAGGGGCAGATGGATTTTTTTTTTTTTAGCCTTCTTCTGACCATCCAGCCAATCAGGCTTTAGGGCCTATATGTATGTGGCAGGCCTAATTTCTGCCAGTACCAAGTGTAATCCACTGGTCAGTGCATTTTATGCTTCCATTTCTATTCTTAAATGACAAAGGATGTGAGTCTGTTACATCCCCAAGTTTCTGAGTCTGGCTCTCAAGCTGTAGACACTCTTGCTGCTAGCTCTAAAGATCCGTAATTCAACCCCAGTGTGATGGCCAAGATGGCAACTGTCACCACACAAGGACTGTGTGAGAGTCAGGATTTGCTATAATTATTGGAATGAGAGTGTTTAGCTTCATACTGAGCACAGATTAAGGTACCTTTCATTTGTGCCCAAATTCTTCATGTGAAGAAAGAGAAGAATGTGAATTTTCCATCTGTGGCTAAATTCCAGCATTTGAATGAATGTGGTCAGATAATTGGATTTTCCCCCATCATTATGGACATAGACCACTTATGGCCTCTAAGTAATTAAGAAGTACTGCATTGGATAAATCAGCTGTCAAGTAATTAATGGCATTATTAGTAGAAAATGTTTCCATTCAAAATGTCTATAGACTTAAGTAAAGTTCAATTCTAATTGATCTAATGCAGGTGTGGCTATCTGTTTGAACCATAAGCACCACTTTTCATTTGATATAATTTCAGCCAATAAGAATAAAAAGAAAAGTTCCACTGTCACATTACACTAAGTCTCCATTTTCCTTTCACCAATATTATATAACTGGGCCAATGAAATGTAGACATTCATGACCAATTTTTTTTGAAGCCCACTAAGTTTTGGGCCTGCAGTTTTCCGGATACAAATAATGGTAGATGCAAATAATAGTATTTAGATTCCTAACCATCTGACTGAACCCGTAAATTAAGTAGCTATCTTCTATATGCACGTACTTGGGCTGGAATTATTTGTAGCCACAGCACGGTGCTATATTGACTACAACAGCAATATTGACTGCAAGTGCAAAATTGGAGCATAGGTAGTGCCCCCTTTAAAAATGTGGTCCTTAATGTAATCTGATTTTTAATATATATTTGTAGCATATATAGTAACAGGTTTTCTAGATTTCCTATGTATGATGTGAATACATAACATCAGTAGCACAGATTGCATAATATTGCTCCAGAATATCAACTGTGGTTTAAAATTCCTATTGATTGAAAAGTAGTTATTTGCAGGGAATATGCAGTAGCTACTTTTTTAAACGTCTCAGCATTTTGTTTTCATATTACAAAACTTAGTAGTCCAATTCATGAATTAAACCTACAAAAGTTAACTTTAAGGAAAGCAGTTACATTTAAAATGGAAAACCATATAACTGTACCCTAAACAATAATGTTTTTGTTTGACTTTAAGACAACCTCACTAGCAACATGATTTATTTTTATTTTTTATTTTATTTTTATTTTCACTACTTTTCCAAAACACTCAGTGTTCAGATAGACCACCTCTTAAACAGTAAGTCCTGATTTTTTAAAATGCCTTTATACCCATTGTTGTAAAGTGTTTTTGCTCACCTCGCGATTTTAAAAGGATTTTTGTAAAGCCCAGAGAGTATCACCACCGAAAATACTCATGCCCAGCTCTCCTCCTGTTTTCTTCTATTGGCAAACAGCTGCCTGCTGAGTCTTCAGGTCCAATTTTGCAGGTAAACATACTCTTGTAGACTCTGCCATCAAAATGTTTTGTTTCAGTTTATTTACCAAATCTGAAATACTTCATTTCAATTCCTTTCAATATTTTCCAATATGGGCACATTGTCTTTGTGGAGTCTAGTTCTGAAGTCTAATATCTCTTTTCTCCCCTACAGCCAGGTCCCCTAGATGTACTATGTCTCCCATAATACACCTCAATGCTTCTTGAGGCACCCAGGACTGACAGTCACCTTGTTACCAATTGCCTCCAGCAAAAGGGAGTCTTGCCTGTACTATCTGGATGTTAGGTCCCTAACACAGCCAACCTGTCAGCCACACAAGCACTGTCCTCTGGGCTATATCAGCTCTGCCTTTGTCTTGCAGATTGACAACAGATGCACCACAACACCTGAGTCCCTTCAAAATGTCATATTGAGGTATCCAGTCCTTGATCCCTGGACACTCACAGAAATCCCAGATCCCACAGAAACAGTGTACAACAGTTTACCAGTTTTACCTTAGCTCACCACTTCTATTATTATGCACAGCAGTTGACTTCAATTATCAAACAAAAGAATTTTTTTATTTTTTTAAATTAAAATAAATAAATAAATAAAAAATATTATAAAAAGAATATTGAAATAAAAACCACCATGCAAGATGGGAACAAATGGTTAGACATAAAACAACATAACACACTTTCTAGAGATACCAGGGATCTACAGGCCCCGCAGTCCCCATTGACCTGGAGCGGCGAACTGCGGCCAGTGGGAGCCACGATCGGCCGAACCTGCGGACGCAGCAGGTAAACAAACCGGCCCGGCCTGCCAGGGGGCTTATCCTGGCATGCCGCAGGCCAAAGGTTGCCAATCCCTGCACTAAACTAACAAGGCATTCCCATACCTCCTACAAAATAGCATACTTCAAGTTCTTTCCCCAGCATTTTCAACCAATTTGTCTCAAACCCACTGTCAGCCTGTCCTCACAGCGTGAAGGAATGTCAGGGTGTCTTTGTGCTCCCCCACATGTACCTGAATTGACCTATAATGTTCACCAAAAGATAGCGTCCCCCGTCCCTGCTGTTTACTTCTTCCTGTTAGTTTCCTTCTGAAGTCGCCACCAGCTTTTCATTAGCATCTGACTTACAAGGCTAATAGAATCCTATTGTGTGACACACAATACCCATTAGTCTACCATGAAGATAAGTGTCTCCCACCATCATGTCTGGAGAAGTTTGTCTCAAAACACACTACTTTTGAGTTATTTGCTTTTAACTACAGACCTAGAGAACATTTTAAATATATACAAATAATTCCCTCATATATTTTCCTCATAATCAATGATTATGATGACCAGTTTAAAACAGGCTTTCATTAGAAACTTTACATAACACTATTTTGGTGAACCTATGGGATCTTTGTATCTATATATGCCCCAATGCCCTCTGTTAGTTGGAATCAAGAGGGTCTAGGGTCACATCACGTGACATCAATGATGCACTACAGAAAGGAACATCCACATTTTCTTTTGAGAGAGGTAGTCCTCCAGCCCATAAGAAAGAATAGGAACCCTAACCCCGACTTTCCTAAAATGATGCACCACAAGGGAAATACAGTTCAATGTTTTATAAAACCAATTAAAAAAAAACATTTCAAGTCACTTAAAAAATGAAATAGTCTGACAAGTCAAAATACCCTGACATGAAATTTCATTTTGATTTTCCCAAAGGAAAATTGAAAATTTTTGGCATAATTTGAGGAAAACTACATTTTCAATTGGAAAGTCTGCTAATTAGGGGCATGAATATTGAAGATCTAACAGTTGCTCAGGATTCAAATGTGCATTCACGAATGCTCCATTGCAATATTCAATCACTTCTGTTTTTAATGTAAAGTGACCTAGGTGCCATTATAATAATTGCAATCTTTTATTAGGAGAAAAAAAACAATACTACTGTTATAGACCATAGTACTACTTATCAGACTTTATTCCAGACTTTATTTTCCAACCATAGATGTACAAAAAAGCATCATCTGCTCGTTTAAAATAATTTTAGCAATTTTAGTTTTTTCTTTCTTTATTTTATTCAACCACAACTCATTTACAAGTTGTGTTTCTACCTTATGCTTTTAACACATTTGATGAATAATAGTAGCATTCATATGAGATTTCCAATTCACAAAAGAATAAATGCCATAAAGGTTACTTTTTAAGTGATAAAATATCTGCCTACAGTCCACTAACCTTGATGATAAAAGCTAACCTTCCCCAATGCTCCTTTTTTTCCTGGCATATGTAGCAACTATAATAACCAGTGAACTACTGAGAAATAAGTGGTGAGGGGGGAGAACAATGCTTGTTTTTAGGCTTGCATGAAAGACAACCTTTTATTATACAGCAAAGAGAACAGTTGCTTTCGGAGCTTATAAACTGCCTCATCAACAACCGTCTTCCCACTATCAAGTTTGCTTACAATTCATCTACCCAGAGATTAATTTCCTTGACATAAAGTTGAGCTCCAGTGGGCAGATATTGAAGTCTTGATCTACTGAATAAAAAAGAAGACAAACTGTGGTTGCAGAGAAAAATCAATGAATAATGTTTTAGAAAAACACTATAATGAACCAACTGGATACCTTGTCCTTCAGTCAGATGCAAAGTAAGTTTTTCCTTTTATTTTAACAGCTGCATTGATATAACAATCTTTAGTCCAACATAATGCACACTCAGCTTGATTCACTCAACCTGTAGAAGGGATGTGAATTTACATTTCCCTGCACCATGTGGTGCCTTTTACTGTAGGGCAATGGGAAGGGAAGCATCTGTGATGATGGCGTCTGCCTTCAGCTAGATGGGAACAATTTTATAATCTGCCAGTGGCTTTTTAGGAGTTTTCTGAGATGATACCGTTGAGCTAGGTCATTGGCTAAGATTTTTAAAAGTGCCTCAGGGCCAGTTTTAAGGAAGTATTTAGGCTCCTAATGATGCAGGTAAGCCCTTAATATGATTTTGAAAAGTGTCTAAGTAGGATAGGCAACTTTTGAAAATCCCAGTGGGTGCCTATATGCATCTTTAGGTGCCTATATAGCATTGAAAATCTGGACCTAAATGATTTATGAGTTTATGTTCTATTTTCAAAAGTAACAGGCACTTAAGCTCCTAAATTCCATGGACTTTCAATGAGAGTTAGGCTCTGTCAAGGTTCCTTCCCCACTCTGAACTCGAGGGTACAGATGTGGGAACCTGCATGAAAAACCCCCTAAACTTATTTTTATCAGCTTAGGTTAAAACTTCCGCAAGGTACAAACTATTTTACATTTTGTCCTTGGACCTTATTGCTGCTACCACCAAGTGTCTAACAAAAATAACAGGGAAAGAGCCCACTTGGAAACGTCTTTCCCTCCAAAATCCCCCCAAGCCCTACACCCCCTTTCCTGCGGAAGGCTTGATAAAAATCCTCACCAATTTGCATAGGTGAACACAGACCCAAACCCTTGGATCTTAAGAACAATGAAAAAGCAATCAGGTTCTTAAAAGAAGAATTTTAATTAAAGAAAAAGTAAAAGAATCACCTCTGTGAAATCAGGATGGTAAATACCTTACAGGGTAATCAGATTCAAAACATCCCTCTAGGCAAAACCTTAAGTTACAAAAAGACACAAAAACAGGAATATACATTCCATTAAGCACAACTTATTTTATCAATCATTTAAACAAAAGGAAATCTAACGCATATCTAACTAGATTGCTTATTAACTCTTTACAGGAGTTCTGATCTGCATTCCTGCTCTGGTTCCGGCAAAAGCAACACACAGACAGAGAGAACCCTTTGTTTTCCACCCCCTCCAGCTTTGAGAGTATCTTGTTTCCTCATTGGTCATTTTGGTCAGGTGCCAGTGAGGTTATCTTAGCTTCTTAACCCTTTACAGGTGAAAGGGTTTTTCCTCTGGCCAGGAGGGATTTAAAGGTGTTTACCCTTCCCTTTATATTTATGACAGGTTCTTAGGAATCTTAAATTCCTTTTGAAAATGGGACTTAGGAAGGATATTTTATCAATTGCCACCCAAGTTCTTGACACAACTAGTCACATATGGCCCCCTCTTACAAAAGGGCCACTTAAGACTACTTTCTGTGAATGCTAGAGTGAATTTAATCAAATCCTCTGGGTATAATTGTTCATTTAATATACACTTAAGTAATTTTAGGGTCATTTGAATAGTATTACCAGATACCATAGTATAAAATCTTAGATGGACTAACTAAATAAGTATGAGTGATATGTACACAGTTGTTGCCATTTAGAAATCAACATGTAGAAATACAAACCACAGATTGATGTTTTTGTTTTATTTTTAGTGTATGGAAAATGATCAGAATTCAGATACTACTGTTTGGTAATTATTAGTATATGCTGAGTTTACAATGATGACCGCAGTAAGGACCCAGAAAAAAGAAAGGTAGGGTAGGTGCTGCCATCAGCAACTACCATCATGATTGCTAGCCTCTGAAGATTCATGTAACCAATTTATCTGAATCAGGTTGCATCCCTCTGTAAACTTTACATGCAAATATATTATATAAAGACTAGGTGAACACTTTTCAAATAAAGCAAGAGCTGTCTTGAGTCTTTAAAAAAACTTGAACTAACCCTGACATATTGGGGTTTGAAAGAGTATGGCTCTCTTGTTCTCCCTATTTCTGGGCTGGGCTTAGGGCTTCTTCCATTGGACCAGCAAACTCCAACCTTAGTCGTGTGAATTTCTGAGGACAGAGATACAACCATGGAATTCAGAATAAAGTATTTTCAAAATGGAAGGCAATTTCCTACTTGGACTGGGACTGAATTCTTGATCTTTCAGTTACAATTTTAGGCATAAAGAAAAGGAGTACTTGTGGCACCTTAGAGACTAACAAATTTATTAGAGCATAAGCTTTCGTGAGCTACAGCTCACTTCATCGGATGCATCCGATGAAGTGAGCTGTAGCTCACGAAAGCTTATGCTCTAATAAATTTGTTAGTCTCTAAGGTGCCACAAGTACTGCTTTTCTTTTTGCGAATACAGACTAACACGGCTGCTACTCTGAAACCTGTAATTTTAGGCATATTTCCTGAAAGTAAATTATTCTGTGGTAAATTATTCACACCTATTCAAATTGAAATAGAACACTGGAACATGTATAGTTACATTCTATAGTCTCACCTGAAGTATGGGCCTGAATCACGACTGGGACACCATTGCAATGGAGGTACACAAACATAACAATGGAGTAATGCAGTAATATCAGGCCCTTTCATCGTTTTTGGTTTTTACACACTTACACAGACTTAAGCTGTTACATTGAAGTACAAATTCTACATATTTATCTCCCATTGGGAGCTGCTGGGTGCACAACACTTTTGAAATTCAGCCATTTGTGTACCTAAATATGATTTTCGGATCTTAACTTTTAGGCACCACTTTAGAGAATCTTGCCCATATGTTTAAACCACTATAGCACAAAATTAAGGAAATAGCATTGTTTATCTACTGTCTCTGTGGCTTATTCTCAATCTGAAACCCAATTATCTGTTAACAGACATAATCATGTACACAACCACTAAGTGTGATGTCAAGGAGAGTTATAATCTGAAATAAACTACAAACAGCAGGAGAAAATGAGTGCATATAATATCTCCCCTGCCCCCAATAAAATAAAATAAAACCCAAATATCTTGTTGTTGTGAATGTCTCCTTAATAATTAACAGGTGAAAATAAGCAGAATTGTCTATTAATAGAATGTTTTCCCTAAGTTTTCTATAAATATAATACATATCACTTATATATGGCCTTACACATTCAAAGTGCTGCACAAACATGAATTAGTTAGTTCATGAATCAGCAGGTTTTTGAGTCAGTGCTCTGATGCTGCAAAGCTGACCACCGAGCACCTTTTTTTTACAGCAGTTTCTGACCTCCTTCCTCCTCACCACAAAGTAGAGCTGCCCTTCCTGGGTAAGCCCAGACAAACTCTGCATCACCGTAGTTGTGGTGCAGTCATCTTCTGCAAGGTGCAGTGTAGAGAGGAGCAAATGACTGTCACTAAGGGCTAGAGTGTGCTTTAATATTCAGCTTTGAGTAATAGATAGTGTACAGTTGACTGCCCCAGGAAGGAATTGTGTCTCAGAGAGTTACAATTTCTCCCGTTTCCCTCTTGTTCAAGGGTGGAAGTAAACTACTGCAAAGTGCAGATTACTTCCACACTCATGTCAGGCAAGCTATTCTGTCCAGAGAGTGGTGGGAAGATGATAAGGCTCTTGCTCACTCTTTTTCCCTCATCCCGACTCACTGACTGGGAGGAGAGCAGAGCCACACTGCTCACCAGATCTAGGACCCAAAATCCGGGTAGGGTAAGCAAGGGGGTTGGGGGTTGGGTACCTTATTCCCTCTCCAGGCTGGGTAATAGAAAAAGCACAATATATCCCAAAGCTGGAATCAAATTTCCAGTTCTCCCTAAAAATACTTAGGTTCCCTCATTGAGAAGATAGCAAAGATCCTTGCAAGTTCCTACTTTTCCCCTCACGCTACTCCCAATGAGCTTTTGGGACAGGACATTCTTGCTCCATACGCAACCTTCAACTGTATTTTTAGCCTGTAGCTACTATTTTCAGTAGCAAGACTGAACAATTGCACATTAACAAAATAATGTGAAGAGGTGAAAGGATGTCAGTGCTCTGTGGCCTGTTGTAGCTTTTCTCAAGGGAGTTCCAACTATTTCAATACTTCTTGTTGCCAAAAAGTCCTCTCCTTTTTCGTTTAAAAAAATGATGTTCATGGTTAGATTAGTTTAAAGATCATATTGGCTTTGCAGCTGAAGCCTCTACAGTGCAATGCACCCTCTAAGGTCATCTCTTGGATTTATACTTACTTTTGTTACTGAAGAAATATGAAAACGACATTTTGTTTATGAAACCAAATTGTGTGCCTCACTCTTGTTGCTGGACATATTTTGGAACCAAGTTTCAAGCATGTTCTTATAGCTTTTTTTTTTTAAACTACCCTCTTTTTGGAACCAAATTTCACATACTAATAGTCTCTAAGGTGCCACAAGTACTCCTTTTCTTTTAATGAATATAGGTTTCCTAAAATGGGTCATATAAATCATGTCACTATGGCAAAATTAGAGATGCTGCAAAACCATTGCACTCTCACTTTTTGAGGAGAAAATGTGTATTTGACATTTTGTACCTCCCATATGGCTTATCCTGAACCAACTCTCTTTAAATTACATTACATTTTTCAGTGCAAGATGTCTGGCAGGGCATATAGATGTATATCACTCATCATATTGAAAAATGAATATATGAAATAACATATCAAACACAAATATCTACTCTAATATATTTTATAGTAGATTTTTTATAAAAATGCTAGCCTAAAATACTTGTACCTATAAATCTAGAGCTCACGGGAAATTATCCACAACATTAAAAATGCTTTGGCTTACTTCTAGCATTGAGATTGTGATAAATATAAAGGGAAGGGTAACCACCTTTCTATATACAGAACTATAAAATCCCTCCTGGCCAGAGGCAAAACCCTTCACCTGTAAAGGGTTCAGAAGCTAAGATAACCTCGCTGGCACCTGACCAAAATGACCAATGAGGAGACAAGATACTTTCAAAGCTGGAGAGGGGGGCAAAGGGTCTGTCTGTCTGTGCGATGCTTTTGCCGGGAACAGAACAGGAATGGAGTATTAGAACTTGTTAGTAAGTAATCTAGCTAGAAATGCGTTACATTTCCTTTTGTTTAAATGGCTGGTAAATAAGCTGTGCTGAATGGAATGTATATTCCTGTTTTTGTGTCTTTTTGTAACTTAAGGTTTTGCCTAGAGGAATTCTCTATGTTTTGAATCTGATTACCCTGTAAGGTATTTACCCCCTTGATTTTACAGAGGTGATTCTTTTACTTTTTCTTCAACTAAAATTCTTCTTTTAAGAACCTGATTGCTTTTTCATTGTTCTTAAGATCCAAGGGCTTGGGGTCTGTGTTCATCTATGTAAATTGGTGAGGATTTTTATCAAGCCTTCCCCAGGAAAGGGGGTGTAGGGCTTGGGAGGATATTTTGGGGGGAAGACGTCTCCAAGTGGGCTCTTTCTCTTTTCTTTGTTTAACATGCTTGGTGGTGGCAGCATAGAGTTCAAGGACAAGGCAAAGTTTGTACCTTGAGGAAATTTTTAACCTAAACTGGTAAGAATAAGCTTAGGGGGTCTTTCATGCAGGTTCCCACATCTGTACCCTCGAGTTCAGAGTGGGGAAGGAACCTTGACAGAGGTTTAAGTGGATACAAAGCCCTCATGCCCCTATGCCAACTAGCAGCATTATGAGTAGCAGTGCAGGAGTGGAAGCAGGCTCTGAGAGCTGCTATGTCCCTACCACACACACATGTGGAAAAAGGTGAGCACGGATTGAGACCTTTGCTCCATCTCCTCACTACACCAGCCAGAATAGCTGTGGCAATATGCAAGGGAATGTATGTTGTGTCAGACATAGACCATCCCTCCCCAGAGCAGTGGAGGAACCAGGAGGGATGACTATTCTTGGGGGTCACACAACATGCTGCTCCTTACTCTGGACTCATGACAAAACCACAGTTGAGACCTCATACAATTATTTTCTTTTTCAGGTTTTAGAAAAGTGATATGATTCCTTTTACAGAATAATAAAGACAAAATAAAAAGCAGAAACAATTGTGCTAATCTAATTCACTAGTTTATCTTCTTTTTTCATGTCACATTTCACAGAGTTTATATCAAATGATCAAACACTGCATGAAATGTTAATCTTATTTTGATAGTCATCCAGAGACCTAATTGTTTTGTTGCCATTTTCGTATCTGAAAAGAAAAGAAAACTAAAGTACTATTCTACAATACTGATAATGTTACAGACCGACCTTGATGGCCTTATCCCTAGCAGCTTCAGAGACTGCTCCATTGGTCTCCTAAAATACTGAACAGCTGTTTTCTAAGACAAATTCTTTGGGCATGTTCTCTCTCTCTCTAGATACAATAGAGGGGTTCTAACCAGATTCATGCTGGGACACAGCTACTTTGGATGTCAGCCCATGTGTCTGCTGAGGTATCTGCATATGCTGACCTGCTATCAGTAGGGCAATGTCTTGGGCAATGTCAGGTCAGGTCAGGGCAATGTCTTCCCTGAGTGGCAGTCATGAGGACTACTGATTCCCTGGGAGGTAAAATATGAAATTTTACATGACTGTAAGGGACATCTTTATTGATGACCTGTCTCCAGGGCTGGTTTATATACTTATCTGTCTGGAAGGTAGCCACAGACTGACCTACCCCATGGGGAGAAATGAATATACTGAAACCCATCTGAAGTGATCATCAAAGGAAGAATTAAAATCAATTCCGAGTAGACATGGCTTTTAACTAAAGGTCAGACACAAATATATTTTCAAATTGTTAACTAAGACCAGAGATTGCCTCTGAGAGGGTGTCCTTGGAAAAGTTTTGACTACAGTTTACCTAGGTACCAAGATACAAGGCAAGCCTTTGGTTTTAGGATCACATGTCTAAGCAGCGGGACCAGGATTTCACCACTTCTCTACAATGTCCTCTACAAACAACTGTTTCCAAAGCTTCCCAAACTTTGAGACTAATGCTTAAGCTTGCTGAGCATCCCTAACTGCCACAGAAGCCAATGAGCAGCAGCAGCTCTCAGGACCAGGCCCTTTAAGACCCCATCTCCTTTCTGGAGGGAGAAAGCATGTCTTCTTTAAATATAAATAGCAAGAAAATCCTGCTTTATATTTATATTAAATAAGCCTGGTCCAAATGTCCTAAGGAAAATAAAATCCTGTATGTCCGTTTACTGGGACTGGGGCAATGACAGCTTCAGAACACCTAAACTTGAACCAACTGGATAATAAATTCAACAGAAACTCAGAAAGCATTTTTATTTCTAACAATAGAAATGCATGAAATATTATCTTAACAAAATAATGCCAGTACTACTAATATGGTAGGCCTGTGATGCCAGATTTATGGTTCTACCAAGCATGAACCTAGACTTCAGTACTAACCTGAACTGGTTAGGGAGTACGATCCTGTGCCTTCTTCAGGTGCACATGCACTTCCTTTGGCCCCATTTCTGCCCTTCTAACAGAGATTGAAAGAGCTCTGGTAGTAACCTCAGATTATCCTATTCTTCCAGTGGAGGAAGAAAGGCTGGTATAGAACCCAACCCCCTTCTCTCCAACAGTCTTCCACCCAGGAAAGTGACTGTACATGAAAGCACCCCATGCTCCCATCCTCAAACAGGGAAATAATTATATATACCTATAAACTTGATTAAAAAGGTTTTACCACAGTTGGAGATCAAACTGCACTTTGTGATAAGAGCACCTATCTGCTAGTGAAGCTTGGCACTGTTGCTAATTCTGCCTCTCCAGCAGAACTGGTATAGAGGAGCAGGAGAAAGATTTCAATAAGGAGGGGAGATAGGAGTGCAGTGCATAACATCAGTAGCTTTAAATAGCTTTCAGAATCACTGCATTGTAGGTACTTCCATGGCAGACAAGTGAAGATAGCACTGTGAACTGACATCATCATCCTACCATAAATACAGCTTTTTCTTCAAATTATATACTATAGTGCAAATATTGCATAGGTCAATGGTAGGTCATATCTCAGGCTTTCATAACCATATGGGCTTTCAATTTAACTGTTTTTGTCCATTGAGAAGATGTGTCCCCTCCTCAGTGATAAGTGAGAGAAAAAAAAACCATAACAGTAATACTTACTAGCTGGAAGTCAACTGCCATATGGGCACTTTAAGACTACAGCTGCTTCCTCCAGTCAAATTTAAAGGCCCAGCTATAAGAAAAGCATGCTGGCAAAAGTTCCTATAAAAGGGTGATTTGTAGGAGTTTCAGATGTGAACAAAAAGAAAAGGAGTACTTGTGGCACCTTAGAGACTAACAAATTTATTAGAGCATAAGCTTTCGTGAGCTACAGCGCACTTCATCGGATGCATCCGATGAAGTGCGCTGTAGCTCACGAAAGCTTATGCTCTAATAAATTTGTCAGTCTCTAAGGTGCCACAAATACTCCTTTTCTTTTTGCGAATACAGACTAACACGGCTGCTACTCTGAAAGTTGTGAACAGGCAGTCATAAAGGAGTGATGGATATCATGTTCCCATAATAAAACCTGAGATCATTTTGATATCATTCAATACTGCATTTAATGTACCAGCACTTCATCACAGATGTTTTGCAAGTATTTTGTTTCTCTATTAATTTTCTCCATTAAAAATAAATATATCGAAGTGCTGCTGGTTGGTATGGTACCTGTAGGCTGCATCTAGTAGAAGAGGATTATTTTACTGTTTCGTATCTTGAAGAAAAAAAAAAGCCCAGGAAATGATGGTATGTATGTTTTTGTAGAGTTTATAAATGGACTTTTTGGAGCAATTCGAATCAGAGATCCTTTCACAGATTTTTTAGGAAAAAAAGTCTAGTGTGAAGATAGTGACCTAGGCACTTTCATCTATAAAGTTAAAAATTCTTAGCAATGCTGAGATCTGTATTACAACTCCTAATACGTAACTTCACAGCTCTGCTCAGCAAGACCTAAGATGACCCAGCACAATAGAAATATTTACTTTCTCTTGCAAGAAAAATATCACTTTAAGTAAGGATATCTATTGCGTTTAATCAGAAAGTCATATATTGACTATTAAATTCTTATTTAATAAATCTTTACAGAAAATTAATTATGGTATAGTCAAAGTGTGTTCTGTAGGTTGCAATCTGGTACTGTACTTAGAACTTTGAATTACCTGCCTACATTCTTTTGTCTGTCTCTGCCACTGATCTGCAGTACGACATTGAGCAAGTCACTTAAACTCTATCTGAGCAGACTCCTTGATGCTGCTCATTCCATATTGGGTACAGGTGCACATTTTGGACCAGCCGTGAGGTTGCCACAGAATGCTATCTATGCTCTGTGGGCCAATATGGAGGGTGGCATGACCAGCCCTTGTCAGTAGCCCACTTTTCAGTATCCTGCTTACTGATGGGGATCAAGAGCAAGTAGTGCCTGTGGGGTTCCATGTGACACTGTGAGTGCCTCCTATATAACCATACAAGAGTGGGGAAGCTTCTTGCATGACCAGTACCCAGACAGACAATATTTTAATAGCAAATAAAAGTTTACAATTCTACCAATTTTTCCATGGAAACAGTACTTTTCAATGGAATTTTTACATGACATAATCAATTTAGCATGTAGGCTGAAACCTTTCATAGTTTGGCCTGGTTTCTTTAAGGGACTTGAATGAAAAAAAAATGATGTGTCTGTCATAATGGACTTTTACACCAATTAGTGTTTATAAATTCAACTGAAGGCTGATAAGAGGTTTTCAAAAACCTAGAAATTTCCGATATCTGACATGAATGAAACCTATTGTTCTATTTCTTCCTATTTCACCTACATAAATGAAACTGGTAATAGTTTTGGACCCCATATCATTTTGTCATATAGTTACAGCTTGTCCTTTCACAAAAGAAAATTAGAAAACTGCTGAGTGTTATAGATATTAATGGTTGTTAGAAAAGTGTAATAAAAGGCTCCTTTTCTAAAGTCCTGCCAAGCTTGTATGTCATTATTCATGAATGACTAATGTATTCAAAGAAGAAGAGTGCTGATCTCCAAGGAAACAGTGATGAGCAGCAAGAAGGAAGGGCAGAAAGAGAAAGCAGTTTGTCATGTGGGTGGGGGGGGGTCCTAATAGCCGGGCTGTGTCTAATGAGTCATTTTAGCTGAAGTGAAAATTAAATTTTTTCTTGCATGTGATGGGCAGCTTATCCCTCAGGAAGGGAGATACCTCAAATCCACAAGGCTGCAGGGATAGCTGGGTAGTCCTGAACAAAATAAACAAAATCCAGTAAAATCTTGATATACTAAAATTTGCTAATTGGCATATTTCATAATTTTCACAATAAATAGGAGGGCATCTTCTCAGCAAATACTTAAAAGCAGCGTCTTTAAGAGTGAGGCCTCATAGTAGCAAAACTACATTACTTTTACAAAGTGTTTTCTGACTAGTTTTTGAATGTAATAATTCTTGATGTCTGATTTGTGTCCATTTATTCTTTTCCTAGAGACTTTCTGGTTTGGCCAATGTACATGGCAGAGGGGCATTGCTGGCACATGATGGCATATATCACATTGCTAGTTGTGCAGGTGAATGAGCCTCTGATAGTGTGGCTGATGTGATTAGGCCCTATGATGGTGTCCCCTGAATAGATATGTGGACACAGTTGGCACATTCACCTGCACATCTACCAATGTGATATATGCCATCATGTGCCAGCAATGCCCCTCTGCCATGTACATTGGCCAAACTGGACCGTCTCTACTGAAAAGAATAAATGGACACAAATCAGACATCAAGAATTATAACATTCAAAAACCAGTCAAAGAACTCTTCAATCTCTCTGGTCATTCGATTACAGACTGAAAAGTTGTAATATTACAACAAAAAAACTTCAAAAACTGACTCCAATGAGAGACTGCTGAATTGGAATTAATTTGCAAACTGGATACAATTAACTTAGGCTTGAATAGAGACTGGGAGTGGATGGGCCATTATACAAAGTAAAACTATTTCCCCATGATTATTCTACCCCTCCCCCCCGTTCCTCAGACGTTCTTGTCAACTGCTGGAAATGGCCCATCTTGATTATCACTACAAAAGGGTTTTTTTCTCTCCTGCTGGTAATAGCTCACCTTAACTGATCACTTTCATTATAATGTGCATGGTAACACCCATTTTTTCATGTTCTCTGTATCTATCTATCTATCTATCTATCTATCTATCTATCTATCTATCTATCTTCCGACTGTATTTTCCACTGCATGCATCGAATGAAGTGGGCTATAACTCACAAAACCTTATGCTCAAGTAAATTTGTTAGTCTCTAAGGTGCCACAAGTACTCCTGTTTATTTAAAGTATAATTTGTGATGTATTAGCAGTGCTGTGCTTTATTGTTTTTGTTTAGTTAATCTGTAACTCATCAAACACATTAATTTGAAAATTGAAAACTCAGTCATTAGTATGAAAAAGCTAGGGTCTGCTGTTGAAATAAAAGGCTAATTATGTAACAGTGATTTTTGTACTCAGGTTCCTTTAATGACAGTGACTTCTTGTTTGTTTGTGGTCTTTCAACTTCTATACTTGTGTGTTTCACATAACTGTAGTAGGGGCTTGATCCAGAGCCCAGCATGGTCAATGGGAGACTTTTCACTGACTTCAAAGCAATTCAGATTAGATTCTTTATAATTAAAGGATGCCACTCCAAGTAAGTTTTCAGTTCATTCTTCGGTGATGCAAATGTTAATAGTACTAGATTTTTGTAACAGATATGTCCCACTTGAATCCTGTTTTAAGGGATTTGATGTGATTTAAGTAGATCATAGGCCATGTGCTAGCCTTCTCACAGGAATTTCACCTGTAGAAAATAAACAGAGAACAACTTTTGTGTATCCTAAAAAGGTGTACTGAAGCTATATGAAGTTGAATGTGTATATTTGATATAACATCAAATTACTGGGAGTACACACATTTTTGAATTTGATGAATTAAGCATGGCTTAATGTAACAACTCAAAAAAAAACAGGTACTTAGGAAAATTCACTCATCTATTAAACTGTAATGGCCTCTTTTAGATGATCCTGTCTTCTTTTTGGCTTCCACTTTTCCTTAATGGAAAGCTGTCCATTACAGGCAAGGAGAAAGGAAAGGGTTTATACAGCTGAAATTGAGTTCCAAGGGCTAGATATATGATTCTTTCATTTAGTCTGACTGTTTCTTGTGCTATCAGTTCTCAACTTTGGCATAACTGATTATTACATAGGGGTAGAGCAATGATTAAATACTAACAACAATTGAATGTCCCTTTTGAGATTAAATTAGATGTTATTTTTTTCTGCCTCTGTTTGTGGTGTACAAATTCAACAGTAATTAAAAGTAAAAAAAATTGTTCAATTCAAAATGGTCTGTCTGCGTCATGCTATCCAGATTGTTTATTTCTTTTCCCAACACTGTTTACACACACATATTGAGACAAAGCTCTGTCCTTGCCTCTATGGGTCCCGCATTTCCTGGCGGATTTCACTAGCCTCAGAAGCTCACTGTGACCCTGCACGTAACCCTTCTCTCTCTAGAGACAAGGGTCACAGCCTACTGAGCAATTTTCATCATAAGCCAGTGAGGGAGGTGAGGAGAAGTTATCCTTCCTTGCACAGTCTCTGTTGTCTCCCAGTCTCAGTGATTAAACAGGGGGCAAAGGTGGGTGGGAGGGAGCCTGGGCCCACCCTCTACTCCGGGCTCCAGCCAGGGACCTAATAGTATCAGCTATGGTAGCTGACCTTTTAGAAACATGACATGTACAATTCCCTGGACTACTTTCCCCACAGCAGCCCTCACTTCCTCAGGCTGCACTTCACCCTTACCTCAGGGCCTCCTTCTTTGTGCCTGATATGGTGTGTACTACTCAGCCTCTCCAACAGCGCAACTTCCTCCCACAGCTCCTGACATGCACACCCACCTGACTAACTGGGAGGCTTTTAACTAGTTTCAGCCAGCCCCTGATTGGCTTCAGGTGTCCCAATCAACCTAGCCTTCTCCCTCCCTTCTGGAAAGTTCTTACTTGGCCCCAGGTGTCTTAATTGACCTGGAGCAGCTGCCATTTCACTTATCCTGGTACCAGGGATTTGTTTAGCCTGGAGCTAATATATCTATCTCCCACTACTTTTCTATAGCCATCTGGCCTTGCCCTGTCACATATCCCCCCCGCTGCTCAATACCATAGAGTTGGGCAACTTGGGACGCCAGGCAGTATGCTCGTGACAAACCATCAGCATTGCCATGGTGGCATCCAGCCCTGTTCCGTATGTAGAACTGGAATGGTTGGAGGGATAAGAACCACCTGGTGACCCTTGCATTCTTTTCTTTATTCCGCTGCATCCACTGGAGGGGTACATGGTCCATCACAAGAGTAAATCTCCGGCCTAAGAGGTAGTAATGCAGTGTCTCCATTTGACAGCAAGGCATTCTCTCTTGACTACTGCGTATTTCTGTTCTCTTGGGAGAAGCTTTCTGCTTAGGTAGAGGATCGGGTGTTCCTCTTCTCCCATCATTTGCGACAGAACTGCCCCCAATCCCACCTCGGAAGCATCTGTTTGTAAAATAAATTCTCTGTTAAAGTCCAGGGCTGTGAGTACGGGATCATTACAGAGGGCCATCCGAAGGTCTGTAAATGCCACTTTACAGTGCGTCGGTCCACTTTACCATGTCTGGACCTCGGGCCTTCACCAGGTCCGTTAGGGGACTTGCCCTAGTGGCGAAGTGGGGAATAAAACGTCGGTAGTAGCCTACCATGCCTAGGAATGCACAGACCTGCTTCTTTCGGGTTGGCCGGGGCCAGTTTTGAATTGCCTCTAGCTTATTCATTTGGGGCTTCACTATGCCCCTTCCCACAATATATCCCAGGTACCTAGCCTCTGCTAGCCCTATGGCACATTTAGCGGGATTGGCAGTGAGTTCAGCCCACATTAAGGTGCACAGTACTGCCTCAACTTTCTCCAAGTGGGTTCCGCAGTCTGGCGTATGGATGATGACATCATCTAGGTATGCAGCTGCATAACTAGTATGGGGGCGCAGCAGCTTATCCATGAGGTGCTGGAATGTGGCTGGGGCCCCATGTAGCCCAAAAGGGAGGATGGTGTACTGGAATAGCCCATTCGAGGTGGAGAATGCTGTCTTTTCTTTAACTTCTTTGGTCAGAGGAATCTGCCAGTACCCCTTTGTCAAATCCAGTGTAGTCAAGAATCGGGCACTACCCAGTAGGTCAACCAGTTCGACGATGCGTGGTATGGGGTATGTATCAAACTGGGATATTTCATTCAGTCGGCGAAAGTCATTACAGAATCTCATGGTACCGTCAGGTTTAGGCACTAGAACAATTGGACTGGACCACTGACCATCACCTGATCCCCTGGTTGGAACCTTCGAAGCTTCGCTTGGTGGTTATAATGGGTTCGTTGGATCTCCTGTGCTCTCTCCAAGTGTTCCCGTACAAAGGGTGTAACTCGGGCTATCCAATCTCTCATCTGCAGTACATGCTCAACTATGTTCCTTCTGGTATTTGGCTCCTCTTCCCAGGCTTCTCTGGCTATATCCAATATGCCCTGAGGGTGATGCGCATATAGTAGTTTGAATGGAGAGAAACCCGTGGAGGCTTGCGGAACCTCCCAGATGGCTAACCATGAGGTAAGGCAATAGGGTATTCCAATCTTTCCCATCCCGGCTCACCACTTTCCTGATCATGGCCTTGAGGGTCCTATTGAACCTTTCCACAAAGCCATCTGTTTGCGGTTGGTATACAGAGGTCCATAGGGCTTGTACATGGAGCAATGAACAGAGAACTTTCATCAACTTGGACATGAAAGGTGTCCCTTGATCAATCAATATCTCCTTGGGTAGCCCAACCCGGGCAAAGATCTGTACTAGCTTCTTAACTATTGTCTTGGAAGCTGTGTTGCGCAGGGGAACAGCTTCTGAGTACTGGGTTGCATAGTCCAGTACAACAAGCACATGTTGGTGGCCCTGAGCTGTCTTCTCTAGGGGCCCTATCAGATCCATGGCTATCCGTTCAAAAGGAAGCTCTATTATTGGAAGAGGTATCAAAGGAGCCCGCAAGTGCGGGCGAGGGCTATGTAACTGGCACTCTGGACAAGAGGTGCAGTATTGCCAGACATCTTCATGTACTCCTGGCCAGAAGAACCTCCGCAGGATCCGTGCTTGGGTTTTCTCTACCCCTAGGTGTCCTCCAAACAGATGAATGTGGGCGAGACTCAATATGGCTTTTTGATGTTTTCTTGGCACCAGAAGTTGTTGCATCTCTTGCTCCTGCATTTGCACCACACGGTACAGGAGATCTTTCTTCACTGTACAGCACGTTCTGGGACCCCGGACCTTCCCATCCACAGGTATCCCATCGATCTCGGCCACCTCTTTCCTGGCGTTATTATATCTGGGGTCCTCCGCCTGGTCCCACCCAAAAGTATCTCTCCCGGGACTAACCTGCCCAAGCTCCCAGGGTCTGGCTTCTGCTTCTTCCAACGTCTCCCCCCCGTCATGGCTGGGGGCAGCTTCTGGCTTACCTTCTGTGGTGGAAGTTTCTCTGCTGGCTGCTCGTGTCCATCTGCCTACTAGGGAGGTCTTCTGGCCCTGAGTCAGGATCCGGGTTCCCAAGGTTAGTGGCCTTCCTCTCTTTTTTTGTCTTCTGGATCTTTCGGGGGGCTGAGAACAGATCCTGAGAAATCTCAGTGAACATCGGGGGTTGACATTCCCTCGGTGATGAGTCCCTGTCCTCAGGGTCCCCACCTCCCTCCAGCCTCTCCGGGGGGAGTAAATTATTAAATCCTGGATAGTACCTCCCAATGACTACTGCATATGGGAGTTTAGGAACTATGCCCGCAGCCACCTCAATGGGGTTTCCCCGAACCTCTATCTCCACTGGGATGGTGGGGTAATAGCTCACGGCCCCATGCACGCACATCACTGCTATGCATTTGGCTTGTAGCAGCTGACTACTTTTTACCAGCTTACCCGTTATGAGGGTGATAGCATTCCCAGAGTCCACAAGGGCTGTAGTCTCTGCTCCATTTATCCTCACTGGCCTGGTGTAATTATGTGGGGCTAATGCAACCCCCGTGAGGTGGATAAGGGAGCATGGGACCTCTCAATCCCCCAAGTTACATTGCATAGGCTCCTCAGTGCTGGGACACTGTGCTGCTATGTGTCCCCTCTCCCCACATGCATAACATCTATAATTTCTTTTAATCACTCCCCTATCCCGGGGGCTAGGGGGTTTAGTCCTGGGGTTCCCCCCACTCAGGCCAATCCCTTCCTTCTGGGGTCCCCGCTGGTTTTCGGCCCCCCCCTTCCACCTAGGACTCCCCGGGGGTTTGGCTGCCCAACCTTCCAGGGTTGGGATCGGGTGCTTGCTTCGAAAGGGGCCTTCCTTGGGTAGTCGGGTCAGTTCCCTGGCTGTCATTCATCTTTCTACCAGTGTGATCATCTCGTCGTACGTGGACAGATCATTCTGGTCTACCCATTTGCGGAGATCTGGCGGCAGTCCCCACATGTAATGGTTTATGACCAGAGTCTCCAAAATCTCCTCCGGCGTCCACACCTCGGGCTGTAACCACTTCCGCGTGAGGTGTATGAAGTCGAATGGTTGGGACCTCGGAGGTTTGTTCTCCTGGTATTTCCACTCATGGAACCTCTGGGCCATTACTGCTGCCATTACCCCGGATTGTGCTAGGATCTCTGCCTTCAGACGGGTATAGTCAGTGGCATCCATGACAGGCAAGTCAAATAGGCCTTCTGGGCCTCTCCACACAAAAAAGGGGCAAGAATGCTGGCCCACTGCTCCTGGGGCCACGCCTCACGCTGAGCAGTCCTTTCGAATGAGAGGAGATATGTCTCTAAGTCATCTCCCGACATTATCTTTGGCAGACAACCAGTGGCCCTCAGAGTTCGCGTCCCATCGGACCCCCGGGCCTGGGTGGTGACGATCTTCAGGTGGTCCACCACCTCTCTCAAGAGGGAACGATCTTGGGTTGCCTGGCTCATCAATAATTGATTGGTTTCCTGCTGTAGCCTCATAGACTCCTGTTGTGCCATTGCCTGAACCCGGGTGGCCTCCTCCTGGGCTGCCATGGCTTATACCAGAGCTCTTACCACCTCCTCCATTGTGGTACAAAGCAAACAAACAAACAAAAAATCCAAAACCGCAGTGCACTTTTTTTTTAAACCTCTTTCTTCCGCCACGCTGAGAACGAAGTCCCACTTCTGACACCAGTTGTGACAAAGCTCTGTCCTTGCCTCCGTGGGTCCCACATTTCCTGGCGGATTTCGTTAGCTTCAGAGGCTCAATGTGACCCTGCACGTACCCCTTCTCTCTCTAGAGACAAGGGTCACAGTCTACTGAGTCTTTTTCATCATAAGCCAGCGAGGGAGGTGAGGAGAAATTATCCTTCCTTGCACAGTCTCTGTTCTCTCCCAGTCTCAGTGATCAAACAGGGGGCAAAGGTGGGGGGGAGCCTGGGCCCACCCTCTACTCCAAGCTCCAGCCCAGGGACCCTAATAATATCAGCTATGGTAGATGACTTTTTAGAAACATGACATATACAATTCCCTGGACTACTTCCCCCACAACAGCCTTCATTTCCTCAAGCTCCACTTCACCCTTACCTCAGGGCCTCCTTCCTTGTGCCTGATATGGAGTGTACTACTCAGTTTCTCCAACAGCGCAACTTCCTCCCACAGCTCCTGACATGCACACCCACCTGACTAACTGGGAGGCTTTTAACTAGTTTCAGCCAGCCCCTGATTGGCTTCAGATGTCCCAATCAACCTAGCCTTCTCCCTGCCTTCTGGAAAGTTCTTAATTGGCCCCAGGTGTCTTAATTGACCTGGAGCAGCTGCCATTACACTTATCCTGGGATTTGTTTAGCCTGGAGCTAATATATCTATCTCCCACTACTTTTCTATAGCCATCTGGCCTTGCCCCATCACAATATATATTTATAGAAATGTGACAAATAGAAAACACCAGGAGTGCTTTATTCAAAGAGTGTCTGAGTTAATGGATCCCAAGGGGCAGATTTTCAAACAGGTGCATTGGAATTATAAGCACAAATTATAAAATGCACCATTTTGAAAAGTTTATGGATTAAAACTATAGATGAATACAATAACTGGAGAAAAGTTCCATAGAGAAAATTCACACTAAACCACACATATATAGGTGTCTATATTTAGTGGGTAAACAATCATGCATTAGACATGGTGTACAGTACATTAGTATCATTGTCTGGAAAAATGTGGTAGCTAAAATGGAATAGGAATAGAATCACACAGTGACTATACTCTTAAAATACATGAAAGCAAAAATTAGCCACTGGAGAAATAGCTGGTTTCAGACGCTTCCATCTTTAGCTCAGCCAGTCAATATTTCCACATGAACCATAGGACTAGGTATCCGGTATCTATCTCTACATCACTATGGCTATTATGAGCTCAAACTTCAATCAGAATTAACACTTAAAGGAATCTGTTTTAAACTGAACTTTTTTCATTAACTGGGCAGAAAAAATTTGGTTATTCCTTTCCTAAAAAAGGAAAGGAAAAAAATGCCATTAATGCAGCCAGAAAAGGCAAACAAGCCTGTTACAAATATACATAAGAGCAGAGCAAGTTAGACAAACACCTATCAGGGATGGTCTAGAGAATATTTAGTCCTGCTATGAGTGCAGGGACTCACTGGACTAGATGACATCTCGAGGTTCCTTCCAGTCCTATGATTCTATGATAATACTGAAGTTGGCATATTTTGCCAAATTCACATTCATACATGGAAAAGGTATTTAAAGAAGTCTTTCAAATATGATACATAATAAAGCAGGATTAGCCAAAGGTTAATAAAGTTGAATAAGAAGATCCAAAAAATTCCACTAATATTATGTAAAAAATGTCCATAATATTAGTTTGAGCTTTTAAATTTATTTGCTTTCCTCCCCCTCAGACAGAGACAAACACCTACAAGATCTCTATCAAGCATTCTTACAACTGCAATACCCACCTGCTGAAGTGAAGAAACAGATTGACAGAGCCAGAAGAGTACCCAGAAGTCACCTACTATAGAACAGGCCCAACAAAGAAAATAACAGAACGCCACTAGCCATAACCTTCAGCCCCCAACTAAAACCTCTCCAACGCATCATCAAGGATCTACAACGTATCCTGAAGGACAACCGATCACTCTCACAGATTCTGGGAGACAGACCAGTCCTTGCTTACAGACAGCCCCCCAACCTGAAGCAAATACTCACCAGCAACCACACACCACACAACAGAACCACTAACCCAGGAACCTATCCTTGCAACAAAGCCCGTTGCCAACTCTGTCCACATATCTATTCAGGGGACACCATCATAGGGCCTAATCACATCAGTCACAGTATCAGAGGCTCGTTCACCTGCACATTTACCAATGTGATATATGCCATCATGTGCCAGCAATGCCTCTCTACTATGTACATTGGTCAAACTGGACAGTCTCTACGTAAAAGAATAAATGGACACAAATCAGACGTCAAGAATTATAACATTCAAAAACCAGTCAGAGAACACTTCAATTTCTCTGGTCACTCGATTACAGACGTAAGAGTGGCTATTCTTCAACAAAAAAAAAAATCAAAAACAATCTCCAATGAGAGACTGCTGAATTGGAATTAATTTGCAAACTGGATACAATTAACTTAGGCTTGAATAGAGACTCGGAGTGGATGAGTCATTACACAAAGTAAAACTATTTCCCCATGTTTATTTACTCCCCCACCCCCCACTGTTCCTCAGACATTCTTGTCAACTGCTGGAAATGGCCCACCTTGATTATCACTACAAAAGGTTTTCTTCCCCCCGCCCCGGCTCTCCTGCTGGTAATAGGTCATCTTAAGTGATCACTCTGGTTACAATGTGTATGGTAACACCCATTGTTTCATGTTCTCTGTGTATATAAATCTCCTCACTATATTTTCCGCTGAATGCATCTGATGAAGTGAGCTGTAGTTCACGAAAGTTTATGTTCAAATAAATTTGTTAGTCTCTAAGGTGCCACAAGTACTCCTTTTCTTTTTGCGAATACAGACTAACACGGCTGCTACTCTGAAATCTGTATGGCTGCTTCTTTCCACCCATTTGTATGTCTGCTTTCCACAAACATTGGAATCACCAACTTTGATTAGCAATTTCTTTTTCCAGAAAGCAAGTTTTAAAGCTGAACATGCAATTGTTAATAAAAAGATCCATGGATAGCCTTTGGAACAGAAAACAGAGACTGACAGTTGCATTTACACCACGAATCTGCACCAGTGCTATAAAACAACAGATAAGCAATGAGGTGTGAGTTATACGATAAAGTTACCATTCTTATTTGGTAGGTAAGGTATTATTTAGTATGACATTCAGCAGTGAGTTCCCAAATACAATAAAAAAAATGTCTTTCAGAGATCTCCATGAATGTGCAAATATGAGGGAAAACTGGTTGATGACTCTAATCAAGGGCAGGGAAACTGGCATGTGATGTTCCTTTGGGAAATTGTAAATTACATGCTACTCTGAATATAAAAGTTTTATACTCCAATAGAGGAATACACAAAATAATGATAAAATGTAGAGATTTAAGTCTGACATAAAGCCCACTGACAGTATTTCCATTCATGTCAGTGGGGTTTAGGTAAATCTGTTATGGCCAAATTCTTCCCTCAGTTACATCTCTGAGTTTAAGGGCAAAAGTCTCCCATTGCATCCATGGGGATAGCTCAGCTGCAGTAGGCATTCCTCCATGAGGGAGGGCAAACAATGGTAGGAGCGCCACAAAGGGAAGACAAATTTAGTTTATGGCCAGCCCTATTGGCCAGAGGCTTCCCAGGAAATTCTCTGAATCAGTGCATCTCCCAGTTGATTTTGCACTGCCTGGTTTGTGGCTGACCTACCTCCTCTGTGGATTTTATCAGCTGACTCCTGACTCCTGATGGAATGGAAGTTGTGAATGGCTTCAGCACCTGCACCCCGATCCCTTCCATTGCTGAGATTCACAACTCTGGGTACAAACTGGGTCTGCTTCCAGCAAAAATTTTGATCAGGTCTAGTTATACCCTTTGTTGCTGAGTTCAGTGGTCATCTTCTGGGTGGGAGCAAGCCTCACACAAAGCTAAGCGCCATTTGGTACATGCATTGAAGAATAATGGGCAGAACAAGATAACGAATTAAAAGAAAGTCTAGATGTATTAATTAAATATAATGAGGATGACAACCAGGATTAGGGCTGGAGGTCCTGAGCTGTGAGCAACTGGAGGATTCTGTTCATTTTGATTAATTTAAAAGATGACTGAAGTTTAAAACGAGTTTGAAGTAGCAAACAAGAAGTGAACCAAGAGGAAATACTTTGTATTAAATGAGATAATAGAATAGCAACAGAGAAGCAGAAACACTGACACAGAACAGAAGGCACTTTGGGGATGTCATTAATGGTTGGTTTCTGTTTGTCTGTTTGCTTAAAGCTGATTTTACTAGTAGATATATGTATTTGGACTAATGGAACATTTGTACTTACATAATTTACAATCCTACTGATAGTGTAATTGACTAGTTTATGTTAAGGTTTTATTTTTCACCTAACCTCTGTCACACCTAGAGTAGATTATGATAATCAGTATATTTAGACTCCAGTATGTGAATTATTTCCTTTACCAGACAAGTCCCTGCATGACAGAAGCCCTGGTGGTACTATTTAGAGAAGCCACACTGCTGGTTAGAGCCAGAAGTGCAGGTATTATGCCTATTTACTATACAAAACTAACAATCATTACATGATTGTTAATATCAGTGAATACTACATACGTTTGATCAGAATGGGATTAGGATAGTGATTTATTACACATCACCACAAGGCTGTCACGTGAATGATGCACTGTATAACACGAAAAGCTGCTGCTCTGATGAAGTATAATACCAAATGCCGTCACTCCAGGGATGTATTTCATCATGGCAATAGAACGTACACTAAAATACATCAGAGTAGTTGCAAGTGTAATATATCCTCAAAGCAGGAGTCCTTCATAATATGCTACACGATAGTTCACTTTGTGTGTTCCTACAATTAGGATTGAATTTCCCTACTTTCCTGATATGAACATTTGCTCTCACCTGCAAACAGGCCTAAAAACAAACTTAGGCTGAAATTTTTTAACAAATTCCTCTGTTTACCCTGAGCTCACCTAACTGAGCAGGACATTGCCATTTCTTTTGAAAAAAACAATTTCTCAATATCTGGTAGTAGTGTTTTTCCTTTCCCTCTCCTATGTAGCTCTGTTCCCTCTTTGTTTACCCTAGTTTTCAAATGGTGGGATCTATGTCTCTAAAACGATGACCTACCCCTTAATCCACATCTCTTCTACCTCTTGCCCTCCCTGAACTATTTATTTCATGTTTCCTCTTGCCCCTTCAGCTAACCACTCTCCTTTGCCTCATTTCAACAAAGCCATGAGCCAAATTTTAATTTCGCTTCTCAGGCCCATAGTACTTACCTGTTGATGGCAATTCAATGACCTGTGTTAAATACATTGTAGTTTCAGTCCAGATTCCAATGGACAGGTGTCAGCCTCACAACAATGAAATGGCATGAGAACTGAAATGCCTGGTCATCACAAGACATGGTTCTCTAGGCCAGCACTGGTGGAATGTTGTGGGGTGGCTCCTACTATCTCTGATTTCAAATAAAAACATATGATTAACTCAAGTGCTGAGCTAACAATGTCTATTTTAGGCCAAACTATGTTCTTTTTTCTAGCTCCATCATCACTTATACAGGAGGGAATAGGAAAGGGCAAAAGAGAAACAGATCAAAGATTAAGCATAATGGCTGTTGTCAGTTCCTCAGTTATTTACACCCCAGTCCCAGAAAACAGATCTACTCCTTTCCCAGGTCACATATGGGCCATGCCTGGGGGCTTCTAAGCAGGCTAGCTAGTATGGTAAATAGGAGCCAGTGGTGTAAGACTAAAATAAACTTAAAACCTCTTGCTCAGTTGTGGAGATGAGGTGAGAAAAAAGTTATACAAATGAGTTGTTTAGCTTTTGAGCTTTACAGTTCCTGATTGTAGATTCATCCATGCACTACATCCTGCTGTGGATGCCCAGGCCATGCGAGCTGTTTCATCTTAGGAGTCTGTGTGACCCTTAAGTGCAGCCTCTAGTGCAGTGGTTCCCAAACTTGTTCTGCCGCTTGTGCAGGGAAAGCCCCTGGTGGGCGGGGCCAATTTGTTTACCTGCCGCGTCCACAGGTTCGGACTATCACGACTCCCAGTGGCCACAGTTCATTGCTCCAGGCCAATGGGAGTTGCAGGAAGCGTCAGCCAGTACGTCCCTCGGCCTGCACTGCTTCTAACAGCTCCCATTGGCCTGGAGCAGCGAACCACAGCCACTGGGAGCCGCGATTGGCCAAACCTGCGGACGCAGCAGGTAAACAAACTAGCCTAGCCTACCATGGGCTTTCCCTGCACAAGTGGTGGAACAAGTCTGGGAACCACTGTTCTAGTGGAAAGGGAGATTGACTCCATAGCCAGTTTCTGCTTGAGTTTGGTAAAACTTTGTAAAAAGATGATTTGACAGATTGTGAGTATATGATGCAAGATTTGAGGAGTGAAAGAAAAGGGGAGAGAAGCATCTGCCTTACAGAGGGATGTGAAGCATTCTGATGGCTGGGCAAGAAAGAGGACTTTCTTTCATGACCATTCTGCAGCTTGGGCTACTCTTCTCCCACTCAACCCAATTCACTGCTGGATTCCTATTTGTGGGTTCACATTAACTCACATTCCACAGGATTCAGATTTGAAGAAATGATTGGTTAGAGACTGGGGCACTGGCAGTCATGCCTAGAGATTAAAGTAGGAGCCACTAGCCAGGAATCAAAGCCAAAGGTCACAACCAGGTTACATGGAATAAGGCAAGGCAGGGGCAAAACTGGCTACAAGGCTGGGAATAGGTACAAAGCTATAGGAGCCAAGAGCAAATATTTTGAATAGCCACTGAACTGGTGCTGCTGCTGGGTTTAAGAGCTGATCTGCTGATTCTTTTAACCAATCAGGTTGTGTAACCAATTAGGCAGACTACGACATGCCAGCTGCGTTCATTAGGTTGCCAGAGACTGGCTCTGCGGCAGGCTGTTTCCTGACAGGATTTGGGGTACTATAGTTACTAGAAATAGAAAATCATCATTGAGAACAGGAAAGGCAACATATGTCTGGTTTAAAAAGATGAGTATCTTTAACAATTAAGATAATCAATAGTTTCAGCACGATTGCTTCTAAAGATGTAGTTCTGTCTGGAGTGTTTCCTGAAGACCATGAACTACCTCATGGACTGAAATGTCAGAAAACAAAATGTTTGTGTAGAATGGTGTAAAAATATCTGAAAATGATATAGGAGTCAATCTACTGTGATATTTGCTGATTTGAGAACATGGTGTGGTTTTTAGCTATCATACAATGTTTGCCACCAAAATTTAGTACATTATTATGGAAGTACAGGTTTCAGAGTAGCAGCCGTGTTAGTCTGTATTTATTATGGAAGTAGTGTCTCTGAGGAGCAAAAGAACTGGAAAATACATACTATGGAGGGATAAGGGGTGGCTAGTTAGGTTCCATTGGGGCAATCCTATTTCTAATGAGGAAAGGATAAAATAGCTAAGGGTGTGTAACTTAGCTTAGCAATGAATAAACATCTGGGTATGTATGGAGTATAACCAGAGTAATGCGATGAACCTGAGAAAGGGAAGATTAGAGATACAAAGGGAAAAAATAAAACCCAGGCAGTGGGTTGTATTAGGCTGTGGAAGAGTCTCCCATTGTAAATGGTACATTGGGACATTTGAAAATAGATTGGAAAAAAGACATTAGAAATTGTACATACTGTTGGAAACAATCCTGCATTGATGGTGAGATGGTCTGGAGAATTTAATAGATATTTCAGATTTGTGAATTCTATGGTAGGATTTTAATGACAAATTTTTAAAGAACCCCTCAACAATGCTTTAAAAATAGGAAAAATATTTTTATTCTCTCTTTCTTTGAAAACAATGAGACAGAAAAAAATCAAATTAATTGTTTTTCATTATTATGGAGAAAACTATAGAAAACATACTGTCGGGAATAAACTTGCAATGGCAGGAGGCGTGGATTAAATTACCTAATTTTATTTCTGTGATTTATTAAACTGCATTTTACTGATATTCGCTTAAAGGAAGAGGGTCATATCTAGGGTTTGGAATCAAAGAGTGGTTTAAAAGAGTGAAGTGCAAGGACACAGGAGAGTTGCTCAGAAAATTAATACATTTTAGTAAAAATATTAAAAACCTTGTTTAAAGTGCCATATACCCACAGCACAATAGTAGCTTGTGGGAAATAAACAAAAAAACAACTTAAAACTGTGATATTGAAGAAGTAAAGTACTGCATGTCATCAGTGATTTTTAGCATTTAAGTTATTCATGACACTATAATCCATCATATCTTGTCCAATCAGAAATTATTCATATTAATATAATTATAATTTCTAATTTAAACTTTAAACTTTACACTGTAATAGTGGATTTTCATGCATTATTAGCAAGTGTATTAGAGCAGTGCATAAAAAATGAAAATCTAACAGAATAATATATTTTCAGTGGTTGATATTAACCTGATTCTATATTATATCATATTAAAATGTGAGTCTATTAACAAAATTGTCAATTAATGTAAAAAGCTTCATATTACAACATGCAAGGTCAGAAGGGTATACTACAAAAAAAATCAGTAATAAAATTAAATATTTCACTCTTAAATAGTTTTGTATTTTTGCAGGAGCCATTGAATACTTGCATCCAATTAGGTGAAGTTATGGGCACCCTCCACTACCATTCATTTCACAGTAAGTGCCTGGCACTTTGCAGGATGGGGCACTTTGTGTTGTGACCATACAACACATACTATGGAATGTATGGTATCTATGGTACTTATATTGCTCCCATCACTGGGGTATCGGACTATCTCCTAATCTTTAGTGTATTTATCCTCAGAACAACCCCTGTGAGGCAGGAAAGTTTTTTCCTCATTTTACTGATGGGAAACTGAGGAGCTGAAATTTTGTGCAATTTGCCCAACATCACACAGGAAGTCTGTGATGGAGCTGGGAATTCAACTCATGTCTCCCAAATCCCAGACGAGCACTCTAGCCAATATTTCTATAACTGATCTTCCCTCTATAACTGTGAGCAGAAAGTAATGGGTTTTTTCCAGTGACCATACTATTAACAGAAAATGTTGCACTGCTTTAAAGGCAAACGCATATATCTTGTTATGTCCAACATCTCTGCTAACTTCTAATTCCAGCTTTACACTTTTACTAGTCACAGCCAGTTGTCTCCTATAAATTGGGTTTTACCAATAAACTGACTATGCTGAGCTCTCTAATCTAACTTTGGTGCTCTTAGTATCATTTATACCCTGATCTCTCCTGCAGAACTGAGAATTGTAAGATTTTATTTTGAATTGCTTTTGACCTGTGACCTTCTGCCATGGGGTTAACAGCAGCAACAAGAGCTGGGTTCAAATAGCTACAGGTTCCTCTTAAAACTAAGAAACTGATCTGGGCCCACACCCAGAAACCTGAAAATAAGCAAAACTTCGTCTCTCACAAGCATTGAATCTGTTTGAAAAAATGAATACTTTAGTAAGGGAAAAGGGAACACAGCATTAACTTGGGAAAATACAGCAACAGTACATCTAAATGACTGAAAAGGAAAACACACCCACACAGCAACTTTGGCAGTAGATCATTGACTCATTTCTTCTCCTGCCAGAGTGAATATCCAAAAGGCAAATGTCCCTTTCCCACATCACTTCACTCTTCTCCATCCTCTAAACCCCACTCATAGTTTGCTGTCGGTGGGTAGTCCTAGAGTCCTGAAGTGCACTCAGGCAAGCCTGTCTCTAGTCCTTTGGGAAATGCTACCTGGTTCTGCTCTGAGGCTCCACCACCTAACCCAGCTAGAGTGATTTCAGATTTATTGAATTTCAGATTTATTTTCTGACCAGATCTAGCTGCAAGACTGGACCCTAGATCAGGCGAGTACAAAACCATATTCGAAGGCTTTAATTAGTATTAATGAGGTAGTGTGTTTCAGTGTATTAACAGGGCACCTATTCAAGTGCAGTCTATTACCAGTTCTGCCACTGACCTTTCAAGTGAGCTTAAACAAATTACTTCATCTCTCTGTGCTTCTGTTCCCTCCTCTCCCCTTGCTATTTGTCTATGCAGATGGTAAGTTCTTCAAGGCAGGGATAGTCTTTTGTTGAGTTTGTCCTAGAGCTGGTCAGAATTTATCAGGTGAAGCATTTGTCTGTTGGAGAATGCCACTTCATCAAAATTGAAACATTTCATGGAGTCACTTTGATTTTGACAAAGTTGTAATGGAAACTAGGCAAGGTTTATGATGAAACTCTTCCTGCCAGGCAGGTTTTAAAACATATCTGGTTTCCTGCCAGCTTACCTGCCCAGCTCCACAGTAGCCTGCTCAGTGGGCTGACAGATCGTTGAAAGACTTGAAACCCTGGCTCCCAAGCTGAGAATCTCCCTGTTCAGCTGGGACTTGTAGGCTCCTGACTCATCTTCAGCTCATCAAGAGGGGGAATCGGGTCCTGGGAGCCCTGGGGACAATGGCCCCCAAAATCCCAGGCTTGTGCGCCTCACTAGCCTGGGCTACCAGTGTCCATGGCTCCGAAGCATCTTGCCAGGTGGATGGGCCCAGACCTGGGGCTTCCCTTTCATGAAGAATTTTTTGAAATTTTGGAATTTTGTTCCAAATCAGAGCAAAACCAAATGTCAAAATATCAACATCTTCTGTTAAATGGAATTACCTTTCTCCGCACAGTTCTAGCTTGTATGGTGGCTGTCACAGGAGTGCTATATAAAAGAGTGTCTGTATAAATGTAATTAGTTAGTTCAGTGGTTCCCAAACTTGTTCCGCTGCTTGTGCAGGGAAAGACCCTGGTGGGCTGGGCCGGTTTGTTTACCTGCCGCATCTGCAGGTTCGGCCGATCATGGCTCCCAGTGGCCGCGATTTGATGCTCCAGGCCAATGGGAGCTGAGGGAAATGGCAAACAGTATGTCCCTCGGCCCGAGCCCCAGCCCTGAGCCCCCTTCCGGACCCTGAACCTCCTTCTATACCCCACCCCCCATCCCAGTTTTGAGTCCCATCCCACAACCAAACTCCCTCCTGGAGCTCACACCCTGAACTGCCTCCCATGCCCCAACCCCCTGCCCCAGCTTGGAAACCCTTCCTGCACTCCAAACCCCTCATCTCTGGCCCCACTCCAGAGCCCATACCCCCAGCCAGAGCTTTCAACCCCACGCCCACCCCAACACCCTGCCCCAGCCTGAAGCCCCCTCCTACACCCTAAATCCCTAATTCCTAGCCCCACTCCTGAGCCTGCAGCCCCATCCCAGAGCCAGTATCCCCTTCTGCACCCCAACACCCTGCCCCAGCCTGAAGCCCCCTCCTACACCCTAAATCCCTAATTCCTAGCCCCACTCCTGAGCCTGCAGCCCCATCCCAGAGCCAGTATCCCCTTCTGCACCCCAACCCCCTGCTCCAGCCTGGTGAAAATGAGCAAGTGAGAGTCAGGGAGAGTGAGTGACAGAGGGAGGGGGGATGGAGTGAGAAGGGGCGGGGCAGGGATGCTGCAGGGGGCAGGGAAAGGGTGTTTGGTTTTGTGTGATTTGAAAGTTGGCAACCCTACATACAGCTCTTAACATTGCCTAACACAATGGGACCTCTATATTGGTTGAGGCCTCAAAAGGTATGTCTACACAGCCTGTGGAAGTAAGCCTCCCAGCCTGTGTTGACGTATTTGAGCTAGTAGGCCTCTCACTAGCATTCTAAAGAGCCTACCCCCATCCCTTGGCTTTAGAGCCTGAGCTCCAGCCTGAACTGTAATTTCAAGGTGCTGTCTATACTGCTGTTTTTAGAGCAATCGCCCAAACCAAACTGGGAGACTGGCTTCTGCTGTTTGTGTAGACATACTGTAAGTGCTACTGTACTATAGTTAACTATCATCACCATACCTTGGGCTTACATAACACTTTTGATTAATGGAGTCATTAGACAATGTATTTATGTTTAAAAATTTGTTAGGTATTAGAGTAATTGGGAAACCCAGAGGGATGGGGGATTTCTGTGGGGGACAGGTGCGGAGGCAACATGGAACAGGGCTGGGGGAGCCTGGTGGGGCCAGTGTAGTATAGGAAACTGCTCCTTGTACGAATGTGCTACCTGTAGCAGTTACTCATATTTAACAGACTGTAAAAAACTGATAGCTGATCTAGCTAATTCCTACAGATAGCAGTTTCACACACTTTATGAAAAAAACTGCTATCTGTAGGACTTTGCTACCTGTAGCAGTGAAAGGTAGCGAATTGTTCCCTGGAGCACTTACTGATACATATAGTTGTTCTTATTTGCTGACTTGTCCTAATTTGCTAAAATGTGACAATGGTGTGGGGAGGAAGCATAAAGTCTTCAGCTTCCAAACAACCCTGCTTGGATTCATTGTAGTGGGACATGGGACATGTGGAGGATAATTTAAACTCTTAATTTCCCTACTGTTTGCCATCAATATACTTCTATGCTGGTGCAATCTCTGATCACTACAGGTTTCAGAGTAGCAGCCGTGTTAGTTTGTATTCGCAAAAAGAAAAGGAGTACTTGTGGCACCTTAGAGACTAACAAATTTATTTGAGCATAAGCTTTCGTGAGCTACAGCTCACTTCATCGGATGCATTCAATGGAAAATACAGTGGAGAGATTTATATACATAGAGAACTTGAAAAAATGGGTGTTACCATACACACTGTAACCAGAGTGATCACTTAAGGTGAGCTATTACCAGCAGAAGAGCCGGGGGGGGGGGAAAACCTTTTGTGGTGATAATCAAGGTGGGCCATTTCCAGCAGTTGACAAGAAAGTCTGAGGAACAGTGGGGGGGTGTGGGGGGAAGATAAACATGGGGAAATAGTTTTACTTTGTGTAATGACCCATCCACTCCCAGTCTCTATTCAAGCTTAAGTTAATTGTATCCAGTTTGCAAATTAATTCCAATTCAGCAGTCTCTCATTGGAGTCTGTTTTTGAAGTTTTTTCGTTGAAGTATTGCCACTTTTAGGTCTGTAATCGAGTGACCGGAGAGATTGAAGTGTTCTCCAACTGGTTTTTGAATGTTATAATTCTTGACATCTGATTTGTGTCCATTTATTCTTTTCTGTGGAGACTGTCCAATTTGACCAATGTACATGGCAGAGGGGCATTGCTGGCACATGATGGCATATATCACATGGGTAGATGCACAGGTGAACGAGCCTCTGATAGTGTGGCTGATGTGATTAGGCCCTATGATGGTGTCCCCTGAATAGATATGTGGACAGAGTTGGCAACGGGCTTTGTTGCAAGGACAGGTTCCTGGGTTAGTGGTTCTGTTGTGTGTGTTGTGTGGTGTGTGGTTGCTGGTGAGTATTTGCTTCAGGTTGGGGGGCTGTCTGTAAGCAAGGACTGGTCTGTCTCCCAAGATCTGTGAGAGTGATGGGTCGTCCTTCAGGATAGGTTGTAGATCCTTGATGATGCTTTGGAGGGGTTTTAGTTGGGGGCTGAAGGTGATGGCTAGTGGCGTTCTGTTCTTTTCTTTGTTGGGCCTGTCCTTTAGTAGGTGACTTCTGGGTACTCTTCTGGGTCTGTCAATCTGTTTCTTCACTTCAGCAGGTGGGTATTGTAGTTGTAAGAATGCTTGATAGAGATTTTGTAGGTGTTTGTCTCTGTCTGAGGGGTTGGAGCAAATGCGGTTGTATCGTAGAGCTTGGCTGCAGACAATGGATCGTGTGGTGTGGTCTGGATGAAAGCTGAAGGCATGTAGGTAGGAATGCAGTCAGTAGGTTTCCGGTATAGGGTGGTGTTTATGTGACCATTGCTTAGGCTTGAATAGAGACTGGGAGTTGATGGATCATTACACAAAGTAAAACTATTTCCCCATGTTTATCTCCCCCCCCCCCCGACACACACACACACATTGTTCCTCAGATGTTCTTGTCAACTGCAGGAAATGGCCCACCTTGATTATCACTACAAAAGGTTCGCCACATCCCCCCGCTCTCCTGCTGGTAATAGCTCACCTTAAGTGATCACTCTGGTTACAGTGTGTATGGTGAAAAGAAAAGGAGTACCCGTGGCACCTTAGAGACTAACAAATTTATTAGAGCATAAGCTTTCGTGAGCTACAGCTCACTTCATCGGATGCATTTGGTGCAAAAAGCAGAGGAGAGATTTATACACACACACACACACACACACAGAGAACATGAAACAATGGGTTTATCATACACACTGTAAGGAGAGTGATCACTTAAGATAAGCCATAACCAGCAGCAGGGGGGGGAAAGGAGGAAAACCTTTCATGGTGACAAGCAAGGTAGGCTAATTCCAGCAGTTAACAAGAATATCAGAGGAACAGTGGGGAGGGGGGTGGGAGGGAGAAATACCATGGGGAAATAGTTTTACTTTGTGTAATGACTCATCCATTCCCAGTCTCTATTCAAGCCTAAGTTAATTGTATCCAGTTTGCAAATTAATTCCAATTCAGCAGTCTCTAGTTGGAGTCTGTTTTTGAAGCTTTTTTGTTGAAATATAGCCACTCTTAGGTCTGTGATCGAGTGACCAGAGAGATTGAAGTGTTCTCCAACTGGTTTTTGAATGTTATAATTCTTGACGTCTGATTTGTGTCCATTCATTCTTTTACGTAGAGACTGTCCAGTTTGGCCAATGTACATGGCAGAGGGGCATTGCTGGCACATGATGGCATATATCACATTGGTAGATGCGCAGGTGAACGAGCCTCTGATAGTGTGGCTGATGTGATTAGGCCCTATGATGGTATCCCCTGAATAGATATGTGGACAGAGTTGGCAACGGGCTTTGTTGCAAGGATAGGTTCCTGGGTTAGTGGTTCTGTTGTGTGGTGTGTGGTTGCTGGTGAGTATTTGCTTCAGATTGGGGGGCTGTCTGTAAGCAAGGACTGGTCTGTCTCCCAAGATCTGTGAGAGTGATGGGTCGTCCTTCAGGATAGGTTGTAGATCCTTGATGATGCGTTGGAGAGGTTTTAGTTGGGGGCTGAAGGTGATGGCTAGTGGCGTTCTGTTGTTTTCTTTGTTGGGCCTGTCCTGTAGTAGGTGACTTCTGGGTACTCTTCTGGCTCTGTCAATCTGTTTCTTCACTTCAGCAGGTGGGTATTGTAGTTGTAGGAATGCATGATAGAGATCTTGTAGGTGTTTGTCTCTGTCTGAGGGGTTGGAGCAAATGCGGTTATATCGTAGCGCTTGGCTGTAGACAATGGATCGAGTGGTATGATCTGGATGAAAGCTAGAGGCATGTAGGTAGGAATAGCGGTCAGTAGGTTTCCGATATAGGGTGGTGTTTATGTGACCATCGCTTATTAGCACCGTAGTGTCCAGGAAGTGGATCTCTTGTGTGGACTGGTCCAGGCTGAGGTTGATGGTGGGATGGAAATTGTTGAAATCATGGTGGAATTCCTTAAGAGCTTCTTTTCCATGGGTCCAGATGATGAAGATGTCATCAATGTAGCACAAATAGAGTAGGGGCATTAGGGGACGAGAGCTGAGGAAGCGTTGTTCTAAGTCAGCCATAAAAATGTTGGCATACTGTGGGGCCATGCAGGTACCCATCGCAGTGCCGCTGATTTGAAGGTATACATTGTCATCAAATGTGAAATAGTTATGGGTGAGGACAAAGTGTCAGTGTGTATGGTAACACCCATTTTTTCAATTTCTCTATGTATATAAATCTCCCCACTGTATTTTCCATTGAATGCATCCGATGAAGTGAGCTGTAGCTCACAAAAGCTTATGCTCAAATAAATTTGTTAGTCTCTAAGGTGCCACAAGTACTCCTTTTCTTTTTTCTGATCAGTACAGTTCATCAACTCATCAGGCAGGTACAGGCAGCAATGCACTTGTCCTGTTACCTTGACTGAGAAGGGTTTCTGATCAAAGGGAGTGTAGATTCCAGCAAGCTCCTGGGTTAATATCTCATTGGAGATGAAAGGGCTTGTTCAGAAATAGATTCTGAAGTCTGCAGGGTAAAGATGAGCCACATGGATTTGTCTCCAAGCAGGTATATTTCACTCTCTGGGGGGCTGGGTAGAAAGGAGAGAAAAGACTTTTGCATTTCCTATTTCCGTTTACTGAGGACCATTTATCCTTACCTGAAATTGTTCCTTGCAGAAGCAGTTCCTATCTATTTATTACAGGGTCAAAATATGGCTGCCATCACACAGAGGCATTAGTGGTGGTCTTTTTCCTCCCACAAACATTCCCATGCATATGGAAGCCATAATGTTGCTGCTCCCTAAATAGCCTGATGGCAAACAGGTAGGGGCAGAAGGCACTGCAAGCTATACTGAGTACCCCAGGGGAGCCATGTGTTGTGTGGAGTGTATGCTGCTACACCTATTCTGTACTGGTGAGGGCAACCCCAACCTTCACTCCCCAGTGCTCCTGGTGGCCCCAGAGCTTTCCCTGGCTTCCACCAGCACAAACACCCCGCCTACCACCATTCCTTGAAGATGTACCACCTTCTTCTCCTACACACTATTGCTTTAGAGCAACTACTGAGTCTGCAGTTGGTAAAGTGCTCATAATCTCTATAAAACACGATATAGGATGATTATAACTGTTGCTACTGAGGGTCTGAAACTCAGACAAACTTTAATAGGGAGGTAAAGAGTTCTATTGAAAAAATGACATGGTGTTTTTGGTGAGGTGAATAGCTCTTTAAAGGTTCAGGCTTTGTTTGTGAACAAACAAAGGAGCCAGGGAAGCAGCCTAGCAAAATAAACAAACCATTTACAGTAGGGAAGATAATTGAAGCTGAATACTGCAGTTGACAGGAGGTGACATAAACCAGTATCACACAGATCTCCTTCCCAGAGCTTTCCGCTCAGCTCTGCACATGCCCATCCCAGTCACACTCCCTACTTTCATCTGGCTTCTCTCAGTCAGCACAAAGCCAAATGCACAGAAGATAACATGTGGAAAGGTGAGAGTTTCAGTCAATGAACCTACCAGTTAATAGCTGCTGTTTCTGGAAATACAGCAGGGGAGAACACTAGACAGATTAAACTCATCAGGCCTTTGGAGAATTTAAAAGGGGAATCCAGAAAGTTTATAAATTGGGATTCTGCAGTAAAGTATAGAGAACTGAGAGCTAGGATTTCCCCTGAATTGCTGTGTAACCTTGGGCAAGTCACATCACCTTGTGTGCCTCCAGTTTCTCCTCTCAACTTCCCCCTCTTCTGGTCTGGGGTAGCAAAGTGTGACAGGTGGTACCTCTGTCAGAATTTGGTACAAACGTGACAGGGCATCAACCCCAGAGCACAGTGTGAGAAAGTTCAGAGATAGCAAGCCTTTATGGATGACTGATGCCCTGTCTCAATTTGTTACCATTGTGAAATCACAACTGTAAATGTGGACACGACTATAGAGTTGGCACTTTTTCAAAATATAAAACATTTACTATTGTAACAAGATATATAAAGAAGAACAATTTAGTTTTCATTTCAACAGGTTTTTTTTTAAAAACAAACAAACAAACAAACAAGCATCTGGACATATTTATAGATACAGTTATTAACACATTTTTCTCTCTTGAGTACCTGCCTTGAACCCTGCTGTATATCACCATAACCTTTAAATTGTGCCTCCTTACTATCAGCAGTTACCAGTTGCCTATGCCATTAGCAATTCTTGCAACACCTGGCAGACTCAGGAAAGTGGTGTGGTCAGAAAAAAAACCCCCAGCAAGGCTAAAAACATACTCTTTAAAAATATTTTAAAGCTATATAATTAACCATGAAAAGGATATGCTGTAGATAGGTGAGAGAATATTTTCTGCTTTAAAATATTTGAAATCAATTAAATATTGCTGACAAACAGGAATAAAGCTAATAGGTAATTAAATGTACAATGTAAAAAAATTACTAACAAGGAGCGCAGAATATATTCTGTAAAATTGGAAAAAAAACGGATATGACATGGTGGTAAATCTGTTATTTTAACCAGAGCAATTTAAGAAGAATGCACTAGAGAATAAAATGATAAATAGTCACTAATGTTTTACTATCATTCAGAAGTCATATAACAGTCTAACATTTTTAATATAGAATGCAGGCGGTTAAATTATTAACTGTAATTGCTTCTGTAAAAGGAAGACAAGCTCACAGGCTTGAGACAGAATGAGATGAACGTGCAGTCTAATCCAGTTGCATGCAAATGATCTCATCTGAATAAAATTAATGTTTGCATTTTCAAAACACTCTGAAAACATTGCAATTTCCATTGTCTTTTTTGGAGTTTCTTAAATGTTCTTGAAAAACAGAAAACACACACATTATATATATGTGTGTGTTTTTCAGAAAACAGTCATCTCTAACCTTCTGGCTAGCCTGCAAACTCCTGAGGTACCTTGGATTTTAAATTCTCAATTCAGTTTTATAATTCAAGTTTATATTAGATTACAGCAAAAATAATTTGTTTGAGATGATTTACATCATATTGGCAATTTTAATAAAGTGTAAAAAGTTGATTACAAATGTGTTTTTATTTAAAATGTACTCATGCATTTCAAAAGAATAATGTGATGCCAATGTCTCACATTAAGATGGATAATATATAAATGACTTTAATTAAATTTTTCATCTACAAAGGAAACTTTTTTATAATTTTAAGTGTAAATTTGTGTTGTTTTTCTGCATTTCACAATTAAAGGACTAAAGTAGCTTTGATTATATGTATTTTGTGGTTTTCATTTGGATTTATTTCCAAAAACTGATGGTTTTGATTTATTTAGTGAATGAGCACTTCACAGAGTTAAGTACTATATTTTTCTAAAGCTTCTCTTCAGCTATAAAGTAAAAAAATAAGGAAAGAAAGAAAGAAGCATCTATTCTTAAGATGGTCTGATGACCAGACAAACTTTTCGTCACAGTATGTTAAATAATGCAATGCACTGAGCAATCTGGCTCCAATCTAGCAAAGCATTTAAGCACAGGAGTAGCTTGATTTGAAATCAGTGGAACTACTCACATGTTTAAAATTAAACAGAGGAAGTTTTTTGATGGATTGGGGCCAGATTCCTCAGCATCTTGCAGAACTGAGTCTAATATGAACTCAAAATAAATGTAATTTAAAACATAAATTGCTTTAAAATAAAATTAGGACAACCTGGCTTGTATTGCATGAAGCTTGGTGAGAGGATGCATAGAGCTTCCCTTGCCCCTCATATGCCTGCATAAGAGTAGAACAGGAGAGGGAACTAATATTCCCTTAAATGCCAGGTGTTCCACAGCCTTAAGGAATCTGGGGGTGTGGCCATGCCCTCAGGCCCATGTGCATATGCTGCTTTGGCAGCAGGCTCTGGGCATTTGGGTGGGAAGTGCCTGCAGTTTCTTTTTGAAGCCTGCCCTGCACTGCCAACAAGGCTCAGAGACCCTCTGTTCAGGCTCTAGTTCTTCACTAGCCCCGCTCCTCCGCCACCCCTGAATCTCAAAGTCGTAAAGTTCGAATGTACATATACTTGGACAACCGTATGTTAGTAGATAGTAAACTGCATTGGAGAAAGTAAAATTAAGTTAATTTTATTTTTAAATATAACAATTATAAAATTAAATGAAATAAAAAGCTATACAGAAACAAACAAGAGAAGTAATTAGGAGAAAGGAAATTATGAAATTAATAAATAATTCAGCAGCTGTGAGTTATCTTTCAACATATGAAAAAGGAAATACAGCCCTGTATATTAACTACACAACCCAAAAGATAGATAATGTACCAAGCAAATGTGAGAAGAAGGGCCTTGTTGATTTAGTTGTCTATATGTGCTCAGATCACTTACTCTCCTCTGTGAGCGGTGGAAGAGAACAAGAAAGAAAATGAAAGAAATATACACCCAGAGATATAAAATAAATGTCACTACATAAATATTGAGGAAATGAAGAACTGAATAATTAAATACTAAATAATATGGAATGGTAGAACGAACCCCCCACTTCCCTCATAAATAAGTGTTAACCAAACCACAGTTCCTATTCTTTAGTGTAATTTAAAGTTCTACGGAAATTTGGGGGGTTGAGACTCAAGAGAACCCACATGTTAATCCCTGATGTAACAGTGACTCATTGTGTCACTTCACTGTTCTGCCTCAGTTTCTTCATCTATAAAACAGGGATAATAATGTTTACTCACCTATTTCACAGCAAAGGTGTTGTAAGGATTAGTTAAGTCTGTGCAGTATTTTGAACATGTAAAATATGATGATAAATACAAAGCTGACCTAAGAAGAAAGTTGATCCATTGTGCCATTCACATCTTAAGGATTCCACGTTAGGATTTTAATTATCTAATTATCACTGAAGCACAAATTCCATAAAATACATAAACACCCTTAAGTTATTGTGCAACCCATTGTAAAAAAAAACAAAAAGAAAACCAAACAAAAACCAAACAAAAACAAATAGTACAGATAAAGTGCACTGTGGCCATTGTAAGATCAGAGCCCTCAGCACCTTTTATGGTCATGCCTAATGGGAGGAAATACAGCACTTGCTCATATCCATTTAAAATCAGAGTGAAAATACAGTTATAATTATTTAGTTATATTTTAACTGTTGAACTGGTGTGATGATTAAACACTTAAGATGTGTTCAGTGTAAAGAATAAAAATGATCATGACTGAGTAACAAAACTCTGAAAGGATGTTGTCTATTTCATTTAATAACCAATTCAATTGTGTTCTTTCCACTGATTCTGAATCATTCACTTCTGGCTTTTGTTCAGTTTGGAATTCTATCAGGGGATGGAAAGAGATAGATATGGGAACTGTGCAACGACAGATGGAGCTGGGCAGAAGGCAGTGGTACAAAGCTATTTTAGGTTTCTTCAAGTCACGTGGTGTTGAAAGACATCAGACAACCGGAACAAATTATTCTTGATGGGACAACATAAGACACAAAGTGTAGATGATAATGAAAGGCAGTTCTAAAAACTAGTGCCACACTGGGCAGCTGATGAAATTTAAAGACAAAGTTTTCAAAAGTGACCACAGATTGAGGCCAAATATAGATACCCAGAGCCTGATTTTTCGAAAGTGCTGAGAACCAGAAGTCCATTTAAAAATCAGTGGGAACGGTGGATGCTCAGCACCTCTGAAAAATCAGGCTCAAGTTGGGCACTCAAAAACAGAGACATTCAAGATTAGTAGGTATTTTTAAGTATATACGACATATACTGTTTCATTTCAAGTCAGTCCAGCATTAAACTGCAATTCCCTAATGTGCTGTGGTGACTTTTGAAATTGTAGTTCTGGTGCCTGATGACCCCCTTCTCTCCCATGGGCCAAATTTCCTGGTGGAACTAAAGCTGCTGTGATATACCCATAGTCATATGACTCCCATGATGCACCACACAGCTTGGTTAGAGGGGAGACCATGTTGCATCTCACAGTCAGATATAGTACAGTTAGGGAGTCTGACCCTTAGAGAGAATGGGCTGCCCAAACTACAACTCCCATGAGGCAATGTGTCACTATAGGGAAATGCAGTTTAATATTGAAATGATTCAAACTGAAATATTTTGGGTCAGTTCAACAAACTGGAATATGTTGATTCAGCTCTAGCAAAACTGAAACAACACTGAAATATTTTGGCAAAATTGACATGGAAACTTTTGAGTTTGCAGAAACTGTATTTTCCACAATAAAAAATTCATTAGAAATGTTCTGACCAGCTCTAGGTAGAACACCATGAACTACATCTTCAGACAATATAAATACTAATTTACATTGTCAGAGGATCTGACTGACCAAGGATACCAAAATATGACCCTAGAATGCTAACTTTCCTAACTCCATCACCTTTTCACCTTTTTTTAATTAGGTGGAATCATAAACGCTGTTATGATGAGTGAAAGACACTGGACTTTATGTATGCAGTCTGTAGTGATACTCTCACAACAACTCCCATCACTTATGAAAGTGTTTTAGCTTCAAATATCATATATCTGTGTATACGGTTTATGAAACATTAGTACATTTTCACTTTTATAAGAAAACCTAACTGGAGAAAGGATTGTATCAGTGTTGTCAACTCTCGTAATTTTATCATGAGTGTTATGATATTTTTAAAAACCCCAGCACCTAGAATCTCTTGATTATATGAAAATCCCAGCTTTCATTTAAAATTAAATTCCTAGCCCTTGTGGCTGCAGAGAAAAGCTTGAAAATGGTAAACTTCAAGACTCCCAAACCCAAAGGCAAATAAAAAGACCCCAACATTTATTATTTTTTAAATTATTCTTTTAATCCAGTCTCATGATTTTCAGAGGACTGACTATGAAAGTCTCGTTGAGTTTAGGAAGGGGTTTGACCAGATGATGGAGCAAAGATATGAGGTATCTGAAGGGAAAAGCTCAGACTCACAGATGGAAGCAGGGCTGGGGAATTTTGAGAGGAGACTGGGTGAGGAAAGTGGTCAGTGGAAGCATGTGACTAAAAGAACCAGGCAATACCTGGAAAGTATTAAGGGAGACTATGCTAGGCTGGGGAAGACGCTTAAGGAAATTGAGGCTCAGGTGATCTTTAGTGGGATCCTTTCTGTTCCTAGAGAAGGGTAACAAAAGTGTGACAAGATTATGACTGTCAACAGATGGCTTAGGCAGTGGTGCTATAAGGAGGGCTTTGGGATGTATGGCCACTGGGAGGCATTCACAGACAGAGGACAGTTCTCTCGGGATGGACTTCATCTGAGTAGGGAAGGAAATAGACTTCTAGGATCAAGGCTGGCACAACTGATAAAGAGAGCTTTAAACTAGGAATTAGGGGGAGATGGTTGGGAGATGTCCAGGTAATCGCCACGCCAGATTTTAGCATTGAGAGGGAAGAAGACGAAGTAAGAAAGGATACAGCCGTGGGTAGGAGAATGTATATAAGGAGTGAGGGCAGTGTGGATACTAGTCTAATAGGTTATGCTGGCTGTAGAATGACTGTGCCTAATAGGGTACAAAATGTGAGCGAGTCCAAACAGCAAAAATTAAGATGTTTGTATGCCAATGCGAGGAGCCTAGGTAACAAAATGGAGGAACTAGAGCTACTGGGGCAGGAAGTGAAACCAGATATTATAGGGATAACAGAAACATGGTGGAATAGTAGTCATGACTGGACTACAGGTATTGAAGGGTATGTGCTCTTTAGGAAAGGCAGAAACAAAGGTAAAGGTGGTGGAGTAGCATTGTATATCAATGATGACGTAGAATGTAAAGAAATAAGCGATGCAATGGATAAGACAGAGTCTGTCTGGGCAAAAATTACATTGGGGAAGATAACTAGTAAAGCCTCTCCTACGATAGTGCTTGGGGTGTGCTATAGACCTCCGGGATCTAATTTGGATATGGATAGAGCCCTTTTTAATGTTTTTAATAAAGTAAATACTAATGGAAACTGCGTGATCATGGGAGACTTTAACATCCCAGATATAGACTGGAGGACCAGTGCTAGTAATAACAATAGGGCTCAGATTTTCCTAGATGTGATAGCTGATGGATTCCTTCATCAAGTAGTTGCTGAACCGACTAGAGGGGATGCCATTTTAGATTTAATTTTGGTGAGTAGCGAGGACCTCATAGAAGAAATGGTTGTAGGGGACAATCTTGGCTCAAGTGATCATGAGCTAATTCAGTTCAAACTAAATGGAAGGATTAACAAAAATAAATCTGCAACTAGAGTTTTTGATTTCAAAAGGGCTGACTTTCAAAAATTAAGGAAATTAGTTAGGGAAGTGGATTGGACTGAAGAACTTATGGATCTAAAGGTAGAGGAGGTCTGGGATTACTTTAAATCAAAACTGCAGAAGCTATCGGAAGCCTGTATCCCAAGAAAGGGGAAAAAATTCATAGGCAGGAGTTGTAGACAAAGCTTGATGAGCAAGCATCTTAGAGAGGTGATTAAGAAGAAGCAGAAAGCATACAGGGAGTGGAAGATGGGAGAGATCAGCAAGGAAAGCTACCTAATTGAGGTCAGAACATGTAGGGATAAAGTGAGACAGGCTAAAAGTCAAGTAGAGTTGGACCTTGCAAAGGGAATTAAAACCAATAGTAAAAGGTTTTATAGCCATATAAATAAGAAGAAAACTAAGAAAGAAGAAGTGGAGCTGCTAAACACTGAGGATGGAGTGGAGGTTAAAGATAATCTAGGCATGGCCCAATATCTAAACAAATACTTTGCCTCAGTCTTTAATAAGGCTAAAGAGGATCTTAGGGATAATGGTAGCATGACAAATGGGAATGAGGATATGGAGGTAGATATTACCATATCTGAGGTAGAAGCGAAACTGAAACAGCTTAATGGGACTAAATCGGGGGGCCCAGATAATCTTCATCCAAGAATATTAAAGGAATTGGCACCTGAAATTGCAAGCCCATTAGCAAGAATTTTTAATGAATCTGTAAACTCAGGAGTAGTACCGAATGATTGGAGAATTGCTAATATAGTTCCTATTTTTAAGAAAGGAAAAAAAAGTGATCTGGGTAACTACAGGCCAGTTAGTTTGACATCTGTAGTATGCAAGGTCCTGGAAAAAATTTTGAAGGAGAAATTAGTTAAGGACATTGAAGTCAATGGTAAATGGGACAAAATACAACATGGTTTTTACAAAAGGTAGATCGTGCCAAACCAACCTAATCTCCTTTTTTGAAAAAGTAACAGATTTTTTAGATAAAGAAAATGCAGTGGATCTAATTTACCTAGATTTCAGTAAGGCATTTGATACCGTGCCACATGGGGAATTATTAGTTAAATTGGAGAAGATGGGGATCAATATGAACATCAAAAGGTGGAAAAGGAATTGGTTGAAGGGGAGACTGCAACGGGTCCTACTGAAAGGAGAACTGTCAGGTTGGAGGGAGGTTACCAGTGGAGTTCCTGAGGGATCGGTTTTGGGACCAATCTTATTTAATCTTTTTATTACTGACCTTGGCACAAAAAGTGGGAGTGTGCTAATAAAGTTTGCAGATGATAGAAAGCTGGAAGGTATTGCCAATTCACAGAAGGATCGGGATATTATACAGGAGGATCTGGATGACCTTGTAAACTGGAGTAATAGTAATAGGATGAAATTTAATAGTGAGAAGTGTAAGGTTATGCATTTTAGTTATAAAATGTTAGTTATAGAATTTTAGTTATAAGTTGGGGACGCATCAATTAGAAGTAACGGAAGAGGAGAAGGACCTTGGAGTATTGGTTGATCATAGAATGACTATGAGCTGCCAATGTGATATGGCTGTGAAAAAAGCTAATGCGGTTTTGGGATGCATCAGGAGAGGCATTTCCAGGAGGGATAAGGAGGTTTTAGTACCATTATACAAGGCACTGGTGAGACCTCACCTAGAATACTGTGTGCAGTTCTGGTCTCCCATGTTTAAAAAGGATGAATTCAAACTGGAGCAGGTACAGAGAAGGGCTACTAGGATGATCCGAGGAATGGAAAACTTGTCTTATGAAAGGAGATTTAAGGAGCTTGGCTTGTTTAGCCTAACTAAAAGAAGGTTGAGGGGAGATATGATTGCTCTCTTTAAATATATCAGAGGGATAATTACAGGAGAGGGAGAGGAATTATTTCAGCTCAGCACCAGTGTGGACACAAGAACAAATGGGTATAAACTGGCCACCAGGAAGTTTAGACTTGAAATTAGATGAAGGTTTCTAACCATCAGAGGAGTGAAGTTTTGGAATAGCCTTCCAAGGGAAGTAGTGGGGGCAAAAGATCTATCTGGTTTTAAGATTCTACTCGATAAGTTTATGGAGGAGATGGTAAGATGGGATAATGGGATTTTGGTAAGTAATTGATCTTTAAATATTCAGGGTAAATAGGACTAATCCCCTGAGATGGGATATTCGATGGATGGGATCTGAGTTACCCAGGAAAGAATTTTCTGTAGTATCTGGCTGGTGAATCTTGCCCATATGCTCAGCGTTTAGCTGATTGCCATATTTGGGGTCGGGAAGGAATTTTCCTCCATGGCAGATTGGAGAGGCCCTGGAGGTTTTTCGCCTTCCTCTGTAGCCTGGGGCATGGGTGACTTGAGGGAGGCTTCTCTGCTCCTTGAAGTCTTTAAACCATGATTTAAGGACTTCAGTAGCGTAGACATAGGTGAGGTTTTTTGTCGGAGTGGGTGGGTGAGATTCTGTGGCCTGCGCTGTGCAGGAGGTTGGACTAGATGATCAGAATGGTCCCTTCTGACCTTAGTATCTATGAATCTATGAATCTATTAATTTTTGAATACTTGAGGGTGGCAATTCTGTGGTAATTAAACTACCCATACACAAGAGAGTGCTTCTAGCACATAGTGTGTAGACAGAGAATCTGGAACCCCTCAGCTGAATTGGAATGTTCCTCTGGCATATCAATGACAGACATTTCATAATAAATGCTTGTGTTTATTCATAGCTCATTTGAAGTAGGATATTAGGATCTCTGCTATTACTTTTTTAGGCATTTATTTGTTGTAACATTCTAAAATTGCTGCTTGGTTATTTATCTAACTTTGTGTGGTTTAAAATCCTCAGCCTTTACCTTTCAATAAAGGTAGGAAATTGAATCCATATCAACTAGGATGGGTAGGCTGAAGTTTCCAATGTTAATGCCATCATAATAGAAAACTTTAATAATTGTGTCATTTAGAGTGCAGTAAAAGATTCACAGTTCCAAGGATATGTTTGACTTTATAATAGCAATGATAAAGACAGCTTTGCAGAAAACTAATAACTTTATCTGACAATTCTAGGATAAAAGTCAACAATAATACCAAGGGAAGTGAGGACATAAGTGTGGTTGACCAGGCAAGCTAATGCTTTTTCAGTAAGCAAAAAAAACTTTTTATGAAAATGGTACTGACAGTATGACAAGTCAGTTTATTATATAGATACATGCAAAGAATTGTGTTTGTAAACCAAATCATAAAATGGAAATATATGTTTCGCAAAATGGGGTGGGGGGACCACAATGACTGGCAGTCCTTAATCTGGAAAAATAAATGTTTCCAAATGTGTGCTAAACTTTGACCCAACTTATGTCAATGCCACATCACAGTATCCTGCCTTATCCTGGTTTAGTGCCCTGATCAGATACCACAGCTGGCAATTACATGGTCAATATTTACCAACAGATACAACACTCTATGTTGTGACTTAATGTGTAGCAAGCCAGGGTATGAAAGAAAGCACACTAGCCTGCAAGTCAATAAGTCACGCTGTGGACTGCACTACTGTGCACTAAATATTCTGTAGGGTGCTTTAACTTATTGCTGTCTAAGTGCACTATGGAATGTTTAGTGCATGGTAGGAGGGTCCACATGGTAACTTAGTGTGTAGCAGGCTAATGTGCTGTGGATTTACACCCTGGTTTGCCATGCACTAAGTCACTGTTCAGACAAGCTCTCAGAAAGAAGGATCATGATATCTCACATATCACTTTATGGTGGACTTTGACAGATGTTAACTTATTTAGGAGGATGGCGGTACCTTGTTTCTATGCATGGCATGTTGTACTGGAATTTCACTTGTTATACTCATTAGATTGCACAAAATATCCACTGTATCACATCTTGATCTTTGCTACAGCTGCCCTTTTTTCATACCCTCTGCTTCCTTATAAGCACAACATAAACTTTATAGACAGTCAACAATAGAGAACCACTGTGAAATGAGAAGAGGAGCATTAAAATTAATATTTACAAATCAAACTTCCAGGAATATTGTTCTGATAATACCAGCCAATGGAATTTGAAACTTTTTGTGCTTTTGCACACATCCAGTCTGCTAAATTAACAGAAAACAATTGCTGTAGTAGGATCCCTGCTTATATAGAGATCTATAGATAAAATGTAGGAACATTTTTGTTCTCACATTTTGTTTAAATTAATGAAACAAAACTCATAACTTAAAACTAATAATTTCTAACACCATAGGGTAGATTTTGACACAAACTAAGAAACAAGCTTTATTTGAAGACTGCAACAGTGGTGAACTTCAACCAATGAGTATGTGTGTTTTGGATTGTTTTCCCAGAAATATGAGAATTGTATTTTATTCTATCCTTTTAACCACTTGAGAATGCTTTATATTATTTCTTTGTTCTCTCTGGTGTGCCCAGCCCTTACACTTAAATGACCTGACTGTGAGAGAGTTAGATCTTTGAAATGCTGTGCATCCTTACCTCCAACTGATTAGAGTGCTGTGCACCCTGGCAATTGCAGGTGTGTAACACCTCACTGAATCAGCTCCTATACTGGATTAGGTTATGAACAACTGGGCATAAGTAGGATTAAGTGGTACAGAAAATCGTGTGCAGACTTTCTGACGAGGTGAAATTCAACCTTAAAGAATATTTACCATTTTTATAAATAAGAAAAATACCTAGCCCAGAATATCTCACACGTAAAATCAGTCAAGTTTGTGGGAAGGAGAATCAGAAGTTCAGCCAGATGTAAAATCAGGAAAAATCCAAATTGAAGTAATAATGTAACTGTTTAATAGTTAACAAGGCACAGTTATGACTAACTTAGGTCCTTTTTTCTCAGTTCATATCTTCCATGTATGAGTCTATGAACCCTGTAGGTAGGCCAAATTAGCTGTAATTGTAATTTCTTTAATTAGCTCATTCAATTACTAACATTTTTTTTTCAACACGGTAATTGCTACCCAGGATTCAAATGTGGCTAACAATCCAATTCCTTCAAATAGCATGTCCCTCATTCCTGGGACAATACTGATGCCTGACCAAATACCCATTGCTTGAAAACGTCCAAATAGAAAAAGGTTTCAATCTTCAATGGTGACAAAAGGCTGAAAATGCAGTGCAGCATTGTTAATCTGATATAATTTTATCTTGAATAAACAAATGTTCATAGTACACAAACCTCATGAGTGTGAGAGACCATAAACTAGGTGAAATGCACAGCCCATAGAGATATTTTATTCCTCTCATGTCTGTAGTTTATGCAATGACAACATCGATGAAGAAAAGGTGAAAAACCCCAATCTCAGCATTGACAGAATGCGTTGCTCTGGTCAGGATTAACCACTGTTGCATGACAATCTTCCAACAGTATGTAAAGTTATACCACAATAGCAACAGAGGTAGGTACAAAGCTAATCTTGTACAATGTACTGAAAGACTGCAGATAGCACGAAACCAGTGACCCACTACAGTAGCCATCACCATCCACACAATGGTTGCATTGTATTTTTCATGGTTTGAGAAGTCCTTAAAGTCCTAGAAGCCATCTTGTTTTTTAATGTTACAGCTTTCTAAGTTTAGTACAATTAGTCACTCTCATGTATGTGAATGCTGAAGTTTCTTACAGAGCATGACCTTGCAAGGCTAGTCTTTACAAGGCTGCTTAAAATTGGGTGTTCATTTCCCCTAGCATTTGGTTATGGAACAGCACCAAAGCATTGGCAGAGAATGAACAAGTCACTGTTGTTCTATTCATAGCCCCATTGTGCTATAACCTAATATGGCACAATGGAACCCATCTCCCAGGGGAAAAATATTACACATTATTGTCACGTTGTCCATTTATTTTTTTAAAAGAGAAACTAACAGATTGCACTTTGGGGAAGGTGAACTGTTAAAGATACAAATATTATCACCAATGCTGCAGAAGATTAAATTAACAGTGGGTTAAACATAAAAGGTTAAAGCTCAGTTCCAAAAAGCATCTTAACAGTTCTGATGCTTATTCAAATCTGTAAAACTAGGCTGGAAAGCTCATGAAAAAGGCATTCTTCACAGCATTTCAAGCAATTGTACTTCCATTCAACCCTACCAGAACAGCTCTTATTGCATTGTTTTGTCACTTCTCTTTCCAGTTGCAGCTAAAAATCAGAAATGGAAAAAATATTTAGCCTTTGTCCAAGTCCTGTAGTAGTCCTATTTCACTTTCTCAAACAAAGTTTGTTTGTTTTTAAAAAAGGAGGATATTTCAGTCTTGTTGGGTTCCTATTTTATCGAATTTAATTCACTCATCCCTATATAAAACCTTAATTCATATGCTATTGTCAAGAAGTATTGCTTAGGAGAAGATGACAACTGAAGGAGGGAATGCAGCCTAGTTTATACAGCTTTTGTGTAGCTGGCCTGATGGGGCTGTCATATGGTTTTAGTTATCTTCAGAATGCAGTATCTCAGATTATATCTATCTATAGCTACATCTATAAACCAGTTATATAATATGAAAGTTGCCCAAACAATGCTTTAAGTGAGTGTTACTGGAAATAAAGATCACTTTTAAAGTTCAATTGTGCCATAAATTCTTTTCAAAGTGGAGCAGTATTCCTGATCAACTATTCTTTCCTTTAGTTCAAGCAATTTAGCTTGATGACATTTTTACCTGTCTAAACTATAGGACTCCCTCAGCAAGTTAATTATGACATTAGTGAAGACTTTGTTAGCTAATGTTTTTCTCCTGTGATAGTTACAGGTATGACAAAACCTATATTTTGTTATGCTGCTTCTAATAAGGTGATGGCTGAAGCTGGCTGAATCTGAATCCCTTCATAATGAGAACTTGAAATAGCATGCCTAATTTCACTGTTTTTTCTCTAGAATAGTGCCATCTTGCTATCCCTTTCCCAAAAGAGTTGGAAACTAGAGATATTACAATATGAATAGATAATAAATTAATAATAAATACCACCTTGCACTTACAAAAATATCAATGGGAGTTGGGTGCCTAAACCCCTTAGGCCCTTTTCACAATCTCACCCAGAGGGACTTGACTTTTCAGACCCATGGATGGCAAATCTAACTCCCACATTTGAGGATGTGAAAGTCCCTCAGGTAAGCACTAGCATGCAATTAGTGCAGTTCAGCTGCATAAGGTACCAGGGGCAGGATCTGAAGGAGTACATAGGAGGTGAACACTTTTTGCATGGTATAGAGCCCAGTTCAGAAGGTTATCCATGGCCTTCAGAATGCCAGTAGAGGGAGGTAGCCTAAAGGTGGGGGGGGGTGCAGAAGATACTTTTACTTGGATCCTCCAGGACTTTGCTTTACCTCCACGGCAGAGTGCTAATGAACTGAAAGAGGGCTACCGGACTTAAGTGACCTCAGCAGAGTATATGCAGAAATACTCCATGGTCTGATGGGAAGGATTCCTTCCCCACACTATGTAGAGGCAATCAGGACATGACCCCATCTCACCTCTTCACATCTATCTCTGACTGCAAATGACATTAGATTAGAGGTCTATATAATAACATCAACAATTAAAATAAAATACCACGACTACTGAACTCTTACATTGACTAGGTAGTGGTCTTTTTTGTATGGTGTAGGAAATAATGCCTATCTAGAGATATGGCATGAGATGAAGCCTTCCACACAATACAGATGCACTGAAACATTTCCAGCTATCATTTTTAAGTAAGCCAGCAGAAGAGTGTATGAAAAGAAATCCTGACTTTCTATTAACATAAAGTCATCTAGACTACCATAGGCTTTCTTTAGCTGCGTATCTCTGTCATGATACATCCTCTCAGAGTACAAATGCTATCCCTAAAGATAGAAATAGACTTTGAAGTCATAAAAAGGTGAGCATCTTGGACCTACATCCTAGTTTCAAAAGTAGAGAATATAAAAAATCAAAACAAATACAAAACTTTTGGACTAGTAATACATCAATAAAAGTTTACTTAAGTGTGATTCTTGCACACTCTGAGCTACTGGCAAGATAAAAGATTCATGTCACTAATTTCCTGTGTATGGAAAAGCAGATGCTATCCCCTGTGGAACACTGAACTCTAGATAAAATATTCATGAAAGGTAAGGTATTGTTATTAATAATTCTACTGTTTACCATAGAAATGAGCCATAAGGTTAGTTATACTATTCTGTAGGTTCTAACCCCCCCTTTCCCCCTCTCTTCCAGCCTTGTTTTTGAAAATGATATTTTAATTATTATTATGCTGCACTGAAGCTGTATCTCCATGTGGCAAATTCATATTATTTTATAATCTGATCCTCTGTATTTTAAAGGCAAAAATAGCTGATTTAGCAAAGGAAAAGCAAAACCATCTAAAATGACACTGAAAAGGGTCAGCTCTAGCAAGGTGCAAGTTTACTCAATGAGACTGCTCACATACCTAACATTAAGGCTATGGGTAGGTGCTTCACTGGATCATGGTCACAGTTCTCAGTTTGAAGGATTGATCCCCAGGTGATTAAGTTATATAAAACAAAATACTGCTGCTGATGAGACTAATAGAGCCCTACAGACTCCTCGATGTAAAGGGCCTAATTCAAAGCCCATTGAAGTCAATGGGTTTGGGTTCAGGCCTTCAAACAATAGAGTAATGCAATCTTAAGCATTGTAGACCATAACAGGATTCAAAAAAAGAACTAGATAAATTCATGGAGGATAGGCCCATCAATGGCTATTAGCCAGGATGGGCAGGAATGGTGTCCCTAGCCTCTGTTTGCCAGAAGCTGGGAATGAGTAACAGAGGATGGATCACTTGATGATTACCAGTTCTTTTCATTCCCTCTGGGGCACCTGGCATTGGCCACGGTTGGAAGACAGGATACTGGGCTAGATGGACCTTTGGTCTGACCCAGAAGGGCCATTCTTATGTTCTTATGTAAATACAGATATTGAAATGATTATAAAAGATATAGATGTGGACACAGATACTACAGCTTGGTTTTGCCAAGGCAATACCCATCCAGAAGACTGTAGAGATTTTCTTCTAACAGGGCTTCAAGTAATTGTTGTGGCTTTCAATTATTAACTTAAAATTGCAACAACTCATGATACAGTAGGGTCCTGCTTATATTTCACGTGTCATGATGTTGGAAACAATGTTCTGTGACTGTAGTAACAAGTAGCCTTGCGTTATTTTCTGATCATGCTGTTAACATACCTCACAAGTGTACACTAAGTACATAGGGTGAAATCCTGGCCTCAACTTCCCAGTGACAAACTTCCCATTGACTTCACTGGGGCCAGGATTTCACTCAAGAAGTTTTAAACTAGAAAAGAGAATTGTGTATTTCAGAATTAAAGTGTTTGAATCTGTAGAGTTATTTTTCCCAAACATAACCACGGACCTCATACAGAAGGATTCTAATGCCAAAATCACTGAGATTTACTGGTTTCCATGACTTGAACATGGAATAAGCATGGAACATCTTAATAAGCAATCAGCAGAAAGGTCATATAAACTAAAATCTCAATTATTTGAGTACTCAAATTGCTCCATACCTTGGGTATCTTGATTACTTTATACATTCTCACTTTAATCCATTATTCAAAGTCTCTACAAGATTTAAAAAAAACTCCTTTGTTTTTATCTTTTATTTCTAAGCAGGCTGGTTGCTGAATGTGAGATACTGCCTGCCTAGATGTCACTTAGCATTTAAAAAATTATGATTTTAAGAGAGCAGTAAAATGCTGGTTCCCTGAGGCCAAATCATCCTCTCCTACTTTAAAACCTGCAGTGGTGGGCTCTGGAGGAGGGGATCTCCCTCAGAATACCCTTCTGAGATCCCTTAACATCAGGGAGGCAGTGTTTTTGTCACCAAAGAAAAGGCAATAGGTCCCATTTACAAATCTGAAAGATCCATGGGAATTTGCATAAGCCCTATGTTTTTCCACAAGCATCTCCCCCTGCTTCCTAGCAGCTCAGCTTTATTGGAGCCTTGCTATTAGAGATTGCCCCATCTGGGACTATATTATCTTTTCCAGGGAATCTGTATGGGACTGAAGGGAGGAGATGTGCTCCCAACCCCATCCATGGCCTACTCACTTCTTCCAGATTCTTCTAATCTCTACTTTCTCCCCAACATGGACTCTAGACGCACAAAGAATGCACCACAGGCATGTGTGGAAGTGAGGGGGAAGTGATACCACAGATAAGCATGGCCTTTCCACAGCACATGAGATCCACACATGGATAGGGCCCCTTCTGTGTACACTTGTCAGGCGGATGAGCCAAGCCTTCATTTGTATCAGTATTTCCAGGGTTCACAGAAACTTAGTTAAGGATTGCTCTCAATCTTTAAATCATAAACTAAATTCAAATAATTAGGAAATAGTTCAAATTCAGTTCAAACATATATCAATGAGAACACTTGCCCCAAAAGAAACAAGGATTAGACTTGTAAGCTCAACTAAGTCCTCTAAGTGTATATAAAAAAAAAACTTTCACAGCATTGAAGTATCAAATGATTTAATGGCTACAATTAACAGCAGTTTTGAAAAGTGTTTTGTATTATTATTATTCATTAAAAATAAGCTGAAAAAAGTGGGTTATAAAAATGTTTTTACCCAGAACTATCATACAATAAACTGTTTCTTCTCTGATAACTTCAATACTATGTCATTTAATATAACAACAAACCAGACACATAACAAACAGAATTATTATGATCACCAGGGAAGTATGCTTCACAAAGCAATTAAACCTCTGTAAAAAGGATTTCTTTTAAAACCCTGTGATTATAGCCTCTTTAAACATATAGGGGATTTTTAGTTCTGCTTTTTTTATTTTCTTCATTCTGTTAATAGTATGTATCTGAAGCTTACTCTGCAATTTTCCTACTTATCAGAAAAGATGCTTAATACACTGTGATTAGTCCATTGGATGGAGATTTATAATTTATATTCTATGAAAGAGTTTCATGCTGCTCTAAAAAGTTATCTCCTTTATTATATTTCCAGTGTTTGCTAGTAACATAGGAGTGAGAGTATTTATTCTTATCACTGAATAAAAGCATCATATTGGTTCATGAAAGGGAAAAGTGCATTTCAAATGTGATATAGAGGGAAACTGTGAGCAGAGGTATACAAACCAGTCATGGGTATGGGTAGCACATTAATAGACCTGTGACAGCTTGACAAAAACTTCACAATGAACAAGCTTGCTTGGTTTCCAAAAGCATACCAAGATTCTGCACTTAGCCTAATGAAAATCATACTGTTAATTTCTTTTCATTCTCTTATTTCATTCAGGGAAGGACATTCTTTCTCTTTCGATTCCTTATTTTTTCCATTTATGGAAACTGATGATTTCCTCCTTTCTTTACACTGGAGTAGAATATGTAACATGGTTTTGTTGCTTTGTCTTGTTGACTTCCTCCATACAATAATCCTTTATATCTTTTATACACAAAGATCTTTATTTTTCTTTACACAACCAACCAAGTGAATCTTTTAGGATGCACCTGTCATTTTAGTGATTTTTTTTCCCCATAGAGTCTTTGTGACATAGTCTAATTACATGAAAGAGTGACCTGATATGAATGCTTCATGGCACTTGCTTGGATAACTTCTGTAATTTTTGCTGTCTTTGCCAAGAACAAGTTGTGTTCTCATTCTATACTCACTGTGATTAAAACTTTATACCACATTATCATGTATTCTCCCTCACACTGTATATACATGCACATGCTTAATCACACAGCTTCCAATCCTTCAGTCTGGGGTAGGAGCCAGGATTCTGCTTCTGTTTTATTTACCAGTGGTTGACTCTTTCAAACAATTAGATGCAAATCTGCTCAATATTCACTGGCATAAAGGTGGGGTTATTTTCCTATGATCTCTATTAAATGTGCAACATGCCAAGATTTTTAAATCATGCATATAAACACAGGTGGGTATATGCAAGAAGTGGCTAATTTCATTCTTCATCTGAAGCATTTGGATTTGCAGACATTTAATATTCTTATTGTACATTTCTAGACAGCCCATTTTTTCATAGAAGAAAGTCTTGATTAATTAAGAAAAAATCATGGAATGCTAATCTTTAGATTTTATTTGGTTATAAATATAAATAAGATTGAGAAACATTCAGGAAGAAAATGGGATATATTTATTTTGACTGTCCCCTTGCAAACATCAGGTCTCTTCTGTGCAAAACTGAGCTGGAGAAATAACTTTAGGGCAAAGGGCAAACCTCATTTAGCAGATTTGATATGAGGTAAGAATCCAAATGCTAACTGTGAAACAGACAGAAATTAGGTTGGACAGATGAATTAGTAAAGATTTCAAACTGTAAATTATTAAGGACGACTCCGGTTTAGTGGATGAGACATCAAAAACAATGTAACACAAGGTCTGAATTAATATAGAATAGGGAAAATAACACCACTTATCTTTTAAGATTATTTATGAGGAGAAAATGAAAGCAAAGGGATGTTCTCTTAAATAATATTTGGCAATCTCAATTTAGATTTATTGCCCTGATAAAATGCTTCTGTACTCACTTTTTTATAATATGGCAGCCTATTGTCTTTATAATGTTCTATATCCTTTAATAGAAGAGGAGAAGCCAACATTAGTATCTGCAAAAGCCCAAATAAATTATTATATTAGGTCCATTCAAAATCTGCAGGAAACTTGGTCAAATGATAGAGAAATTTTGGGAAATTCTGAAATGTGTTTTAAAATCAAATGGTCTCAGAACTGAAAACACTATTATGTTGTCTATTTTTTTTGTATTTTTACTAGTAGCTGTAAATAAAATTACTTTTTTATTTCAGTCTGTTTTCCCAAAATTTATCCCCAACCCTAAAAGATATTTAATTCCCCCTAAAAGTCTTCAAAAATGTATAGGCCTTCTTTCTTCCCTTCCTTCCCTTAGTCTATGATGAGGACACAAAGAAATAAATAAGATAAGCCATTGAATAATTTCCAACTTGGAATCTTATTCCTATAGACTGTCCTTCTACATTAATCTAGCTCAGTGGGTCTCAACTGTGGTCCACTGCTTGTTCAGGGAAAGTCCCTGGCTTGCCAGGCCAGTTTGTTTACCTACCATATCTGCAGGATCTGCCAATCGTTGCTCCCACTGGCTGCAATTCGCTGCTCCAGGCTAATGGGGGCTGCAGGAAGGGTAGCCAGCACATCCCTTGACCCGTGCCGCTTCCTGCAGCCCCCATTGGCCTGGAGAGGCGAACTGCGGCCACTGGGAGCCGCGATCGGCAGAACCTGCGGATGTGGCAGGTAAACAAACTGGCCCGGCATGCCAGGGGCTTTCTCTGAACAAGCAGTGGACCAGAGTTGAGAACCACTGATCTAGCTACACTAGATAAAGCAAAGTTTCTGGATGTTTCTACCTATGCTATTTGCTGAGGAATAACTAGCAGTGCAGCCTCTCTGAAATATTATTTTGGTTTCTCTGTAGGTGAGGAAAGGCCTTTGCTGATCATTGTTCCTAGTAGGAATAAAGCCAAGCTTCGCTGAGGGAAAATGGTTGCTCCTAGTTTGCCGGAAAGCAGAGAGGAGCCACTGTGAGGAGGAGAAGATGAATAAAGGTAGTGCATATCTTTGTTAAGGGCAGCCCATGGCCTCAGTCTCATTGAGAACACTGGCAGATGGTGACCATTTGGAAAGAGGGTAATTCTTCTTGAATTTTTCCAAAGGAGATTATTATTCTTCCACCTTTACTGAAAGAGAAACTTTCAATAATGAAGTATGATGGGGAAAATCTTCAACATCTCTTACCAAAAAATTACTTGCTGTACCATATATAGTCAAGTCAATGCCTGAGCTGAGAGCATTTGGACCAAAAAAATGTCTGGGCACAGAGTGCTAAATTTCTTAACATTAATTTTAAAATGGGTCCTATAAATCAATTTCATTAACAAATTTACCTGTAACTTTTCAGAAAACTCATTCTGTACTCAAAGAGTAAGTGCTTTAATTTTTGGGTGGATGGGCCATATTCTTCATACATAATGTGATTAAATTCCTGCTTTCAGTGCAAAACTCAACTCAGTCTCCACTATGTTGCTGTTACCGGCACCTTCATAATATGCCAATATATGCTGACCACACCCAACAACATCTTTCCCATGCTAAAAGTTTACTTTACTAGTTATCTATCTTCAACAAGAAACAATCAGACAATTATAAGAACATAAGAATGGCCATACTGGGTCAGACCAAAGGTCCATCCAGCCCAGTATCCTGTCTACCGACAGTGGCTAATGCCAGGTGCCCCAGAGGGAGTGAACCTAACAAGTAATGATCTAGTGATCTCTCTCCTGCCATCCATCTCCACCCTCTGACAAAGAGAGGCTAGGGATCACCATTCTTTACCCATCCTGGCTAATAGCCATTAATGGACTTTACCTCCATGAATTTATCCAGTTCTCTTTTAAACCCTGTTATAGTCTTAGCCTTCACAACTGCCTCATGCAAGGAGTTCCACAGGTTGACTGTATGCTGAGTGAAGAAGAACATCCTTTTATTTGTTTTAAACCTGCTGCCCATTAATTTCATTTGGTGGTCCCTAGTTCTTATATTACGGGAACAAGTAAATAACTTTTCCTTATTCACTTTCTCCAAACATCTCATGATTTTATATGTCCTCTGTCATATCCCCCCCTTAGTCTACTCTTTTTCAAGATGAAAAGTCCTAGCCTCTTTAATCTCTCCACATATGGGACCCATTCCAAACCCCTAATCATTTTAGTTGCCCTTTTCTGAACCTTTTCTAATGCCAGTATATCTTTTCTGAGATGCGGGGACCATATCTGTACACAGTATTCAAAATATGGGTTACCATGGATTTATATAAGGCCAATAAGATATTCTCCGTCTTATTCTCTATCCCTTTTTTAATGATTCCTAACATCCTGTTTGCTTTTTTGACTGCCACTGCACACTGCATGGACGTCTTAAGAGAACTATCCACAATGACTACAAGAGCTTTCTCCTGATTAGTTGTAGCTAAATTAGCCCCTATCATATTGTATGTATACTTGGGATTATTTTTTTCCAATGAGCATTACTTTACATTTATCCACATTAAATTTCATTTGCCATTTTGTTACCCAATCACTTAGTTTTGTGAGATCTTTTTGAAGTTCTTCACAGTCTGTTTTGGTCTTAACTATCTTGAGCAGTTTAGTATCATCTGCAAACTTTCCCATCTCACTGTTTACCCCTTTTTTCAGATCATTTATGAATAGGTTGAATAGGATTGGTCCTAGGACTGACCAATGGAGAACACCAGTAGTTACCCCTCTCCATTCTGAAAATTTACCATTTATTCCTAACCTTTGTTCCCTGTCTTTTAACTGGTTTCAGAGTAGCAGCCGTGTTAGTCTGTATTCGCAAAAGAAAAGGAGTACTTGTGGCACTTTAGAGACTAACAAATTTATTTGAGCATAAGCTTTCGTGAGCTACAGCTCACTTCATCAGATGCATTCAATGCATCCGATGAAGTGAGCTGTAGCTCATGAAAGCTTATGCTCAAATAAATTTGTTAGTCTCTAAGGTGCCACAAGTACTCCTTTTCTGTTTGTCTTTTAACTAGTTCTCAATCCATGAAAGGATCTTCCCTCTTATCCCATGACAACTTAATTTACATAAGAGTCTTTGGTGAGAGACCTTGTCAAAGGCTTTCTGGATAATGATAATCATCCTGCTCAGTAAGCCACTGCTGACTCAATACCAATCTAGTTAAATTAATATTACTAAAGTTAAAGGAACATTTTGTTTATAGCACAAGATAAGAATCTCTTACAATCATGTGTAATTTTTTTTGTCATTACATTTGAATTCTTTAACCATTGCTGGAGGCAGCCATTGGCAATTTCTGAGATAGCTAGAAAAATGATTGGAGTTAATATGGTCAGTTCAATGAAGATGTCTGCTCAGTGTGTATTCATGGTCAAAAAATGACTCAACTCTTAAAATTCTATCAAATGCTTCAGGATACAAATAATTCTGCAGACAAGATTAAGAAATAAAGTTAACCCATGGAATAGTGGTGTACAATTATGTGTATTGTTTGGAGTTCAGAATGCCCACTGAAGCAACTAGCGTTGGCCACTGTGTGTCCATTGGTCTGTTTCCACTCTGTCTTGCTATGAAAATTTGAAGGTACCTATCCTACAAAAATGGACAGGGTAGCTTATCAACAAAGGCGGTTCTTATTGGATTACAGGAAGTTTAGAAGACAGGAGTACAGTGGATGTTACTCGCTATTGGTGCTGCAAATTATCTATCAGCTAATAGCAAATCCTATTGCTTTTGACTGCCTGCCTCAGGAATGATTTAAACATGTTACATTTACTCCTGCCTTGGTTGCTGCTTGTGCCTTGATCTTCATACATGTGAAACCCACGAAAAAGCACAGAAATTGGGCTTGTTTTTGGCTTAATTGGCTTGTGAGTTGCTTGTTGGCTAGTTTTTGGCTTGTAGCTTGTTGCTTGTTTGGCTTCTAGCTTGTTGCAGCTTGTTGCTTCTTCTTTTTTTTTTTTTTTGATGGGCTCCCAGCAAGCAGGGACTAGGAGGGGAGAGAGTCAGGGATGCACAGCGGGCCCACCACAGTCACAGACTGCACGCCGGGGGGATTTAGTCAAATAGATTGTTGGGGTTCTTAGAGATTGACTTGTTTTGGCCTTGTTTTGAAATGGGATTAGCTTGATTTTTGGCTTATTGTGAAAGTCAGGGTGCTTATTTACCATGTGAAGGTTGGCAACTGTGTTGATCTTCCTTGCAACTTCCTCCCCTACTCTGAAGCACTAATAAAAGTGTTGGGGAAATGAGCATTCTTCTCGTGCCTCATTCTTCTTTCTACTAGTTCTTTTGTTCTTATCCTTCATTTTGTATATTTTATTATCTGTCTCATATTCACAATCCCAAAGCCTGTGCTCATTATCATCATCCTGAGAATTCTCCTTCCAAAAAGAAAAAAATAGAAAAAAATGCTTATATACCGTATTTTATTTCCAAATCCAGGAACAAGTAAAATGCCAGCAGCTAAATTGTAGATGGTAATTTCTGGCTCCTAACTGTGAAATTGTTTTCTAATTTATTTCTCAAAGGTTTTCTCTAGAGAGATTCACCTTAACTTCCTTTCTTCTCATTAGCTAGGAGAAGGCTTCTAATGGTAGCAAATCTATTTCCCAATATGGTAATCCCAATAGATATCTTCATTGTGATGTTTGGTTTCAGTCGCATTACTGAAAAATGCATGTCTTGAATGCATGGAAAAATTCAGAAATTAAATCTGAAGCATTATTGTAAGGCTGTACTTCTGGCTGTTATGATTCACCTGCAGAAAGCATGTTCTTCTCAATGTGGAGCATAGTATTATCTCTATGGTGTCAGATAAAACTGCCCATTTTAACAAATGGGGCGGTTTGATTTTTCATGCCAGGGGACACACCACACTCTCCTTGAGCCACGGTTATTGGAGTCCTCTGCGTGCAGATGACCCTACTTGAAAACTTTGCTGGATCCTACAGAGCCCCTCTGCATGCAGCCATGTGGATTAGGTGCTCAACTGTAGGCCACCATTTTTAAAAATCTTGGCCTAATCATATCTGGCTAAGTCCCAGCTATTTAGCTACAAAACTTAGAGGAAATGTTTAGCATAGAAAAAGAGAGTATTAACTACAGCAGTTAGATGAAATTAAGAAAAAAGTGTAGCAGAATATCAGGAAAATTTTCCAACAGCAGCAGAAGGCACAGGGAAGCAATGGAAGCTAAAGCATTGGGTATTAAACTACAATAGGGCAAACGTACAATATGCGAGCAATCCAGTTCTGGCAGGATTTTGGCCTAGAAGGATTTTGTCATCTTTAGGCTCCGTGATTCAAAAATCATGAGTCTCCCAGGCACACTGTGAGAATTGAGAAATAGGCATCTGTCACACCTGACTTTTGCAATTTCTATACTTTTATGTTCTTAAGCATTTTATATATACTCCTTTAAAATACTTAAAGTATATACTTCCTAGAACACAGTATATATGGTTTTACTCTGCTGTTGCAACAAGAGGTGAGGAAGGAGGATTTCTCCAAAAGAAACAGTCATGAAGACTGAATTCATTTAACAGAATGATGATGTGATGTGAAGTGATTACAAATTCCAGCAGCTTCTGGAATGGAGTCTATGCTATTCACTCAGTCTATTTCACTCAAGCATAGTGATAGCTTTCCTAGGGGAGAGGGGGTGTTGGAGGGGAAGGGGGGTGGAAAGAAGTGAAAATTGGATATGTTGTGATGGTTTGGTGCTAGAATACAAAAGAAGTTTGCTAGCCACTGTGTTTAAAACCCCCTTCAGGACTGAAAACATTACCTCTTCACTGTCTTTGTACAACAGGGCAAAGCATATGGGAAATCCTGGCAATGTAAGCAATTAGCAGCACTTTGCGTACATTCACTTCACTCTTATGTGCTAGATGAGCATCTCAGAGGGAGAGTATATCCACAAACTTTAAAAAGCCACAAATTCAAAACACATGATCATTAATTTAATTAAACAAAATTATCTAAAGTTACGTCAGCTAGCATTTTGTTTATTTCACCAAACTTACATATAGGCACTGATTCCTCTGTGGTTATTACTTTCTGATGGCACTGCAGCTTGCCATTTCATTGATACAAAGAATACATGCATACACATTGTATTGCTCTGCATACATAAAACATGCCTACTACAGGCATTGTATTTTGCCTAAAGCTCTTAAAAAAAAGATCTTACTTGAGTCTCCATGGCACAACTTTAGAAATGATCATTCATTTTTCAAAAGAGCTGGGCTTCTAGAAGAACTGTTTAAAAAAAGCAAAAGTGGAGGAGTTCCTTTCTGGTGTTGAAGTCTCCCAAATTATTACAAAAACAGAATGGATTAGCAAGGTAGCTAAAAATTATAAGAAGCTTCATGTATTCATTTCATACCTGAGAGACACCACTCCACGATTCTGGTAATAAGTTTCCAGTAGCTACCTACATGTAAAGAAGTGTCAGAGTGTGAAGAGCAAAGCACCATATGAGAAATGTGGTTTTACGATAAAAGAAAATTTGCAATAGAAAATGGAAAAAAAAGAATTAAAGGAAGCACTGAGACAAAATACTTAATGCTCCATTGTTTTCCTTTTAGACTTTTACCATTCCACCTACTACACCATACTGAATAATGGAAATCTCTGATTTCAGATTGACTTTAAGAGTACAAACTGTAGTCAAAAGATTCCTTCAAAATGCTGACATTGTAATAAGAAAATGCTTTGTTCAGTGAGATTTCTTTCTTTGTGAACAGACACTGTAGCTACTGAAATGCATAGTTAAGCTACCAGAGGTTTCTAAATGAAGAAAAACATATAATTATCTTTCCACATAGGGAATGTTTAATTGGCCTTCGATTTGTGGTAAAAAACAAAACAAAACAATACAACACACCAACAGCCACAAAAATGAGCACATTTATTCCTTCAGAATAAAGAGCCAGATCCTCAGCTAGTGTAAATCAGCATAGTTCCACTGAAGTGAATAGTGCTACACTGATTTCCAGCTGAGGATCTGGCCCCATCTGCCACAATAATGTAGTAACAGAAGATCTTCCATACCTGATCACACCCATTCATCCATCAAATCTAATATCTTAGCTCCAGCAATGCCCATCAATTAATTATTGAGAGGAAGATGAACCTCCATCCCCATGCAAATTGTTGGGAAAGAAATTCCTTCCTTACTCTGGCAGGTAATCAGTTTATGCCCTGAAACATGAGATTTGAATATCCTCATTTTAGATTACAGCACTTTACAATTATCCAGAACTTTTGCCCAAAATACAATAATAGAAACTTTTTTTAAAAATGGAAGGGGGGAATGAGGGCAATTGGTCTATAGCAGGGATCAGCAACCTTTGGCACACGGCCCGTTTGGGAAATCCGCTGGTGGGCTGGGATGGTTTGTTTACCTGCAGCGTCCGCAGGTTTGGCTGATCGCAGCTCCCATTGGCTGTGGTTTGTCATTCCAGGCCAATGGGGGCTGCGGGAAGTGGTGGCCAGCATATCTCTCAGCCCACACTGCTTCCTGCAGCCCCCCATTGGCCTGAAACAGCGAGCTGCGGCCAGTGGGAGCTGCGATTGGCCGAACCTGCGGACATTGCAAGTAAACAAACCATCCTGCTCCGCCAGCGGATTTCCCTGACTGGCCGCATGCCAAAGGTTGCCAATCCCTGGTCTACAGCAAAATTTAGGTGTGCATAATCCATGCCAGAAAAGCTGATGACACCCATGCCTGCTATTTCCCTCATCAGTTGTACAAACTTTTTCTGCTTTAAGACAGAATGGATTACAATAATGCCATGCATATTTTACTGCAGTTATGTACTTTAACTCAAATTTTATTAGTCACCAAAAATGAATATTTAATATTTGAAGCACTAAAATAAATCTTGCTTTGTCAAGAGATTACTTTTAAATAAATTTGGAAGCATGGTCCTACAATTGACTCAGATGGGCTCTTTCTCTTGTAGCCAGACCAGTATGCATTCATCTCTGGCCTGGCTCAAAAGAGCTCCACAGAATTCTAAATGTAGCTGCTGATTTGCATTTGATTACTTTGAGTGAGATGAGGGGAGGGAAGGCGAGAGTGGATTTTTAATAGTATCTCTGTTAGATACATCGGGGGAGCTTGACTCTGTCAGTTTAAATGTACAAATCTACCCTCAACAAAAGAATGCGTGCCAAAAAAGATGAATGAAACCTGGTAAACATTATAGTTAATTTATTGCCTGAAACAACAGCCCTTTTAATTGATTGACAAATCAACAGAAGCAAAGAATAAGAAAAGTAAATGAAAACACTGCAGGAATGGACAGCTTTGTAATTGGAAATTGAAAAGGTCATTAAATGTGGCTCAGTGTAATTTATTTGAATTGAATCATTATTTTATGGAAATCTTTATTTGGAGCCTGAATATGGACAACACTAACTTTAATGCAACCCATTTTATTTTGATGACTTTAAACAGCAAATGTGGAGCTGTACTGTTCCTGAAACCAAACGGTGACCAGGCTACTACATAGTGGTCGTGATAATGTGGAGCTAGTGTGAGATTTTTCAACAAATGATCTTTCTTTGGAGCACTGCGTCCTTTAGCAATAAATAATACTGTGTGTAAGATACAATTTTCAAAATTGCCTAAATGACTTAAGAGTCTGAGTCCCATTTTCAAAAGTCACTTAGGATTTTTTTACATGAACATCATTTAGTTTGCTGCAAGCTGGGGTGTGCATCTACCCCACACTAGACTAGCACAGTCTAACTGTCCATGTGGATCCGGCTTATGCAGCATTAACAGTTGGTTAAAGCACTTTAGCCCATTCCTGTTTCAAAGCAGAGTAGATCAAAGCACACTAACAAACTGTGAGAGTATATCAGATGAGTCCACACAGACTGTGCATGGCAGGCAAGCATAGGGTAGATTCACAGTCCTGCTTGCCACAGACTAAATGTTTGTGTAGACAAGCCCTTAGACAGTTAGTAGCCCGGGTCCCACTGAGTTTGAAAATGGGACTTAGATGCTTTAAATTTTTTTACCCATTGTTTTTATAAATTTTCAGATGAAATAGTCACTTTTCAAAAGAGGGTGGTAATATTAATGATTTAAAGATAAAGAAACTTAGGTACGATGCAGAGACGTGAAAATCACAAATTTACACTGGAATAGAACCTAGATCTTCTGACTTCCAGTCCCTGCTTTACCCACCAACTAACACAACCTCAGTATCTCTTGAGCAGAACAACATTTCACCACGCTCACCATTACTATATACAATTATATAAATTAGAGATGGGAAAGACCTATCACATCTCCCTGTCAATCTCCCCCGCAACTGAAGATTGTTCTCTACTGTACTTTTTCTAATGTTGTGGCCAATCAAACTCTAACACATTCCCTCTCATGAATTTTCCTCCTTATATTCAGCCTATGTATAACCCAAATTGGAATCTTTTAGCTAACCTCTCAATAGTTAGGATAAGAGCTGGGCAGAGAATGGAAATTTTATTTCACGGAGAATTTTGAGATTTCAAAATTTATTTTCATTCTGATTTGGAATGAAACATGCACATTTTGACATGCTCCATTAAAGAATTTTTTTAAAAAGAGTTTAAAATCAGTAAAAATATTTAATTTTAATTTTGACTTTTTATTACAATATATATGATAACAGAAAATTAAAAATATCAAAACAAAAAGTCATTTTAAAAGGAAAAATTGAAACATTTTATTCCAAAAATATTGAAATAGAATGTTTTGACCCTCTCCGAACTTTTTTTTTTTTTTACTTTGCTTTCCTGCAAAACATAATTCCAGGAAAATCAACATAATTTCTAAAGTGTCTTGGTTTTGATAGAACAGCAGTTTCCCTGGCAAACTGTTCTGTCAAAGTTCTTCTGACCAGCTCTATTTAGGATAAGGAACTGAAATCAAACCAAGTAACAGACTTCCTGGGACACAAAACCAAATATTAATTACAAATGCAGATTACCTGAAAGATTACTTGGTACAATTTGTGAAAGATCCATTCTGATGTTTATGAAAAGCAAACACAGAAATTCTTTAAAATCATAATCAGTTCTTGGGTAGTTTACACATAGGAAAAATGTCAAATTCATAGGATATATTGTACAGAATATATAGTTAGCCCAGTTCCACCCAGAATGCACCAGAGAGTAAACATGTAGAGTGGAAAGAAAAGGAGTACTTGTGGCACCTTAGAGACTAACAAATATGTCAGCTTCTCTAATACCTGCTCTTTAGTAGCAAGAAACAGAGCAGAATATAGAAACAGCCACACCTAGTGGCAGGAGTCACCAAAAGAGCAGGATTTTATGCAAATACAATGTCCTTGCCAAGAGTAAGGAAGATATGCAGCTTTCTTCTAGGAACAGTGCTGCTCCTCATCAATTTTGTTGCTTTCCTCTAGTTAGTCAATATCTTCCTAATAATAAAATGTACACATACCTGAAAGCAACACTCTATTTGTGGTCACACCACAGCAGTAGCCAGGGACTTACCTTTCTACTCCATGATGTGATATTTCTGTGTAACAGATCAAAACTGCAAATAAATTTAAATTTATTTTTGTTGCTGTATTGCATCAGAAACTGTTTCCTAACTTGCCATCTCGTATTAGTGCTAGGACTCCTTTCGACATTTCTCCTTCCCAGGTTCCTCTCCTTCTGAATTTTGGATTATTTTTTCCAGGTGCATTCACTTTGTATTTTTCCAAGATGTTTACAAGTTATAATCATTCATGCTCTCACTGCTTTGCACAGCTCCAGCAATGCTGTAAACTTCTCTCAAGTGGCCAACTTCGGTGAGTTTATGGCTATTGTGTGCCAAAAGAGTAGTGCAATGCTGCTGGAGCCAATCGGAGGATTTGGCCTTTGGAGTCCCTCTGTATTAGTTCTCTGTATTCAACCATATTTGCAACTCCTCACAGTTGACTAATATCTGCAGATGTCTTTAGCAAGATACTTATTCCCTTTTTAGATCATAATGAAGATGTAAAATAAGACCAGTCCTAACTTCATTCCTTCATTATGCTGTTTAATATGTTCCAACAGCATGATACATTGCTGTCTTTATACATTGCTTATGGTCCTGAGGTCAATTTTCAGTCCCTTTGGTAGTGCTCCTAACCAAGCTGATATGACAATTGAAAACAAGATTTCCTAGGACATGGAATCATGTGCTTTATGAACACTATAATGTATAACATATACCACCATCTTTGTAGTAACTAAGGCCCAGATTCTGCAAAGATTTACACATACGGTTAACTTTATGCACTGCAAGTAGTTCCATGGACTTTTCCAGAATTGCTCAGTGTGGAAAGCTAAGCACATGCATAACTCCATGAAGGATTGGGACCTAGGAACAGATTTTTAATGGTATCTACATGCCTAAAGATATAGATCAGTGCCTATTGGGATTTTCAAAAGTGCTTCGGCATCTAAACCTCATTCAAATCAAAGGGAGTTGAGCACCTAAATCTCCATTAAATCAATCGGAGATAGGAGTCTGGGTACTTCTGAAAATTACCCTACGTGCCTATCTGCATCTTTCGGCATGTACATACCTTAAAAAATCTGACTTTGTGTTTCTAACTCTTTTTAAAAGGTGTTCAGTTTTGTCATCATGTTAATTATGGTTCCACTCTCCTCTTCACTTCCCCACCCCTTATCATATTTGTTCCTTTATTTTAGAGTGATAGAAGCTAGACTTATGGAAGGGTAATTGACAATAATTCCCTTAATACCCTAGGATACATCGTATCTGGACTGCTTTTTGTATGCATGTTCAAATTGTTCAACTATTCCCTAACCTCCTCTTTACCAACAAATATTGTACAATGTTTTCCTTGTCTCCTAATAGCCCAAAACTTCTTTTCTTTATTTGTCTAGATTATCAGAAGTTCTTTAACTCAGCTGTTTCTGAGTCATTAATATACTCCTCCTCATTTATAAATTGACGTATTTTCCTCTAATCTTCTTTTACCTCTGACATATACATAAAAACCCTTTAAATTGACATTAACTCCTACTTTCTTGATGACTTTACATTTTCCCTACAAACATTAATTGACTGTATATTCTTCTTAAGTTAATGCCCTGCTTTTCAATTTCTGTTATATGTCGTTTTCCTCTTTTATGCAGACCTTTCAGCAATCCCTTGTGAAGTCATATTTTTCCTTCCATTCTCCACCATTCTGACTACAGAAAAACTTAGATTACAGTTGTTGTACATGTTTACTACTGCCCACAAGTGGATGGAATCAGAAAACTAAATTGTTTTAGGCCCTTCATTGGTAACCGATTATGGAGTCTCTTTGAGTTCAAGTGTTACAATTTTTGAAGTAAGAATTAGAGCTGGATGAATAGCTGAATTTTTTACTTACTGGCAATTCCAAAAAAATGGGGAAGGGTCAAGCCAAAACTGAACATTCTGATTTTTTTCCGGAGAATCAAAAAGAACTAATTGAAATTTTGCTACAGCAAATTAAATATTTCTTTCAGTGCTAGGTAGAGCTACAAAAATGAGCTGGTAGGGGCCCCAAAAGTTAGGGCACTTATCTGTGATGCAGGAGACCAGGGTTCCATTTTTCTCTCTGCCTGATGTAGAAAAGGGATTTAAACTGGCTCTCCCACTTCTCAGAAGAGTGCTTTAACCACTGGACTATAGGATATTCTGGGGCTGGTTGCTCCTGTTGAAGCTGTTCTATAAAATTTAAATAATCTTTGGAGCAGGAGAATTGGAACTTGGGTCTCTGAGATGACCACCCTAACCACTGGGCTAATGGTTATACAGCAGTCTTCCCCTCCTCATTGGCAAATGGCATTGGTTCCAAAAAAAAAAAAAAGTTTAAACTATTCAGCAAATTCATACCAAATTCATTAATAGTTTTGGGTTAACTGAAACAGCAATTTTTATCAAATATAATATTCATCAAAAAAGAAAAAAATTGCCCAGCTCTAGTAGGAGTGTCTGAAATCTATCCTAATCCTTGCTTTGAAATCCCATGTATCCATTCTATGTAGTACCATCGTGGCCATGACATTTCCAGATGGTCACTAACTTGTCAGAACAATTATTTTAATTTTTTTATTTGTGACAATATAACACTGGCCTCTATTGCATATTTTTATTACTGTTGTATAGTTTTAGTGCTCTACAATCCTTAGGTATCTAAGATGCCATATCTTTTAAATATTTTCCTGCTTTAACACATTTAACAAAAACACATAACTTATACCATAAATGTTTTCCCCACCCTCATTTTAAATTAATTATTATTATTAAATATTTACTTTATAATTGCACTCAAACATTCCTGTCAGGTCTGTTAGGTGCTGTACAAACCCATTGTGTTAGGTGCAGTACAAACTCAAAAGTGGAGTATGTTCCTTACTCAGAAAACTTGTGGGTTTTTCTTAATAGAGAACTGATTCTTTTATGAAACATTCTTCTGTCTTTTAAATAGAAAATATATTAATTCATTATAAAATTTCTTTTATATTAAAAAAGTCTCATTTTTTCATTAATAACAAAAACTGTGTAATACTTGTTATAAGGAGCAGTATGGCTTTATGATCAAGATAACACTATACCTGATATGCCATATAAATGCTAAGTACTGTTGTTATTTTGTGCCTTGAACATGGACAGCAGTATGTAACATTGCACAGTTGGCAAAATGAGAACTGAACTACAAACAGCTTTATAAAAAATGGTAATTTCTATGCATTGTTAATGGAAAAACAGACCGTGAAGCAGAAGTTTGCAATCACAGGAAGAATGAATGAATGTATTTCTAAAGGACTTCATACATTATGTATCCTACATTATAGATCTTAGATGCAAAACAATGGAATAAAATAGGTTATCTAAAAACATATGAACAAGAGAAAATTCTAATCCTTATGCATATTCCATTATGCTAACTAAGCTTGCTCTATCTCCCAGTAACTTATTGAGATAGGAATCAAAATGTGAAAGTCCATAATGGATATTGGCAAGGAAGTATAAACATTCTAGGCACTGTAAAATTAATAGAATCAATAGCCAACTTGATGTAATCCAAACATAAAGTCTCCCTGTTTTGCCTTCAGAGTTAGAAGGAATGAAAAATAACAGTAAACTATTTATCAGTTATTAGCTCTGTCAGAATTCCTCCTTTTCCCAGAAGTGCTGCAGAAATTAGCATGACTAGAACGATAACAGCATCTATCAAGAAGCAGAGAGAGCAAAGAATGTTGAAAGAGGATAATAGACGGATGACTCCACCTCCAAACTACTCAGGCTGGTCCAAGTAAAAAAATGCACAAAAATATTCAATTTAAGACATATACTGTGGGGAGGAAGGGAAGGATTCAGAATAGAAGAGGGGGACTCTGAAAAATTCAGTGAGTAATTTTCTGGCAAGTGCCTTCTTCTTCTGCTACATGCCTGCAGAACCATTATAGCAAGGGGACATGCAAGCAGTACCCCAGGTTTGAGCTAGGACCGTTCCTGAGAAGCAGCCTGGAACAGTTTAACTGTAATTGGCTTTTGCAGAGGACTTGAGACCCACTGGAAAGCTGTTGATGAATATGTGAGATGAACACCAAGTAGCAGTAGGATGAAAACAAGTCCCAAGAGACACCTTAACCCACACCCAAAGGCCCAAGGAAAGATTTTGGGGAGCTTAGCATGAATCTGGAGGTCCACCCAGTTTTCCAAGTCTCACCCAAGGCAGAGAGAGACTTTTTGAAAGCCACATGCCCCAAGACTAAGAGAAACATTAGTAAATAAAAACACCAATGCAGACTAGGACATGGAGGTTGCTCTCATTGCTTCCAGGTGTTTGTATTTAGAGCCCTAAATGATTTCCAGAGCTAAAAGCCATTCTGTGTGCCCCCCTATGAGCCGTTGGGGCTCTGTCAGACAGGACAAATCTGCCCTAGTCAGATAATGCACAAACAGTAGTCTCTCTGAACTACTAAGGGGACATCAGAAGCCCCAGAGCCACTTTCATGCACTAGATGCCATGATATTTTACATGAAGAGAAACAAATGAGTTTTTAATTGATGAGTTTGTTTATTTATTTTGAAGGGACAAAGAAAAAGTATAAGAACACATAAATTATGCTATCCTATATTAAGGATCACCCATTTCCAGAAACGCTGCCATCATCTCCTGGGAAGTGAAGAATAACAATTCCTCGGAGCAGGTCTCCAGAGCTGCTGTTCGGTCTTTCCACTACTAGTTTTACTAGATCTTGTACAGTAGACATTTTTGCATCTGTTGATTCAGCTTTTGGCAGAACAGTTCTCAACAAATAATTCTGCCCTACTGTCATTGAGAGACTGCTAAACAGATGCCTTCAAGTTAAAGAATAACCTTGTCATTTCATTAGACTTTTTTCCATCTAAAATATTTTGTTAAAGGCCAGTGTCTGGATTTTTTTTTCACTTCAGGTAAGGCCTGTGGATTCTGTGACTGCACTCAGATATAGACAGATATTTTATATTTATTTATGCCAAACAAACTTAGTTATGCTACATTTTCAGCAAAGAAAGAGAAAGGGTGCCTCCCTGGTATTTACCTGGAGTCCTGTAGTAGAAGTACAAGTATGTCCAATTACATTCTCTCAAAATACCAATAAATATCCAACAAAATCACTGAGTCCTAAATCCACTGTCATCTTTCTCACCAGATAATCACACAAACATATAACAAAATGTGCAAAATAGCCAGCACCAACTTGTTAGAAACCCCTAACCCGCAACCTGCAAAAAAGAACAACCACCCAGAACAGTTATCTCAAACATAGAGGCTAAAAATGTGACTACTGAAGTCAATAGGAGTTTTGCCACTGACTTCAGTTAGCAGGAATTTCATCCAGAAACACAAGTCTTCCCTGGCTGCCTCCTACTCACAAGCACATCTCCAAACTTCTTCATTCTACAGCTTCAGGTTCACTGATTTGGACACATATATACACGTGTGTAGGCACATGTGCGTCTGTATTTCTTCTAACATTTCTAGATTGAAAACAGCACTCCTGTCTCTGATGTTTAACTTCAGTGAACATTTTGGGGAAGTAAGGACTACTCACCTAAGTAAAGGTTTGAGCTTCAAACCCTACCACCATAAGGATTTTTTTTTAACTTCCTCTGAAGTATCAGGTTGGCAACAGCTGAATAAGGGATACCAGATAGTGTGGACCAACACTCTGAATTCTCTTTCTAGATGCCTGGCAGATGTGTTTTGCTCACATGCTCAAAGTTTATACTGATTGCCAAATCCAGAGTTGGGAATAGAGCTGGTTGGAAATTTTCCAACAAAACTCTGCTCTGACTCTGTTTTTTCAGAAAATCCCAGTTTGGTGAGCCCAAAATGTCTAGTAAACTTTCAACGAATCACAGGCAGGGCTTTCTTGGACCCCTTTTTGCAGGGACCAGACAGACCCTGTCTGTCAGGCTGTTGGGGATTCTGGATTTCCAGGGTCTACAGTTCTGGGGCAGAATTGGCATGCTCAAGCCAGGGCTTTCTGAACTTCCAGGCTCCCTGGAAAAAACCCTGGCTCAAGCTAGGGCTCTTAGGGCTTCCAAGCTGTCTGCTGTAGAGCCAGGATCCTGGAGGACCAGGAATGGACTTCCAGAATCTGTGACTCTGGGCAACCCCATATTGGACTACCCCTATAATCCTGAGTTTTGGCCAGCTCTAATTGGAAAGAAATTTTCCTCCAGGTCAGACTGGCAGGAAACTTGGAAGTGGAAGTGGTGTTTGCCTTCCTCTGTAGCATAGGCATGGGTCGTCTGCTGGGATCATCTGGGCTAATCTCTTCTAATTAGTTCCCTGCCACTGCAGGGGTCTCAGGTAATGTTCCCTCTAATTTTTGACAGGCCGTGTGCACAAAAAAATTCTTCTGTGCAAAATTTTGTGCTTCTGTGCAAATTTTTGTGTGAGCAGTGTTTCGCCGTGTACACGGGGTTTAGGATCATTGTGCACGCGCACACAGCTTAGAGGGAACCGTGGTCTCAGGCATTGGAGGCACCTTAGACTTCCTGTTCTTTTGCCTGTGACTCACAGTTCAGTTTCCCAAGGACTGAAATGCTTTAGTGTAACTAAAGTCTTTGGACTTAATATCGAGATATCTGGATGAAATTCAACTGTTTGTGATATTCAGGGGGTCAGACTAAATGATCCCTTGAGAAACTATGAAACATATCATCCTCCCATTTTCTCCTTAGCCTTCTTCAGTGCATTTCTCTCCTCCTCCAACTCCTCTCCTCTCCCACATCACCACACTGGGACTGTGTTCCCCTGAGAGCATGGGACTCCTTCCATGGTCTGTCTCCACAATTCAATAGAGACTTAAGTCTGTTTTGAAGTAGGAAGTCTTGTTGCTGTTAGTGTCACTAGGTGAGCAGCCCATGTGGTCCACCTCTGCTCTGAAATGAGATTCCCAAAGAAGAGACAAGAGGCAGATAGCAAGGCAGCTACTAGCAGTGGAAATGATTGTACTGGCCAGAGATGCACTGGGTTACAACACTGCTTAATGCAGATAGCCTGGCTGTGCCACCTTGAGCCCCAAATAGAGTCAATGAGACTATTCACATGCTTAGATGTGTTTAAAAACTTTTCTGAATTGGGGACATGGGGAGAGGGAGAGTATAGTGCCTTTTCTAGCCACAAGCTTGAACTTAATACATTTCACATGTAGAAAGTGGAATCATTTTTTTCCCTTGAAAGCAAAGACCCAATATACAGTTAAGACCTTACTTGACTTTTCTCAACTATGACAGTATATCCAGTTACAGGAAATATTACAAAACTTAATGGTATGCAATGCATAATATAGTTTGTATGGCTCATATTTTACATTACCATTATTGTACATTATCAATGGCTTTGACTCTAATTCTTCTTAATATGGGCATTTAGCTTTTAATTGACGTTATGTTAGTATAATGTCAAGGTAATTTAAACATGAAAAGTAAGTAAAATAAAATAAAATAAATTGAGACTTCTCTCACTAAAAAGTTCTGAAAAGGATAATAAAGATAATTGAACATTGTAATTTTCCATTACTAATGCCTTCAAAGCCATCACCTTATTAATATTTATGAAAGGCACTAAAAGTTTCTTTTTGTCACAGAGAAATGCAGATGGGTAGGTGAAATCTAAACAGCTGACATACTTTACTGGAAAACGATATTGTTTCAGAATAACAATTAATGTGTCCAGTCCCCTGTGATGGCAGACAAGTCACTGACCCTCCCTGTGACCCAGAGATTCTCCATCTGTAAAACTCTTATCCACCTTTAAAAAGATATTAAATTGAAAGGACAAAGTATAGATGAAGACTGGGATATCAGTATAATGAATTATGAGTATGAGGATATTGGCCTCTCAAGTCCTCCTTTCAATGTCACTACCAACATAAAATCCAAGAATAGAAGAGCAATACAATGTGAAATGCAGCACACCTTTAGGGTGACAACAGAATCCACTTCCCAGAAGATAGGCTAAATTCAAAGATGGGGAGAAATCCTGGCCTAACTGAAATTATTGGGAGATCTGCCATTGACTTAAATGCAACAAGAATTTCACCCATCATGTGTAAATTAAACATTTTTATCACATGTACTCATCAGTGTCTGAGAGACTCTAAACTAGGGTATTAACCAAAGAGATGGAAGAATGTGTGAAATTATGTAAATGTAGATAAGGTAGGCATCTACATCCTTATAGACTCACTGGCCCAAATTTAGCAGTGATATGTAAGAAACCATTGTAAACTACAACACTAGGTGAGAGTCTAAATGAATCTGGATAAGTGTTACTCTAGTGGAATTTCAGAGTAACAGCCGTGTTAGTCTGTATTCGCAAAAAGAAAAGGAGTACTTGTGGCACCTTAGAGACTAACAAATTTATTAGAGCATCTGATGAAGTGAGCTGTAGCTCACAAAAGCTTATGCTCTAATAAATTTGTTAGTCTCTAAGGTGCCACAAGTACTCATTTTCTTCTAGTGGAATTCTGCACCAAAAATTTAAACATTTTGCACCAAAAAAATTAAAAATTCTGTGCACAATATGTTAAAATTATGCAAATTTTATTTGATAAAATAACACAATTTAATCACTCTGGTTTCAATTATTTGGAGTAATTATTCAATTACTTTATTTAAACTACAATACAATGGATGGAAAATGCGAGTGGGGAGCATTGGACGAAATCCCCAAACCCCTAATAGTATGTAGCTAGGTTTGGCCCTTTATTTCTAGTTATTAATCAACAAATATATGCAGCCATATGCTCAGTGTTATACCATAACAAAGGAAGAGCGAGTGAGGGCTGGGGAATCAAACTCTCAATTTATATTGGCTACTGACCATCTCCAGAAAGGTCAGTAGCAAACAGTTCATGGAGCATATTTTGATAGGCTGCTGCATTCTGTTCTGCCTGAGGCGACAGAGCCTGCTCCATATCTACCTCCTCAGAAACACCCTGAAGCCCTGCCTCTCCACACCAAACTTTCTCCAATAGCAAGCGACAGGGACAGAGTGTCTCTCTCTCTCTCATTTGCATGACTGCCCAGCCCCCTACCTCCCGGCGGTGATTTATGTCTCTACTGGTTGCTCCAGGCACATGAGCCAACCTGCCTGTACTGCTGGGGAGGGGCTCATAAACACTCTTGCAGCTTCCCTTTGCTTTCCCGTCAAAAGTCATTTTTTTGCAGGGAAGCAAAGAAATCTCTGGGGGACTTGAATTCTGCACACGTGCAGTGACACAAAATTCCCCAGGAGTAGAGTGTGTAGAGAAGGTCTAAATTGGCACTAGAAAAAGGTTTACATTAGAACAACTTAGACTCCCTCTGGACTCATTGAGATTCATCTCTGAAATAAGCCAAAAGATAGTCCCTACCCCTTTCCTAAAAAGTCCACTAAGGGTGGTTATGTTAATTCTCTCTCTCTGACCCCCAAATAAAAATCAGGAGAGACAATATTCTATGAATAATTCATATGTGAGTCTGTCATATCTATATTTAACACTGTCAGTAAGCTCTGAGCATGCAAATCCACGCAGCTTCTAGTTTTCAGCCTAACAACAACTAATATTTAGAATTTATATTCGACTAAGTCTTCCGAGTGCTGCATAAACACCAACTAACTTATCTTTACAACACCTCTGTGAGGTAAGTAAATAAGTACTATATCACTGGAAAAGTGGAATGTGAGGACAAGAGCCCTTCAAATTATTTCAAGTAATGATACATCTATAAACCCGTATCTATAGTGTATTGTCATGATTAAATAAATGCATCTTTGCTTAGCTGTACACAGATCTGGAGGAAATCATTATCCTTATTTAAGGTAGTAAACAAATAAAAGTATTGTTGAAACTGACTGCCTTTGATGAACTCCCTGTTCAAGTAAGATAAGGCAAAAAGCTGTTAATCACCATTTTAAACTTTCAAGCATTGTTCAACAAACTCCCTGAAAAAGCACAAGAACAAATCCGCACAGACACACCCCTGGAACCCCAAACTGGGGTATTCTATTTGCTACCCAAGATCCATAAAACTGGAAAACCTGGACGCCCCATCATCTCAGGCACTGGCACTCTGACAGCAGGATTGTCTGGCTATGTAGACTCCCTCCTCAGGCCCTACACTACCAGCACTCCCAGCTATCTTCAAGACACAACTGACTTCCTGAGGAAACTATAATCCATCGGTGATCTTCCTGAAAACACCATCCTGGCCACTATGGATGTAGAAGCCCTCTACACCAACATTCCACACAAAGATGGACTTCAAGCCGTCAGGAACAGTATCCCCGATAATGTCACAGCTAACCTGGTGGCTGAACTTTGTGACTTTGTCCTCACCCATAACTATTTCACATTTGGGGACAATGTATACCTTCAAATCAGCAGCACTGTGATGGGTACCCACATGGCCCCACAGTATGCCTACATTTTTATGGCTGACTTAGAACGCTTCCTCAGCTCTTCATCATCAGACCCATGGAAAAAAAGCCCTTGAGGAATTCCATGATTTCAACAATTTCCATCCCACCATCAACCTCAGCCTGGACCAGTCCTCACAAAAGATCCACTTCCTGGACACTACGGTGCTACTAAGCGATGGTCACATAAACACCACCCTATATCGGAAACCTACTGACCACTATTCCTACCTACATGCCTCCAGCTTTCCTGCAGACCACAACACAAGATCCATTGTCTACAGCCAAGCTCTATGATACAACCGCATTTGCTCCAACCCCTCAGACAGAGACAAACACCTACAAGATCTCTATCAAGCATTCTTACAACTACAATACCCACCTGCTGAAGTGAAGAAACAGATTGACAGAGACAGAAGAGTACCCAGAAGTCACCTATTACAGGACAGGCCCAACAAAGAAAAGAACAGAATGCCACTAGCCATCACCTTCAGCCCCCAACTAAAACCGCTCCAACGCATCATCAAGGATCTCCAACCTATCCTGAAGGACGACCCATCACTCTCACAGATCTTGGGAGACAGGCCAGTCCTTGCTTACAGACAGCCCCCCAACCTGAAGCAAATACTCACCAGCAACCACACACCACACAACAGAACCACTAACCCAGGAACCTATCCTTGCAACAAAGCCTGTTGCCAACTCTGTCCACATATCTATTCAGGGGATACCATCATAGGGCCTAATCACATCAGCCATACCATCAGAGGCTTGTTTACCTGCACATCTACCAATGTGATATATGCCATCATGTGTCAGCAATGCCCCTCTGCCATGTACATTGGTGAAACTGGACAGTCTCTACGTAAAAGAATAAATGAACACAAATCAGACGTCAAGAATTATAACATTCAAAAACCAGTTGGAGAACACTTCAATCCCTCTGGTCACTCGATTACGGACCTAAAAGTGGCAATACTTCAAAAAAAAAAAACCTTCAAAAGCAGACTCCAACGAGAGACTGCTGAATTGGAATTAATTTGCAAACTGGATATAATTAACTTAGGCTTGAATAGAGACTGGGAGTGGATGAATCATTACACAAAGTAAAACTATTTCCCCATGTTTATCTCCCCCCCACCCCTCACTGTTCCTCAGACATTCTTGTCAACTGCTGGAAATGGCCCATGTTGATTATCACTACAAAAGTTCCCCCCCCCGCCCCTCTCTCCTGCTGGTAATAGCTCACCTTACCTGATCACTCTTGTTACAGTGTGTTTAGTAACACTCATTGTTTCTTGTTCTCTGTGTATATAAAATCTCCCCACTGTATTTTCTACTGTATGCATCTGATGGAGTGAGCTGTAGCTCACAAAAGCTTATGCTCAAATAAATTTGTTATTCTCTAAGGTGCCACAAGTACTCCTTTTATTTTTGAAATTTAAATGTGTGTTAATGCACAGGACATTTTTGCTGACAAAAAACTCTACATCATATTAATTGCAGATAAAAGGAAAATTAGGCATGATGGGTAAAATTTTCAAAAGTACCTAAGTGACACAGGAGCCTGACACCCATTGACTTTTAGTGAGACAGATGTTTCTAAGTCACTTTTGAAATAGAGAGAGGAAAAATCTACACTACACTATTAACTAAACCTAAGTAAAGTGAATGTACAGCCACCACAGTAATTGAATCAGTTTTATATATCCACACTATGCTGTTTGTGTCAGCAGTGCGCATACTCACCAGGAGAACTTGCCCTGATTTAACTGCCAGTGGGGGCATTGTGAAACAGATTCTGAATTGCAGTATGACAGGGTGGGGGTTCCCGTCCAATGTGGGGTGAATTCACTCTGTCCCTCAATCTGTCCTTTACCTCGAGGCAATGAGACCTAAGGGCGAGAATCAATAGGGTTACCCTAGGCCACAGGGCAGCAAGGACTAGTGGCCAGAGTCAATGGGTTACCCTGATTCCCAGAGTGGCAAGGCCTAGTGGCTGCAGTCAATGGGGTGGTCCAGATTCCCAGGGCAGTAAGGCCTAGTAGCCGGAATCAATAGGGTGGACCTGATTCGCAGAGCAGTAGGGTCTAATGGCCAGAGTTAATAGGATGGTGGGCTGCGACCAGGAGGCGGGTGGCAACTGGGATAGGGGGACCTGGACCTTTGCTGCTCCACGGGGTCCCAGCCGAGGGCCCTGATAACTGCAAGTGCATTTGCCATTGAGTCAGCTGGGATCCAGTCACAACACACCAACTACGCTCGGGACTATGCCTAGTCTCTCCCCTGGGCTACTTCCTTCCATGACTTCTGCATTCATGATCTGGGTGACTTCAGGGTTCCCAGGTTTCTCTACCTGGGCTGTTCCAGGTGGCTCCAAAGTCCATGGGGTGTCTATAGGTACTGGGGCATCTGCCAGGGTCTCGGCACCTCTGGCTTACACAGTTGGGGTCTGCAGCGGCTCCGAGGCTGGAGCCTGCAACAAACGTCCTTTCACTCTGGCAATCAGCCCCAACTGAGCTGATCTGCTTGCTCTTATACTGGTTCTGCTCTTGGGGCATGCCTAGTAGGGCCATGGGGGCAGGGCTTCCACAGCCCACAAGGAGGGGTTAACCCTTTGCTGTCCAGTGCAGGGTGAGTTCACACCATCACAGGTAGCAACAGTCAATGTAAGCAATGCGGTGTCTACACTAACACTGCCTTGACTAACTGCATCATCTTAAGCACTACATCTCTCGCAGAGGTGGAGTTATTAAGTCAGTGTAGTGGGTGAGTTATTTTGGTGGGAGCCACATTTTAGTGTAGATGCTTACAGAGTTAGGCTGATGTCGGTAGAATAGATCAGGTCGTGGGCTCTTAAGTCACTTAGGTGCTTCTGAAAAAAAAAAATCAATTAGCACTGCTGAAGTGTGTCAGGTGGGAGAATTCTCATCTAGCCTATTCAGAATAGATCTATAATCTTTGCCATTAACCAAAAAGAGAAAAAGTGTGTTTAATTTAAGAATGAATTAGAAATGCATCTCCATGGATAGTTGTGTCTATCAGGTCCACGTGCCATGTCCTTACTTCTCTGTAGCTGAATTACCAGGTCATTAGCCATATGTGCTAGACAGTAAGATAAATTTGTGGCCTGAGGATATCTTCGTAATTTACTTGATAGTCTTGCCCTTCTGGTATCTGGCATTACTGATCTAAATTGACAGATCAGTTAGGTTACAGAAACATGCACTTGTATGGATCCATCCAGCAATGAAACTGAGCCCTTCATTGTCTCCGCAGAACTGCTATGCTCTCTTTAGCTAAGATCAGTTCCACTGGGAATCTGAAGAACAGACTGATCAATTCTTGCATTTTGGGCACAACGAATGGCTGCTGCCATTGAATCCATTAAGGAAGAAATTCAGACTGGTAGGCAGAGGCAAGATAATAAATATGTGTCTTTATGTCAAATCGAATTATATTAAAAGTGACATGGTAAATAGAAGTAGCTGGTGCTATCATGCTGTGCTGTAATGGTGTTTTATGTAATAGATTTTACCTTATTCTCTAAACTAAAAATAAATCAAAACTTAACTTTAAAAACTATGGCTATCATTTATTTCCTCTGTGTTTCTGAAGAACCACTCAGTTAACATGTAGACTAAGCACTAGGCATCAGACTTTAAATAACTGTGCAATCCAAACATCTTCCAATATGGTTACATGATCTGAAGTGCTTCCCCCCCATTATATTTTTTTATCCTTGGCTTCTAATGTTATTTTACTTAATACTTAAAATATATGATACACATTAACAATCTACTTTTGTACTAAGCCTGTCTTGAGACTTTTTCTGCCAAACTGAAACTTGTTAATTTCAAATGCGATTTTCCATGTGCAGAGAGATTCCCTCTGGAACTATAGCAGGAGGTAGAATAAATAATATCACGTAAAGAAGATCAAACTTTTCTATCCAAAGTACAAAACTCATGTGAATGTTACTAGAGCAGGTAAAAGAGTTAGGACTGAAATAATGTTTAAACACCACAGGTTTACTCATATGGAATGAATAGTTTTAAGGGAATTATGTGATCAACTGCCACAGCACCAAAAATATCCTTCTGCTATACATGGCTGTGTTTGCAGCTGCTGGTGCTGCTTCATTTAAGACACTCTGTAACATCCTATAACATTTATTTATGATACAACCTGCTACTGGGGTCTGTTGGAGATATGACACTGGGGTCCCCTGCTCTGATCTATTATGATTATTGCTGTCTACCACCTTATTTAATGATGGTGGGGGGAAATCAACAAGCTGTATTGTCTCTTTGAACAGTTAGCAATATGCTACTTGTAACAATGGCTTTTCTTCTCAACTTACCAATGTCCAGCCTGTTGTAGTAGCCAGGCAAGGTACTAACAAACTTCAACAGAACTTTATTTTTTAAAGTGGAAACCCTAAACACTACACAGCCTTAAACCATAGAAAAATCGAAATAAAAATCTATAAATGAACTATACTCTGAAAGTCTTCCACATGCAGGACCCGCGCCGATCCAGGGATTTTAGACAGATGACCAGTCCCAACCAACCCAGCTTGAAATTTGAAATACAAAGCAAAGTGCTGTCTTATATTTTCACAGGTCTCCAGGTACTGAGAAATTATCTTGTGCAATTATGATGTTTTTGGTAATGCAAAAAATAAAATAAAATAAAATAAAATAAAAATAGAAAGAATGCAACACATTTGCAGATGTAACTCAAATTTACCTAAAGGCTGATTAATAGTACACTGTAATGTTGAGCCCAAATTTGTGAAATTCTAATCAGAATGCATTACTGAAACAGCATGAACTGAAGTTTAGCATAAGCCCCTTAGGGTATGTCTACACCATGATAAAAGGCCCATGGCATGGCTGTAGCTGGCCCGGGGCAGCTGTTCTGTGCTGCAGGGCTATAACAGATCTTGCAAGATCTCAAAAACCAGGCTCTAGCCCGAGCCCCAAATGTCTACACTGCAATTTTATAGCCCCACACCCCAAGCCTGGCAAACTGAGTCAGGTGATGCAGGCTCAGACTCGGTGGCACAGTCTTGTTATTACAGTGTAGACTTACCTTTACATTCTTTTACAATTCAGCTGCAGATCTTAACAGGCACAACTAAGTTACAAGCCCTAATTATTGCATAAATACTCCACTGTTTAGACTACTGTGATGCAAGAAAATAAGAACTGTACTCATGAGACATCACTGTGAGACCTATACAATGGATTATTATTTCTTTTTAATATATATAATTTTTCTGTATAAAAATTATCTTGGTTCACTTTGGCATACAGGTCTAGGTTAGACAGGTATCACTATTTATACATTTACCAGTGCTAAGAGCTTGAATTCTTATTAGTATCAGCAAAGTGAAACTTGACAAACAGAAAGTCTGTGAACTGTGTCCTCAGGGAACTGTCCCAGCTAGCTTGTGAATGTTTATCAGTGGTTACTAACTCCACCAAGAAAATGTGAACTTGTGGTGTCAGAAGGGATCAGGAGATGCATGTAGATTTGGTAGAGAAATAATTAGCCCGAAGCCTTTCTTAGCATGCTGCTCTCCAAATAACTAGTGTTATCTACAAATTAGTATGCAAGTATAAACATTCATGCGGATAGGATTTCAGCAATTATAAAGCAAAAAAAGACCAAGAATTCAGTCATGTCAGGGAAATGCAACAGAACTAAGGAACAATGTATATAACATTTCCTATCCATTATTACTGTCACCCCTTAAAAAATCCATTTAACAATACAGTGACCCAAAATATCTAAAATGAGAGATGTAATTTTAATGTTTACAAAAAATATAAGGAATGACATTTATAACATTCTATAAATTTATTTCACCAGATTAAAATCTTATTTTTTGCTTTATAATGTACCTTAAGGTCCATTTTTTGTTGCTAGCTGAAAATGAAAGTGGTGTGTGTGTGGGGGTGTGCGTGTGCAATATCCAAGGTTAATGGGACAAATATTTTTTCTTTGACCTCCTAGTAAAAAACAGAGATGGATACAGTAATCAATATTAAAACATGGACCCAGAGGAATAAACATGGCATTATTCGGTCTGCAAACCATAACTTCACTACTTTTTCAGCAGTAGAATGTTAATGTGCACTGTGTAGAAGGTTGTTCTCTGGTTATCATTCAAAATTTCCTGTTCAGCTGTAGAGTAGTAGTGAGCCACTGCAGTAAGCTAATATATTATAATACAGATTGGTACCATTTACCACAAGGTGAACTGAAATGCTTTGGATTCAGTGTCATTTAGTGTATAATGCAAAAAGATTTTGGGGTCCCTGGGACTTATATGTGAGGTTTCGTGGAGAGTGGGACATGATAAGTCTTCCCCTTACATACCTTCTCTCTCAACATCCTCCCACCACCATGGGTCATCCACAGCCCCTACCCTCTTTTGTATTTTGTATCTGGTTATATCTGCAGCCTGCGGGTGGAAAGGATAGAAATGGGGAAACCTATGTACAAAATTGAGGAAAACTTAACTAAATATTTTTGGAATTCAAAAAAGATTTACATTTTAGGCACAGAGTTGAGGAGCTTTTGTGGGGGGAGGGGTTTTTAGGGGGGAGAGGCACATGTTGACACTATAAAGTTCTTATTTGATGTCATCTAGTTCACCCACCAACAAGCAAAATATGGAGACTTTTCCTTACTAATGATTACAACATAACAAAAAGAAAAGGAGTACTTGTGGCACCTTAGAGACTAACAAATTTATTAGAGCATAAGCTTTCGTGAGCAATACAGACTAACACGGCTGCTACTCTGAAACCTAACATAACAAAAGGAACTCATTCTTGGTATACAGCCAAGCCTCTAGTCTTGGACCAAAGAAGACGCTTTAGAGAGCGTAGAGAAGTTGCTAGTCCCATAAAACAGTGTTAACTATTAAGAGCTAGATTGTGATTTAAAGGCTGCTATGGAGAATCACAATGGTGCATCTGCCTTACTCCCCATGCTGGTGAAGTAGGGGGGTGGGGGTGGGACTACTCAGAGGGCTGATATTGTCATTTGCCCTTGTGTAGGCCATGCAAAAGGGAAGAAGACTGCTTGCACAAAGTTCCTTTATGAACCTGCATAAAGGCAGATCATAATCTGGCTTTATGTATTTTTGCACTTGGAGAAGCTGGGATTTATCAATACCTCGCCCCAGAATACCACTAGAACACTGCAGTAAGAAATGGCATATAAACAGTACAACAGAGAAATGGGCATTCTTCCTGGATGTCACAAACATGCCATTGACTTTTCCCATTGTCACAAAAGTTAACATTTCCATTTGTCATTGTTTCAAGTGAAATCAAGAGCTCTTGGATACAACTGGCTGGCAGGCACCATTATACAATAACCTTTACAGCACCTTGTAGAATAAAGACCTTGTTCTGTCCCCACTCTATAGTCACATATTAGTAGAGATAGAAAAAAAAAAGTCCGACAGACCATTTTTCCATCAGAAAAATGTTGATTCTGCAGGTAATTTTTGCACAGTTTATTTAGATAAGATTGAAATGTTTCATTTTGACATTATGTGCAATATGGTTATACCCGTGTCTATCCCAGGATTTTAGAGAGAGAAGGTAGGTGAGGGAATATCTTGGACCAACTTCTCTCACCAACAGAAGTTGGTCCAATAAAAGATATTACTTCACCCAACTTGTTTCTCATTTTGATATTATTGTTTTGGTTATATATTATAAGATATTTTGATCATATCGAATCAAGGTTGAAACTAGGACTGGCCAGAAAAAGAACTTCATTTCAAAAACATGTTTGAGGTTTCAGAATTGGTTTTCATTCTCTACTGGAACAAAACTGAGACCTTTTAGAAATTTTCATAAAAAAATCTCTCTTGAAAAAGAGAGAGCCCACAATATTGAATAGCCCAGTGGACAGGGTACTCAGCTGGCAAGTAGGAAATGGAGCTTCATGTAACTGCTTTACTTGACTCAAAGCAGGGACTTGATGAGTGCCCTAAGCACCAGGCTATAGAGTCAATCTCTTTGCATCACTGAACATTTAATTATTTAAGCTCCAACAGGAGAGATTGACAGTGTGACTCAGGTAGAGCAAGGACTTGACCCTTGGTCTCTCATATCCTAGTTGAGTGCTCTAATCACAAGGCAATATGCTTTTCTTTATCTCTCTTTCCCTTTCCCCTGAAAAGAGTTTCATTGAAACTTGTTCATTTCCAGGAAAATGTCCACTTTCAACTCAGTATTTAAAAAAACAACAACAGTGTTTTTAGTCAAAATTGTCCCATTCTGCTCTAGTTTGCAACTAAATAAATAAATAAATCAGAGATATCTACTTTTTGTCCTGATTTGGAACAAAACAAAATTTTGAAATCTCAGAATGTCCCATGGGATATTTGTTTTTCAACCAGCTCTGCATATTAATCAAACTTTACAGGAAACCCTTTTTGGTGGAGAATTTCTATCAAACAGTTCCTGTCAGAGATTTAGAAGGAACAGTGTGTTTGTAGGGGAAGCAGGTCAGAAAAAAATAACAACTACTACATTTTAAGTGACAGATGTGTCCCATATGTCCCAGACTGTTTGGAAAAAAATACTGATTTAAAACATTTTGCAGACAATTAGTAAATGCTACCCTGTGTATAGAAAAAGTCTCCCTGGATATCTTTATTTTTTTACCAAATTTAATGCTGGAATGTGTAAACTTTTTATCCAAAATACAAACATGAACAGTTTGCTATTCTGCTCCATTATTCATCTCTCTTTTGACATTTTACAATAACACTCCCTTACAGAAGAAGCTTGGTCACAGAGGAAGCATGGGCATCTGTCATTGAGTAGACAATATTAAAAAAAATACATGGTAATTGCTTTCGCTAGATTTGTAGTAAAAAAAAACTCTGAAAGTTTGACCTTTATCAAATGCCTGCCTGCCTCAGCCACCTTTATTTTGACTTTCTTCTTAATTTATGTGTGAAATGGGGAAAAGACATTTCCATTAGATTATGAACAGGTCATCTCCTCCTTTGGATGTCAGCAGCTGTATTTCCTAAGGATCAACACAATCACTGGCAGCAATGGATAACTGTACTATAGTTGCGGTGGTAGACTGACCTGCTGAAAATGAAACAAAACCATGCCTAACAACATAGCCTAAAGTTTTCAGTGCTATAGATAGCCCTATTAATCAGATGTAATGCATTAGACATCTGGGCAGCTTATAGAGCAGATTTTTTTCCCCCAGCAATGTTTTAATTCATTCCTTTCAGTGAATAATTTGTTCAAAAGCCAGGAAGGAATTATACTTCCGACATAATGTATTAATAATACAGTTTTCAAGCAACAAGGGACATTAACTGTAAAGATTTGTAACTAAAGATGAGATTCATTAAAAACTTTATGACCCATTTCTTTGGAGTACATGTGTACTACATGAGGAAAATATATGAGATTTTTCACTTCACTATCTCTCTGTGTTGAACTGGGAATCTGCCAATAATACAATACATTCTAAAATGGGTAGAAAAGGTGAATGATATTTCCCTACTCACTGGCAAAAAATTTCCATTTAAACAAAAACAAAGTGCTGTGACAATGAAACACTAATTACGGAAGTATCAGAGCTGCTACGCTGATTACTCTCATGTGTGCATGTGTTTATTATTTAAAGTATATGGTTTCAACTATGCAAGGAATACAGTAAAGAGCTTTTCACATTGTCTGGGTCCTTGTGCCATCTGGATGAACCCAGGGAGTACAGAAATGCACAACAATTAAAACATAAGGCCCGAAGGGATCATTGTGATCATCAGATTTCCTGCATAACACAGGCCATAAGATTTCCCTGAATTAATTCCTGTTTGAGTATATATTTTTTAAACAATCCAGACTTGATATAAATATTTACAATGATGTGGTGGAGAATCCACCACAACCCTTGGTAGGTAATTCCAATGGTTAATAACCTTGACTGTTAAAAATGTGCAACTATTTCCAGTCTGAATTTGTCTAGATTCAACAGCCATTGGATCAAGTTATATCTTTGTCTGCTAGAGTGAATAACCCCTTATCATATTTTCCCCCCAATGTTCGTTTTGTTTAGCTAAATATATGGATCTTCTTGAATCTTTCATCATAAAGTATGTTTTCTAACCCTCTCTAGTCTTCAACATCCTTCTTGAATTGTGGACACCAGAACTAGACACAGTATTCCAATAATGGTCACACAGGGGCCAAATACAGAGGTAATATAACCTCCCTACTCCTATTCTATATTCCATTGTTTCTACCTCAAAGGATCACATTAGCTCTTTTGGTCACAGAGTTACACTGGGAGCTTATGTTCAATTGATCATCCACTTTGACCTGCAAGCCTTATTTTTAGAGTCACTGCTTCCCAGGATAGCATACCCATCCCATTCTTTGTTCCTAGATGTACTGAAACATATACCATATTCTGGCACCTAGCTTACCATGCGATCCAGATCACTCTGTATCAGGGAACTGTCCTCTTAATTATTTTCTGCTCACCAGATCTTTGTGTCATCTGCAAACTTTATCAGTAATGATTTTGTTTTCTTCCAGGTCACTGAATACAAAAATATCTTAAGTCCAAGGACCAATCCCCTTGGGACTCCTCTAGAAGCACACCCACGCAATGATGATCCCCCAGTTACAATTAAATTTTGAGACCTATATGATGGTTCTCAGGATAGCGAGTCACACTTTTACACAACTCTGCCTCCAGTATGAGGAAACTTGCTTGTGCTAATCTGGGGGTCAGCTCCCTGAATGGCATTAATTTTATTATTCTTCTTTAATTCTTTATTAACTGAGTCCCATATCAGTCATTCCACTATTTTGCCCCAGACAGATGTCAGGCTGACAGGTCTATAATTACCTGGATCACTCTGTTTACCTTTTTAAAATATTGACACATTAGCTTTCTTCTAGTCCTCTGGAACTTCTCCTGTGTTCAAAGAGTTATTGAAAATCAACACTAACAAATTAGACAAATATTTTCAGACCCCAAAATATTCAAATTCACTTAATTTGGAATTTGAAGTGCTTCAGTTTTCAAAGCTAGAGACCCACCTTCTCGGGAATCCACTTTCCCAATGTGAAAAGTAATTGTGACCCTTCTATATACATGAGAAGAAAGTCTCCCCTGCTCTTCCCCCTACACAAAGCCTGAATAATTGCACTTTGTGTAGGGAACTTCAAGGTGTTGAGGAGACAGAATTCACCACCCACACATTAGCAAGCAGAACATAGTGTTGCCATGCAGCCCCTCTGCAGTTGTTGTTCCAGCATACCATTTGTTGTTGTCGATCTGTGGGGTTTGGACCATTTTCCCAATTCAATGAGCATACTCTACTTTTCATCAGGCTATTTAGGACCAGCACAGAATCCATGTCTGTATGCATTAGCAATAAGGAGATCTTTCTTTGAGTTTGCAAAAAGAAAAGGAGTACTTGTGGCACCTTAGAGACTAACAAATTTATTAGAGCATAAGCTTTCGTGAGCTACAGCTCACTTCATCGGATGCATTTGGTGGAAAAAACAGAGGAGAGATTTATATACACACACACAGAGAACATGAAACAATGGGTTTATCATACACACTGTAAGGAGAGTGATCACTTAAGATAAGCCATCACCAACAGCAGCGGGGGAAAGGAGGAAAACCTTTCATGGTGACAAGCAGGTAGGCTAATTCCAGCAGTTAACAAGAATATCAGAGGAACAGTGGGGGGGGGAGGGAGAAATACCATGGGGAAATAGTTTTACTTTGTGTAATGACTCATCCATTCCCAGTCTCTATTCAAGCCTAAGTTAATTGTATCCAGTTTGCAAATTAATTCCAATTCAGCAGTCTCTCATTGGAGTCTGTTTTTGAAGCTTTTTTGTTGAAGTATAGCCACTCTTAGGTCTGTGATCGAGTGACCAGAGAGATTGAAGTGTTCTCCAACTGGTTTTTTAATGTTATAATTCTTGACGTCTGATTTGTGTCCATTCATTCTTTTACGTAGAGACTGTCCAGTTTGGCCAATGTACATGGCAGAGGAGCATTGCTGGCACATGATGGCATATATCACATTGGTAGATGCGCAGGTGAACGAGCCTCTGATAGTGTGGCTGATGTGATTAGGCCCTATGATGGTATCCCCTGAATAGATATGTGGGCAGATTTGGCAACGGGCTTTGTTGCAAGGATAGGTTCCTGGGTTAGTGGTTCTGTTGTGTGGTGTGTGGTTGCTGGTGAGTTTGGTATGCCTATGACCACCTTCCACCCTACCCTCCAAGAGCATCACCATGGGGCCTAGGTGGCACACAGGGCCTTGCACACACTTTCCACATACAGTGCATATGTTACTGTAACACAGTGCAAGAAAACAATACAATCACGTCTACAGTTTATATGAATGTGTATAATCGCAGTAACATTTTGTAGTAGGACTGCTTTGACTGGGGACATTTTTTCATAACTTGTTTGTTTCTTTTTCCCTTTTACTTACTGATAATAAATCTTCACTTTTAAGTTATGTTTGGAATTATATGCAAGTCTCTGTGCATCTGACAAAGAAAATCTGATTTTTCAGTTTTAGCAGGTATACATATAAAATTATCTATCACCATTGTTTGTTCCCCACATTAATTAGATATGGGTTCCAATTGTTAATCATTAACAATGTGAATCAGATTATTTCACCAAAAAAAAAAGACTTCTAGATGCTATGTTCAGATATAATTATTTCTATGCATTGCACACAGTGATGACAAAATGTTATCTTGTATTAAAACACGATAGTTCTATTGTTATCTTGGGCCAGTGCTGAAAATAACTTCTCTTATTACTATAACCACAGCTATTTTATGGTCAAAACCAGGATTTTTTCATGTATTTTCATCCATATTTTCATGGATCAGATAAGATGAAACAGGCTATATTTAATAATGGGCTTTTAAACCATGTCTGTAATTCACTAGAGATGGGAGAACCTGTTTCAAGGAATGTCAACCCTCTCAAAATTCACAGATATGACATTTCCCAAAAGGACTGAACTTTTAGAGGTTTGTATCCCATTATAAATACTGCAGAAGAGAGGTGGGGAGAAACTGCACTCATTCGCACCAATGAAGTGCTATTAAAATTAATGAAGTTGAAACTTTGTAAGTGACAGCAGAATTTGGCCAACCACCCCAATGAAAGTGAAAAGCAACCTTTAATTTTCTTTTTAAATAATTAAGGCGCCCAGAGAGGAACAGAATATGAAATTATTTACATTTCAATATACAACATTTTAAAAATCAGCTCATCATTTATTTGCCTGTTAAATTTTAAGCTCATGATAGCATATTTCTCCCAAAATTATTTATCACGTCACAAAAAACCCGGAAGCAGAACATGGAATTTTGGAATCAATAATCGGGACCAAATTTTAGTCTAATTGGATTTGGACTTCAGCAAGCATTAGCTGATTTTCAGCACTCGTTCTTCAGAAGGCACTTCTTTGTATATGTGAGAATTTCCAGTGCATCTCTCTTTCATCTTTCTTACAGATTAAATGCAGAGAAGTAAATTGTTATAGTGTGTCGACAGCACCTTGAAATTCTTGCATCAATGCCTTTTTCATTTAGCAACTGAAGCTAGTTTCTTATTGAAGTTGTCATTTTAAAGGTTTTTTTTTTTTCTCCAATATTCTTGACTTCTGGACTCTGCAAAAACTTCTTAGATCAGGTTTGGATTCACTGAAGAGCCTGTGGGAGGTGAGATGTCATGCTGCATATATTACAGAACTACATGGAGAGAAAGGACATGGGGATAAGACTTGATTGTGTGAATTACATTTCTCTTTTCAGGCGATATTGACAGAGGATTATTTTATAGGAAACTTAAAAAGACAGGCGATTTAACTGAAGTTATTCTCAGAAAAGAATGATAGGAAATATAAGAATCACTGCACATTCAGGGATAAATCTTATTTGCTTTATTCATCAACACAGTCTCATTGACTTAAGTGGGACTAGTTGCATGAGTCAAATGAGCAGGATTTGTCTGTTGTCACTGATGTCACTAATGTAGGATGGATATAATTTTAATAATTTGGAATCTTCAGTAGAACTGGAATTTATATCTAGGAACCTTTTCCTGAACTTCAGTTTCTTCTATTTGTTCTGGTTATCACATGTTCTATTATTTGATACAACAGTCTAAAAAAAGAAAGATGAAAGGCAAAAGATGCCACAAAAATATTGAATGAAATTATATTTTCCAACTCCATGTAAAATTATACTTTGGAGAGGAACAAAATAGTATTTGTTCCTAGCTTCTTAGGTCATCAACATGACTATGTTTGGGGCACACTTAGTATGTAGTACTAGGCAAAAAAATAAGAAATAGACATTTCAGAAACATAACAGTATTAATCTAATTTCTTACAACTAAGAGAGCAGTATAAATTTCCAGTTTTGAGGCCTAATCCTGGGGGAGTTGACTCCTAGATAATGATAGTATTCCCAATGTGAATGGCAAACTCACTTTTTTCTTCTAAGAAGCAATCTTATACTTGGAGAAGAAATGCCATATAGGCACAGAATTCCTCTAAATGAATTTAACTACTTGTTTGTAAAGTTTTTGCCTGATGCAAAACGTAAAAAAAAAGCATTACAGACTGTGTTGTTGACATTGTGATTGTTAGCAATACCTGAAGCGAACGTTTAGACAGTTTTAAGTGTGTACTAGTGTATTTAGACATTTCAGGAGCAAAACTGCCACAAGACAAGAGTGAATAACACAAAGTGCTATATGGGATTACCCTAAATACACAGTGTGTAATTCTGTTGAACAAAAGTGGCACTGTACACTTACATGGCATCAGGTCATGAATGAATTAAATCTGAAATATTGAGCCAGCACCCTTGTTTTGTCTGTCTTCAAAGATTTAAAAGAAAATCCCTGAATTTACCAAAGCAGAGCACAACGTGAGTGAACACACTGTTGTACCAATAGAGGACCAAGTTCCTAGTTATTGTATAGGCATGTGAGCCCTTGCCTTAAAATTCTGAGGGTGTCATGTCTCAGTACTAGATATGGACTGGCTACAGAGCTTGTTTATAGACACCACATGTGTTCAACATAAGATCCTTTCATGATCTGCCAGGTATGGCTAAGGTTAATTTAAATAGGGTATGTGGATGTACAGTATAGTGGATGAACAGTATAATACAGTTTACCATCCATTACAGAGGGATCCTAGCCATTTTTGTGTGTGTGCATGCTGAAATGAAACCAAATCTTGTCCCATCAAAATCACTACACTATGCACAGGACAGGCCTCCAGATTTGGAAGGTTACCGAGATGATGTTTTGGGAGAGACCACAACACTAACTGGCTCAATTTTATATAAAAAGTGTGTAGCTGGAGGGCTTCTACAAATGTCCTAAGGCAAAAAATGAGCACAGTTGCTTGACTTTTTCAACTCCAGCAATTGGCTTACACAGTTTTATATTGTCAGTGCTATTTTTGCAAAGAAAGGGGCTAGATACATAGTTTATTTAAATGAACACCACAGCTTTCCTCCATAGAGCCAAAAGTTAATAAGGGAACATCTACGCTGTGATAAAAGACCCACAGAACAGCTGCTATAAAATTGCAGTGTAGATGTTGCAGCTTGGGCTGGAGCCAAGACTCTCAGACCCTCCCACCTCACAAGGTTTAGAGTCCATGCTCCAGCCTGAGCCAGAAGGTCTACATTGCCATGTTTGAGCCCTGCATGCACAAGTCAGCTGACCCAGGACAGCCAGGGGTCTTTTACTTCAGTCTAGACACACCCTCAGTGCCAGAGAGCCCCTTCCAACGGTTCTAAACTTAATCCTGCCTTTCACTCACTTGCACGTAAATGGAATATCATTTAACCTCTCTGGGACTGAGTTTCTTTATGCATAAAATGCATACTTATCTGCCCCACATGTGTGTTGTGAGGATTAAGTTAAATATTTGAACAGTGCTTTGAAAGAAATATGAAGAGTTCTCTCTGTAGTAAATATTACTACTACTTTATGACAATGTTATAGTCTAAATTAAACCCACAAAAAAACCCTAAGCATCCCTGAAACTCCATCCTAAACAAAATGTCCCCTACTGCCTCAGTTCTTACCATTACTTCTGATGAATAACCAGAGATGTCAGCAATGTGTTTTCTATCATGTGCACTCAGCCTAGACTTTCAGCCTCAACCTTGAACTTTAATGACTTTGTGAATTTAAGTTTGACACTTAACACTATAATAATACACTTTTTATTTTTACCTTCTTCCTTTTTTTATGGCAGTCTTTCTTTGTTTTTCTTTATGGCTATTCTACAAAAATTGGATTATTAAAATTAGATTAGGTCAAAAAGAACAGTGGAAGTATGAGACAAACATTGGTACATCATTAGTGGAACAATTGGTTATATATTGCATCACTTTTTTAAATGGTCACTTTTTAGATGTCTGAATACCAGAGGAATTTCTCAAGACTTGTCAGGTTTTTCTGAAGAGCCTGTGGGAGGAAGGGTACACTAATGTATATTCTGTGAGAGTGCCCAGTGATAAATGAGTTCTGGATGAAAGGCTAGTGGAGTTAATGTAGGAGGTGATGTAGTGTGAACTGCCTCTGTCTTCTGAATAGATAATCCTGAGACATTTTGGGGAGCTGTAATTCTCAGGTATCAAACAGAAATCCACATATTTTATTTCCTGATTTTACCAGCTTTTCTTTGCCTTTTGTCATGTGGAAGGTCACCTCTTCTAGATCCTCACGGTCCATATTGCAAAGGAATTCTCATTGCCTTCTTAAATTTTAATAATATTAACATTAAAGACAGTGGAGCTCCACTTCAGTATGACTGCTGTCCTGACTAGCAGTCCATGCCCCTGATATTCCATTACTATACAGACTCATTAATTCATACTAGGAGCTGGGAGACCCATCCCGAATTACTGAAAGTTGCAACTTGGCAAGTAAACAAGGCTGAACCTGCCTCCCAAAGATACTAACAACAATTTATTGATTGATTTGTGACCATTTATTAACTTTTTTTTAAGTTTAACAACAGAACTGGATTTTAACTGAGGGCATAAATGAAGAGAAAGAGGACAAAAATCACACAAAAGAGACAGAAGAAGTTACCAATAAGATAAATATAAATATGTGGGGAGTGTATGTGTGTGTTACATAAAGTATATCTCAGGTTCACTTACATAACTAAAATTTACAACACACATTTGTAGTTATGGAATTTGCATTGTTCTGTTATGTATTTATATTGTGGTTCTACCAAGGATCCCCAATGTGCTAGGTCCTGTACAAACACAAAACAAATAATCCACGTCAGGGTAGAGCAGGGATCAGCAACCTTTGGCACGCAGCCCGCACCACTTCCCGCAGCCCACATTGGCCTGGAGCGGCAAACCGCTGCCAGCGGGAGCTGCGATCAGTCGAACATGTGGACGTGGCAGATAAACAAACTGGCCCAGCTTGCCAGGGGGCTTACCTTGGCGGGTTGCATGCTAAAGGTTGCCAATCCCTGGTGTAGAGTGACTAACAGGATTTATATATGTTTTTAGTCTAAAATTAATTTTCAGTTATTTATGGTAGAGAGAGTGCTTCATGCTAGTAAGTACATATGGTTGAGTACTTTGGAAAATTAAATGAGCACAAACGATCAGATCAGATAAGATTTCCAATATGAAATCTTAACTGGGAAGTAGGAAGAGACAACAATTTTGGGGCACAAAGTATAAATGAATCTTCATATCAGACCAATAACAAAGAAATATAATAATATAGTGATTGTTGTAAACTCTTTAGAAAGGTATAGTAATAAGTAATTAGTGTTTACTTATTTACATGCATAATAACAAGCTGCTGCAGCAGTTTAAAAAACTTATCCAAAAGCTACAGACACTGCAACACATTTCAGCACTGACAATGAACTTAAACCTGCCCTTCTCTGTCATCAAAGTTGGAGCAGTGGGGTTCCTTCCCTGCAGCAAGGAACGAATGACTACAATTACCCCGGGACTCTACAAAGTAGTTCTCTAGGCCTGGACTCCTAGGTCATTCACAGAGGTCTCCTCTTGTACACTGTTTCCCATTTTCTTTCCCTCTCCTTTTCAATGTCTTCTCTGTTACACCCAGGAAAAGATTTCTCTTCCCCAGCAGCTCATTCCCACTTCAGAAACAGTAGCACCCTAGCTCTGTAGTTTCTATCTCCTGAGGATTTATTTGGTTTAACCTGCAGGAAATATTCTGAACTGCTTCTGTGGGCCTCCACTGTCCCACTTCATCCATAAAAGTAGGAAAGATGGAGTTAAAAGGACTGCTGTGGACTTCATTTCCCTCTCACATATCAACTGTCCTTTCCAAAAGCCACAGACACTTAAAGAGTCCAACATTCCAGCTGGTGCTGTTAAAGGGACTCACACCAGATAGTGAATGTTTTGTTTCTAGATTATTGTGTGACTAATTTCTTTTTGTACAATAAAATTTATATTAATACAGCTAAAAACCTTGGAAGCATTTTAACCCCCTTTTATATCTATATATACAACACAGATAGATAGATTAGTTAGAATAGATAGGAAGAAATTCCATGAAAATTTATATTAAGATAAGAGTTGTGCGACTAAAAATATGTCTGCAGGCAACAGAAAGTATGACTGAAGTATGTATAGGCATACCAAGGTCACTTGCTAAAAACAGCAGTGAAGTTACAGTAACATGGGTGGTATCATGGGGTGGCCACTCAAATAAGTACACTGGTTCCTTGTGCAGCCCATGCTGCCACAGCTCCATTGCTATTTTTAGTGAGCTAGCTTGATCAAAACTAGTTTAGGTATGTCTTCAATGTGCTGTTGTCACATCTCTGATTGCACTGACATACCTCTCACATACCCCAAGTAATTATCAGTGTTGCCAACTCTCACAATTTCAGCATGAGTTTCATGATATTGAAATTATCCTTAAAGCCCAAACTACTGGGGACACTTGAATACATTAGAATCTCTGCTTTCATTAAAAATTAAAAGTAAGTGTCTAACCTTCATGGTTTAGGACAAAATCTTGAAAGCATGACCCATGTGCACCCCAAAGAGTCAAAAAACAAAAGACAAATAAAAGAGAATCTAAATTGTATTATTTTTTTAAAATATGATTTTAACCCAATTTTACCATTTTTGAATGCTTTGGGGTTGATGCTACTAAAGTGTTTAAAAGTCAGGTGGATGGCAAGAGACTCAGTTGTTCTTAAGAGGGACTGCTCTGTGTAGGGGGACACTGTACTCAAAAGACAGCACCAGGAGACAGAATGCACAGCCCGCTGCCACTATCCCCTTCTTAGGGTTCAGATTGATCCCCCAGCCAGAAGTTACATGGGAGGGACAAGCCCTTGTGTGCTCCCCTGAGTGCAGATACTATCATATGCTCAGCACGTTGGCAACCCACATGGGCTGGAGGACAAGGCTCCTTGTACTCTTCCCCTTTCCTATACACCCTCATAATGGCAAGGCACAGTCTGGTCCAAAGTTATGTTTGTATTTGCATCCTCAACTCTGCCCTCTCAGGTATATGAGTTATGGTGCTCTATTTGAATTACCGCACATTATATCTCAAGCAATATGTTACACCATTTTTAGTACAACTTTGGGTACATATCTATAGTATTGTGCAGCACTGACTATCTCCAATCACTGAGGTTGCTGCAGCACAGAGAAGGCTGCAGGCACAGTTGGAATTAAACAACCTGTTACTGGTGAGGATTACTGACACTTGGTGGCAATCGTTGGCCTAAGGAGGTAATTGGCTTTGTGATGGGGAGGATCTATAAGTGCAAGGAACAGGAACTAAAGGGAAGAGATCAGAGGGTGAGCTGAAGAGGAGAGGAAGCAGTGGAAGGCTTCGCCTGCTGTACACCTGTGCTGTGGCCTAACATGTTTGAATACTGAGGATTAAAGAAAAAACAACGAGGAGTCCTTGTGGCACCTTAGAGACTAACAAATTTATTTGGGCATAAGCTTTTGTGTGCTATAACCCATTTCATCAGATGCATGGAGTAGAAAATACAGTAGGCAGGTATAAATTTACAGCACATGAAAAGATGGGAGTTGCCTTACCAAGTCGGGGGTCAGTGCTAATGAGACCAATTCAATTAGGATGGATGTGGCCCATTCCAAACAGCTGACAAAAAGGGGTGAATATCAACAGAAAGAAAATTACTTTTGTAGTGCTAACAAGGCCAATTCAACCAAGGTGGATATGACCCATTCCCAGCAGTTGACAAGAAGGTGTGAGTATCAATAGAGGGAAAATTATTTTTTTGTAGTGACCCAGCCACTCCCAGTCTTTATTCAGGCCTAATTTTATGAAGTCAAGTTTGCAAATTAATTCCAGTTCTGCAGTTTCTCGCTGAAGTCTGTTTTTGAAGTTTTTTTTCTTGAAAAATGGCGACTTTTAAGTTTTTAAAGGCCAGGGAGATTGAAGTGCTCTCCTACTGTTTTTTGAATGTTACAATTCTTGATATCTGATTTGTGTCCATTTATTCTTTTGCATAGAGACTGTCTGATTTAGCCAATGTACATGGCAGAGGGACTTTGCTGGCATATGCTATCTGGATTGACAACTTGACAGCCCAAAAATTCTCCTTTGTTATAATTTGTTGGGGGATTTTTAGTAATGTTTATTCTACAAATCATAGGAATGGTTCCCAAATTCATCATCTAAACTTTCCTCCACTCCAAAGAGTGTTTCATTCAAAGCTGTATTTATCATTGTCTGTAATAAATTATGTCAGATAGGTAATCCCTGTCTTCCCACTACCTAACAATAACTATTTTAGATATTGACAGAGCCATTCCAGTTGTTTTTACAGTATTCCATTTATTTTAAATATCCTATTAAATACATTTAAATCTCAATTACATTTTTGTTCCAATATGCTTTCAAGCATACTTCCAAAAGCTGGAGTATACAATTTCCCATCTAGTACTTCTGATTTAACACTAATAATAATTAGGAGGTCAGACTAGATGATAATGATGGTCCCTTTTGACCTCAAAGTCTATGAGTCCATGAGTCTAATTGGACTTGTTGATTGCAAGTCTATGGAGGATTTCAAAAGAGAATTCCGTTGATTACTAGGATGCATCATGATCTAAGTTATTAATTTTCCATCTTCATTTTATAATGACTGACATCATGAGTCATCACTGCATACCAAATCTAGAACCTCCAGCATTAAAAGCATGAGCCTTTACTATCTGAAATAAAGGAAAAACAGCTCTTGGTGGCCATTACAGTATACCTATCTTCTAGAAACTAGCCAAAGGGGGAGCCATAATACACATACTGAATCCTGGATTACATTTTCACATTAGGAAGATTTTTGCCACACTGAAAGTGACATAATACAACCTCAGAATGGCAAACATTTTAGTTTTCTAACTATTTTTTCCACTGTGGCATATGTTTTAGTTAATTTTAGCATTCTAAAAATCCTCCCTCTATTATATATTCATAAAACCAATCTAGTGATTAAAAATATATACTTGCAAAGTTAACAGATTCAAAATTTTGTCTCCATAAATAACTCTTCCATTATTGCATTTGTATTCACAATAATTGAACTGTCCACAGACAGAACAAATTATATCTATGTACCAATGGAGCAAGGCTTCCAGATGAAGCTTATCATAAACAGATATAATGAAGTTTTGAAGTTTTCAACATGTTACTTGGGAGGAGTTTCTGGGTCTTACACCTACATATAAAAGAGAAAGTACAAAAAGATTTCAAAGATTGTTGCTTTTGGACATAATAATCTTTCTATATATGCACTGAACTGATATAACCCATTGTGGCATTAAACCCCATATTCTTCATAGTAATATTATTATGATATGAGTATGGCATAATTATAATGTATTTTGTGCAATATAAGGCATGTGAGATATCATTGGAAAGATTACGATTTACTGAATATGATTATAATATTTGTATGCATGTATTATTTTTATATCTGAAATTAGGAATATTGTCTATGCACCTATTAATTTGTTAGTCTCTAAGGTGCCACAAGTACTCCTTTTCTATTAAAATGTGTTTACACTGGGGGAACGCCCACTAGACAGAATGAAATCAGTCTAGATTGCTGGCTGGAAACAGCAATTAGGAAGAACAATAGGTCTTAGAAGATGCTAATCTTTCACTGGGAAAGCCTTCCTGGAGATGCTGCAAACAGCCTTTGAGTTATGGCTGCAAGATCACGTGATCAAGTCACCTGATACTGGACTCCATGAATAATACTAGTACTTTTCCACTGACCGGGGGTGGGAACCACAATGGAAGACAAAGGGTTCCTGCCATACGTAAATCCTATTTAAGGCAGGGGAGTGACATAATCATGGTTCGTTCTTCACTGAGTCTCTGCCCGAGATGACTGCTGTAAATATCTAAGAAACAAAGACTGAATGAGGGTAGAAAGATTGAGCCAGGCTGAAAGGGTGTCTAGCCTGTGATGAAATAGCTGAAGGTTTAAGCTGCAGGCAAGTGCAGCTGGCCTTCAAGAATCTCTGCAATCTGCCTAAAACATAATTTAGGGTGAGAAATTACAACTTGTAACTTAGATTGTATTTTTGTTTTATTTGCTGGGTAATCTGCTTTGATTTGTTTGCTACCCCTTAAAATCACTTAAAATCTAACTTTTGTAGTTAATAAACTTATTTTTGTTTTCCCTAAAACCAGTTTGTGGAATTCATAACTGGGGGGGGCAAAAGCTGTCCATATCTTCCTCCACGTTGAGGGAGGGGGCAGATTTCAATGAGCTTATGCTGTATAGTTCTCTATGCAGTGCAAGATGGTACAATTTTGAGTTTATCCTCTAGAGGGGGGTGTACACTTGAGTATTGGGCAATCCCTTAGCTGAGCCTTCCCATACAGAGCTGATCTCAGCATCTGTGTGTATATAGCTGCAGCTGGGTATGTCCCTACCTGTGTGTGTATGCGAGGGGGCTCGAGAGCCTGTCATAGCAGTACAGTGTAAAGGAAACTTTGGCTGGTGGGTCAGGCAGGCTCAGTGGTACCCCAGTTTCAAATGGCACTCTGGGGGAACCCGTCACACCCATCCTATAATAATCACTAATGCAGTATCGGAAGGATATAATACTTATGAGATAGTTAGGCTCCATCCTCCAAATATTTACATGTGTTTGAATTTACACACTGTCCCATTAATTTAAATGCATGTCTTCACAGGATCAGGTACTTTGGACTCTAAGCTCTTTGTGGCAAAAAGCATCTTTTCATTTTCTTGGGCTCCAATCCCAAACTGGGGCCCTTAAGTGTTACTGCAATAAACTGTATAACAAGAATATGCGCTGATAGCCAGTTTTAAAGATAAGCATATACTACAGGTGCAACAGTCTGTATTTGCCGAAGACTTTGAATTTGATTCCCAAACTCTCACGCATTCCAGAGGCCTCATTTTATCTATATAAAGTCTGTCTCAAATGCATTTAATAAAACAAGTATTCACCTAGTAAATCCTAAATAGGTGTGTGGTTTTCTTGAAGCAATATTTGTATAATCACTTCCCTAAGAAGTTAGAAAGGTAGGCAGTGTACTTACAAGGTAAACAGTTTTCACATAATAAAACACCTCCTGGAATTGCCTTATCACAATTATGAAATTTATTGGTTTCAGAGTAGCAGCCGTGTTAGTCTGTATTCGCAAAAAGAAAAGGAGTACTTGTGGCACCTTAGAGACTAACAAATTTATTAGAGCATAAGCTTTCGTGAGCTAATGCATCCGATGAAGTGAGCTGTAGCTCACGAAAGCTTATGCTCTAATAAATTTGTTAGTCTCTAAGGTGCCACAAGTACTCCTTTTCTTTTTATGAAATTTATTAAAACTCACAGAGAAATTAATTTATCTTCTGGAAACTCCAAGGTAATATTATAATTTAGCAGCTGGGAACTCAAACAATAAATTCCTTTAGAGCATTAAACAGTAAATTCAAACATTATGGGGTAAATTCACACCTGCTGGCTCACGGAAGAACAGACTACTCCCTATACAAACACAAGGGCACAGGCATCAGGGGATAATATACAGTGTTTGCACTGCCATCTTCCTACCAGGGTTCCACTGATTGGGACAGATAGTTTCTTCATAGGAGCTCCAAAGATGGAAGTTACACAGAGGACATGGAAAATCAAAAATTAGTCTAAAATCTTGGGAAGATAATTGAGCTTACTCTGATTTCACATCTTTTGTGAGTATTCCACATTTTCCCCTCATATTGTACTGAGTAGTATCATAATACTAGACCTTGATCACATATCAAAGAGATAAACCTGCCTGTCTCTTCCATTCCCTCTCCCACCTCCCCCACATACCATATATAATACCAACTATATATAGTAGCTATGATAGTATTGTTTATTGTGATTCTCTCCATCTATTTGCTGCATCCAGCTGTTCTCTCTCATCTTATATGTAGAGTGTACGCTCCTCAGGGCAGGACCTTATTATATGTTTGTATTGTACCTAGCACAAAGGGGCCCTGACATATGACTGGGGTGCCTAAGTGCTACCATAATGCAAATAAAACAATAACATATTGCTAACTCCATGAGTAGAAATTATGAGTTTTCCCAGTACCTTTAGCCATCCTATGTGTGGTATTCCTTCCTTCATCCCCCATAGAAGAGCTATGATTTGGTCCTGAGTAAGCAGACTGCAATGGGAGGAAGTACTGCACTCCATGAATATGAAAGCATGCACTCTAATAAAGGTACAACAAAAATCCATTAGGAAAAAGCGGGGAGGAGAGAAAGGGGGGGCAGAGGACAAAAACAAATAAAATCAACTAAAACAGAAAACATATGGAAGTTGTGTCATGCACTTCAATAAGAAAAAGCTGTTTGTTATAAGTGCAGTAGAACCAATTAATTCAACATCCAGGTATCTCTAACATTGAACTATTATTATTCCTCCGCAGTCCAAACCTTATTTGGAAGACCTCCAGAGCTTACTTACGCCACTTACTCTCTGCACGGGGACGCACATTGCATCTGTATTTAGAAGCAGTACTAATAGCTTTACAAAGCTGTTTACTATGCATATATGGTCCCACTTTTTAAAAGTTTATAATTTTGTTCTTTTAAACTTTTTTTTTTTCAAACTTAGTAATGTTTGAACACCTCCAAGAGGACTATGTCTTCAATGAGAGTTTATCCTGAGTCCGAATTCTGCAATTTTCCCCTTACTGTGTACTTTCTAGGTTTCAGAGTAGCAGCCGTGTTAGTCTGTATTCACAAAAAGAAAAGGAGTACTTGTGGCACCTTAGAGACTAACAAATTTATTTGAGCATAAGCTTACGTGAGCTACAGCTCACTTCATCAGATGCATTCAGTGGAAAATGCAATGGGGAGATTTATATACACACACAGAGAACACGAAACAATGGGTTTTATCATATACACTGTAAGGAGAGTGATCACTTAAGATGAGCCATCACCAGCAGCAGGGGGGGGGGAAAGGAGGAATACCTTTCATGGTGACAAGCAAGGTAGGCCATTTCCAGCAGTTAACAAGAACATCTGAGGAACAGTGGGGGTGTGGTGGGGGGGAGAAATAACATGGGGAAATAGTTTTACTTTGTGTAATGACTCATCCATTCCCAGTCTCTATTCAAGCCTAAGTTAATTGTATCCAGTTTGAAAATTAATTCCAATTCAGCAGTCTCGTTGGAGTCTGTATTTGAAGTTTTTTTGTTGAAGGATAGCCACTTTCAGGTCTGTAATCGAGTGACCGGAGAGATTGAAGTGTTCTCCTACTGGTTTTTGAATGTTATAATTCTTGACGTCTGATTTGTGTCCATTTATTCTTTTACGTAGAGACTGTCCAGTTTGACAAATGTACATGGCAGATGGGCATTTCTGGCACATGATGGATATATCACATTGGTAGATGTGCAGGTGAATGAGCCTCTGATAGTGTGGCTGATGTGATTATGCCCTATGATGGTATCCCCTGAATAGATATGTGGACAGAGTTGGCAATGGGCTTTGTTGCAAGGATAGGTTCCTGGATTAGTGGTTCTGTTGTGTGGTGTGTGGTTGCTGGTGAGTATTTGCTTCAGGTTGGGTGGCTGTCTGTAAGCAAGGACTGGCCTGTCTCCCAAGATCTGTGAGATTGATGGGTCGTCCTTCAGGATAGGTTGTAGATCCTTGATGATGCGTTGGAGAGATTTTAGTTGGGGGCTGAAGGTGATGGCTAGTGGCATTCTGTTCTTTTCTTTGTTGGGCCTGTCCTGTAGTAGGTGACTTCTGGGTACTCTTCTGGCTCTGTCAATCTGTTTCTTCACTTCAGCAGGTGGGTATTGTAGTTGTAAGAATGCATGATAGAGATCTTGTAGGTGTTTGTCTCTGTCTGAGGGGTTGGAGCAAATGCGGTTATATCGTAGAGCTTGGCTGTAGACAATGAATCGTGTGGTATGATCTGGATGAAAACTAGAGGCATGTAGGTAGGAATAGCGGTCAGTAGGTTTCCGATATAGGGTGGTGCTTATGTGACCATCGAACAGTATCCCCGATAATGTCACGGCTAACCTGGTGGCTGAACTTTGTGACTTTATCCTCACCCATAACTATTTCACATTTGGGGACAATGTATACCTTCAAATCAGCTGCACTGCGATGGGTACCCGCATGGCCCCACAGTATGCCAAAATTTTTATGGCTGACTTAGAATAACGCTTCCTCAGCTCTCGTCCCCAATGCCCCTACTCTATTTGTGCTACATTAATGACATCTTCATCATCTGGACCCATGGAAAAGAAGCCCTTGAGGAATTCCATCATGATTTCTACAATTTCCATCCCACCATCAACCTCAGCCTGGACCAGTCCACACAAGAGATCCACTTCCTGGACACTACGGTGCTAATAAGCGATGGTCACATAAACACCACCCTATATCGGAAACCTACTGACCGCTATTCCTACCTACATGCCTCTAGCTTTCATCCAGATCATACCACACGATCCGTTGTCTACAGCCAAGCTCTACGATACAACCACATTTGCTCCAACCCCTCAGACAGAGACAAACACCTACAAGATCTCTATCATGCATTCTTACAACTACAATACCCACCTGCTGAAGTGAAGAAACAGATTGACAGAGCCAGAAGAGTACCCAGAAGTCACCTACTACAGGACAGGCCCAACAAAGAAAACAACAGAACGCCACTAGCCATCACCTTCAGCCCCCAACTAAAATCTCTCCAACGCATTATCAAGGATCTACAACCTATCCTGAAGGACGACCCATCACTCTCACAGATCTTGGGAGACAGGCCAGTCCTTGCTTACAGACAGCCCCCAACCTGAAGCAAATACTCACCAGCAACCACACACCACACAACAAAACCACTAACCGAGAAACCTATCCTTGCAACAAAGCCCGTTGCCAACTCTGTCCACATATCTATTCAGGGGACACCATCATAGGGCCTAATCACATCAGCCACACTATCAGAGGCTTGTTCACCTGCGCATCTACCAATGTGATATATGCCATCATGTGCCAGAAATGCCCCTCTGCCATGTACATTGGTCAAACTGGACAGTCTCTACGTAAAAGAATAAATGGACACAAATCATACATCAAGAATTATAACATTCAAAAACCAGTCGGAGAACACTTCAATCTCTCCGGTCACTCGATTACAGACCTGAAAGTGGCTATCCTTCAACAAAAAATCTTCAAAAACAGACTCCAACGAGACTGCTGAATTGGAATTAATTTTCAAACTGGCTAAAATTAACTTAGGCTTGAATAGAGACTGGGAATGGATGAGTCATTACACAAAGTAAAACTATTTCCCCATGTTATTTCTCCCCTCCACCCCACCCCCCGCTGTTCCTCAGATGTTCTTGTTAACTGCTGGAAATGGCCTACCTTGCTTGTCACCATGAAAGGTTTTCCTCCTTCCCCCCCCGCTGTTGGTGATGGCTCATCTTAAGTGATCACTCTCCTTACAGAGTGTATGATAAAACCCATTGTTTCATGTTTTCTGTGTATGTACATAAATCTCTCCACTGTATTTTCCACCAAATGCATCTGATGAAGTGAGCTGTAGCTCACGAAAGCTTATGCTCAGATAAATTTGTTAGTCTCTAAGGTACCACAAGTACTCCTTTTCTTTTTGTGTACTTGCTAATTATTTCCTCAAAAACCATAGTTGTGTCTGGCTTAACAGAGTTTTCGTGGATCCACTATGAACCTAATTTATCAACAAGAATGAATTATATAAGTAGATGGAAAATGCCTGCTTGTACCTCAATATAGTCTTCAGAGCCCGTAATGCCTTGAAAAATGTGAGATAATAGATTAAATTACTAATCTTGGGTTCCAGATATCTAGGAACAACATTCTGGAGCCCATCTATAGATGCTCAATTTTAATGCATTACAGAGACAAATGGCGTTGTGCTCAAAGTGTAATTAGATAGTTGCAGACTAGCTCTGACTGAGCCAGCGCTCTGAAAATAGCAGTATAGCCATGGCAGCACAGGAGGCAGCTCAGCTGGCCACCCGAGTACAAACCTGCCTGACCCCTGGCTATATTCTTGGCTAGCTGACCTGAGCCACCGCCAGTGACACTGCAACCACACTGCTATTGTTTAGCGTACTAGCTCAAGCAGAGCGTGCACATGTTTCTCTATCCATACTCGGAAGCACACCCCCAGCTACTTTGGACATACTCAGTGTAACTTTTATGAAGCTTATTGGTGCACAAAACAGCAATATTTATAAATGTATAAATCCCAGGAAGAAAAAAAAATGTAAACGTATATGTGAACTGCATCTCTTTCCACCTGTCACGGTCCAGTTGTGAGATGCAAAGTGGCACAAAGGAGAACACTAGGAACCAGACAAATAATTTATTAGTGGAGGTCAGATAGATATCCTCTTGGCTGACACCAGGGATTGAATTAATGAGCTCCTGAACTAAAAGTGTGAGTCTTCACAGAATGAGCCAAAGTGCCAGCCTGTATTATACATTCAGAATTTCTGTAGATCAGGCATAGAAGAGGACACATAACACCTACTGTTCAGCTGGTAATATATTTCATCTGGACAGTGGAAAGTCATCCTGAGCATCAGAGACTCAGCAGTTTAAATCCTAGACAAGACCTCACTTACGTGGTGGCTGTCATACTGTCTAATGCATTAGGAATTTAATCAGTGGCCTCCAGAGCTAAAAGAATGAGTGTCTACTGGTTGAGATAAAAAAAAGAGGCTCTGTAACTGGGGCTGTAACAGACTGTGGATCAAACAGATGGGACACGTAATGCACACTGACAAATGGGTTACACCAACACCTCTAATGTTCTGTAAAGTTCATTTTTATATTTCTATCATGCCAGTTTCATGACTCTTTACTTTTAAGTAAATTATTTATAGGAGAAGAGAGGTTTAAAAGGTATTCACAATGTTGTAGAGAAAATTTCATTCACATGATCTGAAATTTGTAATAGTTCATATTCAAATAAATCTGATTTACCCATGTGCAAATCATGTTGCAAAAACATAGGCTAGGCAAGGATCAGATTATTATTATTGTTCTAGTTATTATTAAAAAATAAAGTATATGACACTGTAAATTTACAAATACAAAGAAAAAGATCATGAGGAAAACCAACAAATAAGGACTAAGGAGAAACATGAAGAGATGTTAAATGAGATGCTCAAGAATAAATCATTGACACCACACTGTTATCACTATTATTTTCTAGTCTGAGCACAAAGAAAAAGTTAGTCTCTGATATATACCACTCTGTGTTAAATGTTGGCAAATCCTGACTTCTTATAGATGGCTACAATAAAGTTCTTTAGAAAAAAAACAGACTGAATTCAGAGATGAACGACTGAATTTAAAGTGGAGAAAATCAGCATAGTTGTATGACTGTATCTGGTATGTGACAAGAGTAGAGAAAAGAAAAAAGGTGAGGTTAGATTTGAAAATAGGGATGATAGTGTCAACAGAAAGGAGCAGAAATGAAGGGAAAGGAAGGTGTGAGAGAAGTCAGGCGGATTAACAGACTGAAGACAATAAACATGGGATCAATACAACTTGGATAGAGAAAGAATGAAGGACATGAATAAAAAGGAGACTTGTGATCTTTCTGAGATCTAAGTAGTGTTTATAGGGTCAACTCAGAAATAAAAATTAGAAAGAGAAGTGTTTGTTTAATATAAAATGAAGAGAAAATAAAATGTGAGCTGGGGAGTTAGACCATAGCACAATGAGAAAAAATGTTAGTGGGAGGAATTTAGAAGCAGTGAAATCGAAGGGATTATTAGTAGAGCAGAGCTAATAATTGATTTTTTTGTTTCAGGCCAAAAAAAAAAGCTATTTTCAAACCAAAACTGATTTTTTTCCACAACAAAAACAAACAACAACTCTTCATGTTGAATCAACATTAAATTTCAAAGTCAAGCCAGAAGATGACAATTCCCTACTTACAATCAAAGGCATGCTAACCAATCTATAGTCACACAGATTATTCCATTTACCATTTTTAAATATTGGCAAAACGTTAGCTTTTTCCTAGGCCTCTGGAACTTCCACCAATGTTAATTAAAAACAAAATTAATTGTTCAGAAAGTTCCTTGGCCAATACTTTCAATATTCTTGGGTACTGGTTATCCAGTCCTGTTGATAAAAAATGTTCAACTTCAATAGCTGCTGTTTGACATCCTCTCTAGTTACTGAGAGAATATAAAGTATTTCCTTGTCACAGTATGATATGAATGCATCCTCATGCTTCTTTCCAAATACATTATAGAAATATGTTTGTATACTTCTGCCTTTTCTGCACCATCATTGACAGTTTTACCATCCTTTTTGAGTATTGGATCTGCACTATTCCAAGATTTTATTTGTTCCTGATATATTTAAATAATTAATTCTTATTTTCTGTAAGTCTACTGGACATAGATTTTATATTGATACCTTTAGTTTCCCTTATAAAATGTTTCAATTTCTTAGCTGTTGATTTGTACTATTCTTACCATCTTTCATATTTGTTTTGTTATATATATATACTCAAACCAAGAAAATAAACAAGGGAGTTAGGTTGGGAAGCTGAGCCCAGTCATTTGAAGAAACCTCATAAGGGATAGAAAATAACAGTAGCCAAACAAGATGATGCAGAAGGTCAGAAATAAACGAGGGTGACATCAGAGGTTGGGGAGGCACTTGTTTTAAAATGGAAATACTATTACTGCAGCTCCCTTACTGCTGCTATCCCAGTCCACATGGTCAATGCTTCATAATTGACATACTAGCTTATCCTGATCAGAAGCAAGATCAGGCCTCATCTCTGATACGACAGAACATTACTTATGTACAGGAAACAAATTATAATTTGTTTGCATATTAGATGTGCCAAAATATAAATTAACACCCCAAACTGTAGGGGAGTTATAAATACAATTGTCTTCTTTCAGGCAAACATTGAGACTAAGCCTAACTTGTGAGCTGGAATTAGAACTCTAATGTCAGGGAAGGGAGCCCATCAAAAACTTTTCCAAATAACTGAAGGAATTACATAAATTATAATTCACTAGGCTATTGCCTGCTTAAGTCAGAAAGATAAGAGCTAGAAAAAATATTTTTTCTTGGTTTCCAACTGGATTGGAGAGCTAAATGAAAATGAAATAGCTTTATTAGAAAAAACAACAACTTAAAACTGCTTATTATATTGGATAGGCTCAACAAGTTAGTGAAAAAGAATAAATGCCATGCAACTTCTATCACCTGACCTACCATAATGAATTTACACACTAAGTTGACCATCTGTTTTATATTTTAAGATGCATCACTTATTTGCTAATGTCTCATAACCTTTAGCAAATGAGATAATAAGTATTTAATCAGATAAAATGTATGTTTTCAAAATATAATCATGTAAAGAATTCTACACTGTGATATCAATGTATGGTTTTGTACCATGAGTAAAACATTATTGGGTGATGTTCCCATAAAATCAGTTTTGTCCTGTATATTTCAGACAGTTCCCCCTTGGAACATAGGAGATCATAGTAAGACCTTGTGAACAACACATGTTACAAACCACAGTATGGTAAAGTTTGTAGAGAGCACAGACATTCAGAAAAAAGGGTCTGCTCTCAGTTCAAATAGAGAAAATACAGGCTAGCTACTGCTGGTAACAGAAAAAGAGTTCAAACTCAAACTAAAGCTGATTCTGAGCACTTCCAAGATTTAAGATAAACATTTCTCACAGATTATAACCAAGTGTTGATTTTTTGGAAGGATGGGACAGTATAAAGTAGAACATGCACAAGAAAACATGACTGAAAGAAAATGACATTCATGAATGAATAAATGATTAATTTCAGAAAAGAAGTGTGTGTAAGGTCGGTGCCTCTGGGCATATTACATTGAATTTATCTACACTTTTGCTTTATGCAGCTGGTAATCCATGCCAACACCAACATTGGCATTATATGCAAAATATTTGCCAAAGCATAAAGAGCTTTTTGTAAAAGATTTGGTTATATTGTGATGATACACATTAAATTGGCAGCCTATCATAAAATCTCACCTGATTTCTCATAAATCCTATTGCGCCTTGCTACCACAGTAGGAGACCCTGAAGTGTAAAAAAAAGAGAGAGAATGAGGTGGATACATTTAGTGCTTATTAATTATCAGTCATTAACATCACCACTAGCATTTGTCATCTGTCATGATGCAAGTCAAATGCTGCACTGAAGGGCACAGCACTGGATTATCAGGATGAGATCAAAAGAAATCCAATCACACTCCGCAAAACCTACCTGTACTGCATTCCTAATCTACACTTTATTAAAGCATGCAACTAAACCACATTAAGAACAAAGGTCTTGTAGTGGGGCATCTGCCTCCCCCCTGGTGTGGAAGGAGTTAAAGCAAGCCAGAGAGGCTTCGCAGAGCCCCAGCCAATGCTGGAAGGCCTTACTGGGAGACAATCAAGTAGAGGCTTGGAAGCAGCCATTCAGGGCCAAGCTGGGCCCCATAAGAAGGCTGCAGGGCAGAGAGGAGCTGAGTCTCTCCCTGGAGGGCAAAGGGAGAAGAACTGGCTCTTAGAGAATCGGGCAGGGCCCCTCTGCCATGTACATTGGTCAAACTGGACAGTCTCTACGTAAAAGAATGAATGGACACAAATCAGACGTCAAGAATTATAACATTCAAAAACTAGTTGGAGAACACTTTAATCTCTCTGGTCACTCGATTACAGACCTGAGGGTGGCTATCCTTCAACAAAAAAACTTCAAAAACAGACTCCAACGAGAGACTGGTGAATTGGAATTAATTTGCAAACTGGATACAATTAACTTAGGCTTGAATAGAGACTGGGAGTGGATGGGTCATTACACAAAGTAAAACTATTTCCCCATGTTATTCCCCCCCCTCCACTCCCCACTGTTCCTCAGATGTTCTTCTTAACTGCTGGAAATGTTCCACCTTGATTATCACCACAAAAGGTTTTCTTCCTCCCCCCCCCCACCGCTGGTAATAGCTCATCTTAAGTGATCACTCTCCTTACACTGTGTATGATAAAACCTATTGTTTCGTGTTCTCTGTGTGTGTATATAAATCTCCCCACTGTATTTTCCACTGAATGCATCTGATGAAGTGAGCTGTAGCTCACGAAAGCTTATGCTCAAATAAATTTGTTAGTCTCTAAGGTGCCACAAGTACTCCTTTTCTTTTTGTGGATACAGACTAACATGGCTGCTACTCTGAAACCTGTCACTGAGGTGAGTGATAGAACCAGAAGTTGCTGGACCCCTGGAAGGGGAGAGACCAAGCGGAGCAGGCACAGCCGGAGGGCAGTGCCCAGAAGCAGACGCCACGGTCTGGGAGTGACATGGGTCCGACTGTGAGGACAGTGGAGACCAAGAGAGTAATGGAGGGAGAGACACTACCAGTGAAGGCGTACCTCTGAAAGAGCTAATTCCGAAACCAACCAAAAGGAGGCACCACTGTGGTGACTCTGTGCCCGGTTACAGGCCTCTTTTTCTCTTAGTAAAGATTAAATAATAGCAGTTGTATTGAGGTCTCCAACTAATACGATTTCATTATTTTTACAAAATATACTGTACTTATGTACTAAAACATATACTCATAAATAGTTAAAGCTAAGGTATATTTGACAAATGAACAAACTATATTCTGCCACGCATTATCCTTGCCCTTTTATTGTCTGCTCACCTCCTCCTAATTCACAAAACTTAGTCATTCACAAAGGGTCTTCTCAATCATTAGTGAACTAAGTAATTCTAAGTTGCTAGTTTTTTGCAGGTTAGAAAAAGTTAAAATAAAATCAATTGGGCACATATACACAGGCCTCATTTGGAGCCATGGGGCGAATCTTTGTGCCCATATGAAGCCCATATAAACCAATGGCCTCTGTGCAGTTGCAGGTGTCTATGTGGTTCCATTAATAGGATTAGGGTCACAGTCTCACAATTCTAAAGTTTCTGAACTATTTTTGTTAATATAATTATAATTTATTTTTTAGCTAAATAAATAACAATGGGTAATTTTCAAGTGGATCTAGGATTTCTTTGCATTATTTCATAATAACATAATAATAATAATAAAAGGGATGAAGAAGTGATTTTATATTGTTTCGAATTACATAACAGCAAGCTCTATGGTTGTTTCTTTGTAATAAAACTCAAAATATCCTCAAAAATGAAAATCCCGACTATTTTATTTTAAATACTTCAAAACTTTTTGAAAAAAGCAGCATTAGATTCCCCACACTAGGATAAATTTTGTATCTTCCAAAAACAGACATAAATCATTTACTAACAGTCTAGAATTAGTAGAAGCATCAATTAATTATTTTTAAATGTATGCAGTGGCTCTGATAGAGTTAGGTTGAATAATTAAAAGATAGCATCTTAATGATGTTAATCTAAAACTGTTGCTTCTTTTACTCAATGTAAAATCTGTACCGGGGACCAGTAAAGAGTTAAAAAAAAATCAATTTCAAGTCAATAGTTCCTAAGAATCTAGGACTTTACCACCAGAAATTTGGCAGCATAAGTGCTGGGTCAGATTCTCTCTGAAGTTCTGTGCATGGGCACTGGCAAGGCCAGCCTGATTAAGAAGACAAAACAAAATTGTTAGGATATAGATATTCAGGCCTGTCTGTAAAGGCCTATACTCTAAGAATGTAGGTGTATTCTTATCACTTAGCTAGTTAGAGACACACAAAAGAGAGAATCAAAATCACTGCCTGACTGTATAAGGCCTTTTCTCACTGTGACAGTCTGAGGCCCTGTGCTTAGGCTAAGGCCTTTGGCTAAGCAGCAGAGGCAGCCATAAGCTGGGAAGCGAACGGTCACATCCTTACATCCCAAAGTCACATTGAAAGAAGGTGCTAGTAGGCTGTTAGGAATAAAATCCTGTTTTGATAATGCCTATCACCTCCAGAGAAAGGGAAGTGCCTGGAAGATGTAAAAGGAAACTTGGTTTGATAGTATCCTGTCTGGCAAGAACTCACTTATAAATAGGCACAGCTGGGAAACCCTTATGTCTTTGTAGATGTAGTTGTGAAATCCTCACTTCTGTATTGTTTTGTCATTATAGTTCCCACTTTAGTATTGTTTGTTTGTATGGTCTCTGTCTGGTTCTGTGATTGTTTCTGTCTGCTGTATAATTAATTTTGCTGGGTATAAACTAAATAAGTTGGTGGGATATAATTAGTTAAATCATGTTACAATAAAAAGAAAAGGAGTACTTGTGGCACCTTAGAGACTAACAAATTTATTTGAGCATAAGCTTTTGTGAGCTACAAATAAATTAGGATTGGTTAGTTAAATTTCAGTAAAATGACTGGTTAAGGTATAGCTAAGCAGAACTCAAGTTTTACTATATAGTCTGCAGTCAATCAGGAAGTAAGGGGGGGATGGAATCATGTTTTGCTAAGGGGGGAATGGGAACAGGGACACAGGTAAGGCTCTGTGGTGTCAGAAGTGGGAAGGAGGACACATGCTTGCTAGAAGCTCACCCCAATAAACATCAAATTGTTTGCATCTTTGGACTTTGGGTATTGTTGCTCTATGTTCATGCGAGAAGGACCAGGGAAGTAAGTGGGTGAAGGAATAAGCCCCCTAACAAGAATGTGTACAGCTGTCACAGAATGTCAGCCAACATTACCTTTCATAAATGAGTTGAAGAGGCGATGTCAGGTGAGGAGGGCAAGATCTTTCATTCCAAGAGTTTGAATTCTCCATGTATACGAACTAGTGATTTGTTTTAACTAGCACCTTTGAAAACAAGGCTGCATGGAGGTCTGTTCCCTTCAAAATGCCGCCTCACTAGTGGTGTCATCGTTCAACTTCAACTGCCTGAGGACACAGCCCCTCTTTGGGGTTTCATTATTACATTTAACTTGGACCAGTGTCTCCCCCCTGTTCTAATGACAAGTGAGCTGTAAATGAACTTGGAAACTCAATGGCCCCTCCTCTGTGACAATGGACTTGTCCCTGCCCAAGAAACAAATGACACCAAATATCTACACCTCATATATATCCAAACAAATATATTTCTTTTGCTTTAGAGAAGAAAGGCCTTAAAATGGTACTAAAAGAAAACATATAAGGAAATGAGGTGGTTGAATAAGCTCTTTAGGTAAATTTTCAGATCTGCCTAAGTAACTTTTGTGCACCTTTGAAAATTTTTCCTTTTACTCAGTGGTGTCCAACTCCACTGAGTTACCTCTTTTCTAAGTTTTCAAAACTGAAGGCTCAACCTTGGTCTGGAGAATGTGAAAGATTTAAGGTAATTTCCTAGCTAAAACAAAGCTAAATAGAGCTTTCCTCAGTATTCCAATGTGTCCAAATTACAGAAAATTAATAAGGCTGTCCTAGAAAGGAGTGTTATAATACTCAAAAGGCATGATTTTCAGTCTTTAGATTACTCTGAAGACATCTGTCAGGCAAGCAGTCAATTATTTCCTAATGTCTTAGTGGTTAAAAAAATTATTTATATGGACAATATTTTAATTGTAGAAGTCACAAGATTGCATATCCTTGTCACAGTACTTTGGGACTTTGGAGTCCGTGTTATATTTAGCAAAGTGTATTCCAACCCCTTTCTCTTAGTTTAACATTCCTGGAGTTCACAGTGCATATTGCAGTGCTGATACTAAATGTTTCCAGGTCCAAGAGGGAATTCATTACAAGTATGCCAGAAGCTGATACCTCATTCTGTCACCATGAGGAAGTTAATAAGCCCACTAGGAACTCTAGTAGTTCCACTCCCTGCTTTTCTTGTTGGTTGCCTCTAAATTAGAAGCAACCTAAAGGTCTCCGTTGGATGCAAGGAAAAAGTTACCCAGCCACACTTCCTGCAGCTCCCATTGGGCGATGGGCGAACCATGGCCACTGGGAGCTGCAGGGGGCCATGCCTGCAGAAAGTCAACATCACCAAAATGTCTTACAGCCCACAATCAGCTTACCCTGATGTGCCACATGTGACCCGCGGGCTGCAGGTTGCCCACCACTCTTCTAGGCAATGGTGGGGCCAGGCACTAGAACTGAGAGCTGGAGCCTGTCTTTCCTGTGCTCTGTTACCTCAGTGCTTGCAGTGGTGAGAAGGAAGTGGCAAGAAGGATGTCATCTGATTCTAATGAAGAGGGGACAAAAGGCAGACTGAGGAGGGGAAAGGAGTAGATTGGGACAAGAATCTCATGAGACTGGGATTAGAGGAAAGGATAGAAATTGTGAGTAGGAGCTGGACGTGTAATCTGGGACTGACTGGGCAAGGAGACCATGACTGGGAGCCAGAAAGTGGAAGGGAAGTTGAAACTGGGAGTTGGAGAGAGTGGAAGCTAAGGCTAGTTGGGCAAGGAGACTGTGGTTGGGATTAGCTGTGAATGTTTAGAGCCACTATTCAGGGTGACAACTAGGGGGGATATAAATGCAATTGTACAATCACCGTGACCACAGCATCCTAGATCTCTGTAATCTCTGCACGGTGTCCAAGTGGAATTGTATACGACCCAACAGATCACAGAACATCCTGGCAAGGGAAGAGGGGAAAGGAAAACAGAAAAGTAAGTCCTACACCCCAGCCAGAACAACCTACAACCTGCACAGAGCTTGCAGCAAAACAGGCAAGGAAGTAGCCTACAAACACAGAGGACCCAAGAAAGATCTGTTATGCTGTGTCACAGGAGTGACTACAGGAAAGTAAGTGACACTGAAGGTGAGACTAACACCAGTTTGCTTCTAAGGGGCTACACCACCTTACTCCACAGAAAGGCAATAACAAAAAAAGAGAGGTGGGGGGGAATCTAGTTGGGTAGAATTGTAGTGATGGCTACATTTGTCCCAGCTTTTGTCCCTAACAGCACCTCCAGGAGAATTTGATTTCCAGGATGCTGAAAAACAGCCTCTCTGGGTAAGCAGATTGCAGAGTTTCTGTCATGTTTCTGGTTTAGATCAGCAATTATAGGAGAAACAAGTGAATAACCTGCTCTATACAATGAGACCTGCAGCAGATGACACTATCCTTTCCAGAAGCCACATAGCTGCTCATATGAAACAATTCAATACAGTTAATGAAGAACTGGGTAAGTATTTCATGACATGCTGCAATGTGAAATTTGATTTTACTTACACAAGTAAGAGAATGGTGAGTCAGTGAATGATTTCGTAAAAGCCCTGTACAACCAAATCCAACACTGTGGCTATGGAGCAAAGAAAGCCAGCTATCAGAAAGACCCCCAAATTATCCTAACCTCTAACTAGAGACAGCCAAAACATAGTACTCCACAGTTACTACATAAAGAAGGAATTTTTCTGAGGAATCACTTTGAGGTGGAACCCACTGTTGAAGCTATAGACATGGGGAGGAAAATATCTCAGGAACAATACCCAGAAACAATACCCACTCAGACAAGTACAGGTATGAATGAATCCAGGGAGGGCTATGCTAACATGGAATAAAGGTACACAACAAGAATGTGAAAGAATGCCCATGGTGTGCCAGACTACTTCATAGCAAATGGCTTTATTCAGCAAGGAACAACACATGCAGGAAATGTCTATAAAGGATACATTATGCAGCAATCTGCCTGTCTAAATGCATAATAGTTTTTTCAAGAAAAAAATCCAAAGGATACACCTTGGAGCCATAGGAGATGACAAAAAAAACACAATCTACTTGAGAAATTATGAAATAAACTTCAAAATAGACACTGGTGAACAAAGCATGAACACTTCAAGAGCTTAAAAAAATGATATTGAAAGGTTCAGGACAGACTCCATTAAATGTGAAAGGAAAAACGTTGGCCACAGTAAAATTAGGAGAGACTACATTCTAACAGGTCTATGCTGTAGATGGCCTACATACCACTCCAGTGGGCTGCCCAGCAGTCACAGTTTTAGGCTGGTTAATAAGGGTACAGCCAGTCACCATGGACCTAGAACTTGAAATCAGGAAGAAGTTTCCTAAATTATTCCGAGGATTGGGAAAACTATTGGGAGATTATCACATTAAATGTAGACCAAATGCAAACTCATTTGCTCTGTCTACACCTAGGAGAGTCTCCTTCCGTTTACTTCCCAAAGTGAAAGCAGAGCTCAGCTTCATGGAGCAGATAGGTGCAACTTCCAAAATAGACACTCCAACTGAATGGTGTCCAGTGGCATGGCAGTGGTCCCAAAATCAATGGACAAGATTTGGATCTATGTAACTTTGCCAAGTTCAGTGAGAATGTCAGTAGAGAACGACGTGTACTCCCATGTGTTGAACACATCCTGGGAAAACTTAGAGAAGCAACAGTCTTCTCAAAATTGGATGCCCAGTCCAGGGTCTGGCAGATATGACTTGCTGCAAAATCAGCGCTATTACCTATCTTCACCACACCTTTTACAAGGTTTTGTTTCAGTTGACTAGCATATGGTATATCACCTGCTCCTAAATGCATCTTGAGGAAAATGTTGCAATTCCTGGAGGGTCTGGTAGGGTTCTCTGCTAAATGGATGATATCCTTATTGACCAGCATCTCTTTGTAGTCCTGGAAAGACTAGAGAAGGAAGGCCTATCATTTACCAACTTGAATTCTCAAAAGATAGACTCAAGTATCTAGGCCAGATCATTGATGGACCAGGGATGTGACTTCATCCAGAGAAAGTGCAAGCAATTACCTGTCTGAAGAAGCCGCAGACTGTCAGTGAAGTATTTTGATTCATGGTCATGTTCACACAACCAGAGAAACTGATTCTTCATCTGGTGGAGAACTAAAAGCCATTATATCATCTCTTAAGTCCACAGAATTCCTGATAATGGGGAACTAAAGAGCCAGGCATACAGAGAAATGAAGCAATACCTGAGCACTCCATCAGTTTTGGTTCTGTCCAAGACAAATATAATCACTGAAGTTTCAGCAATGTCTCATTCTATATGGTAGAGGCTGTCCTCCTTCAGAATCAGTCTCCTCCCAGTAGTATATGCTTCACGAGCATTCACCATTATAAGGCAATGCTATGCATAAATAGTAAAAAGTCCTAGCCATTACAAGGGTTTGAGAATGTTTCAGAGACTTTCTAGTAGGCATAAAATTCCACAGGGAAACTGACCACTAGTCACTCTTCTACGTTAAATACATGTAAGATATGTTACCTCCTTGAATATGTTTTTGAACGAGACTCATGAAGTTTCTGTTCTTGATAGCCCACGCACCTTGGAATAACCTCACTACAGGCAATACACTCCCTAAGGCCCTGATCCCAGAAGCACTACACTGGGAGCCAAGGGCAGAGAGGAGAAGCTCCTTGGTTGGACATGAAGACTGCAACATGGAGTCGGGGGAGCATGTAGTTTGCGGGGAGGCAACTGGTATCACACTGGCCAATCCTAAGGAAAAAATTATATGTGATCATGTACTTACAACTGTATTATGATGTTTATGCACAAGGGGGATGAATTACACAGAGTAGAATCATAGGATTCTAGTCATAGAATCTCAGAAGATTAGGGTTGGAAGAGACCTCAGGAGATCATCTAGTCCAAACCCCTGCTCAAAGCAGGACCAACCCCAACTAAATCATCCCAGCCAGGACTTTGTCAAGCCGGGCCTTAAAAACCTCTAAGGATGGAGATTCCACAACCTACCAAGGTAACCCATTCCAATGCTTCACCACCCTCCTAGTGAACTAGTTTTTCTGAATATCCAACCTACACCTCCCCCCACAACTTGACACTATCGCTCCTTGTTCTGTCATCTCCACCACTGTGAACAGCCTAGCTCCATCCTCTTTGGAACCCTCCATCAGGTAGTTGAAGGCTGCTATGAAATCCCCCCTCACTCTTCTTTTCTGCCAACTAAAGCCCAGTTTCCCCCAGCCCTCTCCTTATAAGTCATGTGCCCCAGCCCCCTAATCATTTTCGCTGCCCTTCGCTGGACTCTCTCCAATTTGTCCACATCCTTTCTGTAGTAGGGGAAGCAAAACTGGATGCAGTACTCTAGATGTGGCCTCACCAGTGCTCACATCCCTCGAGCTGATGGCAATGCTCCTACTAATGCAGCCCAATATGCTGTTACCCTTCTTGACAACAAGGGCACACTCATATCCATCTTCTCGTCCACTGTAATCCCCAGGTCTTTTTCTGCAGAGCTGCCGTTTAGCCAGCCAGTCCCCAACCTGTAGCAGTGCATGGGAGTCTTCCTTCCTAAGTGCAGGACTCTGCACTTGGCCTTGTTGAACCTCTTCAGATTTCTTTTGGCCCAATACTCCAATTTGTCTCAGTCACTCTGGACCCTATACCTACCCTCCAGCGTATCTACCTCTCCCCCCAGCTTAGTATCATCCGTGAACTTCTGAGGGATCCCATCATCCAGATCATTAATGAAGATGTTGAACTAAACTAGCCCCAGGACCAACCCCTGGGGCTGGTTTAGTTCAACGTCTTCTTTAATGAACTGGGGCACTCCATTTAATACTGGATGCCAACTAGACATCGAGCCATTGATCACTACCCATTGAGCCCGACCATCTAGCCAGCTTTCTATCCACCCTTATAGTCCATTCATCAAATCCATACTACTTTAACTTGCTGGCAAGAATACTGTGGGAGACTGTTGTGACATTGCACTCCATATGTTTTATGGAAATATGCTTATAAGTGTAAATATAATGTAACTGGAATATGCTGTATGCAAAAGGTCTCTTGTAAAGTATCATTACAAATTTATAATCTACTGAGTGTGTTCATCCTATTTGTATGCATGTATCATTCTTGTATCTGAAGCTAGGAAATATAACGTATAACTCTAAGGTCCTGTTGTAACTATGCAAAGTGTGGGCCATTAATGGTGGTTTAGAATCTTGATGGCTCCCATTGACTAGGACAATTATAGATGGTTTATTTACCTGCAAGCCTTCCTGTGGACATGTGGGCCTGCCCATGGGTAATGAAGAATGAGGCCTTACAGTGACATATGACCATGTTACATGATACTGGAATCCATCTTAAATCTGATTCTTTTCCATTTAGAAGGAGGATTGGGAACCCAGAGAGACAAAAGATTCTCACCTTGTGCCAAAGATATAAAAGGGGGTGGAACAGAACAAAGGGGGAGGCCAGTCATAAGAAAACCCCTAGTTATCACCTAAGCTGGAACTAACAAGGAATGTACCAGGGGATAGGATTTGGCCCAGACTAGGAAGGAGTCTAGTCTGTGAAAGAACAGATGTTCTTACTGGAACATCTCTAAGGGTGAGTTTTTACCTGTAAACAGGTTCTTAATGTATTAGGCTTAGACTTGGGTGTTTTTTGCTTTATTTTGCATGGTGACTGACTTTGTTCTATCTGTTATTACTTGAAACCATTTAAATGCTACTTTTTATACTTAAGAAAATCACTTTTTACTTATTAATTAACCCAGAGTATGCATTAACACCTGGAGGACCAAACAGCTGTGCATCGCCCTCTGTCAGTGTTATAGTGGGTGAACAATTTATGAATTTACCCTGTATAAGCTTTATACAGAGTAAAACTGATTTATTTGGGGTTTGGATCCCATTGGGAGCTGGGTGTCTGGGTGCTGAAGATAGGAAACCTGCTGAGCAGTTTTAGTTAAAGTCTGCAGCTTTGGGGGTGTGGACCAGACCTGGGTCTGTGTTGCAGCAGGCTAGCATGTCTGGCTCAACAAGGCAGGGTTATGGGAGTCCCAAGCTGTCAGGGAAAATGGGCTCAGAGGTAATTTCAGCACATCAGGTGACAGTCCCAAGGAGGTCTCTGTGACCAAACCCATCACAACTCTATCAAAAGCTTTGCTAAAATCAAGGTATATCATATCCACCACTTTCCCCATATCCACAGAGCCAGTTATTTCATCATAGAAGGCAATCAGGTTGGTCAGGCCTGACTTGCCCTTGCTGAATCCATGTTGACTGTTCCTGATCACCTTCCTCTCCTCTAAGTGCTTCAAAATGGATTCCTGGAGGACCTGCTTCATGATTTTTCCGGGCACTGAGGTGAGGCTGACCGGTTTGTAGTTACCCAGATTATTCTTCTTTCCTTTTTTAAAGATGGATACTAAATTTGCCTTTTTCCAATCATCCAGGACCTCCCATAATCACCACAAGTTTTTGCCAATGGCTCTGCAATCACATCATCCAACTCCCTCAGCACCCTTGGATGCATTGCATCCGGTCCCATGAACTTGTGCATGTCCAGCTTTCCAAAATAGTACTTTACCTGTTCTTTTACCACTGAGGGCTGTTCACCACCTCTCCATACTGTGCTGCCCAGAGTAGCAGTCTGGGAGCTGTGAAGATTGAACCAAAAAAAGCATTGAGTACTTCAGCTTTTTCCACATCCTGTCACTAGGTTGCCTCCCCCATTCAGTAAGGGTCCCACACTTTCCCTGACCACCTTCTTTTTGTTAACATACTGTAGAAACCCTTCTTGTTACCCTTCACATCCCTTGCTAGCTGCAACTCCAATTGTGCTTTGGCCTTCCTGATTACACCCCTGCATGTTCAAGCAATATTGTTAATACCCTAATTCTACCTTAATTCTAGCATTACCTAATTTTTTAGGGAAATTTTGAGTTCTTATTTACATGTTATGGAGGGAAGAAGAGTCTTTGTTCGTAGTTTTATTACTGATAATATCTATGCTTTTTTATAACAAGACATTTATTTTCCATGTTTCTGCCCAGTTGATTGACCTATCTTTTCCATCCAGGATGTTAAACCTGTTGTTTTTTTGGCAAGCACCTTTCACTATTTTTCAAATTGGCGTCTAGTTCAAAATCAGCAATGGGTTGAAGTAAGCACCCTGTGTAGGAGGGCTGATTAAATTTTTTGTTGTGTCAGATCTCTCTGTCTGTTACCTGGTATCATTGTGTGTTGATTGATTCATGAGAAATCATGCAATATTACTTCTAGACAAACAGAACTGCCTATTCTTAAACTCAAAAGTAATCTTTTTATTCCTCCTCCACTATAGTGACTTTAGAAGGTATATGGAAACTGCTAAACATGCTCAGTGGTCATGCTCTCTTGTAAGTGCAAACTGTAGCGTATTAGAAGTTGTGTCCTAGACTGATGGTGAACCAACAGTCAAGCAGCCATCCCCCCTTCATCCTCTCCACATGCCCCCCCCCGCCTCATTTTCTCTGTAGTATGAGTGACCATAAACTGATTCTCCACTGATCTGAAGAACAGAAAAATACTTTGCTCTCTGACTGAATTTGATTGTACTAGATAGTTGGCTACCAGGACTGTAAGATCAACAGTTTTCCTGGGCTTTCAAAGGGTTGTGTGAAATAATAATGCATGGTAACAGGTTTCCCAATCACCAGTAGGGCATCTTCTTGTGTCTAGGTCTGGGAAAGTAGCTCTCTTGGCATCAGGTACCCCCTTCTGCTTTCAGTTCACTCTGTGATAGTCTCTCTTTGGATAACTTGGCTATTTGGCTGGGTACCCATCTAGTCCACCTCTTCTAGGGTTACAAAGTCTGGCAGGAGCACTGTCCAAATGCCTTCTCTGGATGGTGTTCAGCCCATGCTCGGGGCTCTGTCACACACTAATCAGTGGTCAACAGGGGAAGCTGGGTCCACCCGCTATACTATGCTACTTTTCAGGGACCCCATAACCATCAGGCCAGGTCTGCTCAGTCTCCCTCCCCATTACTGTTTCCCTGGGCTTCTTCCTACCCAGTGTCTCTCTCTCTTTCCTTGACTGTTTCTGGATTACAGCAGGCACCTACTCTACTCTCTATGGCTACTTCACCACATTCTAGCCTCTTGCTAGATTTGTTGCTCCAAAGCAGGATCTCAGAGCTTATTCCCTCTCTATGGAATTCCTCCTTGTCCATGACAACCTTCCTCATCCCAAAAAGAGACTGCACCTTCCTTCCCCTGCAGCCCCTTTTCTGCTTTCAGGCTCCTGGCTTTATAGAGCTGTCTCAGCCCTCCCCCAGCTAGACTTCACTAAATTAACACTGACCCTCCCTCTCCCAGGTAATCCATTTGGCTTCTCAGGTCCTCATTAACCTTATCACATGTGCTCACTTTAAAATTCCTCTAATAAATTATAAGCAAGAGGTCTGAGACAAACCCCCTGAATGTGAACCCTCTGGACGTGTAGGGGTTGGGCTTGGGGATGCAAACTGAGTAGAATCTCTAATTCCCTCAGCATTTTGGCAGTGCTAGGAGCTAGTTTCTTCATATCACACGACTTTTGGCTAGCTGGGTGAGTGGTTTACTGTATGCTCTTATATTAATTCTAGTAATGATAGGCAAACTGCATGGACCTGTATAGTCTGTAAATTTGTAATGCTGAGGACTGTGTACTTTTATTTTATTCCTCTCAGTCTCAGAGACTAAGCCAAGTTATTTAAGAAGAGGGAAAGAAGATTAGTTCAACTTGTTAATGATACAAGCAAGCAGGGGAAACTCAAAGTGTAAAATATTCAATTTTCCTATAGGCCATGATTTCCGAACCTTAACCAGGGTGCTTTGGGTTTTGCCATTGAAAAGACAGCACACAGTAATGGAGATTTTGCCGTAACTAAAATACATCATACTAAGCCCATCTATAATGTATATATCTGACATTTGATTCAAACTTGGGATTGTTTGGACACATATTGACAGAGAGCTAAAACAAATGTGGCAAATATTAAGAACTGCAAAGACAGGACTAGATTAGTAAAAATGAAAAAAAAATACAAGCTAGCTGAGAGATTCTGATGTATTTAAGTGATGCTTGAGCTGTAAATGGCTATTTTTGACAAAAATACTGATTAGCACAGACTCAGAGAACTATTCATAACTAGACTGAATGACAACAAATCTGAGAATTGCAAGCACTCGCTTGCAATATATGCAATTATTTAAAACACTTTATTGTACAATCCTAGATTAAAATAAGTGCAGCAAACTATTAAATTATAGGTATATAGTAAATTCCAGTCTTTCCCAAATAATTGTCTCACCAGCTTTTAAATTAACTATAGCTTGTTATTCATCCCCATTATGTACACTACTTGACTAGTTAAACTGGTTATTGGAATCTTCAGACAGTAGCCCCTGATCTCCTTCAGTCAATTAAATCCTTTATCGTATCTGATTTGTCACTGCCAGTGTCACTGCTAATCTTCTAAATCCACATCAGTTCACAAGCGTTAAATGTACTTATTCTGTGGCAAAAATGGGAGGCTATATAAGCAGAACCCCCTGATATGAATCACAGTGCTGCTAACTCTTTGAAATAGATAATCACTTCTCACACCTTAGATTTTGTGCACTATAATTGGGGGGGGAAATATTCACTGAAAAGTACAGCTACTTGTGCATTAAATGCTGTAAATCTATTAACCAGGAACAAAGTAACCACAACTTATTTCAGAATCTGTAACTTGAACAACTTAGTATCAGTCTCCATGACTTTGGAATACACTTCCACAAAAGTATTCCAAAACATTTTTTTTAAAGTTTGATCTGATATTAAACTCTCTATCCCTAACCTTCCCCATCTCCTGCTGTTTGCCTCTAAATACTTGATTTCTATAGAAAGAAAGAAGGAAAATGACATGCAGTAAATTATTCAGAGTAACAATCTTGTCAATCTAATAATTTCAGTTATCGCAAAGTTACACAGATATCAATACTATTTATTTTATATTGCAAAGTAGAGTTGATTAGATAGGCATACACTTGATTTTCCTTTAAAATACATCCTTTCCTAAAGCATCTTTCTTTCAATAAAAACCACTCTTTACATATTATAGCTTTTATAAGCCTCTGGAATAAGAAAGCAATTCCCTATACAGGTTGGACGTATCACCTTTATTCTGAAAGAGAAGGTAAAATAAGACTCTTACCAGAGACAGAGAAAACAATTCGTTCAGCTAGATCCAACAGTGCTCTGTGCAAGCAGGCAGCATGAGTGATATTTGGGCCTCACACAAAAGCAAGATAATTGGCTCTCAATGAAGAGATGTAAACATCCATCATAATGGCACTGGTGCTGAGACTGAAAGCTACTTCAGCTGTTCTATGTACTCTGACTGTAAGATGATGTCACAAACATCAACTGGGTGTACTCTCATTGGCTTCTGTTACCTGGAATCATATCTTAACCCTAAACTGTCAGTTGCAAATTGAAATGTGGAACTGTTTTGTGTATATTTGGGGTGGAGAGTAGAGGGAATGGAATGTACTGAAAGCTCCCACTTTGGGTGGCAGGTGCATGCTGTTTAAACAGTTAAAATAAAAAATCCAAAAACTAATTTGCCTAAATTATTAAGCAAGAGCCTGGGGAATTGCATTTTCATAATGTTTACTAAATGACAGTAATCATCAAAATATTGTACAGAAAGGAATATTAAATGAAAGGTTAATGCATACAGCATCTGGAGAATTCACTTTTTTAATGATTTTACATTGCCTCCTATTAAGTCATGAGATTTCTCAAAGATACACATAAAAGGGGGGTTAAATTTGAGAACATTGCAGATAAAGCTATAATTAGGTTAGCTACAGGAAGGCATTGGTATATTAAGAATTTAAAAGAAAACAAAAAAAAAGTAAAGATATCATAAAGTAAATGTGCACTTATTCTTTGAGTGTAAAGTAGGATCTCAGACATTGTGTGGTAAATGAGGCATGAAACACACTGTCAAAAATCTGATCTTCTAAATATAGTGGCACTAAATATTTTGTTATGTTACCAGAAATAATCCATAAATCATGTGAACTTTAATATCTGATTGGGGCACATTTTAAAGATAGAAATAATAATTTGATCTTTCAGTTTTAACTGATAGAACATCCCATTGCTCTATGCAAAGAAAAAAATCACAAGTCGTATGTTACATGTTGTATATAGAGCTTTTTTACTATATCTACTTTAACATTTTCCCATCCTTTTGAACTGTACCCTTTTGCTTATTTGACTGGATAGGAGCTTGATTTGATGTTTGTTTGGAGTAAAATATATAGCACATTTAGTTATTTTGCAATTCAGTATTCCTAATGCTAAAAGTAAGGGTTGTGTTTAAAATTCCTTCTGTTCAGTTTATTCCCCAGGAAAAATATATACTCAGAAATGTTTTTGCTTAATATAGAATATGTGAAACATATCACAGGATTTCTCGAATAAACTTGATAAACAGCTCTGCCATTGCCTTGTGGTCCTTTCACCAAGTTGTAGAGACTCAGGAGATTAAATTCTGGGGACTTAATAAACAGCAGCTCTGTGTAGGGATCTGGAAGCTAGCCTATTAGTCAAAATATACTTTAGGTCAAAGTGAAAGCCCCATATAATTTATTTCTGCCTAGAAAACATGGGAGTTTAGATGGAAATGTATATATTAAAAAAAAGATTCATTACCATGCAAAGTGACACAAAATTGAATTACAGATCAGAAAGATGAATTTGGACAAAAGGAAAGGCAACTTTGCTTTTGTATGATTAATGATAAAGGTAAGACATAGTAATTGCTAAGATGTGTCATGAGTAAATGAATTATTTATGATGTAAAATATGCTTAGACATATCACATGTTAAATTATATTCCTCTGAAACTTTAATGCTATAAATAACCAAGATCAAACAAAGAGACACTGTTGATAAAATCTGATTATGTAGGGTGATTTGGTCGTAAAATGTAGAGTTCCCATGTCTAACTAATCTTAACATGATGAATTTATGTCTCATACATTTGTTGTTCTTATACACACACAATACTTCATTTCCTTAACAGGATGATTTATTCTTATGTGAACTGCTAGATACTCTATGTGGACAAAGTACAGTATGCTGGAAAAAGCCTACATTGACACTAACATATTAGAGTCCATATTTTATATTTTGCCCACCGAATAGTCATATATGTTAGTAGTTTTGCTCTTGAAATTAGTACACAATAAGCAATAGAGGCCCATTGTGAATTTAAGAGAAGAATACTGTCCCAAACTCATTTGTTACATGGAAGTTGCACTTAAACTCCAGCATATTTTCATTAGAATGCCTTCTTTTATACTGTAAACTTGTGATAAGTTAGTATCTTTAAGTAAAGTGGTTTATAATGTATCTTAATGGTAGTGAATTATCAATTTACACATACATTTGATGTTAAAATTAATATTGCTGTATAGTCACTGTGATGAAAATGTGGATGATTATAGAGATGGTCAGACCCAACAGGTAATAGCTGTGAAGCTGTCAGTGAAATAGCAGCCCCATTATCATAATAAATGTACTTATTATCAACACCAAAACAAGATTTCCAGTGTGTTAAACATAACATTTCCCATTGGCTGTACAAATAGTAAAATCAAAAAATAAATTAGATAATGGACCACAGAAGCTGTATCTCTTGCACAAATAGTAATTACACGCTAATATTGTAGAAATAGTTATCAGGTACTTCCTTGAAATGACCATTTGAGGGAAAAGCATGTAAAAGACACAAAGTAGCTCAAATGTTTTACTCATATTATCCCTGCATTTAGTTACAAAAAATTATACAACCAAAGCAAATAGCCTATCCTTATGCTATATATTGTGTGTTACTGTGATAAGAGTGCTGTTAGTCTCCCTTGTTATATAATACATACAGTATGGCATCCATGGCACAGGCAATGAGCTACTGTTAAAGTGTATTTAGCAAAATACAAATCACATTTAGTAGAAGAAAAAAGATGATGCTTTCTCCCAGAGTACAGTATTAATCAACATAGAAATAATTCTAATGGATCGAACAGAAAAAGAGATTTTAGACCTCAAGCAAAGCAAAACTCAGTTTCATGAATACATATTTCCCCCCAAGTTGAAATCATTACTGCATTTAATTGCCTGACAATTTCTGTCAGATCAATTTAATGGTAAAACCAAGTATTTATATTACAAAACACAGCAGAGACTAATTGGAAAAACACAAGTCTTTCGATGTAGCTTAACCTACACATTATTAACATGTTGGGGTGAGGTATAAAGATTTGGGGGAAAATTAGAACTCAGATGATGAGGTACAGATTAAATATACAGACTCAAAATTACTGTTCTCAGAATTCTGTTTCAAAAGAGTGCCAATTCAGGAAGAGCTAATAATTACAAGCATTTGTCTATTTTATTCTTGCAGCATCAGCAATTGGCTTACTACCTTGTTATCCACAAGATGGCAGCTCTGTTTACATGGTCACTTACTCTTGCAATATCCATTTGAAGAACTTTCAAATTAATTTTTCATTTTACAGTAGATATTTTCATATATCATAAAGAAAACGTAAAGGTCCTGACAATTCATTGATCAATCCTAGTACAATCCTAGTTGGTTATGCAGTTCTTGCAGAACTGTTGAGAGATGGCAGAACAAGAGATGGTACTTTTAAACAGAATAGAAGCTTTATTTTAGGAGTTTTAAAATTTCCCCATTCATAAGCATATGCTCTTCAATCTCTAGCCCGGCAAGCCAGCAAAGCCCTTAAACATATGCTTAGCTTAAAGCAAGCAAACAGCCTCATTAACTCTAATGGGACTACTCACATGCTTAAAGTTAAGCATATGCTTAAGGGCTTGAGCTGGATAGTTGCCTAAATCCTTCACTCATTTTAGAATCTCATCTCTAAAAGAACGGAACACGCTTCCTATCCTCAGTTGCGCTACTAAAAAAAAACCCGTAACATATATTTGTTTCCAAGGTAAAATTCTTTGTCAAGGTTAAATGTCTGACTGATTAAATGAATTTAATGACAGTTATTAATTTATGCCTCACAAATTCACTGAAGTCCAAAGGAAGACACAGAAATGAGGTCAATTTGAGTATAGGTGATTATGAAGGGTTTCAGTTTCATAATGGGAGTGAAGGACTAAAAACCTCCAAAATGACTTCTTGGAGAATAAAGCCTAGTCAAATATTCAGTCTTACCATACTTGACTAGCTTTCCTACAAATGTGCATAATCTTGCTATCCTACATTTGACTACACTGAAACAAAGTAAGGTTTCATTATTTTTAAAGTCTTTTAAAAATGTGATTTCACTGGGATTACAGGCATTCTTCAAAGGAGACTAAGTATGGGTTTCTAATTGCAATAAAATAAAATATCACATAAAATAACATTGGACTAGGTAATTTTCAATATTGGCACAAAGACCATGGTACATTTAAGGGTTTAAGTTTTAGCAGCATTGAAACTAGATTTTTAGTACAATTTTCAAAAGTACATAAGTAACGTATGACCCCAAGTCTCATTTTCAAAAGAAACTTAAGTATTTTATTGACCTGCTAGGATTTAGGGTCCCAAGTGTCCTCGGTAGAACTGGCAAATTTTTTTGGACAAAACTCATTTTGGCCATGAAACGCATATTTGGGTCCACTGAAACATTTTATGAACTTGTATTGAATTCACTGAATTGTTTACACTGAAAAATAAAATGCTGAAACAGTTAAAATATTTAGATTCCAATTTTTCAGAAAGGAAAACTTTCATTTTTCCTCATTTTTAAACAATTTTGCATTTAGAATTTTACTTCTATTATGCTTTTAAAAAGTAAAAAAAAAGAGAGAGAATTTTATTTCATGTCAAACAGTATGTTTAGTATAACTTGAAACTTTTGTCCTGTTTCATTTTACTGAAAAGTTAAAAATAAATTTTGATCAACTCAATTTTTTGTCCTGTTTGGTCACTGAACCAAAAAAATTAGTTATGTACACAGATCTAATTCTAAATCACTAAAGTGTTTTTGAAAATTTTATCCTTTATTTATTGGCTGATTTTGTTTGTGCTTGTTTTCTGGCTCTTACTTAATAGATTTAGGGTAAAAGAATCATATCAAAAGCACCCAAGTGACTATGAGCCTAAATCATATTTCCATTGTCTTTTACTAGCAACTAACAAAAAAAGGTTACTTTAAAAGAAATCTTTGTTTGTTTGTTTTTTTTTAATTAAAGAGAAAAAAAACATTCTGTAGACAGCCTGGTTTGTGTGCATGCTAGATGTTAATCTCCATTTCACCACTTTTGTGTAGCAAAACCCATGCACCGGTATCTCTGGGCTTGGCAGTGCATAGCCCTGGCATCTCTGTGCTTGCTGCATGATGAGCAGTTTCAAATAAAGGGAGGAACACAAATTGGGTGGGACATACTGTATCACATGCTGTGGTTAGAGTGGATGACTCCACAGGGAGCAGGAGTTCACACAGAGAGTGGCCTGTTACTTCCACTGCAAGCTCAGGAGGGGCACGAGTCACATAATATTTCTGGGCATTTAATAACAATGGTTATTTTCACAGCCCCTGTAGATTCAAGCACGAATGCAAATAGACCCATTTGGCCCGTTCTTGCCACAGTGGTAGGGGATGATTGCAAGGGTTAAAAAGGAGGTGCCAACCGCAGGTTTGGCTTGGCTGAAGCAGGTCATGGGATGCAGAACACAAATGCATCATAAAGCCACCTTCTCCTTCACACCATACCCTCAAGTACCTCAGCTTCAGCAAAGGATACTACTCTACATTTTCAAAAGAACATTTCAATGACCAACTTTTGTTAAACTGACTTACTCTCATTAAAGTCACGAAACGTAGGGTTTACGTTGAAATTCGGTCTTAACTCTAACTCTGTCCTCATATGTTTAAGATTTAAAACACAGCCTCTTTTTACAGGATTATAAATCTTGTCAGAAGTACAGCATATAATGATATACAAACTGGAAATATAGTAGAGTCTTCAGATTTGGCTTGCTCAAGGAGATCTATAAAAAAAGCTATGTTTGAAGTAAATCAGTTCATTAATAGAGCAAGTTGAAAATTTTCACTAGTAAATCTAACATTAATGTGTACATTGGAGCTCTTTCAACAGCCAAGGTAAATCATCCAGCTTCATGACCAGGACTATCTATGTCTAGGTTGAAGCCTGTGTGGAAAACTAAAATACCAGTTACCAACAACTTTTCAATTATTTTGGCCAAGACTGGGTGATTGGAGATCAGGCAATGTTAAGTGGGCCTGTCAGAAGATGGTCTTTTGAATATTAGCCAGACTAATGTGTGTTTAAGGGTTACTTACCCTTCTATAAGACACAAAGAGTTTCAGTCACCAGTGGACCAAGGTGCTCTTCATTCATTTCCATCAAGCGTAGTAGCCAAGGTGAATCTTGCAAGATTGTGTCTCAGCTCTTACTCATTACTTTCAGAACCTCTGCTGCATGGCCAAATTCCATAAGGAAAGGAGGGATGACTCATTTCCCTCAAAACTAGAATTGCTATCCTGAATTCAATTTAATTACAAATTAAAATAAAAGCTCCTCACAAATAGAGATATTCAGCAAAAAGGTGTCACTATTATATCAGGAGAAATTGAGATGACGTAAGGGGAGGAGGTTGTTTCTGCAGTTAGCATGACAGGATACAAAATCACGTTATTCTACAAAAAGAATGGAGGACTGGTGATTAATGTACAGCTCTGTGCTGAATGACCAACCAGCCTTTCAGGCATGTAAAAAGGCTCATATTTAATTGAATTTACACATAGGTGGATTTATTTTCCTTATAATTTCAAAGAATTCCTTGGTGTTTTACTGAGTTATTAAAAGAGGTGATTTTACAAGCATCTGCATGAGGATCTTTAATATTGTTATTGTTCTTAAGAAAATAATCAACAGGTTCTGATAACATAAAAATCCTTCTGTGTGAAGTAGCGATCTTTCACCGTTTGCTGCAAGCTTAATGATAATAAAACCAAACTGCGAGAAAGACCTTGGGAAATATAAGCCACTCATTGATTTAGTCTGACTGCTTATATGCTATGTTCACTCGCTGATCTTTTTAAAACCCAGATGTACAAAGGGCAGCTTCTTTTAAAAAGTCACTACTGGTGGCTGGGACAGATGATTTTTAGAATGACATTCAGTGAACTATTATCATAATCTTGTAGTTAGTTATTTTTCAATATGCAGAGTTCTAATGTTCTGGAACTTTAAACTGATTTGCAATAACACAATATCTTCCTTCTTTTCATTATTATTAATACTCAATTGTATTCAATGGAATTCACCACAGAGGCCAAGAAATCCCCTTATAGAAGAGGTAGCATTCAGAATGTATCTGACAAATGAAGTTAGCTTATACTCTTCCTAAATGTTTCCTTTAATTACTATTCAATAAAGTACACATACAGCATTGCATGGACTGCAGAATACACTCAAAATGGTGTGTTAACCATGAGTTGATTAGCCATGATCTACATTACACTATTAAAATAACATTTTAGGTTTTTGAATGGCTGCAATAACTAAGGTTGGGTGAGCCATTCTACAGAAGATAAAAATCCAACTGAAGTGGATTTTATTGGCCTTTAATTAGCCAAACTAGACTGAGATGTTATAGGTTTAATTCTGGCAGGATGACTCAAACCTATGCTACTGTTGCAATAGGAAAACTGAAGGGAGATATCATCAATTCTACCCAGGAGTAATCTCCCCACCAGAAGCAAAACTCAAAAGTCACATAGGGAAACTGCTGGCAAAGAAAAAACCTGCCTTCCTGTAGTCCATCCCTAAATTACAAAGAGAAAGCTCACTATTGTATGTGTCCTCTTCTTCCACTCATGATCCATCCCCAGACAATGAGTGGAAGTTTAACTGTGCATTATAAAACTCATCCAGTCAACCTGAATACATTTGATTATCAAAAATATTTCTTTGTAGACCAGATTTTAGTTGTATTATTATTCAAATGGAAAATTTAGACATGATCTATCCTCAGTGTCTAAATCCTTAATTTGCATAACAATATAAACCACAATCTGCTGTACATGGAAATGCTTTTGAGAGTCAAATGCATTCACGTTGATTGGCTGAAATTTAACACTAGAGTGGAACAAAATTTATAATTTCTGTCCCAGGGGAATTTCTGACATTTCAACATTTGTTTTCATCACCAAACATGCCAAAAGGGTGTAATTTCAGAATGTTCAAAGAATGGAAATTCAAAAAAAAAAAATCTGTTCAGGAATGTGAAAATATTTCACTTTGACATTTTTGATCAAAATGAAATGTTCTGAAAACGAAATGAAATCAAGATGTTCTGTCAAATGAAATCAAGATGACTCAAAAGGCTTCAATTGGGATCCCATTAAACTGTATTCTCTTACTTTCATTGCTTTACAGAGGTTATCATTTGGGTGCTCATTGTTTCCTGTGAGCTAGGCTCTCTGGAGGACTACATCTCTCACAATGCAATGTGGATGCTGGGTGGAAGATGAAGTCCTCAAGGGACACTGGCTAGAGGAGACAATGGACACCCAAGCTACAACTCCTATAAAACAATGTGTTACAGAAATGCAGTTTAAAGGAGGATTTGGGGTGAGGTTTTTTTTTGGGGGGGAGGGAGGGGATGGTTAGTTTTGTTTCGCTTTTAAAGTGATTTGAAATGAAACATTTCAAGTCAATTCAATAACATGAACTATTCTGATAAGAGTCAAGACAAATTGAAATAAACTACTATCATTTCCACTTTCCTGATGAAAGATAAAAAAGTCACAAAATTGAAATTCCCACAAGGAAAATTTCAATTTTGAAGAAACTACTTTTTTTCTTGGGAAAATTCCTGATTTATTTAAACACACAGTTCTAGTGGTCTCTTGCATATGCATTTGTATTTAAATTCTCCTTTTCTTTCTTTTAAAATGTTTAGTCCGGATACAAAACAAAGAAATACAGCACTAGGATGTTTTAAGTTATATGTGCACAACTGTATACATGTATTTGCTTGTGCCTAATTTATGCAAAACAAATATTATAGAGTTAAAAAAGACTGATAAGACTGAAAACTTAATTAATCTCATAGACCCCCTTTGACTTTATATGGGCTTCATGCAGGCATAAAGGTTTTCTCATGCAGAGACCTTTCCTGGATCAGGCCCATAATTCACTCTCTTTTCCTGCATTGAAAAATATGAACCATTTACTTCTTCCCTCCTCACCTAGATTTAAATTAATCTACTCTGTATTGCATACAAACCTTGCTTTGGTTTCAGTTACTGCTAATTATATTGTTTTCATCTTTGTCTTGATTTAAATTGATAAATTAAATATATTAGTATTTTCCCTTCTGTGTTTCCTTGTTATAAATTAATGAACTATATATTCAATGTTATCGTTTCTTTAGTCCTTTTTCTGAAAACAACAACCTGTCTGACCCCTTTGACCTTCCCTGAAATTAAAGCAGTAATCTTCAAATATCTTTTAAACTTTTTGTTTCCTAAGTTCATACACAGAGTGGACCTTCCTCCTAGAATAAAATTAGCAGTTTCCTTAAACCAATCTATCATCATTGTTATTTTACTGAAGGAACTATGTACTGATATTCAGGCCCATCATTTCTTGGTATGAATCAAGGTTTACGACAATGAATTGCATAGAGACCAATCACTTAAAACAATTAGTGTTTATATCGAATCCCCATTATATTGTATGTAGTTCATTTAATTACACTCCTTGTCCCTTTCCGGTGTCATTTTACTTTCTTAATCTTTTAAAAATATTTTAATATTCTTTTCCTCTATAGTTCTGTCACTTCTCCTGTGAGCTCTGAATAAGGCTCACCCACACCTTCAACTCCATTAACTTTCCGCCTCCAACATCTGAGCTCCTGATGCTCCAGAACAACACTGCACAAAAGCTTGAAAGCTGCCCCTGTGAAAAGGTTGCACAAGGCCTATGAATCATATAAGTCCCACTTAAATTGTTAAGTAGGATATGTGCTGGCCCTCCTCAAAAAGAGGAATTTCATCCTAGGAAAGTATCCCCCTGCTCTCTGTAAGGAACTGTCAGATGCTCACTCTCCAAGAGTGGCCCTCCGAAAATTGATGGCATCTGGCTTGTCTGTACTTTCCAAATGTATGTAGATGTTTTAATCTAAAAAGGAGAATATATCAGCTTCTTCATGTTAACTAAGCATGAATCATGCAGACATTGCTTATTGAATACTCATGTGGTTTTCTTTATATTACATGTTAGTTTTTCTTAGTGTAGTCCTTGTAGTTATACAAAATGTCACACTCAGAGAAAATAATTTGGTGCACTTGTCAATGTACTATTTAAGGAGCTGTGGTAAATTCTGAGCAATCATTTACTTTTCTGAGCTGCTGGAATTATCTGTTTAGCTCAAGTGTAACAGCATTCATCTGGGCTATGATAGGGTCCCTGGGTTGTCTTCCTTTCCTCAGCTCACCCACATCATTTTTTCAGTAAAGCTGGGCAGGAAATGATTTTCCCATCCCATGAAAATGTCCATTCTGCACTGGACAATGATTTTATTTAAAACAACAACAACAACAACAATAATAAAAACAGAGACACCCACCCCAGAATAGCTAATATATCAGTGGTTAGGGCACTTGCCTGAGATATGGAAAACCCAGGCTTCAGTTCCTGCATTGTCTGATTCAGAGCAAGGACTTGAACCTGGGTCTCCCACATCCCCATTGAGTGCCCTAACTACTGGGTTAGAGAGTCAGTCTTTCCCCCAGACCAATGAAAGTTTAATATTTGTTACAAAATGGAACAGTCCAAACAGGAGAGGTTGAGACACACACACACAGGAGAGTAGCCTGGTGGTTGAGGCACACACCCAGGATGGGGGAGAATCAGGCAGAGCGAGGACTAGCACCTGCATTTCCTACATCACACATGAGCACTCTAACAACTGGGACATTGGCTATTCCAGGCTGGGGGGTGAGATGGGTCCTTCACCAGAAATTCTATCCTGGACCCAAAAAAACTTTCCAGCAAAAGTTTAGTTGAAACGGATACATTTCCACAACAAGTTTTGTTTTCAGAGAATCGTCATTTTCTGACAACAACAACAAAAGTTTACTTTAGTTGAAAAATTCCTGACCTGTTCTATTTGTCAGCTCCCATGTAATTTAACCTTTTTGCAAGGCATCTTGTTTGTCATGCATAGGTACACAGCATATATTATTCATGTGCCAAAAAATTAACTATGATAAATTTATAGAAGTTTTGCCATTTTTAGTATTAGATTATGGAAGTGCTATCAGATTTTTTTTTAATGTTGATTTTTCACAGCTGTTGGGATAAAGTTACTAAATAGAAGAGAAATTCTTCCACGTTGGTTGGATGTGTTGGGGAAGGGAGAAAAGAAAGGAAGTGTGGAAGATTAAGGGCCTGATTCAAGTACATGGAAAGACTCCCATTGACTTCAATGGCCTGTGGATTGAGACCACAAAGAATGTGTAATTAATAAGACAATTACAAAACATTACTTCGAAGTTATCTTGGGCCAGATACTCATCTGGTGTAAACTGGTGTAGATCCATTGACTTAAATGTACGTATTCCAATTTACACCAACTGAGGATCTGTTCCATTATATTTAGAAGCTATCATTGCATATCAGAACATATTCTATAGGAAAATTTTTATTGCAGGGTGGTTCAAGGGATTTTATAATAAAAAATGAAGTTTATTGATGTAATATTTATACATTTGTTCTGGTGAAATATATTTTGGTAATGCTTGCTTGTTCATTATGAAGACACCTTCTTTAGGAGGTACTTCAATAATGGATTAATAATCAGTGCATATAATTACAACACCTATCTAATCTGAATAATTTAGCTACAAAATATTTTGCATGCTGGGTCTGCTATAATGGATCACATACACTGCTTGGGCATGCTTTCTCAAAATCCAGCTGTTCCTTTTCTGCATGCATTACTCAACACCTTGTGGCAATAGTTATAGCCACTCATTATGCAGAAATTATTATGCATCTAAAACATTAAAAGGAAAGAGTCTGATTTGGTGGTTTTTTTCCCCTCTTGTGTTAAGATGTGAATTTTATTTATTTTGGTTTCTGAAATGACCCTTTCCCCATGTTATATATGCATACACAAAAAATATACACCAAGATTATACTTGGTCAATACTATGACCAATATAATCTCTGCACACCAATCCATATAGACTAATGCCTTCACCATGAATCCTCAAAAAATATGTTCTATCCTCAGAGCACACCCTCCTTAGCAGTCTGAGAAAAGAGCAAGGTACTATGATGGTTTCTATTGAAGCAAATATAGGAAGCAGATTCCAGATTCAAGGGTCTTTCAGTGAAAAGCACCTTGTGACCAGTGCAACCAGTTTAACATGGGCACTGTTAGCTTGAGGGTTCCATATGATCATAGACACATGTTATCACATGAGGAGAGAAGCAGTTGCTAAGGTAGTCAGGACCCACATATTTTAGGGTTCTCTCAGAGTCGTTAAAATTGGCTTTCCTGTCAAAAAAATTGAAACATTTTAAGTTTTTTGTTCCCTCTTTATCCTCTCCTTCTCTTCTTTCCCTCACCTAAAGATAGACAAATGAAGAAAAACTGTTTGCACTGTTCATTTCATTAAAAAACTGGAAAATGACATAATTTTTTTCTATGTAAATATTTCATTTCATTCAAAAAAGTTCATGGAAAATATATAGCATTTTTCCCACCAGCTGTATTTCTCAGCTGCATACTTTATGTATAGAGCACCAGGTAACTTCTGGTGATATCAGATTATAGATTTTGTGAAGGAAAACATGAAGTTAGATTTGGAGAAGATCCTGTTTATTTTTATTTCTGTCTAGGCCTTTTGGTCTTGTTTAATCTCTGTGTAGCTATAACAAATTTGATAAATTATATTTGATATCTGATAAATTAAACAGCAATAAGTCACCAGGACCAGATGATATTCACCCTAAAGTTCTGAAGGAACTCAAATATGAAATTGCAGAAATACTAACTCTAGTCTGTAACCTGTCATTTAAAGCAGCTTCTGTTCTAGATGCCTGGAGGATAGCTAATGTGGCACCAATTTTTAAAAAAGGGCTCCACAGGTGATCCTGGCAATTACAGGCCTGTAAGCCTGAGTTCTGTACCAGGCAAACTGGTTGAAACTATAATTAAGAACAATATTGTCAGACATATAGATGAACATAATTTGTTGAGGAAGAGTCAATACGGTCTTAGTAAAGGGAAATCATGCCTCACCAATCTACTAGAATTCTTTGAGGGGGTCAACAAGCAAGAGGATCAAGGGGACCCAGTGGATATTGTGTACTTAGATTTTCAGAATGCTTTTGCAAGGTCCCTCACCAAAGGCTCTTATGCAAAGTAAGCTGTCACAGGATAAGAGGGAAGGTGCTCTCATGGATTGGTAATTGGTTACAAGATAGGAAACAAAGGGTAGGTATAAATGGTCAGTTTTCAGAATGGAGGGAGGTAAATAGTGATGTCCCCCAAGGACCAGTCTGGTTCTGGACCAGTCCTATTCAACATATCCATAAATGATCTGGAAAAAGGGGTAAACAGTGAGGTGGCAAAATTTGCAGATGATACAAAATTACCAAGATAGTTAAGACCCATGCAGACTGCAAAGAGCTACAAAAGGATCTCTCAAAACTGGGTGACTGGGCAACAAAATGGCTGATGAAATTTAATGTTGATAAATGCAAAGTAATGCACATTGGAAAGCATAATCCCAACTATATATATATATATATACAATGATGGGGTCTAAATTAGCTGTTACCACTCAAGAAAGAGATCTTGGAGTCATTGGGGATAGTTCTCTGAAAACATCCACTCAATGTGCAGCGGCAGTCAAAAAAGCGAACAGAATGCTGGGAATAATTAAGAAAGGGATAGATAATAGGACAGAAAATATCATGTTGCCTCTATATAAATCCATGGTATGCCCACGTCTTGAATACTGTGTGCAGATGTGGTCGCCCCATCTCAACAAAGATGTATTGGAATTGGAAAAGGTTCAGAAAAGGGCAACAAAAATTATTAAGGGAATGGAACGGCTTCCGTATGAGGAGAGATTAATAAAACTGGGACTTTTCAGCTTGGATAAGAGATGTCTAAGGGGAGATATGATTGAGGTCTATAAAATCATGATTGGTGTGGAGAAAGACAATAAGGAAGTGTTATTTACTCCTTCTCATAACACAAGAACTGGGGATCACCAAATGAAATTAATAGGCAGCAGGTTTAAAACAAATAAAAGGATGTATTTCTTCACACAACGCACAGTCAACCTGTGGAACTCCTTGCCAGAGGATGTTGTGAAGGCAAAGACTAACAGGGTTCAAAAAAGAGCTAGATAAATTCATGGAGGATAGGTCCATCAATGGCTATTAGTGAGGATGGGCAGGAATGGTGTCCCTAGCCTCTATTTGCCAGAAGCTGGGATTGAGCGACAGGGAATGGATCACTTGATGTTTACCTGTTCTGTTCATTACCTCTGGGACACCTGGTACTGGCCACTGTCAGAAGACAGGATACTGGGCTAGATGGACCTTTGGTCTGACCCAGTACGGCCATTCTTATGTTCTTATGAAAGCAAATAGTCAGAATTCTTAGTGAAATCTTTTTTGGCACAAGAAAAAAAGGAGGCATTTTCCACTGAAAAGAGGTTATTATAGCTACCCCGCACACACCATTCAGAAAACATTGATTTCTATCAATGCTCTTTATGTTCCCAGTTGAAAGAGAGCAGAATAATAGATGAGGTATTGGAGATGTGATTATAAGAGACTGCCTAGAAATAATTAATAATAAGGTCTACAGAAGCTGTCATATGTACATATGATGCCCTTAAATTAATAGCAGTTTACATTGCCTACACTGTTTTCCACAAAGACTGCTGTTCCACTCTATTTGACCTTAATTAGTATAATTGATAATAGTTTTAGAGCTGCATGCCATTTTAATCATGTAGTTACACTTTTCCTGACAGAAGAAAAATGAAACAGCAGCTGGTAGTTATCTATTAATAGTGAGTGAACAGAAAGGTAAAAGTAAAGAATCTTCTTTTCTAGGACTTCTGGGCTTTTATGGCATTAGTAATGAATGACAAGTGCATGCTAAAGAGAAGCATACTGATCTCCAAGGATGTAATGAAGGACAGCAGGAGCTAGGATCAATGTAAGACGGGAATTTTATGTTATTAGGAAAATGCAAAGCTACAAGTGTGTTTGAATGAGCCAGAAAGAGAGAGAATCTTTTTTTTTTTTTGGTCAGGGATTCAAACTCTAACAAATATGATGACTACTGATAGTTTCCTGTGGAAAAAAAAAACTTTAAAAACAGCTGCTATTCACCTGTTAGGCTCAAGATGACATAGAAATCCAGCGAGCTACCATATGTCTATACATTTATTGGAGCTTCAGCTGTTTGGTCTGAGTTTCAGACAAGTCTGGGGGTCGGGAAAAGAGAAAGAAAGAGATGGACTTTGTGAACCAAGATCAGAAAAGCATTTAAGTCACTGGAGATTTTTTTAAATTATTATTAATTATAATTATTATTGTTTTCTTGAAAATTTCTCTGCTGACTTTAATAAAGCGCTCCCTGGATTTGTGAGGTCAGGGAGATTTTACAAGAAAAAGAAAGCTTGCTCACATGGCAGGCTTTAGAGATCTATCACAGATTTAGTGAACAAAAAACAGAAACCAACCAACCAAACAAAACCCCCTGCCCATGTGCACTTTCGTCACACCATACTTAGAGAAAGAAAGATGTCAAGCTACCTGTCAATTATCAGTAAATCTTTATATTCCATTGCTTTTCTTTCTAGCAGTATAGCCTGGCACATGTCTCTTTCATGTTTATTATAAACATACAATGGAATGAATGCTTACTGAATACTAAACTATAAATAATGCGTTTTATATCTCACCTACTCTAACTACTTAATAGAGCTGAATTGCTTCCATTTTCCTCTTTGTAAGACAAAAATGTGAACATATAATACAAGTCACTTAAAAAATTGTAGAACAGAATACCTACATATTTCTCAATAAAATATGGGATTCAGAGATTCTTAATTGTATACATATCCAGATATAAGTGACATTTACTTAGGTATAAGAAACCTGAGTTTTTAAATAGAGTAAACAAGGAAGTATAATTCTCTTTGAGAGGAATGCAATTATGTATGCATATTTGTGCATAGCTCTTTTGAGATTAAGAACAAAATTAACATTTTTAGGATATAGTATTAATTTAGTTATGTCATTTCTGGGATTTCCGTATTTATCTTTGTAGATTTTGTACCTAGAGTCCTTTATGAACATTCAAAATAAAACAATTTGTCATTACGCTTATGGGAAGAGCAAGGTGGCAAGATGAAGTTGTATCTTCTAAAGGCCTGTGAAATACACTTTCACTCAGTTTTTTCTTCTACTTTGTAGAATGGTCATTGACTATTTTTATCTTTCTCTTCTTCTTTCCCACATACTAGCACAAAGAAATGATCTTCAACAGCAGGGATTCTAGAACTTTTGCTGCCTTGGAAAAGTGTAAAAAACATGCAGCCTGCAATACTCATACAATGAATAGTCACTAAACCTTTTGTTTTTCCAGTTAACAGTGTGCTCTGGCTAGATGACAGAATCAGTTCTATTATTTAAACTAATCAGTGTGGAAAAGACATCTGTGTTATGTGTGTAATGTTATGTCATATTTTAATATATTTTATAGTAAAAAATGTTCATAGCATAGTAAGCTTGCATGACCAGCCAGTCAAAAGTTAGGAAACAGCAAGTTATGGTTGCTCAGGGAATACTAACTCTGACCCTATGAATATATGCATTTCAATAGTATTTATTAGATGGACACATACTATTTCTCAAATAATAAGATAAACTTCTGTAAATCTTAAGTACTGGTACATATATTGGTAATCTTATACTACTTGTTATATACACAACAGTTGCACTGTCATATTAGTCCATTTGTATTTTTAAACAGTTAGAGTTAAATTTTCAAAAGCTCCTATGTAACACAGGAAAGGAGCTCAGTGAAATTTTTCAGATGAAACTTTTTTCAGTGAAAATTCAACAGCACCAAAACACTTCATAAATTTGTGTTGATTTTGCCAATAGAAAAAAAAGCAAAATCTAAAAAAATAAAGAGTCAAAATTTGTTTTGTGATTTCAATATTTTTTTTCTTCATTAGGATGAAACCCAAAATGAAAAGATACTTGAACCTAGGTCTCCCACATTCCAGGTTTTAAGGCTTAAAACCTGGGATGTGGGAGACCTAGATTCAAGTAATTGGCTATTTTGAGGTTACATTATGTAACATTTTTATCCTGGACCCAAAAAACTTCCTGAAGAAATTTTTTTGGCAAAACTAATACATTTCTGCCAGAAGTTTCAGTTTTTGACAAATCAGCATTTTCTAGCGAAAGATATTGTGCCAAAAAAGCCCCCGTCAGTTTTAGTCTTATTTAGTGATTTTACAGTGTCAGGTACAATGAGGCCTAGATGGTGATTGGAGCCTTTAGTGCTACTGTAATACAAACATATAGAGCTGGTTGAGATGGTTTTTTTTAAAATATGGGTTCTACGTAATCAAAACGTTCCACAAAATAAAATTAAATATTTTAATGATGATAATAAAAAACTGCAATGGAAAAGACACAGACACACACAAAAACTTTCTGGAAAATACACACTCCTAAACATTTCTTTAAAATGCTTTGTTTAAACCTGTACACTGGCTATTCACATGTTAAAACCCACAGATGCCAAAAAAACCCATGCAATTCTTACATTTCTTATTGTGTCTTTCAACTTACATAAACTTGTCTGTTCTATTAGAATGATTTACAGAAATGTGATCTGTGATGGAATATTACACAAAAGGGTATTTAATCTGAGTATTCTTCACCATGAGAGCTTGTTCTATTTGCAAATTTATTTTCCAAGTCCATGATTACAGTGCACTTTGGCATGTATTTCTACAGAAAGAGAATGCTGATCAACCTTGAAACAATAATGAATACCAAAGTTCTAAACTGTATGTTGCTATGTGCTATTGGAATACCTAAAATGCTGAGGTTATTGTAGTGGTATTACTCCACAGGAAGAATGATAAACCAGGAAGGAAGAGAGGAAGTATATAAGACAAGATATAGATATGAGAGAACTGAAGTAGTATTTTTACATAGGAATGATATTTTTAGAGGGTTTCTTGCTTTTGAAGATGAAATTAATGATAAATGGAAACATCTATGTTAAAATTATAATTAAAATTACAATAAAAACAAAACTTCAGTTACCATTTTCCTTGGTCTCAACTGTGTACTCAGAACACAATTAGTATTTCCCTGTAATCTGGCTTCAATAATATATCTGTAAAATTAAGGACACCACAATAGCATGCACCAGAAAAGGGGTGACCCTACAATAATTAGTTTGGGGGAACAAAGCTTTTATCACACATACTTTACAGAATGGGGATAAATAATGGTGATGACAATTTATTTTCCTTATTGAAGCTGGATACATCTGTTGTGACCAGTGTGACCAGAAGCAAATCTCTCAACAGCTCTCTTCGGAATGAGGGACTTTAACTTTTTTTTCCCCAACAGCCATGATAGCCAAATCCCTTAACTAGTCACTTGTCACACAGTTCCTCGGGTAAACTTTCACATCTTGAAGGCATGAGAATGTTCTTTCACGTGCAGCACTTGATGGAGGAATACTCACATCAATTACACAATTTATGGAAGGCAAGTTTGTATTTATCACCCCCCCTCCCAAAAAAAATAGAAGCCCCAGCAAAATGTCAATCTTGGACAATCCTCGCTTCTTCAAAGCATTCAATTACTTTTGGCAAGAGTTTTACTTCAGTCTCTATACTGTCTATATTGCATCCATAGTGTGCTGTGACCAGTTTTAATTTTAGAAAGTCAAGGAAGTTCTCAGACTTTAAGTTAAGGCAATTGTTACCAACAAGAACAGCTCTATTTTCAGAAAATCTTCTTTGATGTTCTCCAGTTTTTGATCAAGTACTAGCCAAAAGACATGTTTTCTGAAGTCTCCTTTACATAAAAGGGTCTGTTCTTCACTTGACTTCACTTCTTCAATCAAAATGTATTTCTGAAATTTTTTAGGCAACTTTTGTACACTATTGTGTTCCCCCAAAGTTCAAATGGCTTCAAATAATTTTTGAAGCTATGATAACAACTTCACTCCATATTTCATCAAATGTCTCTTCTGAATCACTCATGTTGAGAAATTCACTGATTAGAGTGTTCACAGCTAAGCATGCCAGAGACAAGTCACACTCAACTGTTCGCAAACAGTTAGATATAACTTAGAAATTGAAGAATTTTTGTGAACATGGAAAAGATAATACATCAAAAACTAAAACTGAACAAAGACCTTGTTCATCCACTGCCCTGTCTCCTCTTAACATATCTCAAGATAGTACAGTGAGTCACAGGAATCAATTAAATTGTCTTTCTCACAGCATTACCAAGCAGAAATATGGCACATCCATCGAGTGTCAATTTAAGGACTTTATTTTTGGGTTGTACTTTCTTTTGAACATCTATGAATTTAGTTACAGAGAAAAGTGTACAATTTCTCCAGAATAATGAAAAAATTCAGTGCATGTTTGTTTCCTTTGCATAAATCAACAATAACTAAATTGAGCCAGTGGCTGAAACAGTGAAAGTACAATGCTTGAGGTAGTTCTTACCATAAGAGAGCTTGCTCAGCATTAATTTTTCCATTCATAACACTGGCACCATCAGAAGTCTGAGCAATACAGTTCTGTATAGCAGTACCACACCATGACAATGGGTTCCTCACATACTGAAAGAGAGACTTTGCATGAAGTGTCTCAGCAGAATGGAAACCAAGAAGCCCTTCATATACGATGCCATGCAAATAATCTCAACCCAAATTACACTTGTTCTACTTTGCTAATGTCTTTAGTTTCATCAACCATTATAGAGAAAACATTAGCCCCTTTTACTTCCGGGTTTAAACCCTTTCTGACATAATATGAATGATTTCATTTTTTATTGACGAATGGGTGTATTTTGCATGGTGTGAAAATTTTCCATTTTCAATTTTCTTTCACATCATTGGTTTTGGCTATTAGAGTCAGAAGCTCCAGGAAGGTGCATTTGTCATTACTGCTTTAACTCTCTTCTTTCCCTCTTTGAGCAATCCCCTAGGCTCGGTGATTCACAGGACATCTGCCACAGCTTCAATATACATGCCGTTCTCTTGCGCTAAAGCAAAATATGCATCAGTAATTTGAGATTGAGCTGAAAGACTTTCACCTTTTGACTAAATATCTTTGAATGAAGCCCATGCCACTTGACAGCTTTTGTGATTCTGACTATTTTCATTATGTTTGAATACTGCATCCTTTCCCATACTTCTTTTCCCAGTTGCCGAAGCCATTACTAATGAACACAGATATTTCAACAGCGATGCATGTTGAAAAACATCTGCATAGGAAGCAGTAAACTGCGTTTATTATTTTTAGATATTTGACCCATGGATATAAACTGAACCACTCTCTTTTGAAAATTATTCACTCACTCTTATATTTTGTTTGAGGATAAGATCTTAGCTGTGTTTTTTCTGGGGCCATCAGATACAATTTGTATAATATCACTTTGTCCTGGTAGAGTCTTACTCACTGGACTTACCTTATTACCAGGTGGGTTCTGTTCTAGTTTTTCATGGTACCATATTGCCCATCTCTCTTTCATTTGATGAAGAACCTGATGCGGAATGCTCCACTTCTGATTCTTCTACAATACAATCTTCTTTATCATTATCTAAGGTTTGGCGGGAATACTGGAATAGCACTCTCCTACTGATATTTCCAAAATTAGACCTATTTCTGAAGTTGAGGGTAAGTCTTGGTGAATTTCAGAGTACTTGCTTTGATGCATGTAGCTTGCTGAAAAGTTCTGGAATTGTCAACCATCATTTGCTTGCCATTTTTAAAAAGATTTTTTTAGCTACTTGTATTCAGAAGCAGGAGGGCCTCACGAGCGGGGCTACTGTTTTGGACTTGTCTCGGCCAGACTTCACATGCTATCTTCTTCTTCCTGACTGAATCCATGCAACAGGAAGGAGGATTTTTTTTTTGGCAGGGATTGGGGTATAGGGATCGGTACCAGCACATTACCCATGCAAGCTTGGGCAGATTGCCTAAAAAAGGAAAAGATTGATGCACAGCACCTCTATGCACATGAACTTGCCTGGCCATGTAGCTAGGGGGTGTGGCCTAGGGGTGGGAAGCAGTCTTCCTCCAAGCTACCTTCTCTGGCTTCTGCTTGCTGGGGTGGGGAAAAGTGACCAAAGGGGAGAAGGAGACAAAGAGAGTGTGGGTACAGGTATATCTGAATTGCAGCCACATAACCTTATGGGATATTTCCTTAGTAAGCGGGGACACTTGATGAGCATCAGTTTAAATTTCACTTCTGCTGGTGTGTGTCCTGCAGGCTGCACATTTCTGCAGCAATCTCCCTGCTTTATGGGGTAAGGAATTACCTACTTGTATTTTACTAATCCTGTCCTCTAGTGTCCGTGCCTTGTCATAGCGGGACAGCTTGCACGCTCTAAAAATCTCTAGAGTCTGTGTTGGGTGGGGGATTTTTGGTCCTGGTAGGTTCAACCATGCCAGATTGGTCTTTGGGGGAGAGGCCAGACAAAACAGACACCCTGATCCTCCAGGTTGGGGGACTAACACAGGGCTAACAACCCTGTCCCGTAAAAAAACAAAATATGTTACAGAAACAGCAATGTAGAAATCGACTATTACTGTGTGTGATGGCCTTCAGGAGTCAATGACCTGTATGACTGCCAGTGGAGAAAGCTGAAAGAAAGCCACTGGCATGAAGACTGAAAACCAAGACAAAAAACAAAATTGTTTTTTTGGAACGTACAGACAATGTATGAAACAGGGAAGCTAGCTCAGGTCACAGCAGAGATGAGATGCTACAGCTTACACATCCTGGGTGTCAGCGAGAGCAGATGGATGGGATCAGGAAGATTAACAACAGCCTTGGGAGAAACTTTGCTGTTTTCTGAACGGGATGATGGACAACACCATGGGGGTGTTGCCATCCTTTTGAAGAAGGGAGTGAAGCATTCCCTGCTTGAATGGAGATCCATTAGCAGCAGACTTATGAGAGCCAGACTGAAAGGGAAACATAATAATATCATACTGATTCAGCGCTATGCTCTGACAAATGACAGTGACGAAGAAGTAAAGGACAAATTCTACCTTAAACTACAGGTGGAGTTAGAAAGAGTACTATGCCATGACCTAACTATTGTCATGGGAGACCTGAATGCCAAGGTCAGTAAGGACAATACAAACAACGACAGAGCAATGGGAAGACATGGGTGTGGCACTATGAATGAAAATGGAGAAAGGATTGTTGATTTCTGTAATATGAATGACCTAATCAGTGGAACCCTATTTAAACATCATGAAATTCACAAGCTGACGTGATGTTCTCTAGATGGCATAGATAAAAACCAGATTGACCATATCATGATCAATGGCAAATGGTGACGCTCACTGACAGATGTGAAAGTGAGAAAGGGTGCAAATGTTACGGGGCGGGGCTTTTCTGACTACAGGTCCTATAAAGGTAGTCAGCCAGTCAGGCAGCGGCACAGACAGCTGCAGCGGCACAGGAACTAGCAAACAGAGCTCTAAACAGGGGAGTTTGAAAGGGGAGTTTGTATTGTGGTGCTTGTTTTGGGTTTGCTTTTGCTGGGGGGATGGTCTTTTTGGTGTGGCTTGTGTTTCCCAGATTAACAGGACTTAGGTGGGAAGGCAATGACAGATACGGAGGCAGCTGTGGGAGTGACTCCTGTAGTGGAAGACACAATGAGGATGACTGGATGTGGAAGCTGTGGTATGTACATGATCCTGGAGGGGGGACCTGGTAAGAGTTTTTTCTGCATGAAATGCCGTCCGATAGAGCTGATGAAGGAAAAGATCCGAGATCTGGAGATGCAGGTGGAAAGTCTGGTTGAGTTTAGGAGGGGGTTTGAGCAGATGATGGAGCAAAGATATGAGGTATCTGAAGGGAAAAGCTCAGACTTACAGATGGAAGCAGGGCTGGGGAATTTTGAGGGGAGACTGGGTGAGGAAAGTGGTCATTGGAAGCATGTGACTAAAAGAACCAGGCAGAGGAAAAGACGGGCTAGTGAAGGAGAAATAGAGCTTAGGAACAGGTTTGCAGAGTTGGAAAATGAAAAAGGGGCTCAGCAGGTAGTTGCTGAAGGTGGAAGGGTAAGGGAGAAGAGAGGCTAGTCCTATAGGAAAAGGGGAAGAGTCAAGGGAGACTACACCAAATATGAGCCCCAGGAGGATACAGGATGGTTTGAAGAGGATTATAAGGGAAAATAGGAATGGAAAGAACTTGCAGCCAGAGGGAACGGGGGAGAGACTGGAGAATAGCACTGTCACCAGGAAGAGGCAGGTATATGTGATAGGGGACTCTTTATTGAGAAGAATAGACAGACCTGTAACTAGAGCTGATCCAGAAAATAGAAGGGTGTGCTGTCTTCCGGGTGCTAAGATACGGGATGTAGACCTGAGATTGAAAAGGATCCTAAAGGGAGTGGGAAAGAATCCCCTAATTATCCTTCATGTGGGAACAAATGATATGGATAGATTCTCACTGGAAAATATTAAGGGAGACTATGCTAGGCTGGGGAAGATGCTTAAGGAAATTGAGGCTCAGGTGATCTTTAGTGGGATCCTGCCTGTTCCTAGAGAAGAGCAACAAAGGTGTGACAAGATTATGACTGTCAACAGATGGCTTAGGCCATGGTGCTATAAGGAGGGCTTTGGGATGTATGGCCACTGGGAGGCATTCATGCACAGAGGACAGTTCTCTCGGGATGGACTTCATCTGAGTAGGGAAGGAAATAGACTTCTAGGATCAAGGCTGATAAAGAGAGCTTTAAACTAGGAATTTGGGGGAGATGGTTGAGAGATGTCCAGGTAATCTCCACACCAGATTTTAGTATTGAGAGGGAAGAAGACAAAGTAAGAAAGGATACAGCCGTGGGTAGGAGAATGTATATAAGGAGCGGGGGCAGTGTGGATACTAGTCTAATAGGCTATACTGGCTGTAGAATGACTGTGCCTAATAGGGTACAAAATGTGAGCGAGGCCAAACAGCAAAAATTAAGATGTTTGTACACCAATGCAAGGAGCCTAGGTAACAAAATGGAGGAACTAGAGCTACTGGTGCAAGAAGTGAAACCAGATATTATAGGGATAACAGAAACATGGTGGAATAGTAGTCATGACTGGATTACAGGTATTGAAGGGTATGTGCTGTTTAGGAAAGACAGAAATAAAGGTAAAGGTGGTGGACTAGCATTGTATATCAATGATGAGGTAGGTTTCAGAGTAGCAGCCGTGTTAGTCTGTATTCGCAAAAAGAAAAGGAGTACTTGTGGCACCTTAGAGACTAACAAATTTATTAGAGCATAAGCTTTCGTGAGCTACAGCTCACTTCATCGGATGCATTTGGTGGAAAAAACAGAGGAGAGATTTATATACACACACACAGAGAACATGAAACAATGGGTTTATCATACACACTGTAAGGAGAGTGATCACTTAAGATAAGCCATCACCAACAGCAGGGGGGGGAAAGGAGGAAAACCTTTCATGGTGACAAGCAGGTAGGCTAATTCCAGCAGTTAACAAGAATATCAGAGGAACAGTGGGGGGTGGGGTGGGAGGGAGAAATACCATGGGGAAATAGTTTTACTTTGTGTAATGACTCATCCATTCCCAGTCTCTATTCAAGCCTAAGTTAATTGTATCCAGTTTGCAAATTAATTCCAATTCAGCAGTCTCTCGTTGGAGTCTGTTTTTGAAGCTTTTTTGTTAAAGTATAGCCACTCTTAGGTCTGTGATCGAGTGACCAGAGAGATTGAAGTGTTCTCCAACTGGTTTTTGAATGTTATAATTCTTGACGTCTGATTTGTGTCCATTCATTCTTTTACGTAGAGACTGTCCAGTTTGGCCAATGTACATGGCAGAGGGGCATTGCTGGCACATGATGGCATATATCACATTGGTAGATGCGCAGGTGAACAAGCCTCTGATAGTGTGGCTGATGTGATTAGGCCCTATGATGGTATCCCCTGAATAGATATGTGGACAGAGTTGGCAACGGGCTTTGTTGCAAGGATAGGTTCCTGGGTTAGTGGTTCTGTTGTGTGGTGTGTGCTTGCTGGTGTGTATTTGCTTCAGATTGGGGGGCTGTCTGTAAGCAAGGACTGGTCTGTCTCCCAAGATCTGAGAGAGCGATGGCTCGTCCTTCAGGATAGGTTGTAGATCCTTGATGATGCGTTGGAGAGGTTTTAGTTGGGGGCTGAAGGTGATGGCTAGTGGCGTTCTGTTGTTTTCTTTGTTGGGCCTGTCCTGTAGTAGGTGACTTCTGGGTACTCTTCTGGCTCTGTCAATCTGTTTCTTCACTTCAGCAGGTGGGTATTGTAGTTGTAGGAATGCATGATAGAGATCTTGTAGGTGTTTGTCTCTGTCTGAGGGGTTGGAGCAAATGCGGTTATATCATAGCGCTTGGCTGTAGACAATGGATCGAGTGGTATGATCTGGATGAAAGCTAGAGGCATGTAGGTAGGAATAGCGGTCAGTAGGTTTCCGATATAGGGTGGTGTTTATGTGACCATCGCTTATTAGCACCGTAGTGTCCAGGAAGTGGATCTCTTGTGTGGACTGGTCCAGGCTGAGGTTGATGGTGGGATGGAAACTGTTGAAATCATGGTGGAATTCCTCAAGAGCTTCTTTTCCATGGGTCCAGATGATGAAGATGTCATCAATGTAGCGCAAGTAGAGTAGGGGCATTAGGGGACGAGAGCTGAGGAAGCGTTGTTCTAAGTCAGCCATAAAAATGTTGGCATACTGTGGGGCCATGCGGGTACCCATCGCAGTGCCGCTGATTTGAAGGTATACATTGTCACCAAATGTGAAATAGTTATGGGTCAGGACAAAGTCACAAAGTTCTGCCACCAGGTTAGCGTGACAGTATCGGGGATACTGTTCCTGACGGCTTGTAGTCCATCTTTGTGTGGAATGTTGGTGTAGAGGGCTTCTACATCCATAGTGGCTAGGATGGTGTTTTTAGGAAGATCACCAATGGACTGTAGTTTCCTCAGGAAATCGGTGGTGTCTCGAAGATAGCTGGGAGTGCTGGTAACGAAGGGCCTGAGGAGGGAGTCTACATAGCCAGACAATCCTGCTGTCAGGGTGCCAATGCCTGAGATGATGGGGCGTCCAGGATTTCCAGGTTTATGGATCTTGGGTAGCAGATAGAATATCCCAGGTCGGGGTTCTAGGGGTGTGTCTGTGCGGATTTGTTCTTGTGCTTTTTCAGGGACTTTCTTGAGCAAATGCTGTAGTTTCTTTTGGTAACTCTCAGTGGGATCAGAGGGTAATGGCTTGTAGAAAGTGGTGTTGGAGAGCTGCCTAGTAGCCTCTTGTTCATACTCCGACCTATTCATGATGACGACAGCACCTCCTTTGTCAGCCTTTTTGATTATGATGTCAGAGTTGTTTCTGAGGCTGTGGATGGCACTGTGTTCTGCATGGCTGAGGTTATGGGGTAAGCGATGCTGCTTTTCCACAATTTCAGCTCATGCACGTCGGCGGAAGCAGTCTATGTAGAAATCCAGGCTGCTGTTTCGACCTTCAGGAGGAGTCCACCCAGAATCCTTCTTTTTGTAGTGTTGGCAGGAAGGTCTCTGTGGGTTAATATGTTGGTCAGAGGTGTGTAGGAAATATTCCTTGAGTCTGAGACGTCGAAAATAGGATTCTAGGTCACCACAGAACTGTATCATGTTCGTGGGGGTGGAGGGGCAAAAGGAGAGGCCCCGAGATAGGACAGATTCTTCCGCTGGGCTAAGAGTATAGTTGGATAGATTAACAATATTGCTGGGTGGGTTACAGGAACCATTGTTGTGGCCCCTTGTGGCATATAGTAGTTTAGATAGCTTAGTGTCCTTTTTCTTTTGTAGAGAATCAAAGTGTGTTTTGTAAATGGCTTGTCTAGTTTTTGTAAAGTCCAGCCACGAGGAAGTTTGTGTGGAAGGTTGGTTCTTTATGAGAGTATCCAGTTTTGAGAGCTCATTCTTAATCTTTCCCTGTTTGCTGTAGAGGATGTTGATCAGGTGGTTCCGCAGTTTCCTTGAGAGTGTGTGGCACAAGCTGTCAGCATAGTCTGTGTGGTATGTAGATTGTAATGGATTTTTTACCTTCAGTCCTTTCGGTATGATGTCCATCTGTTTGCATTTGGAGAGGAAGATGATGTCTGTCTGTATCTGTGCGAGTTTTTTCATGAAGTTGACAGATTTCCACTTTATACGGCTAAATTCAGTGCCTTGCATAATGACAGGTTTCAGAGTAGCAGCCGTGTTAGTCTGTATTCGCAAAAAGAAAAGGAGTACTTGTGGCACCTTAGAGACTAACAAATTTATTAGAGCATAAGCTTTCGTGAGCTACAGCTCACTTCATCGGATGCATTTGGTGGAAAAAACAGAGGAGAGATTTATATACACACACACAGAGAACATGAAACAATGGGTTTATCATACACACTGTAAGGAGAGTGATCACTTAAGATAAGCCATCACCAACAGCAGGGGGGGGGAAAGGAGGAAAACCTTTCATGGTGACAAGCAGGTAGGCTAATTCTAGCAGTTAACAAGAATATCAGAGGAACAGTGGGGGGTGGGGTGGGAGGGAGAAATACCATGGGGAAATAGTTTTACTTTGTGTAATGAGACAAACACCTACAAGATCTCTATCATGCATTCCTACAACTACAATACCCACCTGCTGAAGTGAAGAAACAGATTGACAGAGCCAGAAGAGTACCCAGAAGTCACCAACTACAGGACAGGCCCAACAAAGAAAACAACAGAACGCCACTAGCCATCACCTTCAGCCCCCAACTAAAACCTCTCCAACGCATCATCAAGGATCTACAACCTATCCTGAAAGACGAGCCATCGCTCTCTCAGATCTTGGGAGACAGACCAGTCCTTGCTTACAGACAGCCCCCCAATCTGAAGCAAATACTCACCAGCAAGCACACACCACACAACAGAACCACTAACCCAGGAACCTATCCTTGCAACAAAGCCCGTTGCCAACTCTGTCCACATATCTATTCAGGGGATACCATCATAGGGCCTAATCACATCAGCCACACTATCAGAGGCTCGTTCACCTGCTCATCTACCAATGTGATATATGCCATCATGTGCCGGCAATGCCCCTCTGCCATGTACATTGGCCAAACTGGACAGTCTCTACGTAAAAGAATGAATGGACACAAATCAGACGTCAAGAATTATAACATTCAAAAACCAGTTGGAGAACACTTCAATCTCTCTGGTCACTCGATCACAGACCTAAGAGTGGCTATACTTCAACAAAAAAGCTTCAAAAACAGACTCCAACGAGAGACTGCTGAATTGGAATTAATTTGCAAACTGGATACAATTAACTTAGGCTTGAATAGAGACTGGGGATGGATGAGTCATTACACAAAGTAAAACTATTTCCCCATGGTATTTCTCCCTCCCACCCCACCCCCCACTGTTCCTCTGATATTCTTGTTAACTGCTGGAATTAGCCTACCTGCTTGTCACCATGAAAGGTTTTCCTCCTTTCCCCCCCCTGCTGTTGGTGATGGCTTATCTTAAGTGATCACTCTCCTTACAGTGTGTATGATAAACCCATTGTTTCATGTTCTCTGTGTGTGTGTATATAAATCTCTCCTCTGTTTTTTCCACCAAATCCATCCGATGAAGTGAGCTGTAGCTCACGAAAGCTTATGCTCTAATAAATTTGTTAGTCTCTAAGGTGCCACCGGTACTCCTTTTCTTTTTGCGAATGATGAGGTAGAATGTAAAGAAATAAGAAGCGATGCAATGGATAAGACAGAGTCCGTCTGGGCAAAAATTACATTCGGGAAGATAACTAGTAAAACCTCTCCTACGATAGTGCTTGGGGTGTGCCATAGACCTCCGGGATCTAATCTGGATATGGATAGAGCCCTTTTTAATGTTTTTAATAAAGTAAATACTAATGGAAACTGCGTGATCATGGGAGACTTTAATTTCCCAGATATAGACTGGAGGACCAGTGCTAGTAATAATAATAGGGCTCAGATTTTCCTAGATGTGATAGCTGATGGATTCCTTGATCAAGTAGTTGCTAAACCAACTAGACGGGATGCCATTTTAGATTTAATTTTGGTGAGTAGTGAGGACCTCATAGAAGAAATGGTTGTAGGGGACAATCTTGGCTCAAGTGATCATGAGCTAATTCAGTTCAAACTGAATGGAAGGATTAAAAAAAATAAATCTGCAACTAGAGTTTTTGATTTCAAAAGGGCTGACTTTCAAAAATTAAGGAAATTAGTTAGGGAAGTGGATTGGACTGAAGAACTTATGGATCTAAAGGTAGAGGAGGCCTGGGATTACATTAAATCAAAGCTGCAGAAGCTATCGGAAGCCTGTATCCCAAGAAAGGGGAAAAAATTCATAGGAAGGAGTTGTAGACCAAGCTGGATGAGCAAGCATCTTAGAGAGGTGATTAAGAAGAAGCAGAAAGCATACAGGGAGTGGAAGATGGGAGGGATCAGCAAAGAAAGCTACCTTATTGAGGTCAGAACATGTAGGGATAAAGTGAGACAGGCTAAAAGTCAAGTAGAGTTGGACCTTGCAAAGGGAATTAAAACCAATAGTAAAAGGTTCTATAGCCATATAAATTAGAAGAAAACTAAGAAAGATGAAGTGGGGCCGATAAACACTGAGGATGGAGTGGAGGTTAAAGATAATCTAGGAATGGCCCAATATCTAAACAAATACTTTGCCTCAGTCTTTAATAAGGCTAAAGAGGATCTTAGGGATAATGGTAGCATGACAAATGGGAATGAGGATATGGAGGCAGATATTACCATATCTGAGGTAGAAGCGAAACTGAAACAGCTTAATGGGACTAAATCGGGGGACCCAGATAATCTTCATTCTTCAAAGGAATTGGCACCTGAAATTGCAAGCCCATTAGCAAGAATTTTTAATGAATCTGTAAACTCAGGAGTAGTACCGAATGATTGGAGAATTGCTAATATAGTTCCTATTTTTAAGAAAGGAAAAAAAAGTGATCCGGGTAACTACAGGCCAGTTAGTTTGACATCTGTAGTATGCAAGGTCCTGGAAAAAATTTTGAAGGAGAAATTAGTTAAGGACATTGAAGTCAATGGTAAATGGGACAAAATACAACATGGTTTTATAAAAGACTGTGCCAAACCAACCTAATCTCCTTTTTTGAAAAAGTAACAGACTTTTTAGATAAAGGAAATGCAGTGGATCTAATTTACCTAGATTTCAGTAAGGCATTTGATACCGTGCCACATGGGGGATTATTAGTTAAATTGGAGAAGATGGGGATCAATATGAACATCAAAAGGTGGATAAGGAATTGGTTAAAGGGGAGACTGCAACGGGTCCTACTGAAAGGCGAACTGTCAGGTTGGAGGGAGGTTACCAGTGGAGTTCCTCAGGGATCGGTTTTGGGACCAATCTTATTTAATCTTTTTATTACTGACCTTGGCACAAAAAGTGGGAGTGTGCTAATAAAGTTTGCAGATGATACAAAGCTGGGAGGTATTGCCAATTCAGAGAAGGATCGGGATATTATACAGGAGGATCTGGATTACCTTGTAAACTGGACTAATAGTAATAGGATGAAATTTAATAGTGAGAAGTGTAAGGTTATGCATTTAGGGATTAATAACAAGAATTTTAGTTATAAGTTGGGGACGCATCAATTAGAAGTAACGGAAGAGGAGAAGGACCTTGGAGTATTGGTTGATCATAGGATGACTGAGCTGCCAATGTGATATAGCTGTGAAAAAAGCTAATGCGGTTTTGGGATGCATCAGGAGAGGCATTTCCAGTAGGGATAAGGAGGTTTTAGTACCGTTATACAAGGCACTGGTGAGACCTCACCTAGAATACTGTGTGCAGTTCTGGTCTCCCTTGTTCAAAAAGGATGAATTCAAACTGGAGCAGGGAAGGGCTACTAGGATGATCCGAGGAATGGAAAACTTGTCTTATGAAAGGAGACTTAAGGAGCTTGGCTTGTTTAGCCTAACTAAAAGAAGGTTGAGGGGAGATATGATTGCTCTCTATAAATATATCAGAGGGATAAATATAGGAGAGGGGAGGAATTATTTAAGCTCAGCACCAATGTGGACACAAGAACAAATGGGTATAAACTGGCCACCAGGAAGATTAGACTTGAAATCAGACGAAGGTTTCTAACCATCAGAGGAGTGAAGTTTTGGAATAGCCTTCCAAGGGAAGCAGTGGGGGCAAAAGATCTATCTGGTTTTAAGATTCTACTTGATAAGTTTATGGAGGAGATAGTATGATGCGATAATGGGATTTTGGTAAGTAATTGATCTCTAAATATTCAGGGTAAATGGGCCAAATCCCCTGAGATGGGATATTAGATGGATGGGATCTGAGCTACTATAGAAAATTCTTTCCTGGGTATCTGGCTGGTGAATCTTGCCCATATGCTCAGGGTTTAGCTGATTGCCATATTTGGGGTCGGGAAGGAATTTTCCTCCAGGGCAGATTGGAGAGGCCCTGGAGGTTTTTCGCCTTCCTCTGTAGCATTGGGAATGGTTGACTTGAGGGAGGCTTCTCTGCTCCTTGAAGTCTTTAAACCAGGATTTAAGGACTTCAATAGCTCAGACATGGGTGAGGTTTTTCATAGGAGTGGGTGGGTGAGATTCTGTGGCCTGCGCTGTGCAGGAGGTCGGACTAGATGATCAGAATGGTCCCTTCTGACCTTAGTATCTATGAATCTATGAAACTGGAGCAGGTACAGAGAAGGGCTACTAGGATGATCCGAGGAATGGAAAACCTGTCTTATGAAAGGAAACTTAAGGAGCTTGGCTTGTTTAGCCTAACTAAAAGAAGGTTGAGGGGAGATATGATTGCTCTCTATAAATATATCAGAGGGATAAATACAGGAGAGGGAGAGGAATTATTTCAGCTCAGCACCAATGTGGACACAAGAACAAATGGGTATAAACTGGCCACCAGGAAGTTTAGACTTGAAATTAGACAAAGATTTCTAACCATCAGAGGAGTGAAGTTTTGGAATAGCCTTCCAAGGGAAGCAGTGGGGGCAAAAGATCTATCTGGTTTTAAGATTCTACTTGATAAGTTTATGGAGGAGATGGTATGATGGGATAATGTGATTTTGGTAAGTAATTGATCTTTAAGTATTCAGGGTAAATAGGACTAATCCCCTGAGATGGGATATTAGATGGATGGGATCCGAGTTACCCAGGAAAGAATTTTCTGTAGTATCTGGCTGGTGAATCTTGCCCATATGCTCAGGGTTTAGCTGATCGCCATATGTGGGGTCGGGAAGGAATTTTCCTCCAGGGCAGATTGGAGAGGCCGTGGAGGTTTTTCGCCTTCCTCTGTAGCATGGGGCACGGGTCACTTGAGGGAGGCGTCTCTGCTCCTTGAAGTCTTTAAACCATGATTTGAGGACTTCAATAGCTCAGACATAGGTGAGGCTTTTCGTAGGAGTGGGTGGGTGAGATTCTGTGACCTGCGCTGTGCAGGAGGTCGGACTAGATGATCAGAATGGTCCCTTCTGACCTTAGTATCTATGAATCTATGTTGGCACGACCACCACCTTGTGACAGCCTGCATCGAGCTAAAACTGAGAAGTGTGGGGCCATCAAACAAAGGACATTAATGTTATGATATTGACAAGCTAAACTCCCTTGAAATACCGAGAGCCTTCGTTCTGCTGTTAAAGAATAGGCTTCAAGCACTTCCAGACCTTGATGAAGAGGAGGGGAATGCAGCTGAGCAGATTAACAAGAAGTGGGACAAAGTAACAGCAGTTTATAAACAGAGCAGTGAAGCCTATCTAGGCTACAGGCAGAAGAGAAGGAACGAGTGGATTACACCCAGCACATGGAACACCATAGAAAGAAGACGAGCCCTGAAGAAAAATATTTTAGACACAAAATCCCAGAAGCTAAAGAAAAAAATACCACAAGCAGTATAGCAAGGCACACTGGAAGGTCAAACACCTTGTGAGAGAGGACAAACGGCATTACACTGATCAGCTGTCAACAGAAGCAGAGGATGCAGCTGCTCGTGGTGAACAAGAAACCATCTACAAAATGATGCAGCTTATCAGTGATAAACAGAAGACACAAACAAACTCTAATCAGGAAGAAACAAGGACACCAACTAACAACTAAAAAAGAACAAGAAAGGTGCTGGACACAGCATTTCAAAGAATTGCTGAACAGGGAGCCACCTAAAGAGGAAGCAAACATCCAGGAAGCAGAAGATCTTGATATCAAAATAGACACCCCAACTAAGGAAAAGATCATTCAAGCCATCAAAACCTTAAAAAATGGGAAATCTTCTGGCAAGGATAACTTGAATGCAGAATTGTTCAAGGTAAATTCTAAATTAGCAGCATCTATCCTGGCCCCTCTATTTACATCATTCTGGGAGAGGGAAAAAGTGTGTGATGAATGAACCAATGGGGTTATAGTGAAGATACCAAAGAAAGGAACTCTCAATGACTGTAGTGGTATCACACTTTTATCTGTGCCAAGCAAAGTATTGTGTAAGATCATAGTCGAGCATATATCAGAGGCAGTTGATAGTGTTCTCAGAAAAGAGCAAGCTGGTTTTCAGAAAGGGTGTGAATGCACAGACCAGATCTTCACTCTACGAAATAATAGAACAGTGCTTAGAATGGCAATGGCAACTCTACATAAATGTCATAGACTTTGAGAAGGTTTTTGATAGCATTTACAGGACCAGCCTATGGCACATTCTGCAGGCATATAGAATTCCTTTCCATATAATCAACGGTATCAAAAGCTTCTATTTCAACTTTGCATGCAGTGTTGATCACAGTGAGCTCAGTTTTGAAATCAAAAGAGGAGTACGTCAGGTGTGCGCAACATATGCAGTCCTCTTCAACATTGCCATCCACTGGGTAATGTGGCATACAACAGAAGACATACCAAGAGGCATTAAATGGACACTCCTCTCATCTCTCAAAGACCTGGTCTCACAGATAATGTCACTTTTCTTTGACATATCCAACACCATATACAAGAAAAAACAACTTGACTCAATGCATTCAGCCAGCAAATTGGACTGAAAATCAATTGCAATAAGACAGATATCATGACCTTTAATATTGCCTCACCATCACCAGTATGGATAGAGGATTATGTTCTCACTAATGTAGAAACATTCACATACTTGGGCACACTATCAGCCAGGATGGCGGAACAAGCCAGGACATCCGGAACAAAATCAGTAAAGCCACAAACACCTTCAGGAGTTTAGATAGAGTCTGGAAATCATCAAAATACAAAACCAGACTCAAGATTTATCAGAGCTGCATACTTGCAACACTACTTTATAGTGCAGAATGCTGTGGAATGAGAAAGTATCTCATGTCCAAACTGTCTTCATTCCATACAACCTGCCTCAGAATTAATCCTCCATATCTTTTGGCCCAGAACAATCTCAAATCAAGATCTATTCACACAGTGCAGCCAAGAGGATCTGAGCACCATCATTGCCAGGAGGCGTTGGAGATAGATTGGTCATGTGCTTCGGATGGAAACTGATTCCCTCACCAGAGTAGCAATAAGATGGACACCTGAAGGCAAGCGAAAATGAGGCCGCCCGAAAACAACATGGCGAAGAGCTGTGGAAGCCAAGCTGAAAAACCTGGGGCAAAGCTGGGGAACCATTGAAAGATTTGCCAGAAACAGACAATAGTGAGGGAGCTTTGTCACTGCCCTAAATGCCAGAAGCATAATAGGAACATGATGGTGACGATGACGACGATTTTACTAATCTCTTCCACAATCACAGCTCACACGTTATAGTAAGGGAACAAAATCCCTCTGCCTCTATTCTAATTCTCTGGACAGTTAGGATAGCAGAAGGGGTAGTGGGAAATATTTTTGGGGGCTGCCTGCTACCTCTTACTTCCCCTTGGCATCATCCTTGATTGGAATACCTCAGTCTTTAATATAAAAAAGCAGAATATCCTCAAAAAATCAGACACTAAAATTAATGTAACCTCTGGGATTTCTTTATCCTCATGTATAGCAATTAACTCAATACTTTAAACAAACCTACAAGGCAATGATGCATCTGAAAAAACAAAGTCAATATATATTGTTGTTTTGATGTGCAAAGATAGAAAGAATAGAAAGGCAGAAGAGCATGATTAAAAACTTTAAATTTCAAAGTTACTTTGATAAATAAAAGAATTGTGACCTATATGCCAAAAGTCAGTTAATTATTAACAGCAAAAACCCAACCAGATTACTAACATTATGATCCCATCAAGGAGTCTAATTCGTCAACTACTCTGTACATATGTGACAATGTTTTATGCATGAGTTCAGACATAATCTTAAATAAAATGATTTTGTTTTTATTGAATTCATAGATGGAAATTGATTTTTGTTCATATCAGATATCATGTATGACTTAGTGCAACTGCAAAGTGGATTTTGTTTATGCACTTTGCGATGAATAGGTCCTTCCTGAATATCAACCTCAGTTAGATAAAAGTACCAGCAGTATCATTAATGTTATACTTAGATTTGGATATACAGACTACAAGTGCAGACTGTGTTACATTACCTCTAAGAGCAGACTCTAAACATGTGAAGCAGAGATTTTCTGTCTTCTGAAAGTCAGGTTTTGCTTGTCCAAAAGATTACATTCATGGTTTGTTAGGTAAAGGAGTGGGAATTATTAGTGGTTTTCTTTACATTTACACACACACATACACACACGCGCACACACACATTAGACAACCAAGCTTTTAATGCAAAATTGTGTCTGGCCTCTTATAGTGCCTGGGGGATATTTGAGGGGGGAGAAAAGAGACTGAGAGGATACTCTTCCCACTTCCACCTCACATATGGGCAAAGTCCAATAGCACTCCTTGTACTCAGCACAGACACCAAAAGGCAACTCTCTAGAAAAGGCCAAGAAGGGTTGAGGTCATAATCACAACCTTCTATGTACATGCCAGCAAAGCTAACTGGAAACAAGTAGCATTTGCTGTACCCTCTCCAAGGTAACACATCAATTGCTCCCTTCCTTAAAATCCTGGGGACAGATCCACACCTGGTGTAAACTGCCATATCACCAGTGAGAATCTGCCAATCTGAACACCAGGGGACATTGTATCTTCAACTGAAAGCCTCCGAATGCTTCGGAAGTCATGGTGCATTTCTGTATTACATGGAGACAGTAATTTCTTTATTACATGGAGACAGGTTATATGCCACCATCCAGCTTTTAATGTACAGCAGATGAGTTTTACTACCACATAGTCTACAATGGCTATGAAAAATATTTTCTTTGAGAAGTCACATTATGCAGAAGTTAAACACACGTTAAGTTGCTATTGCATACAAGACTATATTTTGTCATTTCTTGTGAGCAATGACTTCAGATGAGTTCACTCAAATATTTAGCATTTCATTTTACTCCAGTCTACTTCAGCACTAATTACAATGTCAGGAGATTAAGAGGAACAAAAGACAGATAATATGCCAAGAATGTGTTTCCAAGATAAACATTTAATAAACCATGCCCATTAGGAAAGAAGTAGAAAGGCTAAAATGTGCCTTTCATAAGATATCAAACTCACACTTTTCACTTTCAAGCTTGAATTTCAGTTTGCTGTATAAACTTTCTGCATTTAGGTACTTTATCCCTTGTGGGCTCAGCAGTCAGGAAGCAGGGCCTGCAGCAGAGTCCGTCTCGAGGCAACTTGATGGCTGTGGCGAGCCTGTAATAGGCTGTCTGATTGGCTACACTGCCTGATTGGTTGGAAGAGTCAGAAGACTGGCTCTTAAGGCCAGCAGCCACAACAGTTCACCAATTGCTCAAAACATTTGCCCATGGGTGTATTAGTTCCTGTGCCTGCTTATTCCCAGCCTTGGTGCTGTCTTGCCACATGCCAGGGAACCTGGTTTTTACTCTCAGCTCTGATTCCTGACCTCTGACTTCAGCTCTGACACTGAGCTCTGATATCTGCCTCCTAACCACAGACTCCAACTCTGAGCACTAGGTAGGACCACTGATGTTCCAGTTATGTGACAAGCTCCATCTTTACTGATTTGTAAATAATTTGTAGGAGTTGGCTCGCATTTACACAGAACCCAGTATGGAAATGGCATTTTTCCTCCTTGTGTGTTCAATGTTTTCTTTCTAGTTTTCCCATCCTTTGTTGCTGATTAGGAATTGACAGGTGCTTCATACTAAAATTCAAGTCAGGACACATTTCAGTGAAGAAAAATACACTTTCTTTTATTAAGACTACATTATGGTGGTACCCAGTGTTATCTCTCCAGCTACCATGATCTGGTCATGCGAATATTTCATATAATGTCGTGTCAGCCTTTGTTAAATGGAAGCCAGGGAACTCCGAGTGAAAACCTAATGCCAGATGGTTAAAATATGGTCATGCTTTCTTCCTCTAATGGGTGTGCCCATAAGGTCAGTCTTATGATAACTATATGATCTCAGTCACAAACTGATGTTCATTCTAAAATTTTATATTTTTAAAGATCCTCTCTTTCCTATTGTTTGGCTTCTCTTAACTGAACACCCCAGCAAAAGAGAAATACAGAAGCACTATTGTTGAAAGCTTCTTATAGCTTGTTTATTAGGGGAAGAAAGAGGCTACATTAGAGAGGTCCAGGGAACAAAGATGAAATAAATTGGAATCCTGATTGAGAGATTAAATTCAATTTAGTAAAATGGCTTTAATCTAAATTCCATGTAGAGAGCCTGGATTAGAGTACCTGGAACCTCAGGCCTTGCAAACGATAAGAATATAGGAAAAAACGTGAAAATCGTGTTATGCTCTACAGACTGTATACCACATTAATTTAACTCCTGAACTTTGAAATGTCTTCCTGAATGAAGATGTCTTCCTATTAAGTTTTACATGTTGATGTATTATAATTTTGTAATACCTAGGAACATAGAAATTGCCAGAATGAATCAGATGTCTATCTAGTCCAGTACCCTGTCTCCCAACAGTGGCCAGTACCAGATGCTTCAGTGAAAGGTTTCAGTGAAAGCTGTAACTCTCTGCAGTAGGCAGCTGTGGGGGAAGCTCTAACAACTAAAGATTAACTTAATCCCTGAATCACGAGGCTTAATATCCCTTCAATTTTTTTAATATAATTTACAAATCTGGTTATTCTTGATATCCATATAGATGTCCGTCTCTTTCTGAATCTTGTTAAGATCTTGGCCTCAACAACTTCCTGTGATAACGAGTTCCACAGTTTAAACAAACATTGCATGAAAAAGTACATTCTGAGATGCTTTGAATGTCCCACATTTTCATTCTGTTGTATGAGACACAGATAAAAGAAGTTCACAATCACTTTCTCTCCCATTCAATATTTGTTCATATTTATATCATGTCATCTCTTATTCATCTCTTTTCTGAGATAAACAATCCTAATCTTTTCAATCTCTTTACTAAACAGTTTTCATATCAGATGCTTGCATAAATCTTTGAATAAGATGGCAAGACAGGGTGACAAATGTTGATATGTTAAATCATGCTGGTATGTCATTCATGGGAACATTGATTAGTCAGAAAAGATTCAGATGGCTTTGAGATGTCAAGCGAATGCAGGATTACAGGATCCTGAAAAGCATGCTGTACTCTGAAACTTGCAAAATGTCTAGAAAGAGAGGCAGACAGCTGCACAGATTTCAGGATGCTTTCGAATATGATTTAGTATCCTTTGGAATTTCTGTGGATGATCAGGAAAGAAGTGTAGAATGCCGCTCTGGTTGGGGGAGTCAGCTTGTAGATGGAGCAAGGCATTGCGAGGCAGACTGGATCAAACTTTGTGATGACTGGCGTTAGAGTAAGAAAGAATCTGCTGCTCAGATTCAGAGCAACACTAGTGCATGGGTGTGCCCTACCTGTAGACAGGAACTGTCACTCACGCATCAGACTAAGCAGCCCAAAAAACTCATCAGCATATACACCATGATCTATAAAGAGCAACACTAGCATTGTATATGACTTTTTTCCTATGGCCTTGGTCATTCTGGTCATCCTTTTCTAAACACCTTCTAGTTCTGTAATCTCCTTTTTGAGATAAGGTAACGAGTCCTGCATAGGATATTCCAACGTGAGGCTGTACAACTGATTTCTATAAATTGATATATTTTCAGTATTATTCTCCATCTCATTCCTTATGCATCTTAACTTATTTACTTTTCTGATCATAGATGCACATTGAGCAAAGGTTGTCATTGAGCTGTCTACAGTGATTTTCCCATCCCCACCCCCCGGCCTTTTTTTAGTTGATACAGTTAATTTAGAACACCATGGGACCTAGTACAGAACATTGAGGCACCAACTGGTAATCTTTTGCTATGGTGCAAATTGATCATTTAGTCCTACCCTCTGCTTTCTGCTTTTAGCGCATTTTTGGATGCTTGTTATACTGTAGCAGAGCTATTGTGCTGGCTTCCCTAAGCATATGGGAAGTGGAAGAAGCCTGCTGTCTGGAAATCAAGGGGCTCCTTCTATCTGTGGGCAAAAGTGGTTTGGATTCAGCAGTACCAGCAGCTGGAGGGGAGCTGCCTCTGTACCCTTTAGCAGTAATAAATACGTTTTGGTTTTTATTGGACTCCCCCTGCTTGTGCTAACCTACCCAAGAAGGAGACTGTGGTCATGCAGCATTACTTTACCTCTCACCTCATAACTGCTTTAGTAGCATCTTGTCAAACTCCTACATGTCTAAATACATTTGTCAGTCAGTTCTCCTTTATTCACAACATTAACACCTTCAAAGAATTCTAAGAAACCACAGAGACTATTTTTCTTCATAGTAACCGTGTTGTTATATCCTATTATATCACGATGTTCCAGCTGTTTTGGAGTTCTGTTTTTAATTATCACATATCAACCAATTTGCCAGGTACAGTGGTAAAATTTACTGATCTGTAATTTCCCAAATAATCCCTAGAGCCTTGTTTCGGTTATTACAATTTCTATCCTCCAATCAGTAGCTGTTTATAATAATACATTGTATATTTCTGTTAGCAGTTAACCCACTTCATTCTTGTGCTCTTCCAGACTCTTGAAGATATACCATCTGAGGTGGTGTGTCATGGGGTAGGACTCACCCCTGCAACACCTCCTGCTGGTCTCTCAGAGAATTAGCTCTTTGAGCCTCCAGAACGCCCTCTGTAGGCCAGTGTCCTGCTTGCCGCTGGCCCCCACGTCCCTCCTGGACCTGGTGTGCTTTTTACCCAGGGTGCTGCCCCTTGGCAATATCCCCACAGTCTCTGGGTCTCCCCTCCCCAGGGAACCCCCACCCACTATCCCCACCTCACCTCAGTCCTTGGCTACTGCCAGTCACCGTTGAGCCCCGCACACTGGAGCAGACTGCAGTGTATAAGCCAATCATCACAGGCAAGGGGGGTTTGGACCTGCTGCCTCTGCCTACCCATGGGCTGCCCTGTTGCAACCCCAGTACCCTGTCTTAGGCTGTCTGCCAGGCTGCAGAATCTGGAGCTTCCCAGCTCCTCTGGCCTTTCCCAGCCCAGCCCAGCCCAGCCCTATTCTACTGTACTGTACTGTACTGTACTGTACTGTACTGTACTGTACTCCCTTCTCAAGCTCCCCAGCAGCCAGGCCCATCTCCCTCTACAGCTAGAGGAGACTCTCTGCTCCTGGCTCACTGCCCTCTTATAAGGGCCAGCTGAGCCCTGATTGAGGCCTGGCCACAGCTAAGCCTGTTTCCGCCAATCAGCCAGGGAACTGCTTGCTCCTAGCCTTAGCCCTCTCCCAGGACTGATTTCAAGCCCTTCAAGGCAAGAGCAGGTGACAACCCCCCTACAAGAAGGAGAGGTCAGTCTGTTCAGACTGTCCTGCTGGCTGGAACTCTCTCCCTTCCTGGGATGCTGCTGTTACTGTTTGGAGCTCCCTTCCTAGGCAGCGGCAGCGGCAGCGGCAGCAGCGGCAGCGGCGGCTGCTGGCTGGAGCTCTCTGCCTCCCTCCCTGGAGGGCTGCTGCTGGCTGAGACCCCTTCTGGGAGCCACTGCTGTGGGGAGGGGAGCCTTGCTGGCCTGCCCCCCCATCCTCACCCCTCTGGAGGGAGGAGAAGCGAGGACCCTGCCATCACCACTGTTGTCACCTCTTCTGCCTGGGTCCTCACTTGGCTGGCCGCCGCCTGCTTGCTGCTGCTCCTAAGCTTGCTGCCTCGTCAAGGAGGAGGAAGACGGCTGGGAGGAATTGTGGAAGGGGTCAGTTATTAGACTGAGTGACTTTAACAGCTGTGCTCCCGAGGTGGTGGTAGCCTTTTGCTGCTGTGGGGGACAGGGGAAGAGGCGTGGTGCCCTCCCCCAGTCCTGCTGCCCCCTGCCACATCTTCTGTCACCACCACCACCCCTGTTTTTGCCACTGCCCCCCTCCACCAACCCAGCTGACCATCAACACCTGCTGCTCGCCCCTTGACAGGGCTGCTTGCTTCTTCGCCCACCACCATCTGGGACTGTTTCCAGCAGCGAGCAAGGACTGGAGTAAGCCCCACAAGTGCTCATGGGTGCACTCCCCCCCCTCTTTTGTTTGGACTTGGCTCCCCTCCCTCAGTTGCATTTGGGTGGGTGGCCTCCCTGTTACCCCCCAGCCCAGTTTTTTCCTCCCTTCCTCCTGTAGCTTCCCAGAAGATTTTCCCCTGGTTGTTTGCCTGTCCCACCCTGACCCCATCCTAGGTTCCTCGGTTTGTTAGTGTGCCTGCCCCACCCCAACTCTTGCAAATTTGTTACTTTGCCTGCCCCGCCCCCTCCCCAGGAGTTTGTGCTCTCCTTGCCCCGCCCTCAGTTGTTTGCTGTTCCCCCTGACTCTCGCTGATCCCTGCCCCACCCCACCTGCAGTTTGGAATGCCCATGTCCCTTTTCGAAGCGCTTGTGCCCCCCGCCCCCCTTTTTAAGTTGTTTACCCTGATCACTGCATCTCCCTGATGCAACTGTAGTCCTTCCCTGTCCGAGTGCAGCCGAAGGAGCCGGTGCCCCGCCCTGCGCCCATGATTGTCCCCCTCTCCTTTGTTGTCCCCATGTCCTTCTGTTGTTAGCACCCTGCCTGCAGCCTAGCGGAGAGGAGTGGTTGCCTCTTCCCTTTTCCCGGCGCCCCTCCCTTACTTTTCCCATCCCCGTTCACGCTGGTACACTCCTTCCTGCATACAATCTAGCAGGGAGGAGTGGTTGGCCCTGTCTTGCCTTCCCAATTCCCAATACCCTGTTTGCTGGACCCTCCTCCCCTGCCTGCCGTCTAGTGGGGAGGGGCAGTTGTCCATTGTCCCACCCCCGATTTAGGGCCTCCTCCTGCCTCTTTCCAATATGGAGGAGGACCCTGCCCCTGGCCCCACCCCTGCTCCTGCCCCTACTGCTCCCATAGTTCCTGCCCTGCCACCATCCTTGCCCACCCCAGCGGCTACCCTCTCAGCCACTACTAGCCTAGACTCCGCCGCTGCCCCTCCCATCAGCAAAAAGGACCAGGGGAATAAAAAGGGCAAAGGCCCCGCCCGGAAAACTAAACCTCCCATTGGAGGGGCTGCCCTTCCTGCCGTGGCCCTGACATCTGCCGTGGCCCCTTCCTCCCCAGCCATTCCCTCTACCAGCTCCGGGGGCGCTTCATCCCTAGCCCCCAGAGCGTACGCCCAGGTGGCTGCCACCCCCCCCCCACATGCTGCCGTGCCATCTGCCTCAACTGCCGCCTCCGGTACCATTTCTGGCGGCCGGGGCCCCTTCCCCTTGCTGACCAGGAGACACGGCGTCCGCTGCCTCCTGGTGTCCGCCTTGCCCCACATTGAAACGTATGTGCGGGTGCTGGCGAGGGTGGTAGAGCCCACGGCCATCATGGTGGCCTCCAAGATGTATGGTAAGGTCGTGTTCTTCCTAGAGTCGGAGGCCACCGCTCAGGAGGAGGTAAAGAAGAGCATGCGGTTTGTGGGTGTGTTCGTTCCCCTAGATCCTCTGGAGGACTTGGGCGTACGGGTGGTATTGACCTCCGTTCCGCCCTTCCTGCCCAATGTAGCCCTGTTGCCTGCCCTCTCCACCCTGGGGAAACCCATCTCCATCATCAGCCCTCTCCTGCTGGGCTGCAAGGATCCCGCCCTCCGCCACGTTCTGTCCTTCCGCCGGCAGATGCAGATTCAAGTGCCACTGGTGATGTGTGGCGCTCGAGGGGTCCTTCTTGCTGCCCTATCGGGGGCCCATTACCAGGTCCACTATTCAACAGGGGAGGCCCGGTGCTTTCTCTGCCGGGTGACGGGGCACGTCCAGAGGGACTGCCCCCGGCCTGGCCCGGAGGAGCATCCGGGACCCCCGAGACCTGGGAGGGCGCCAGCCCTGTCACTGACGGCGACCCTGGCAGCCTGGCTGCCACTGCCCCACCTCCCGTGGAGGAGAGGGCGGCAAGACCTCTGCCGGCTGAGGGAGAGGGCCCACCCCAGGGGGAGGTTTCCTTCCTCCCGCTGTTCTGCCCTTACTGCCCCAAGCCCCAAAACAATCGCCCTTGGCCCCTGGCCCTGCCCCTGCTGACCAGCTCTCCACCTCCACTTCGGAGGGCTGGGCGCTCATCCGGGGGAAGCGTGGTGCCCATAAATCGCGGGCTCGATCCCTCCCCACCGATGAAGAGGGAGAGGAGGCCCTCCAAAAAATGCTGCGGGGGGCTGATGATGTTACATCTTCTGCCGCGCCCCCGGATGGAGCCAAACAGGAGATGCCGGCTATGGCAGCCATGGCAGCAGACGGAGGTGTCACCGCCCCCCTTGTTAAGTCCCCTCCCGAGGAGGCCTCTGTAAGAGTTCCCCCGGCCCCTTTGCCATCTATGCCCCCTGCCGTTGTCGATACCAGGGCTATTACTGCTCCGGCTTCTGACGGGGAGGACTCTGGGGCCGCGGGGACTGAATTCACTTCTATATTTGAGGAGATCGAGGCCTTGGGTCTGACCTCAGTCACCTGGGGGAGGACGATCCCCCCCACCACCAGTGGGCCTCGATCTGGGCGGCAGCTCAGTTCTACTGCCCCCTCCTCCTTCTCCCTACCCTTCACTCCCAACTGTACCCCCGCTCTGGTCCTGGGGGCGCCACGGGCTCTCGCTATTTGCCTGGCCATGGATGGCGCCTCACCTGAGGCCGCCGAGCCCATAGAGGCGACGGCCGATGCCGAGCGGTCGGATCCCAAGCCTGTGGACATGCCCTCCACCATCCGGACGGAGTGGTTGGCTTCCCCTCAGAGGGGGCTCCCACTGAAGTTTCTGTAGTGCCTGACGCCATGGCTGCGGGTGATGTGTTTCTCACAGCTCCCGTGCCCGGCCTCAGTGAAGGCCCCTCTTTAGCCCCTGTCCATTTGCCCCCCAATCCCGGCCGAGAGGAGCCGCACCCCGATAGCCAGGCTGTCAGGGACCGTGAATCCATCAGTGTCCCCTTTCCTGTTCCTACCCCTGCTCCTGGCCCCTTTCCCAGCCAGGTCCCAATGTTGGCCCTCATCCCTGACCCTGCCTCTCCTTCTTTCCACATCCCTGGTCCCGCCCCCGCCCCGATCCTATTTCCATCCCCAATGAGTCGTTCGCCCCTTTCCCCACCACCACCCATGTTATTGCCACCCCCGAGGTTCTCTTGTTTCCTTTGTCTATGGACAATTCTCAGGGGGTGGTTTTCATGTCCACTCTTCCCAGCATCATGGGGGCTGCACTATTCCCTCCACCACCCCCTCTTGTGCCTGGGATGGAGATGGGCTGCCCGGCGCAACTGCGCAGGGGTTCCACTCCATGCTTGCCCGTCTCCGCAGGCCGCAAAGATCTTTTAGGGGCTTCACTGGAGGATGGCAACGGGTTGGCTGCCGGGTTCTCCTCTGCGCTGAGGGAAGAGCTGCACTGTTTCCTGCTGGACACTCATGGCTCACAGGGCAAGGTGCAGCTCACCCTCCAGCGCTGGGGAGACTTCCACTGTGTCCTCCGGGCCGTGAAGGGCCTTTTGGGGGAAGGGAGAGGGACCGGGAGGCAGGGCCTCGTGGCCTACTGGAGGGACCGTAAGTTCCGCGACTCCCTGATGACCTTTGGAGTCGAACATTGTTGCGGAGCCCGCTAGAGGCCATTGATTGCCCTGCCCATGAGGATTCACCCCAGCCCTCCCATCTTTGCTACGCTGAACACCAGCGTGGGTCTCTGCAGGAGCCAGGTGCTCTCCTTCCTTCGAGAGGGGGCGTACTCTGTGATCTTCCTGGAGGAGACCCACACGGCTCCAGCCATCAAGGCTAGCTGGCACCTGGAGTGCGTGGACAAGGTTTACTTTAGCCACCTCGGTGCCTGTTTGGCTGGGGTTGCCACCCTGTTCTCTCCTGAGCTACGGCCCGAGGTGCTGAGGGTAGGCAAGGTCGTGCCGGGTCTGCATGAAGGGGCTGAGATTAAACCTGGTCAAAGTTAATGCCCCGAATGTGGGACCGGAATGAGTGTGTTTCTATTGGCATGCGTTGGCCTTCCTTGGCACTCTGGATCCTCACGAGTGCCTGGTCCTGGGCGCGGACTTCAACACCACCCTCGAGGACCGGGACCGCTCAGGAGTCGAGACATCCCAGGCAGCCGTGGGCGTCCTCAGGGAGATCATGGATCATCACTCTCTGGTGGATGTCTGGCGCGACCACCACCCAGATGACTGTTACCTTTACTTATGTCCGGGTGGAGGGGGATCAGTTGCACCACTCCCAGTTGGACCGCATTTATATCCTGTGTTTCCATCTGGCACGAGCCTACGCCTCCGGCATCCGGCCGGCCCCATTCTCAGATCACCACTTGGTGACTGTGACAGCCTCTTTCAGTCTGGAGAGGACGGGGCCGGCCTATTGGCATTTTAATAACAGCTTGCTGGAGGATGTGGGCTTTGTGGCATCCTTCCAGGAGTTCTGACTGGCCTGGCAGGGGCAGCGACATACCTTTCCCTCGGTGAGGCGGTGGTGGGATGTGGGGAAGGTGCGCACATGGCTCTTCTGCTGCGACTAAACCTGGGGCGCCACCCAGTGGAGGGATGCGGTGATAGGGCAGTTGGAGTGGGAGGTTTTAGAGCTAGAGAGGCATCTCACCTCTGGTCCCGAGGATCCACCCTCCTCGCAGCGTACTGGGAGAAGTGGGAGGAGCTCCGGGCCCTGGAGGACCATTGAGCCCGGGGCGCTTTTGTTCGATCCCACATCTGCCTCCTTCGGCTCCCGCTTCTTCTACGCCCTGGAGAAAAGGAGGGGGGCCAAAAAGCACGTCACCTACCTCCTGGCGGAGGATGGGACCCCTCTCACAGATCCAGAGGAGATGCATGGAAGGGCCAGGGCCTTTTACGCTAACCTTTTCTCCCCGGATCCGACCGATGCTGATGCCCGCAGGGTGCTCTGGACTGAATTCCCGATGGTTAGCGCGGGTGACCAAGACTGGCTGGAGCTACCTCTCTCTCTCTGTCCGAGCTCTCGGAAGCCCTCCGTTGCATTCCCACTAGTAAATCTCCGTGCATGGATGGGCTGACCGTGGAGCTCTACTGCGTGTTCTGGGATGTCCTCGGCCTGGACCTTGTCATCGTCTGGGCCAAGTCCTTGCAAAGCGGGATCCTCCCTCTGTCACGAAGGCGAGCTGTGCTCATCTTATTGTTGAAGAAGGGGGACCTCCGTGACTTACGGATTTGGCGTCCCATCTTACTCCTCAGCACGGACTACAAGATCGTAGCGAAAGCCATCTCGCTGTGGCTGGGGTCCGTGCTGGCGGACGTGGTCCATCCCGACCAGACCTACACCGTCCCACGCCGGACCATCTTTGACAATTTGTATTTGGTCCAGAACCTCTTGGAGCTGGGGCGTAGGGATGGTCTGTTGTTCGCCGTCCTGTCCCTGGACCAGGAGAAGGCGTTCGACAGGGTGGACCACGGGTATCTCCTGGGCACCCTGCGGGCGTTCGACTTCGGGCCCAAGTTTGTGGGTTTTCTTCAGGTGCTGTACGCTGACGTGGAGTGTCTGGTCAGGCTCAACTGGACCCTGACCGAGCCGGTCAACTTCGGGCGGGGAGTACAGCAAGGGTGCACCCTCTCGGGCCAGCTGTATGCTCTGGCGATCAAGCCCTTCCTATGTCTCCTCCGCCAGAGGTTAACAGGGTTGGCGCTTCGGGAGCCAGAGCTGCGGCTGGTCCTGTTGGCGTATGCTGATGACGTGCTCCTTGGATGACCTGGTGTGGGTGGAGGCCTGCCAGGCCATTTACTCGGCGGCCTCCTCTGCCCGGGTCAACTGGGTCAAGAGCTCTGGCCTGGTGGTCGGGGACGGGTGACAGGTGAGCTCCCTCCCACCCGTTCTTCAAGCCATCTGGTGGAGCACGGGTCCGCTGCTCTATCTTGCCATTTATCTATCCACTACGCATCCTTCTCCGCCAGAGAACTGGCAGGATTTGGAGGCCAGGGTGGGTGAGCAGCTGCGGAGATGGTCAGGACTGTTCCGGTGTGTCTCCCTGTGAGGGAGGGCGCTGGTGCTGAACCAACTGGTCCTGTCTATGCTCTGGCACAGACTCAACACCCTGAGCCCGGCCTCGAGGATCCTTGCCAGGCTCCAGAGGATGGCTCTGGAGTTCTTCTGGCCGGGGCTGCACTGTGTCTCTGCAGGGGCTCTGAGTCTTCCCCTGGAAGAGGGAGGACAGGGCCTGGTTTGCTTGCACAGCCAGGTCTATGTCTTCCGCCTCCAGGCCCTGCAGAGGCTCCTTTCTGGTGCAGATAGTCTGGCGTGGAGCATGTTGGCGCATGCCTTCCTCCGCCGCCTCCAAGGGCTCCGATAGGACCGGCAGCTCTTTTTTTCTCCATCCGAGAGACCTTCCATGGGACCTCTCCGAGCTGCTGGTCTTCTACCAGGACCTCCTCCGGACCTGGAAGCTTTTTTTTGGTAACCAGGTCATTTGTGGCCACCGAGGAAGCGGACCTCCTTGCGGAGCCCCTGCTACACAACCTCGATCTCCGTGTGCAGGTGGTGGAGTCTCCTGGCAGAAACCACCAGAATCGGATACCTCCTGGACTATGACTATGGGATTGGGTGGAGGCCCGCGTGCTCGGACGATGCATGGGGCTTTCCACCCTTCCGACCCGTAGGCACGTACTCCAGGAGGTGAAGACTGCCTTGTCACCTGATTCTCTCATTTTCCTGCGGCGAGCCCTGCAAAAGGGCATTCCCCACCCACCCCTCACCCCTGGCCCTCCAGACATCTTTCTTGAGCCCCTGTTCCACGAGCCCCCCCAGCCTTCCCGCTCCCGCACTCCAAGCCGGCTACATACCCTGCAGCCGGTCCGTTTTCGAACCACGCCCAGAAACCATCTGTACATGCTAATGCTCCATACATTGCATTTCCTCACCCTCGTGTCCTGCCCCGACACTAAATGGCGGGACTATCTTCCACCTAAAGAGGGTGAGGAGCCCCGATGCACCAGCTTTTATTCCATCTTGGTCCCACGGGCCACCAGGGACGTTAGTTGGCGGCTCCTTTATGGAGCCTTGAGCACCGCTCCTTTTGCGGCCTGAGGGAAAACCTGGCACACACCTATCTCGAATGCGCCAGGTTGCAGCCCCTATTCTGGCTCCTCCAGAATGTCTTATTGAGGTTCTGGCTTCACTTTTCCCCACACTTGTTCCTCTTTGCACACCCTATCCGTAGCCCCACGAAGTTGCAAGACCTCCTCATCAACCTCCTCCTGGCTCTGGCCAAAGTTTCCATCTATAATACCAGGAGAAGGATGTTAGATGAGGGGGTGCTCTGCGATTGTGGGGCCTATTTCCGTTCCTCCCTAGTTTTACGCATCTGGGCAGAGTTCCACTGGGCAGCGTCCGCTGGCTCCCTTGACAGCTTTGAGGAGCAGTGGGCGCTGTCTGGGGTTCTCTGCTCGGTGTCCCCATCCGGTATCCTCATTTTGAACCTCTGACCCTCACTCCAGTCCCTGTTTTTCCTTAGTTGTCCCCAGTAATCAGTTGGTCTAGGGGTCCAGTGGTCCCTCCCACTAGGACTGGGGAGGGACTTTAGCAGTGGGTGGGCTTGTGCCCGCCCACTTCCCGGGTTTCCAGTATGACCCTGCTACATGGTGACATAACTTTTTTTTTAAATTATCCTTCTGACATACCTCAGACTTTGAAATGACTTCATCTTTATTACCAAACAGAGCAATTATCTCCCAAAATTCCTCTCTGGTAAAACCAGATGCAAAGAAATCATATAGCTGCTCAATAATGTCTTTATCTTATTTACTCTCTTTAAACCTGATGATCCAGTGAACCTAACTGATTTTTTTGCAGGCTTCACACTTCTCTTATAGTTAAAGAATGTATTATTTGTTATTATAGTTTTAGATATTTATGCTTCAAAACACATTTTGTCCCTTCTAAATTCCCTTTTACCTATTGCCTGCTGTAATTTCTGCTCCTTGCCTTCACTTGGGTCAGATTGCTAAATTTTGAAGGATTTTTGTTTGGCTCAAATAGCCCCTCAAAACTTGCTATTTAGATATGTTTGTTTCTCCCACACAAACACTTTTATTGATTAAATGTATTTTATTTACCTGAAGCAAAGTAGAAATTAGTAGCTATGATTTCTTTACTATATTCAGGATTAAACATTCAGACTGTTGTAATTAATCTGTCTCTTTCTTTATTTGAACAAGTATTATGCATCAAGCTTTTAAAACCTTTTAAAATGCATTACAATTACTTGGATTGGAACACTCTCTGGCTGTTTGTTGTTAGTACTTTCTAAAAGTCTAAACTCATCAGAATAAAATAACATATTTACAGTAAGTTTAATTCTGAGGAGAGGGGATGCTTTTGGAATATAAAAAAAGGTTATTTTTTCTGTAAAAGCTTTAGAAATAACTAAGTATAGGGATTTTAGTAAACCATACTATGAAGCAACAATCATAAAATATTATATTCTTGGGCTTTCACCAAGAACAGACCTCGAACAGGACTTACTCTTGGTGAGGAGGGAACATTGCCATATGCATCAGGAATAACAATTTATACCACCAAATAATTCCTCAAACAACTTCACATTTATTTAATCTGACAGCAAGTCTAGCTTCCAGTCTGGAAAAAATTAATCATTACGATGTCTGTCTTTTGTGTTTCTGCTAAGAAGAATTAACACTTTAATGAAAGATTGGACTCACTGTTCTTTGTAATACCTCAGTGTCTCACAGGCAATGGGATTAAAGAAGACAACTTCTTGATTTCTAAGGGTATGTCTACACTATGAAATTAGGTCAAATTTATAGAAGTCGGTTTTGTAGAAAGCATTTTTATACATTCGAGTATATGCGTCCCCACACAAATGTTCTAAGTGCATGTAGGCGGCAGAGTGTGTCCACAGTACCGAGGCAACCGTCAACTTCCGGAGCTTTGCACTGTGGGTAGCTATCCCACAGTCTCCATCACCCATTTGAATTCTGGGTAGAAATCCCAGTGCCTGATGGGGCTAAAACATTGTCGAGGGTGGTTCTGGGTACATATTTTCAGGCCGCCGTTCCCTCCCTCCCTCCGTAAAAGCGAGGACAGACAATCATTTTGCGCTTTTTTTCTTGAGTTACAGGTGCAGACGCCATACCACAGCAAGCACGGAGCCCACTCAACTAACTGTCACCATATGTCTCCTGGGTGCTGGCAGACATGGTACTGCATTGCTACACAGAAGCCGTTTATTGCCTTTTGGCAGTAGACAGTGCAGTATGACTGGTAGCCGTCGTCGACATAGTCCTGGGTGCTCTTTTAACCGGGCGCCTGGGCAAACATGGGAGTGACTCAGCCAGGTCATTTCCCTTGTTTCGTCTCATGGTGATTGAGTCCTACTGTCAGTACACTGTCTTTTAATCTGCAGCTAGCAGAAGATGATGGCTAGTAGTTACACTGCACCATCTTCTGCCGTGCACCCAGGAGATGACAATGGCTAGCGGTCGTACTGCACAGTCTGCTGCCAGCAAGATGAATAAAGATAGATGAAGCGGCTCAAAACAAGAAATAGACCAGATTTGTTTTGTATTCATTTTCTCCTCCCTCCCTCCCTCCCTCTGTGAAATCAACGGCCTGCTAAACCCAGTTTTGAGTTCTATCCTTGAGGTTTTGAGTTCTATCCTTGAGGCGGCCATTCAGTTTCTCGCAAAGCCACCCCCTTTTTTTTATTTTAATTCCCTGTAAGCCAACCCTTTAAGCCATGTCATCAGTCTCCCCTCCCTCCATCAGGGCAACAGCAGACAATCGTTCTGTGCCTTTTTTCTGTGCAGACGCCATACCACGGCAAGCATGGAGCTCACTCAGATCACTTTGGCAATTAGGAGCACGTTAAACAACACATATTATCCAGCAGTATATGCAGCACCAAACCTGGCAAAATGAAACCGGGCGAGTAGGAGACGTCAGCGCGGTTACAAGAGTGATGAGGACATGGACACAGACTTTTCTCAAAGCACATGCCCTGGCAATGTGGGCATCATAGTGCTAATGGGGCAAGCTCATGCGGTGGAATGCCGATTCTGGGCCCAGGAAACAAGCACAGACTGGTGGGACCACATCGTGTTGCAAGTCTGGGATGATTCCAAGTGGCTGCGAAACTTTCGCATGCATAAGGGCACTTTCATGGAACTTTGTGACTTGCTTTCCCCTGCCCTGAGGCACAAGAATACCAAGATGAGAGCAGACCTCACAGTTGAGAAGCGAGTGGCAATAGCCCTGTGGAAGCTTGCAATGCCAGACAGCTACTGGTCAGTCGAGAATCAATTTGGAGTGGGCAAATCTACTGTGGGGGCTGCTGTGATGCAAGTAGCCAACACAATCAAAGATCTGCTGATATCAAGGGTAGTGACCCTGGGAAATGTGCAGGTCATAGTGGATGGCTTTGCTGCAATGGGATTCCCTAACTGTGGTGGGGCCATAGACGGAACCCATATCCCTATCTTGGCACCGGAGCACGAAGCAAGCGAGTATATAAACCGCAACGGGTACTTTTCAATAGTGTTGCAAGCACTGGTGGATCAAAAGGGATGTTTCACCAACATCAGGTGGGATGGCCGGGAAAGGTACATGACGCTCGCATCTTCAGGAACTCTGGTCTGTTTCAAAAGCTGCAGGAAGGGACTTTCTTCCCAGACCAGAAAATAACCATTGGGGATGTTGAAATGCCTATAGTTATCCTTGGGGACCCAGTCTACCCCTTAATGCCATGGCTCATGAAGCCATCATAGGCAGCTTGGAGAGTAGTCAGGAGCTGTTCAACTACAGGCTGAGCAAGTGCAGAATGCTGGTAGAATGTGCATTTGCACATTTAAAAGCGCGCTGGTGCAGTTTACTGACTCAGTTAGACCTCAGCGAAACCAATATTCCCACTGTTATTACTGCTTGCTGTGCACTCCACAATATCTGTGAGAGTAAGGGGGAGACGTTTATGGTGGGGTGGGCGTTTGAGGCAAATCACCTGGCTGCTGGTTACGCACAGCCAGACACCATGGTGGTTAGAAGAGCACAAGAGGGTGCGGTGCGCATCAGAGAGGCTTTGAAAACCAGTTTCATGACTGGCCAGGCTACGGTGTGAAGGTTCTGTTTGTTTCTCCTGGATGAAACCGCTCGCCCCTTGGTTCACTCTACTTCCCTGTAAGCTAACCACCCTCCCCACCTCCCTTTGATCACTGCTTGCAGAGGCAATAAAGTCATTGTTGCTTCACATTCATGCATTCTTTATTAATTCATCACACAAACAGAGGGATAATTACCAAGGTAGCCCAGGAGGGGTGGTGGAGGAGGGAAGGACAAGGCCACACGGCACTTTAAAAGTTTAAAACTTTAAAACTTATTGAATGCCAGCCTTCTGTTACTTTGGAAATCCTCTGGGGTGGAGTGGCTGAGTGGCCGGAGGCCCCCCCATCGCATTCTTGGGCGTCGGGGCGAGGCTATGGAACTTGGGGAGGAGGGTGGTTGGTTACACAGGGGCTGTAGCGGCGGTCTGTGCTCCTGCTGCCTTTCCTGCAGCTCAACCATATGCTGGAGAATATTAGTTTGATCCTGCAACAACCTCAGCATTGAATCCTGCCTCCTCTCATCACGCTGTCTCCACCTTTCAGCTTCAGCCCTCTCTTCAGCCCACCACTTACTCTCTTCAGCCCACCACCTCTCCTCCCAGTCATTTTGTGCTTTCCTGCACTCTGACATTGTCTTCCTCCACACATTCTCCTGTGCTCTGTCAGTGTGGGAGGACAGCATGAGCTCAGAGAACATTTCATCACGAGTGTGTTTTTTTCGCCTTCTAATCTTTGCTAGCCTCTGGGAAGGAGAAGATCCTGTGATCCTTGAAACACATGCAGCTGGTGGAGAAAAAAAAGGGACAGTGGTATTTAAAAAGACACATTTTATAGAACAATGGGTACACTCTTTCATGGTAAACCTTGCTGTTACCATTACATACACAGCACATGTGCTTTCGTTCCAAGGTCGCTTTTTGCCTCCCCCCACCGCGTGGCTAACAGTGGGGAACATTTCTGTTCAGCCACAGGCAAACAGCCCAGCAGGAATGGGCACTTCTGAATATTCCCTTAAGAAAAGCACCCTATTTCAACCAGGTGACCATGAATGATATCACTCTCCTGAGGATAACAGAGAGAGATAAAGAACGAATGTTGTTTGAACACCAGCAAACATACACTGCAATGCTTTGTTCTATAATGATTCCCGAGTACGTGCTACTGGCATGGAGTGGTAAAGTGTCCTACCATGGTGAATGGAATAAGGCTGCCCTCCCCAGAAACCTTTTGCAAAGGCTTTGGGAGTATATCCAGGAGAGCCACGAATGCCAGGGCAAATTAATCATTAAATATGCTGGCTTTTAAACCTTGTATAGTACTTTAAAAGGTACACTCATCAGAGGTCCCTTCTCTGCCTGGCGGGTCTGGGAGGCAGCCTTGGGTGGGTTCAGGGGGTACTGGCTCCAGGTCCAGGGTGAGAAACAGTTCCTGGCTGTCGGCAAAACCGGTTTCTCCGCTTTTTACTGTGAGCTATCTACAACCTCATCATCATCGTCTTCCTCGTCCCCAAAACCTGCTTCCATGTTGCCTCCATCTCCATTGAAGGAGACAAACAACACGGCTGCGGTAGTGGTGGCTGAACCCCCTAAAATGGCATGCAGCTCATCATAGAAGTGGCACATTTGGGCTCTGACCCGGAGCAGCTATTCGCCTCTCTGGTTTTCTGGTAGGCTTGCCTCAGCTCCTTAAGTTTCATGTGGCACTGCTTCAGGTCCCTGTTATGGCCTCTGTCCTTCATGCCCTGGGAGATTTTCACAAATGTTTTGGCATTTCGAAAACAAGAACGTAGTTCTGATAGCTCGGATTCCTCTCCCCATACAGCGATCAGATCCCGTACCTCCCGTTCGGTGCATGCTGGAGCTCTTTTGCGATTCTGGGACTCCATCATGGTCACCTCTGCTGATGAGCTCTGCATGGTCACTTGCAGCTTGCCACACTGGCCAAACAGGAAATTGAAATTCAAAAGTTTGCGGGCCTTTTGCTGTCTACCTGGTCAGTGCATCTGAGTTGAGAGTGCTGCCCAGAGCGGTCATAATGGAGCACTCTGGGATAGCTCCCGGAAGCCAATACCATCTAACTGCATCCACAGTACCCTAAATTCGACCCAGCAAAACCAATTTCAGCGCTAATCCCCTTGTCGGGGGTGGAGTAAAGAAATCGATTTTAAGAGCCCTTTAAATCGAAAAAAGGGCTTCGTCATGTGGTCAGGTGCAGGGTTAAATCGATTTAACGCTGCTAAATTTGACCTCAACGCCTAGTGTAGACCAGGGCTAAGACTTTTCAAAACCAGTGTTAAGAATTATTTTAGGATGCAGTATGCCATCTAGTTGATATCATAAGCAAAGTTCTTTAACGTAATGAAACTTGTCTTTGCTTCTTCTATACATGGGCTTACCCCAAGGTTGGTCTCTATAAGGTTTTATTCTATCCACAATAGGTTCTCTTGGGAAAGGGAATCTATTCAATTCCTAGCATATTATCAGAGCTTGAACTAAATTTGCCACATAAATCTTCTGATGCAATCTCTTCCTTCTTTTCAAAAGGCTTTCATGGCAGCTACTCATCACTCTGAGGAACCTACAGAATTCTTCATGCTCTAGATCTCTCTGTCTAAATATAGTAGATGGCTGAATGTTTTTGCACTAACTTTCTTCTATTGGAACCCACTTGGGCTTTGTGGGGTTGAAAACAGGCAGTCATTTGTCAGCTTTTTTGTTCTTGCATTCCACCAAGTATTGGTAGAAAGCAAATTATGTCAAAGCGCAATGTTGAATTGCAAATTAAATTTTACTTTTGGGTTCCAGAAAGGCAGCTTATAACAACAGCTTAGGTTCTGTGAAAAGAAGAGGAAAGTGATGGGATGGCAGGAACAAATGAATTTTCAAAGAAAATAGCTGCACAAGTTCTAGAACTGCAATTTAAGAGCCAAAGGGGAGAAAAGCCATTTACAGATCAGAAAATAAAATCTTTTCAGGTTACTGCTGTGAAGCAAGGTGGTTGCAGAATAAAGAAAATACTTATAACATAATCAGAACAAGTATTTCAGGCTTCTGCCTAAGAGCAAAAGGAGGATTCCCCATCCCTGCTAAAAACAGAAAGCAAAGCAAACATTTGAGAAAACCATGGTAAGAAAGACTGTGGGATGTATCCATTCCTTCAGCATTGCATTGCTACTATCAGTGCTAAATATTGTTATTATTGTAACTTTTGTTGCTTCCATTTGATACTTCCGCTATTTTGACAAGGAATGCCTAGCATTGAGCCTGCCTTGAATGAGGTTGGGTGAGCTGGCACTTCTTTGCCCTCTCCCCTTTCTGCAGAGAGGTGGTACATATGGTTCAACACTGTTGTCCTGTCCTGAAAGTCGCTGCTCTTCTGAATCAATCATATCTCCTGACACAAATGATACTAATCATACAGCTGTACTATCTCCTTTCTGTAATATTTCATATTTGTTGCATTAATAAGGGCATGTGTCCATTACGGCCACCACTGCATTTAATCTGACCGTCTCTTTCTGTCCCACACTTAGACAAACAGGATACATAACAGAATAGGAGTCAAAATATGTCATGTTCTGCTTTGAAGGTGGTGTGAGTTTGTTTTTACACAGTATTTTTCATTTATTTATTTTGCATCTCTCTCTCTCTCTCTGACTGATGTCCTGTAGGTTTGGGAAGAAAGAGGTGAGATGTCTATTTTGAACATTTAGATTACTTTAAAAAATGAAACAGAACTCTGAATCAAAACATTCTTGAATTATAGGATTGTTTAGATCCAGAAAACCAGATTCAGCTTCTGGAGCCAAAAGCTGGGAAAAGGCAATCTCTGCTTCTGCCGCTAAGCATTATCACATATCCCACCCCCAAAGCATTCTACTCTCCTGGGGCTTTTATTCACTATTACTATTTTCTGTGAGGAGTGCATACATGCTTCTCCCCATCCCAAGCTCTTTGGCCAGAGCTGGTAGGATTATCCGCTCCATGCAGCTCTTTACGCCCTTTTATATATGGTGAGGTCAGACGTGGTGGTGCACGCCTGTAACCCCAGCTACTTGGGAGGCTGAGGCTGGTGGATTGCTTAGGGATTCTGGGCTGCTGTGCGCTATGCCGATCGGATGTCCAGTGCTACCGACAGCGTGGCCAGCAGGTGGCTGGAGGACTGGCTAGAACAACACGAATTACATGTTGTGATTGGCACTCTCTGTGTGAAGGCTGATGGACTGATTGATCAAGGTGATATATAGTGAGCTAGTTAAATGTCAATGAACCTCGAAGAAATGTCTTGCTGAACATCACCAATATGGGGGGAGGGATAGCTTAGTTGTTTGAGTATTGGCCTGCTAAACTCAGGGTTGTGAGTTCAATCCTTGAGGGGGCCGTTTAGGGATCTGGGGCAAAAATTGGGGATTGGTCCTGCTTTGAGCAGGGGGTTGGAATAGATGATCTCCTGAGGTCCCTTCCAACCCTGATATTCTATGATTCTAAGGCGAATACAGTGGTGTGAGCAGGACTGAAAGCAGATCAGAGAAGGTAGCTGAAGGAGAGGCAAGAAATGCCATTTCCTAGTGTGGCAGATGTTGCAAACACATGCACATCTGTAGGGACTATTGTTTCAATTTTATAAATGTTATCTGTATGTGTGAAGCAATCCTTGAAAGCATGAAGACTTCAAAAACTATTATACTGAGATGGGACAGACAAGAAGCCTGTAGAAAATGCACAGGCCTTTGTATAAATATCTGCTACAGGTATTTCTGTGTTCCTGGATCCCTGGATAGGTTCCCTGGAGAATCTGGAATCAGTAGGGGGTGATTAATGCAAATTCCCAAGGCTGGTTATGCAGATACCCCACCTCTGAGGCTTCGCCCCCTAGGGAAAAGGACAGTGATTGGTTTTAACTTTTTTCGGGATGCCTAAGAATAAAGTTTTTGGGGGTATAAAGGCTGATCTTGAACTGACAGAGGGGGTTTCTTTTTCATTTAACAAACAGACATGAACTTTTGTCCAAGGGGGAGACAAACACTGCTGAAAGGCTGGAAGGACTTTGATCTGTCAGGCAGACAAGCACATGCATGCATGAACACAGATTCTATGTGGAAGATGGGCAATTTCTGGTTGTTTCATGTGTGTTTAGAGCTTTTTATTGTGTAATATGTTTTCTCTATATTCTTTTATCCTTATATAAATGTACTCTGTTTTCTTACTTGTAACCACTGGCACACTGTTCATAGTTCTTGCAGAGAAAGAAATGTGCTGGCCTCAGTCAGACCTGCTTGGATAAATTCAGTGAAATTCAAGGGGGCTGCAAAGCCTAACATTATGGTCAGAAGGGACAGGGATGTTGGTCTCCGTCCAGATAGGGGCGACAGCTAGAGGCCTGAGAGAGCAGTTCTTAAACAGACTATGGAGGAGGTCAAAGGTGTAGTTATCTTGAATCTCTGACATCTAAGCCTAATCCAAAATGCTGAGACTGACTCTGCTATCAATCGAGTAGTTTGTTTTATTGATAACAATAATCCCTACTGTTTGCTTTGCCATTGTTTATGGGTGTGTCTTCAGGTCTTCCTTACTTGCATTACTCCTACCATTACTTCAAAAAATAGGGTCGTGGACATTAAGATAGGTCGTGGCTACTGGCAATAGTTATAGCAGCACAAGTAAATGTAAGAATCCATGGATTATAACCCAAGTCTGCAGAGCCTGGAATGGCTGATGTTCCTTCCCACAGTGTCACAGGGATGCCATGCAGAGCTATGTCCAGGGAACACTGTGGAGATTAAGCACTTCAAGAAGTATCACCAAAAGGACCCAGAGTGACAGTACCCTGTGGCCCTCAGAATGGCCGAGCACATTATTTAACCCTGTAGCATGCCCTAGGAAGTTCTCTGGGCAACCACATAGACTACTGTCCTGCTGCAATACCAGACCTCACCTTGTCTTCTGATCTCTGGTCTCTGACCCTCACCTGACTCTGACTCTTGCCTCCTGATTGCAGCTTAGTACTACCTCTGATCTTTGGTCTCTGTTTCTTGAATATTGAACCTGGCTCTAGAGATTCCTCAAACCCCTGCTCACCTACTACTCCACCCCAACTGTGATCACTAGGCTAGACCAACTATGCTCCAGTCCCTTATAGTAAGGATATTAGCTCCTCCAATAAAAAAAAAAGAAAAGCCTATTGCCTGTGGGGAATTGCCAAAGTCTAGATTTTGTGATCAGTGTCACAAGAAAGGGAGATCAAGTACTCAAGCGTTGGAAAGGCCCAAATACTATTCCTGATTCCTGATACTTCATCTTCAGAGATCAGTCGCATTCATGTAGTAAAAGTAAATCAGAAGATTTGCTGATCTTCCTGGGAAGGAAAAAATAGTCCTCTAGGTTCTTGTGTTGAATAGGAGCCTGAGTGGCTGCGGTGCACCGTTTCCAGCCAATGGGAGCTGTGGAAAGCAGTGGCCCAGCCTGCACCACTTCCCGCAGCTCCCATTAGCCGGGAACGGCGAACCACGGCCATTGAGAGCTGCAAGCGGCTGTACCTGAGGGCGCTCAGGTAAACAAAGTGTCTCGCAGCCTGCCAGGAGCTTACCTTGAACAAGCTGTGAACCAAGTTTGGGAACCCCTGCCCTAACACATCCTACCCAGCTCCCTTGTTCCAATCATCCTCCTCCTTAGCTCCTTAACCAAGTCTACTTGTGCATCCAGTCCCAGTTCTTCGTCAGATGTGGCTTCCCTCCATCCTCACACTCATTCTTAGTCCCTGTCTCAATCACTTCTCCCAGCTCTTCATCTCATCTCAGTGTCCCTATCACCACCACTGTCTCACAGTCCCTCATGCCCATTTCTTTCACTGTCCCCAGTCACAGTCTCCTTGCCCAACTAGTCCTAGCATCTCTTACCTGCCTCCCCTGCCCAGTCTCCTTGCCCAGCCAGACCCAGTCTTTCTCTCCTACCACTTCCCTCTCCAGTCCCCGTCCTTACCAGACTTCATGTCCGAACCTACTCCTTTCTCTCCCACCTAGTCTGACTTTCGTACCCTTTGCATTCAAATCGGACAGTTTTCCTCCTCCTCACTGCCTGAGTGCCAGCATGTGGGTTCAATGAAAGCGCTGGAAAGACAGGATCACAGCTTTCAGTTCTAGTGTCTGGTCCCACCATGGCCCAGAACAACTGATAGTAGCAATTAAAGGGAAAGTCAGGTCATGCCATGGAAGCATGCTCGTATTTCCTATGAGAACACCACACACCACACACACACTTGGGGATGGTGTATACACAATCCTGTCATACATAGGTCTGTTGTAGTCCTGTCACACATCCTGAATTCATTAAGGGATATAATTTACAATATAAATAGAAATATATTAACTTACATATTGAGTAGAAAATGGAAAAATAAATAAAACATGCAGAATGAGTGAAAACTAGTGAACATATGGGGATATCAGATGAAGAAATAAGATGAAAATTAAAGTTATTATTAAAGTTATGACATAATCCTATCTTTGTAGAAACAATAATTAAAACTGAAAAAATTAAGAAGCATGGAAATTACTAGTTAAGGTAATTTTAATAAATATTAATAATATTAATAATAATACCCTCATTGTTCATACATTCACTTACCAGGCAAGAGGAATGTGTAAAACATCCCTGAACTCAATCCCCTAAACACTAACATACAAGTAATATTTATGAACTCTTCAGAATATTAATATCAGTATTACTACATGCATGTTTTCTACATATAAAGTATATAAATAAAAGCAATCACCATAACTAGTCAATGTAGTTCTCAAAGCTTGTTTTTGTTAAGGGATGAGATAATATAATGTAGCAACTTTAATGTGATGGTTTGCGTCTTGGAATTCCCTCATTTTTCAATTAGAGAGTTTATATAGCATAATAAGAGCATTAATATATTTCATCCATAAATATGTATGCGCAAACGTTTTTATGCACTGAAAACAGACTTCAGCACATAAGCCCTACTCAGAACAGTGCTTAAGTGCACACTTAATTTTAAGAATCAGTAGTGCCATTGAACACAATAATACTACCCAGATACTTCAGGTTACGCTTGAGCTTAAATACCTTGTTGAGTTGAGGACATACATTGTTGGCATAGGAAGGAAATTGGAAATAATGACTTATTTGTTGGATGTTAATTTGAATGACACTCCTAACACATTACTGACCAAGCCTTATCTTGTTCACTTGGGAAGGCTGACAGAATCACAGCCCAATACAGAATGTGATATACAGCTCAAGCATAAAAGTTAAATTTAGCTATTTTATTTAAAGTTAAAAAAGGAATATTGTTGCACGCTAAATTGAAAAGCAATCAGTTATGTTGAATGCTTTCAAATGACTATTGTAGATGGTCATTAGACAGTGGAACAGAAATTCTGGTTTTTGCTCAACCCTACCTAGGCGTCATCATAGCTACCCCTGATTTATATCACTATAGTAGGATCAGAATCTGGGCAACTGTCCATAAGTATACTGTTAAATAGCTAAAACAAATTAAATCACAAGTTATTTATGTACACCACTGAACTGAGTTCAGTAACATTCTGCTTATAGAGTAATAATATAAGGAGTACAATCAATTTTTTGATCCTGGAGCATTTATCAGGGTTCAGACTATTCTTCAACATCCAGTTATTTGTTTTTTTCTTCTCTATAGTAATCAAAAAGAGCCAGAACTCAAAATATTGCTCTCATGGCCAAAATCTAACTTTTGAGACACTTTTTACTACCTCATTACAAAAGACTCTACTATTATATTTTTGCCTTTATTCTTTAAAATGAGCACAAATAAATGGACAGCCAAGAATTTTACAGTTTTAGCTTGTCAGCTCTTCTGGGAGAGTGTCACATTTTCTTTTAGGTTTGGAAAAATGTCTAGCATGGTGTGGGTGCTACCAACAACAAATAATCATTAATGCTCATCAAAGAGAAGGGGATTAAAAATTGCACATATGTAAATGGTGGCTATGTGTTGGGAAAGGGATTGTCTCTGATTCTGTTTGTGCAGTGCCTAGAACAATGGGGCCCCTAGACACCATCATAATAAACGTACTACATAATACTAGTATTTGTTTCTTCCACAATCAAAAGTTCAAGTCTCAGCTGGAAGGTTACAGCGGGTGGGCAGATAGATGTTGGGGTGGGGGTGCAGTTTCAAAGGTAGGTTTCACCACCCCCAAACACCATCAAGAATTTCTTACAACAGCAGCAGGGATTTAGAAGCTCTCACCTCCTGCTCACCCTTCTGGTGCATCTTCCCCACCCTCTTCTTTCCCTACAGACCAATCTGATGGTTCAAAAAGTAGTTTTTGGAAACTGAGTATTTTCTTTGTAACTGTAATTGCTCCTACAAGGCCCTTGATGCTGCAAGGACTGTGGAGGTCAAAGCTAGGCATAAACATAGTATTTGTTTTTCAAGTGAACAATATATCTGGACAGCTAATTCCAAACTGGCTGCCAGATCAATTATACCCTAGAATTATGATAAAATCTGCAGAGAAAAAATGTAACTGGCATTGTAAACAACAGTAATTAAAAACAGTAGGCAACTGACGATTCTTGGATGTTTCAAAAGAACTCCATGTCTGTTATAAAAACATAAATTAAGTCTCATCTTGTAAATGAGAGATACCTGACGGAAGACCACAACAGGCATTACTCTAATAGGAATATGGATGACTATGCAAACAATATGAAGTTGGGAGGCTGTTCCTAAAGGTATGGCAGGATGGCTTTTTTTTTTTACCAGTTTGTTGAACATCCTCCATACTCAGGGGCTATTTTAGGTCCAGTCCTAAGAAATGTGATAATTAAGGTTAAAACTGTGCAGAATTAGGATGCAAATAATAAAATCTATTCTAGAGTTCAAATAATTATGTTCTGCCAAAGTACTTACAAACAATTGACTTTTTTTTTTTACTTTACATTACATTTTTTACTTTACATTTAAGGCAATGTCAAATATCCCAGATTTTTGTTGACTCTGAAAATGCATTATAGAGGAGTTAGAAATACATGAATAATGGGAGTGACTGTGACTGAAATTAATCTCAATTAAATCTGAAAAGGGCTACCTATGCCAGTGTGGTTCCTGTGTATGTATCTGAAGGGCACAATGAACAAATAAACAAAGCTTATGATGTAATATAAACCATCTGGAAAGAAAGATATTGGTGTCTTATGAAAAATAATCAGAATTAAGTTAAAAGGATAAATGTGGAATTGCTACTAACAAGATTTTTTTTCAGATATTCACATAATATATACTAATAATACAAATGTTTTTTTTCAAAATATACACAGAGAGGAATTAAACTGAAATATATCAGGAACTAAAGAATATGGCGAATACCAAAGATGTGGATATATTACTGGCACATTTTTAGCACAGCCAGAATTATGTTTCACCTTAAAACATGAGATGCAAATGCCAAACACCTTTAATAGTTATTTGCACTTGTATAATTACAGAGCAAGAAGAGATGCTAGAATTGGCCAATACAGGTATTTGGAAAGGTTCCACATCAAAGATTTGTGGTCAGAGTAGGAAGTTACCATACTAAAGGGCAACATAGAATTTCACTACTCTTACAATCACCAGTGCAGGTACTATGCTCTATTTTAGAGACTGATGCTTCAAAATAAATACATAAATACATAAATAAAAAACAAACTGCAAAGCTAGAAGATGGATTACTACATCAACCTTCACACTGAAGACCTAAGAACATAAGAATGGCCATACTGGGTCGACCAAAGATCCATCTAGCCCAGTATCCTGTGTTCCGACAGGGCCAATGCCAGGTGCCCCAGAGGGAATGAAGAGAACAGGTAATTATCAAGTGATCCATCCCCTGCCGTCCATTCCCAGACTTTTCCAATGTCACTATGCTTTTATTCTTCATAATCTTTTTTACATCTAGAATAACGGTTAAAACTTGAATTTAAGTCATGACAGAGAAAATAATTAGGAGTCCATTGTGCACCTATGTAGAACTGAACTTGACTTGGATGACACACATGACCAAGTGAAGAAGCAAAATTGATGGATGTATCTGCCAGCACTCTTCCAACTGAATCAGAAAACCACATCTAAACACAAATATAACACAGAAATAGAGCAGTAGTGCAGGAGAAAAAGAGACTCCTACAATAAATATTTTCAGCAAATGAGGCATCTTCCAACCATACATTTCCATTCCACAGTTCATTAAGGGATTTTTCTCCCATCCATCTTTATATTTTCTTTAGTACCAGTTATACTTTTTTTTTCTGATACTCTTGCTTCTACCAACACAAAACTATGAAGTATGGAAAGAAACCTTTTTTCTACTTCTTCTCTAAATTACCCTGGTGAGAAAAATAGATCAACTTTGATTTTAAGAACAGATAATTCAGTTTATGTGAGAAGGATAATTTTTGTTACCACCAAGTAATCATCTTAGTCTTTGAGAGGATGATAGGTAAAGACTACGAGTTTTTCGTGCCAAAATTGCAAATAACTTGTCCCTTCATCTTAAGAAGACACACCTTTTCTGGTACAGCCAAATTTTAATAGGATGCATGTACAAAAAGAACGTTATGGAGACTATTACATGCAATAGTCCAGATCATAAGTAACTGTAAATTAGAGTCTCCACTGAAGTCAAAAGGGCTATGCAGATTTACATCATCTGAGGATTGCTCTAATATCATAGAATCACAGAGATAGAAGGGACTGCAAGGATCATCCAGTATAATCCCCTGCCAAAATGCAGGATTTGTTGTGTCTAATCCATCGAAGAGAGTTGATTATCCAACCTCCTTTTGAAAACCTCCAGCAAAGGAACTTCCACAACCTCCCCTTACGTTAGCTAACACAGTGGTTCTCTAGCCTCCTGGTGGGCTGTGAGTAGGTTTCAGGGGGTCCACCAAGCAGGGCCGGCATTAGACTAGCTGGGGCCCAAGGCACAGAGCCAAAGCCTGAGCCCCACCACTTCCAGTGATGCCAGCCTAGATACTCCATTCTCTCACAAATGTCTTTGATACTTTTTATATCTGTCCCCTTCTTAAACTGATCTATAAAGACACGTTTTCACTTATTCAAGTCTCTCCTTAAGCTTGACTTCTGCTGCAATATATATATATGTATGTATGTATGTCTTACTCTGCCAATTTCATATATAAATATGAAATTGGCCGAGTAAGACATACATTTACTTTGAATATACTATTGCCCCTTCTTCTAAAATTAGTGACTCATTCTGAGACCAGTGTCACCCCTATGGGTTGTAGCAGATGTATGGGGCCTTGTAGGTCAGCTTCCCAATGGAAATCAGTGGTGTGGAGTCCAGATATATTCTATATGTTGTATTGGTCCTGAATTGAAATGGTCAAACAATATGCAGGGAAATACTTTCTTCCAGGAATCTCAGACCAATACCAATGTCCATCTCCCACAGAGCAACTCTGCCTCAGTTATTAACTATAACCAAATCCAAAGCAGAAACAAACTCTCCTGTTGCTCACACAGCACCCTTTCTCCCAAATCTGCCTCTCCCAGCAGCCTTGCAAAATCCCAAACTCACAACACAACACGTCTTCCTAAGAGTCAAAACTTGCTTGCACACTAAGAAAAATAATTTGAAAGACTACGTATAACAAGGTCACCTAAGGACATCTGCCATAACGATATATTTTTAAAATCCATACACAAAATCTCTTGTTTATTTCATCATGACATACAGTAGCCCTTGCTGAATATGTGCATAGCCTTACTGATTTTATCTCATAATTTCTTTATAATTCCCTTCCTTACATTTTCTCACTTCACCTCCTGTCGTATCATTTCTAATTTAGGGCCAGATTGTAAACCCCTAATGAGGAGCTACTCAACAAGAATGTGAGTCATTTTGGTAATGGCCCTGTAATTTGAAAAAGGGGTTAATCTTTAACCTCTTAATCTTTAACATAATCTTAACAGATCTTGGTTTTGTTCTGTTTCAGAAGGTACCTAGTTCAAAATGTACTTCAAATCCCTGAAGAATCACCTAGAGGTCGAGTTCTTCACAAAAGATCACTTACCCTTTATTCCCTTTCCCTCTCATACCACTGTCTTTAACTACCCACCTAAAGAGGGAGTTCTTCCTCCCAGCAGAATTGCTTCCATTCTTGATTAACTATATTTAGCACAATATTCCTAAAACTATCTCCCCATACTGTGTAGCCTGCAGCAGACACGCTTTGGAATCATTTGCTCCTTTCTACCACAACAGGAGAGGTTCTCTGAGTCAGTTTCACTTCTGCTGAGTTCAGTGGGATCAAAGCATTATGGGGTACATCAGTCACAGGCTAGCCTGCAACGGGAATCAGAATAGACTGGCTTAAAGTCAGAAACAAACAGGTAGATGATTCAAAAGAAGGGAGCAAAAATGCAGAGGGGAAATTAGCAAGGAAGGAAGAGTGGAAAAGAAAGCCTAGTGAGACCAGGAGAATGGGAAATACAACAATGAGAAGTGACAGCATAGAATGACAATGATGTAGCCAAGTCTGATCTGCCTAAATGGAATGCACCGCTTAAAAGACTCCGTTTTTAGATGAATTACAAACTCACTGAATGTGAAAGTCGTCCCATCCCTAGTACATTCAGTATTCACTGTTAAATAGTAATTGTGTCTCACTTTTGTGAATAAGGATCAAAATGATCAATCTCCCTAGTCTCGTCCTTAAAACTCTCAACAAAACTTTGTTTTAACTATGCAAACTGAAGCAGATTTTACTGAATCATGTTCAGAGCATTCAAAGGGAAAAACAAGCTAGCACATAAATGAGACAAAGGAGAAATCTGTTAGCTAAAACTCTATATATTTGGCATGAGTTTTTCAAGTACTGTGAAATATTTCAAATACGAGAAAATATGTCAAAGTTTAACAAGTCAAAATGCTTCTCTCTTTTCCAGTTATATGGAGGTAAATAAAATGTATTGCATCTCAGGGTTAAAATACTCCTTTGTACATTTGAAATTTAATCTGTAGCAGATTGTTTTTAAATGAATTCTATGTAATGTGCAAAAATTAAACTGAACAACAAACTCAGAATGTAAATATAAAACAGGCTGGGGTGGAGTGGGGATAGGAAAGCATGTGACAATTTGGGAAATTAGTGTGTACAATGTATCAACTCTGGTTGGTATATAAAATTATGAAGTTATTGTGAAAATAGCTGTATTACAAATGCCCCCTGGAGATATATCCAGCATGGGCAGCAGAGTTGTCTTATGTCTCTGCTAGACCAGGGACAATGATGAGTGGTTAGAACTCAGTGACCACCTACTGAGGTGGAAACAGATTAGAACAAACACAGAACAAAGAAGCCAAGGTATAGGTGAGAGGATATACGAACAGACTCACATAGCCACACAGTGCCATCTGGGGTGAGACAAATGGGAATTTCAGGCAGGAGGATGGAAGGGATCAGACCAGACAATGTCAGAAGAAGCAAGCTGACGTAGGGAGAGAAAGCTCCATGTTTCACAATATTAGTGGTGCACAGAAGCAGGACAACTCTAGACAGGCTCAGAGGACTGTGATCCCAGCCCAAAGTATGCTTTAGAGTGGTAAGGAAATGGAGGTAAGAAAATTGTAACTTATGTTAGCCAATATTATAGTGGTGTGGAAGCTCGTGTATACGTTTAGGTTGTGTCATTACATCTGTTTAAAGGATGACCTTTCTAAGTCCTCTAATATTGACATGCTCAGTCAGATTTCTTTGAATTCTGTGGTGCCTCAGGAGTGTGCTAGACAGGAATAGTAAACCAAATTTTGAGTCTCTTGGCAGTGAAGCTCTGGAGATATAAACACTACACAAAAAATGGCTATTTCTATAAAAAAAGGCTTCTAGGTTGGTTTTATTTATGCAGAGCTACAGATCACCCTACTGCTGTGATGCGAGTCAAAATGATCTCCATTGTTGAGTTTTACCAAAGTTAGTGTCTGGCACTGACCAAATCTTTGGGGGACCCAAACTGAGAATGGTATTTAAGAAAATGCAAATGTTTACACAATGCATGTGCCAATACAGAAAAATGGCTGGACTGGTTCCATTCTCACCATTTTTTATGCTTTAAAATTTGATTCTTGTAAGCGCTCTTAAATCTGGTTAATTGGATCGGTTTGAAATTTGGTGTGACTCACTGGGGTGCAAGGTAGCATTAGTGCTCCAAATTTAGTGTTATTTGACCAAGAGGGTTCTGAATTACAGATCTCCCACAAAAGAGTTTCCTTCTGCTGCTGTGCACTACTAAACTGAGAGTTACTAGTGAGGAGATGAATCACAGCCCTCTTGTTAGCTATGAACTCACTCCCCCATTAACATAATCCCCCCACCTAGGACAGAAGGATCTTTGAAGTGAATGGCTGAAGAATGCTACAAATTGTGAGTCATGGGTGGCAATTTTAGTTTGGGGGGAATGCAATCAAAATATTTGGGGGGGGGAATAGACATGTGAATACTTCCTGGAAGGGGAGAATTATTAGGGGTCTGAGGAATATTGGCTGAGGGGTATGGGGCTGCAGTAAAGGGAGACGGATCAATGGGATTGGGAGATGGGGAGGGGAAATGTTGGGGATTCAAGGGAGGGAGTCTTTAAGCCAAACCACTAACACTTGTCTTTAAACAATAAGAGCTATCTACAAAATCCCCCCTCACTCTCTGGTTTGAAAAAGACAAAAGAATGCACCTTTCTGTGACACCACTTCATACAAATTCACTGTATAAAGCCAAGGAGCATTCAGCACCTAATTCTGTCCTAAATTCCATTTTACATTTTGAGATGTGCAATTCACTGTAAATGATGCAGCCCTTGAAAAAAGTGATAAAAAGACCAGCAACAGCAGAAGTGGTTCAAGCAAACTTTGTATGTGTCCTCCATTTGTAGTGAATCTGAGCGTTCATGGATAGGTACCATTTCTTTAAGGAAACATTCTTCAATAATTTGATTTTGTTGAAATATTCACCTAGAGAGGAAACATTCTTTAGAATAACCCTTTGTGCCTGTGCAGAAGTTTATATTTATGCTTCAGACCCTCAACTGCATGCACATCTCAAGCTATTGTGACGCAGTTCAGGGAAGATACCTGTTTAGAGAAAAAGCAACTAAATCCAGCTTCTCATTTGCCTCCCCTTGCACTCACAAGAAGTGATCTATAAGAGTGACTGCTAAGGGATTGACAGATTGAAAGAGCCAGAAGAGTACCCAGAAGTCACCTACTACAGGACAGGCCCAACAAAGAAAAGAACAGAACGCCACTAGCCATCACCTTCAGCCCCCAACTAAAACTTCTCCAACGCATCATCAAGGATCTACAACCTATCCTGAAGGATGACCCATCACTCTCACAGATCTTGGGAGACAGGCCAGTCCTTGCTTACAGACAGCCCTCCAATCTGAAGCAAATACTCACCAGCAACCACACACCACACAACAGAACCACTAACCCAGGAACCTATCCTTGCAACAAAGCCCGTTGCCAACTCTGTCCACATATCTATTCAGGGGACACCATCATAGGGCCTAATCACATCAGCCACACTATCAGAGGCTCGTTCACCTGCACATCTACCAATGTGATATATGCCATCATTTGCCAGCAATGCCCCTCTGTCATGTACATTGGTCAAACTGGACAGTCTCTACATAAAAGAATAAATGGACACAAATCAGACATCAAGAATTATAACATTCAAAAACCAGTTGGAGAACACTTCAATCTCTCCGGTCACTTGATTACAGACCTGAAAGTGGCTATCCTTCAACAAAAAATCTTCAAAAACAGACTCCAACGAGAGACTGCTGAATTGGAATTAATTTGCAAACTGGATACAATTAACTTAGGCTTGAATAGAGACTGGGAATGGATGAGTCATTACACAAAGTAAAACTATTTCCCCATGTTATTTCTCCCCCCTACCCCCCTCCCACTGTTCCTCAGATGTTCTTGTTAACTGCTGGAAATAGCCTACCTTGCTTGTCACCATGAAAGGTTTTCCTCCTTTCCCCCCCGGCTGCTGTTGATGGCTCATCTTAAGTGATCACTCTCCTTACAGTGTGTATGATAAAACCCATTGTTTCATGTTCTCTGTGTGTGTATATAAATCTCCCCACTGTATTTTCCACTGAATGCATCCGATGAAGTGAGCTGTAGCTCACGAAAGCTTATGCTCAAATAAATTTGTTAGTCTCTAAGGTGCCACATGTACTCCTTTTCTTTTTGCGAATACAGACTAACACGGCTGCTACTCTGAAACCTGCTAAGGGATAGGTTGGCAGCACAGAACAGTGCTTACCAGCTCAGATGAACCCCAGAAACTGGGGTTTACTGTTCATGGTGTGGTTATAATCAACTTTCATTTGCTGTTTGTAAACACTGCCTAGAAATCTACAAGAATGTATGTTCCTGACTATGGCCAAAATTTTCAGAAGCAACTAGTCCTCCTCCTCCAGTATTGGTTGGTTGGTGGATACAACCGGCAGCTACACTGCATCATTCATTCTGTGTGGATTTTCCATGATACTCGGTTCAACATTACTGTGCTTTGCTAGACTAGCAAAGAAAATCAAAAGGACACAGCTGAGGTCTCTTACCAGAGATACTGACACAAAACAGCAGATCTGGACAAATGGAGCAACAGCTTACTCTGTGTCTGGAGATTTAGACCAAAAGGATGTAGAAATATTGGCCACTGAGGCAAATAGATGACAAGTGCCATGCAGCACAGCCATGGCTAAGAGAAATGTGACTGCACATGCTACACTCTTGAAGATATATTTTTCCCAATACAATGAAAGAAACAAGCCATCTTTCAACTAGATTTTTCTCTCATATTTTATTAGGGTAAAAACTGTGGTTTATACAGCTCTAAAACAAAGTTAGATACAAATGAGGAGAGTTCTTCAGTTAACGTATGCAGGATATTTTCTGAGTAAGTAATGCTGACTCCAGAGATAACAGGATGAATCTACTGAGGTAACTGATCATAATCAGTGGGGGGGGGGGAGGGATAGCTCAGTGAGTTGAGCATTGGCCTGCTAAACCCAGGGTTGTGAGCTCAATACTTGAGGGGACCATTTAGGGATCTGGGGCAAAAATTGGGGATTGGTCCTGCTTTGAGCAGGAGGTTGGACTAGATGACCTCCTGAGGTCCCTTCCAATCCTGTTGTTCTATGAGTCTAGTGATTATGATTCCCTCTGTTTTTGGGTAACTAATTTGAGAAATCTTAACAGGGATTGACTATTTGAGGATGGATACTCAGAAATTTCTGAAAATCAGGTCCTTTTAAAACATCTCAGGTTGGACAGCCAAAAATGTAGACATCCAATATCAATATTTATGTTTGAAAATCTTGGTCTGTGACTTTTTGTTTGGGATTTTTGGTGACGTATTACCACCTAACTACTACTCAGGAAAAAAAACAGACATATAAATGTTGGAAAAGTGTTTCTTGAAATTATCACAATGAAGACAGAATCATCATCACATCCCTCATAACCATATTTCAATATGTTCATGTAAATCCCCATGGCTTTCGCTCAGTACTTTTTGCTTGCAGTGTGGATCATGGCTACATATCCTTAACATTGAAAATTAAAACATTATGCTCTGGCACTATAAATCACTTCCATCCATTATTCACAATTTGTATGTAATCAGATAATTAACTGAAAATTGAGCAATTTGTATAAACTACATTACAAGTTCAAGAAAAGTTTCCTTCTATTAAAGCATGAATGACATATGTACCAAGAACTATGGTACTGAGGTCCCTGTGTTTTTTATCTTGTCAATTTAACTTTTCCTTTATTAGAGATATTTAAAACACAGAAGGTATTTTAAACTTTAAAATTATATTTATATAATGGAGCCATTGAATACTCTGAAAATAGGCCATTTTTGTTAAAAAGCAAGCAAACAAAAAGAAAGCAACTTGCATAATTTTGTCCCCAATGTCACACTTAAACAGGTTGATATTTTAAAATAGTATGTCAAACATTGAGAGGTTTACTATCATTCTGTACTCTAACCAAATGGACAGATTTTAAATGTAAGAGGAAGAGAGAGGGAGACTGAGACTATAAAGGCAGCCAGGTTTTCTCTGGATCCTTCAGCGTGAACACAGAGAAGTAGTGGTAAATCATGCATTTCCACCCTTCTTAAATGTGCACAGTGATGAAGCTAAATAAATAACTGCACTTTTCCGCTGGAGCTTATGGTTTGTAAAGCTGTCACTGCTGACACTTGGTTGATAGCACTGGGGAAATAACTGTGCACAGCACAACAAGAATGCAGATTGAATCGCTCTGACTATGGGTGTCTTGGGAGCTTGCTAAACATTTTATTCAGGAACCATATCCTGTCACTTCTCTCAGCAACCAGAAAAGGTGCTTTATCATATAGATCATGTATTACACATCTTTTAGACTGCTAATCTCAGTTGTATTGAGTGAAGACAACTCTGATTGAATTGACAGCTGTACCTATTCTTGTTAATAGTAATGTCATCCATAAACTCCACTGGCACTTTTCAAAGTTTGCTGCTGGAAAAGACATGGAGTAATTCCAGAATTATTTCACTTAGTGTGCAGGAAATCATAGTGAAGTCAAAAAAAGCATACAACATCAATTTGTGTTTATTTGGAGAGTCTATATATTTGTATTTAGAGGTTGGTCCTACAGCTCAAAGATGAATGAGGAGGAAGATAGATATGTGGTGTCTTATTTTAGAAGATTTAAGAAAATAGTGAGCCAACAGAGGATTTCATGGGCAAATTACTTTCCTGAAATATTCTTATACTATGTCATGATCACTTATAATACAAGTTTCTTGGAAGACTTAGAACGGAATGAAAAGCACCAATGTTTCCCATTGTTCTCTCATATGCAAGTCATTTATTGTTTTGGTTTACAGCTACTTCCTCACACCCAGCAGAATTGGATGAATGCTTAGGGAAAATATCAACATTTAATGAAAATTCAGCTCTGCTTTCCTATGTTTAACACTTCATTTCCACTGCCAACAGTTCACAGCCCATATTCTATAGCCACTCTAAGTATTGATTTTTTATCAATAACTGCAGAATTGGACCCTAATTTTTTAAATGTTTCCTAATGGTGGGGCTAGGAAACAGCCTACCTGCCACATCTCACAAGTTCCAAAAGACCCTTTCATTAATAAAAAGTGGGGAGGTACTTAAAGTTATTATAGAAGAAGGAGAAACCAGAGCTAGCTAACCAGAGAAAGCAGATCAGCATGCTCCAAGACAAGAGAAAAATACATATGGATTCTGCTGGTCTTCTCACACTCACAAGTATTATTTTGACTTTGCTGCTGAATCAGAAGCCTCTGAGGCTGCAATGAATTTAAAGAAAATAATGCTGAAGGGGAAGACACAGGGTGATCCTGAGGTCAATCTGTAATTCCATGTTGCCTGGTGCCATCTTGTGATGCACAATCTTCCTTACCCCTCCACCATCAGAAATCTGAACACTATGTGATTTAGATGAGACATGGAACTTCCATCTGGCAAAAAACTGAAATTATTTCCATAATACATACTGCTCTTGAGAAGTTCCTTTTTATGTGGCATTTAGCACTGCAATAAAGTTTAAAACACTTTATACCAGTTTACTCCAGTGGCTTACTGCAAATTATACCAGTTTACTCCAATGGCTAGCCTTAAGATTAGTGCCATGACTGTGGCCAGATATATCTAAGCATCTCAATCAAACAGATGAACAAAAATAAACAGAAAAGACACGCACTGTCCATCATATAAAGAAGGCCACAAAGACCAGGATTGTGGCAAACTGTCATTGGGTGTGCTTTCCAAAAGTGTATTGCTATTGCAGCAGAATCTAGAATTGATCAAATAAAATTTCTAAAGTTCTGACTACATGGGATTTGCCAGATGATTGCAAGATCATGCCATAAAGTTTCATATAATCCAAAAGAATGATCAGGGAAAACTAATCTAGTTTACCAACTGATTAAAGATCTAGTTCAGGTAGAGGAAAAGCAGAATGTTCTCTCTCAACACAAATGTATTCTAATCAATATCATCTATCAATCTAATCTATCTATCTATCTATCAATCAGTTACTGTGCTAGTCATCTTACCTAATATACAGTAAAAGAAAAGTATTTTAAAAGATGATACACAAGAGAGAGGACTAAGAAAAAGAGAGCAAACAAGGGATAATCATTTAGTTTCATCCAAGTCCCGCCACTTATGTCCAGAGGTGAGAATGTTTTGTGTTTTAAAGACGAAAGAAGCAGAGAGAGCATAGGGATGTGCAAATGATTCACATAGAACCCAGAAACCTCTTTAAATCACGTTAGTTTGGGCTTTGTAGAAATTAGCACTCCTGAATAATTCCTGCAAATGGACCCTGCAACATATGCATAACTTGAGTGGAAGTTCTTTTATTCATCCACTTGACAGTGCAGGCAGACAAATAATACATTTTGGGGGATCTTGTTATAGTTAGATAACATTTGTATGTTTTTTAAAGTGGATAACTGGATACTGATAAAGAGCTTTGAAAAAGGTATGGTCACCATGAAGGCTGGAAAACACTTAGACTGAAAATGTAAGCTTTACAGCAGGTTTGAGTTTGCATTAAGGAGCTCATATCCATTCTTTTGTTATCCCCAGTCTAATTCTGAAATCAATGAAGAAATTTAGATTTGAAATGTTGAGCTATAAGAAAACATTAATAAATGTGAAGGCTAGATCTAAAAAAGTTAGGTCTACTTGGCTTTTTTGAACTATAGAGACAAAAAGGCTTGTACGTTGTCGACATGCTTATTTGTGATTCTAAAGTCTTGTTTGAAAAGTCTTTGGAAACTGCCAGGTTAAATTATTGTGTTATATTTTTTTATCAGCAGTAAAAAACTGCAGCATTGCAGATCGTTTTTTCCTTGATCTACCAGTTCCTCCTTGTGATGGATATTGGAACTAATTGAAAAAAATTGTATAAAAGAAATTTAATAAAAAAGATTCATGTTATGGACGAAGATAATAAAGATTTTGAAATTATGGTGACTTGTGAGTGATATTTTTCTTTTGACTGGTAGAGAAATCAGCAGGAAAATCACAATGTACTTCTCAAATGCCCTACCTTCTACCCCTCAGAAGACTCAAAGTCACATGTTTATATAACTCACACTTAAAATGGTCTGGCTTTCAAGGGGCTAGACCACAAAAAGAAGTCTAAGAGTCTGCCACTGGCTTTGAGTGAACAGACCTGGGTGAACATGATGTAGGGTAATGCATTCCTTCCCAGACCTGCAGTTCTGGACTCAGTTCTGGAGTTCTGCAGTTCTGGACTCAGACAACTATAGGGCAATTGAAAAGAAACTCAAGAGAAAAATAAATCTTATTCTCTGCAGGATCCTTGTAATCCCAACCATAACACGCTAATTCCACTGTCACTCCCCACAAAGCCCTTGCATCATGACATCAAGCCTTTTTTTTCTAGCAGAGAAGGCTGACATGGTACACAATGGAACTTATCAACATAATTTCCTGAAAAAAATGGAAGGATCACTGGTAAATGTCACAGTGAGCTCTCTTTCAACACCCCCGCCCCCCCACATGTCTAGTCCATTCTGCCTCCACAGGGCTCTGTGCCCCAAAATTACATTAAAAAGATTATTTGGGCATCCCAGTACACTTGATCTCCCCATTGGAGATACCATTAGACCATAGGACTGGCCACAGCATATTTTAAGATTTTATTTCACAGAAGACTGTGCTATTTCATCACTTCCCATAATAGTGACCCAATCTTAGCCAAGATCCAATAAATAAGTATAGAACTGTAGTGAGGCCGAGTGGCCTCCCACCAAGTGGGAGGGCGAGGGACCATTACACTCCCCATGGAGGGCAAAGCCTAGACCGCCCCACCCCCCTCGCCGGAAGTACAACGGCATGGCGGGAAGTGTAAAAGGCTGGCCCTGCAGCACAGTTGGAGGACAGCCTGCGGAAGAGAAGAATGCTCTGCCGGTTTGGCGCATCCCCGAGAGGAACCCTTGCTGGGTGGTGCCAAATCCACCAGTGAGGACTGGCCCGGAGTGCCTGCCACCATGTGCCCCGAGGAGCCAGAAGAGGCCTGGAGGCTAGAGGTACCAAACCCCAGAGTGGCAAGAAGTGGCCCAGGGGCAGCCGGCTGCAGACCCACGTGTGGCTCAGTCAGCGTGTTGTGGCTGGATCCCCGCCAACAGAGGGGCATCCAATCCTACCCCTGCCAGGGCCCTGGGATGGGATGCAGTGGAGTAGGGTGGGCCCATGTCCCCTGATACCCCATCCCGGGGCAGCAGACCCCCTACCCTGTGCAAGGAGGCTCTAGCTCCGAAGCGGAGCTTCCCTTACCAGTCACCCTTAGAGACTGTTTGCTGGCTGCCTGAGCTCCGCCCAGGCCAAAGCCAGCCCTGAGAAACTCTGTTTAAGGGCTGACAGCTTGAGCCACCCAAACACAGGCTAAAACCTGACAGTGATTATTGATCGCCCAGTCCTATTGTGGGCTCTTGGCTGTCCTGCGGACTCCAGTCCTGCCCAGACATCACCAGCCTGAGTGGCCTCCCTCTGAGTGGGAGAGCGAAGGACCATTACACAAACCTGTACTTTTTTTTTTTTTTTTTTACTATTATCACAGAACCAGAGAAATGTAGGGCTGGAAGAGTCCAGCCCCTTGTGCTGGGCAGGAGTAGGTATACCCAGACCATCCCTGACAGGTGCTTGTCTAAGCTGTTCTTATAGATCTCCAATGACAAGGACTCTACAACTTCCTTGGAAACCTATTACAAGTCTTAACTACCCTTATAGTAAGACAATTTTTCCTAATTTCTAACCTAAATCTTCCTTGCTGCAGATCAAGCCCCTTACAGCTTGTCATACCTTCAGTAGACATGGAGAACAATTGCTCACCACTCTCTTTATAAAAAGATCTTAACATATTTGAAGACTGTTGTGAGGTTCCCCCAACTTCAATCTTCTTTTCTTCAGACTAAACATGTCCATTTTTTTAACCTTTCCTCATAAGTCAGGTTTTCAGAATCTTTTATAATTTTTGTTGCTGTCCTCTGCACTATATTCAGTTTGTCCACATCTTTCTTAATGTTTGCCTCCCAGAATTGGACACAGTCATCTACCTGAGGCCTCATCAGTGCAAGGACAATTACTTCCTCAGTCTTACGTATGACACTCCTGTTAGATGATCTCAGAATGATATTATCCTACATATTCCTTACGGAACATTTTTTCCCTTTACTTTAAAAACCATAATGCAATTACTCAATCTGGTCAAAATGGAACAAGGTATGTTGTTAAATAATAATTCTCTTACATGTATTTTTTCTGAATAATAGGTATGTCTTTTGAGCAAGCTCTTTGATACCTCAATTATGGGCCATCAGACACTGATTTAAAGTAATATTACAAATATTTAAAGTAATATTAAAAATAAGTTCCTTTTATTATGAAGTTCAAGAAACCTTGGCCAAAATTTGCAACCCTGAATGCCCAAAGGTAGAGGTGACCTTTATTTCAAAAATACTTTGCACCTCAGCTCCCATTGACTTCAGTGACCACCTCCTTTAAATACCTTGCATTTGGGTGCTTGACTATGGGTGCAAGAAGCTAACTTTATATGCCTAAATTTAAACATTTGAGCCCTTATTTTTAAGTTTCCACAGTATATAGTAAGGTGTTAGAAATACAAATCTCGCAATGGAAAAGGAGCCAACATGACTGAGATCCTGCTCACTGCTTTCAAGGTATAACATCAAAGGTACTTATCAGCTGATTGACAAATTGCTAGCATCTGAAGTCCTCCCTTTGGGCACCAACTAACATTTAGGATGATCTTCCATCCTGAGAGCTTCAAGATTACTTTTATTTTTTATTTACTCTGGAAGAAATGCATTTTGTGCAAAAAGGGGACCCAAAAGGTAAGCTCCACACTTATGAAATGTAATGTGATCTCAGAAGTATGCTTTAATCAGATAGCTCTGCTGAAGTCACGGCTAAAAAATCAAAGGTCACATTTCTCATTTTTACCCAGATGATGATTAACAAGCCATCACACAATGACTTGCAGGAAGGAAGAAATAATATTTAATGGGGGAAACAGTAGGCAAAATTAAAGACAGAATCACAGAATATAGAGATGGAAAATTCTAGCAGGAAATCTAATCTATTTTCCTGGCATTGAAGGATTGTTCCCTATTCAATCTTTACTAGTGTCCTCTCCAATCTAGTTTCAAAGGTGCCAAGCAACAGGATTTCCACCATTGTACGGCTACTGTGAAAGAAGGCCAGGAGACACTTGATATATAATCAGGCCACAAATTATTATTAGATGTCTGGAACAACTAGTTAACTAGATAAAAGCATACAGTGCAAATAATTCCAGATTCATTCAATAACTAATGGGAGCTTCTGCCAGCCCCCTTAATTTTCCATCTAGGTCATCTAGCCAACCCATGGCTGGGACCTTACCATCCATCCCCCACCCCTTGTAGGAGGGTTAAGGTAGGCTATAAGAAAGAGGGATTGGCTCCCTGCTGTATCAATCATAGGAGTGCTGAATTGCACCCTGCCCCGTTCCATTCCTCTAACCAACATCTCCTTTTTAAGTCCTTCACCAAGCCATTTATCCTGTCACTGGATGCCTTCCCTATGGGGTATCTGCACAGGACCTTTTTCCCAGACTTACAAAATGAGCAGTGACATATAGCCTAACCCTTTTTTCTCCTCACTGTAACAACCCACCTGAAACCTGCTGTGGGAAATGGCGAAAAGAACACCACTCCACCAAAGCCAATATGGTGGCGAGGGAAAAATTCCTCCCCAGCCCCCTGAAAAGGAAAGACTACCACAAATGCCTGCAGCAGGTCCTAATCAAACCTGGCATTTGCCACCTGGGGTGGAGGGAGAAGGGAGGATACTACTTTGCCTGTTGCATGGAGAAAGGGCTTCCAACGCCTGGGTGTGCCCCTTTTAACCCTTCTGCACTTACATTCCCAGGTGATGAGTCAGCATCACCATGCTGACCCCACCTCCCCTTTTACAGCAGCTTCTGATCTCCATCCCCCTCCCCAACACATAAAGCACTGCTACCCTTTCTCTGGCAAGCCCAGACAATGCCCCCCAAGCTAAGGTGCAGTCATTTCCCTTGGGAGATGTTGCATAATTGAATTGTACTCACTAAAATAATTTGTTTTCTAGACATTCAGCCTAAACTTTCCATTTGTTGAAATGGATGTCAACACCTGAAAGCTAGTTGTAACAAGTACCTCTTTTTATTATACTAAAAATCCCCTCTCTTTTTGGTATAGTCCACAAAACTCTTTCCTAATTTGGTGCTTAGTCAACGTATAGGAAATAAATAATAAAATACAGAGATTAAAAACTTTCAGTGGGTTCAGTTCCTGACATCCAAAAACTTCATATGTGGTTTTGGAAGAGTCACCTAGTTTACCAGTTTCCCTCAATTCTCTACCAGTAAAATAGAAATAAGACTACCCTACTCAAGGGGATTCCATGAAGACAAAATCCATTAATAATTGGAAGACATTCATAGTACGGCAATGAAGCTATGTAAAGATATAGAAATTTTCCCTGTAATTTAGGAATCTCTTTAATTATGTATGTTTGGCTATATTTAAAATGTGTTCCACGAGTACAGTACTGATGGGTCAAATACCCTAGATCTCTGTTGCCAGTACTCATTTTCATTAGAATAGATTTTTCCTTTTTCATCAGAGCTACTAGTGATCGCATATCTACTTTAGAATTTCTTGCCACATTTAAACTCCCCCTAGGAAAGAGTGATTGTATTAGCATGAGTGAATGATATGAGTCAGACTAATATCTAAACTAAAACTGAAAATGGTTACAGAATTAAATAGACTATTTTTGATGAGTTTTTTTCCTGTTTGAGAATCAGGCCACGGCTAATTCTCCATCTGATGTTAATGCATGGCAGTAAGAGCACAAGGGGCCAATTCTAATTTCAGATATATAAAAGCCCTTATCACTTTGTATATTATGAAAAATCTTATTAAATATAGTACCATAAGTGGATTTTTCAAAGTACATTGTGATGAATTACCATGAATCTGAAATTAGAAATCAGCCTAATCCATTGTGTTGTACTCTTTGAAAATGTCTGTGAAGTTGAAACTCAATCCCCCATGCTGGAAAAGCTACCCCATTAGCACATATATCAATAGAATAGAACTTTGTGCAAGATACCATCCAAATACCAAAATTTAAATGATGTAATACATTATCTCTGCATAAAGCCATTTCAAGAGACTACAATAGCTCTTTTTCCAAACATAGTCTAAGGTCGACATTGACATAGGTTTAAAATAGTGATGCCTTTCAAATCTCACTGTACATTCACGGTGATGAACAGATAATGTTCAATGTGCATGCTCACTTGAAATGCCTTATGCTCAACAGAAAGATAGAGGAAAATATTTGAATTATAACTGGACATAATTTCCCCTTTTTCATTTTTCAGGTATTTTTCTAAATCTCCTTGGGAATGGTTTTCTTCTGTGAAAATTAAGATGTGCAGGAGTTCTTCCTTCACACAATGGATGCCAATGAAAGTTTCAATACATTTTTTTCAAGTTACATATTCTGAGCTTTGAACTGGTTGGGTTTTGTCTCAAGAGTGCAGATGCATAACATTTCTTATATTTTTCTTATTAGTTGACCCTTCCTTTGGGGCTCAGGAAATTCAGCAGAAGCCATTTTGACTCCTTTTGCATGAGAAAGTGTGAAGTCTCTGAGCAAGGCAGAAAAATAAACTAGTCTTATTTTTATACAGTTCATGGAATTCAAAATGCTTACAACAGTAAGGAAACTTTTTTTAAGTTAAACTTATATTTATTTCTAATATATATTTTCTAAGGGAAACACAACCACACAAGAAAGACAGAACTGCTCTTTGGTTCTCTAATGGAATCAGAGGCATTGCTTTCAAATGCTCTATCCTTCAGCTGAGATTAATGGCAGAATTCCTGTTCATTTCAGTGGGAGGAGGATATGGCCTAAATGAAGAGGGTGAAAAACAGCAGCAGTATTTTCAGAGTTCTTCACTGGTTCTATATAAACTCCACTGAAGGAAATCAAAGGCTTGCATATTTAGAGGTGATGGTTGGGGTGAGAATCTGCTATATTAAGCTAAACATTACATAAATTTATTAAAAAACATTAATATGATAGCTAAATAAGAAATAAACAAACATGACTCAGACTCTGCAACTGACAGAACGTGAGCAGACTGCTGCACCTGCATGGAGCTCCATCAGGGCACAGCTGTTCATTCATGCACAGAGTATCAACTGAGGATCAGTCTATACTAGCAAACTAGTTACCAAATCATATCCCTAGGTCATGTCTTTGAATGATAGTGACTGTGAGCATGTAGACTAAAAACATATTTACAACCCGTTTATTAAATATAGGAATGTCAGTGAAGTGGTAAGCTGTTGGCCCTTTAAAAATAAAAGTATAAGATGCTTTAAATATAAACACACTTAGCACCAGTTTAGCTGGACCGAGAAGGAGGCTTGAAGGCTTTATAGGAAATCATAACATGGAAATAAGTTCCACTGTCTGTACTGCTGTTTGAAACCAGTGCATAGGAAGACTCAAAAATCAACTGTAAATGACCTATGAGTTAATGCCAGTTTTTCTCCTCTACTAAAAATCACGAACTGTAAATAAGTGGCAATAGTCTCTCTCCTTAATATCACAGTTTGTCACTAGTTTTCCATTACTGATGGCTAAAGTTAGTCAAGTGTTAAATGTTGTTAAATCATCTTTCTTGATTAGTAGAAATCATAATTAGAAGTGACTGGATAAAGTAGACAATGATTGGATATTTTAGATTAAATATAGTAGTTTATCAAAGCACTATAGTGTAGTCACAGAGCATATATAAAATCCGATTGGACTAATTTGGTACCACCGTTTTTCAGTACATGAAACCAAAATACTTATAGCTAGATTGTTATTTGGAATGTATGCCCGTGCAGGTGAATAAGAACTCCCCTTAACCTCTGATTACAGGCAGACTAGACAGACTCCATGTTTCTCTCTCCGTCATAGCAGATGGCTGCAAAGTAGAAAGGAAGGACAGAACAGAAGGGGAATGGGTGAAGGTTTGACTCCAACTTTGCAAATGCACTAGCCAGAAAAATTGATGTTGCAATTTGCTGCTGTAGGCAGTATCTTACTATTCCGCCTACGCCCCTAAGAAAACCATGCCTGCCCCTCCTCCTTGGGTAATGCAGCTGACACAAAATCCCTTATTCAAGGCTCTACTTAAAGAGATAATCTAGCCATTAATGCACAGAAAATTCTGCATTGCAGCAGTGGTAGCCTGTCCCCTTAAGAATTCCTGACCTTAGGGGTCATTCCACCCCTGTCCTGTGGTGCGGCCCTTTTAAGGTTTGGTACCCAAGACTCTAGGAAAGTTACAAAGGAACAGATGGGGATAAAGGAAATGGCCCCAGGGGAATAATCCATGTGTGGGAAAACCTATTCCTTTAATAGTCTGGGACAAGGAGCCTTGTAGAGACAGAGAGGCAAGTCCTCCCTCTCTCCCAGCCAACCAGCTCAGGGAAGGAGGGCTGTATATACAAGGTTGATTTAACACATAGGCAAACTAGCACATGCTTAGGACCCAAGTTCATGGGAGGGACAGGAAAAAAGGCAAAATGTTGGTGTGGTTGGTTTTTGTTGTTGTTTGTTTTTAAACAGATATGGATTTGTATGAAAACTTAAAGATCTTCACTCACCTGAGTGGCATTGGGACCTGGTGCACAGGGTTGCACCATCACGCAAATTTGACCAGGTTGCCTTCCGTCATGGTGAGCAGTGTCCTGAGCAGCAGCAGGATGACCAGCCAGACCTGGTGGATGGCCAGCCCAGCCCCTGGAAGTGTACTGTATGGCTGTTTGTTGTTACTCATATTAGAAGGTTAAGTAGGGGCTCAGAAGTGAATATTTGCCTAGGGCCCAGACATGGGCTCATCCAGCCTTATGTATCTGTTTGGCCTCTTTTCTCAGAACAGAGACACACCAGCCGTGGAATGTTGCTGCCTGCTGAGCTCTCCCAATCCAAGGAGAAAAAGGACTAATGTGAAAACAGGACAGCTGAAGGAAAACCTGGTTGGAAGCCATAGGTGGTTTGAGGTAATGAGCACAGCCACACAAGGTGAGCTGTGGGCCTCCTCTGCCAAGGGAGAAACCTGAAATCTCCTCAGCCCAGAGAAGGAGGGCTGGGAGACTCCTGAATCTGAGAGGGGAATCTATGGGCGAGGAAGTCCAGGATTGAAATCCCCACAGCCCTGGGGACAAGGGCTGTTAAAACTATTGAACCTAATGGAGAGCTCTTTTGGGGGGAAACTGTATAAACTAAATACATCAGACTCCAGTAGAAGAGGAATATTTTTAAAGAGCCCAGTGGTGAGTGATTTATATTTGAACCATAGTAGGGGGAACTGAGAAAAATGTGCCTGTGGGGTCTCACAGTACCACAAGCAGGTACTCTGGCACAATACCTTGCTACATGGATATATTCACATATTTTACTGTAAATGGTAACGTTTCCACCCAGATCACAGCAGAACACACACAAACACACACACAGAAACATGAACTGTATGTAGTCTGGACTTACCTTTTTCCTAGACTTGATTCGTATTGATGGAATAATAGACTAGCAATGGGTGAAAGTAGAAGTTTATCTTAACCTCCTGGAAAGCAATCCCAGAAATCTTGAGATAACACATTCCTTAATGAGATTTCTAATACTCCCTGACCATGATGGAAACATGATAAGAACAGATTCGTTTATGGTGGGTTTTTTCCTCCAGTTCCACTTCCTACTCCAGCTAGAAACAAGAAAATGCATGCAAAAATTAAATATTTTGTATTATATATATTTAGTTAACCTTTTTTTCATTTAACGTATGTCAAACAGGTAGGTTGAGGTTAAGTTTTGAGTGAATGTTTAAGTCTGTTCTTATATCTCTATATCTAGTTACATATATGGCCTTTCCCACCAGAGCATCTGAATGGCTTTCATACATGGTTGATTGCTTATCCTTCAAAAAGGACGCCTTTCAATTAGGGATTGGGAGCAAGAGGAGGATTTGATATCTGGAAGAGCAGTTATTCAGCAGTAGCCAGATGCGTTAGTAGCTGAGGCCAAATTTTTTAAAGGTATTTAGGTGTTGCTGCACTCGGTATCACAAAACCCAGCTGATTTAGGGAGCTAAAACTCATTTTTGAAAGGGATTTAGGCACTTATGAGTCTAAATTCCATTAACAGTTGATGAAATTTAGACTCCTAAGTGTTGAGTGCAGCAATGCCTAAATAACTTTAAAAACTATTGTGTGCATAAGCGCCACTGAGTGGGGCGTGTTTCTAGGCAGATTAGCAACTGCCTTTGGCCTTGTCCCTAAAGTTGCAGAATTGGCCATAGGGAGCATTCTGAAGATTGCATTCCTATTACAGATTATACCAGGATGGTTGCTTTCCTATAACGAGCCCTTTCTGCTACCTTCCATCTGTCTGAAGCATAGAATCATACTTCCAAACTACATTCCAAGTTCAGGCTCAATTTCTTTCATTCATGCAAACAGCCAGTTCAGAGGTATTCACATTCCCACCCAAATTGTTGGCTCACCTCTACTCTGATATCAGAATAAGGGAAAACGTCACATTTGGTAGAAAATACCAGTTCCAAATGAGCTGAAGAGAGAGCAGAGTTGATTTTATGGTAAATCATCTGCAACCTTCCTAATCTTCTGTTTGTTTCACAGAAAAATAATCAATGATTCTTTTCTAGTAACACTCACCCCATGCCTCAGATTCCTGTTTCAACATTTATTTGTGCAGCATCATTCTCAAGAGACATGACTTATTAGTATCACTTTGATGAGAGCAATGACTGCTACAGGTTTCTCCTAAAGAGCCATTGCCTAATGAATGTTATTGAACACTACAATGTGCTCTATGACTATACATATTACACTAGTTCTTAGATTACCTCAATAGTACACTGTTCTAAAATCACTTCTGACTAAAATTTCATTGTAACATACTATAACAGTTCAGAATATTTTAAATATACGCACTATCTCCAATGTGTAACAAGTTGAAACTGTTATGCGTTGTAACTTGCAGGATAGAGGTTGCCAGAAATTCTAATTCGTATTCATTTCGTAATCCAGTTTGTATTATATTGTTATGAACTAGGCAAATCCTTGTTATAGCTTGAGTTAAAACCTCGTTCGGTTGAGGAGTGTAAACTTCCAATTAAAATATCTAAGTATAATTAAGAGAAAAGGGTTATGTGAATTCACTCAGCAGTTTTGGAGTGTGTGGATGGAGGAGTCTGTGCTGAGAACTGTTTTGGGTAAGTGTATGTGTGTGTGAGAGAGGTAGGTGAGTCAGAACACAGAACCTGCGAAGGACAGAGGCATCTAAAAAAGTCAAACAGCAACCTGTAAGTAGAATGTGTCCAGATGTCAAGATTGAGGACTTGCAACTATGCCTGCTCAGTCTCTGGGCTGCCTATGAGCACAGCTGAGCCACAGCGGGGCCACTTGATTGGTCTCTCTGCCTGATCAGCTGAGCAAGTCAGCAAACCTGTTCTTATACACAACAGCAACAACTGATCTCTGGCTACTCAACACTTATGCCTGCAGCTACAATTGATTCTTTCCCAGCATTGCTCCAGCTCTGCTCTCCTACTGACTTCCTGACTCTGACCCCCGACTTCAGTTCTTAACCCAACTTCATAGGTTCACTGATTAAGGGACCACTGTGATCATCTTGTGTGACCTCCTGTACAACAGAGGTCATAGAACTCCCCCAAAATAATTCCTAGAGGAATTCCTAGATCTTTTAGAAAAACATCCAAACTTGATTTAAAAATAATCAGTAATGGAGAATCCACCACAACTCTTGGTAAATTATTCCAATGATTAATTATTCTCATTGTTAAACATGTACCCCTTATTCCCAGTCTGAATTTGTCTAGCTTCAACTTCCAGTCACTGGATCATACTATAACTTTTTATACAAGATTGAAGAATCCATTATTAACTATTGGCTCCCTGTGTATGTAGACTAATCAAGTCACTCCTTAACCTTCTCTTTCTTAAGCTAAATAGATTGAACTCCTTGAGTCTATCACTATAAGGCATGTTTTCTAATCTTTTAATAATTCTCATGTCTCTTCTCTGAACCCTCTCAAATTTATCAACATCCTTGAATTGTGAACACCAGAACTGAACACAGTATTCCAGGAATGATCATATCAGTGCCAAATATAGAGGGAAAATTACCTCTCTGCTCCTCCTCGAGATTCCCGTTTTTGTGTCCCAAGATCACATTAACTCTTTTGGCCATAATGTGACAATGGGGCCTCATGTTCAGCTGATTATCCACTCCGGTCCCAAAATCTTTCTCAGAGTCACTGCTTCCCAAGAGAGAGTCCCTGATCCTGCAAGTATGGCCTACATTCTTTGTTCCCAGATGTATACATTTACACTCAGCCACATTAAAACACATATTTTTTCCCTGCACCTACCCATAGGGAGTTATAAAAGCTGGCTAACAGTCTTGTTCTTGTTGGCAAAACCAACCCCATGAATATGCCTCTCTTCAGATAGCTTTGCTTTCCAAAAGGCCCCTCCATCTTCTTCAGATGGCCTTCATCTGCCTGATGGGTCCCATTTAGGGAATCAATATCAGTGTATTATCTTGTAAGTTCTCTAGCTATTATGGCAGTTCTTATTTCAGGAAGAACATCCCATGACTCTTCATCTTAAGCTTAGTAGCAACCAGTATGCCATGGTCATCAGTACATACACGCTCACACTTGATGATGACGAAGAAAACAAGGAGCAGTTCTATTGTGCTCTTGATGCAGTCTTGACTGCCACAGCAAGGAAGACAAGCTTATCCTCATGAATGATTTTAATGCAAGAGTTGGGCAACACCCCAAAATCTAGACAGGCACTCTTGGGAAAGAAGGGGTGGGGAAAGTCAACTCTAATGGTGTTCTTCTCCTCAGTAAGTGTGTGGAGCATGATTTGCTTATTACAAATATCATCTTTAGACAGTGCGACAAATATAAGGCCACTTGAAAACACCCATGTTCCAAACACTGGAGTCTTTTTGACTATGTCATTGTCAGACCCTGTAATCGTATTGATGTCCATATTATGTAAACCATGAGAGGTATGGATGACTGCTGGACAGACCATCCTTTAGGCAGATCAATTATGAATATGCAGCTTGCATCACAACACCACAAACAACTGAAAGGAATGCAGAAGAGATTGAACATCAGGGGCCTTCAAAATCACATTAGTCGTGAGCCTGTTCAGCGATGCTTCAATGAGAGGCTCTCTGACCTACCTGACATCATCAATGACATCCAAATATATTGGGAGCAGTTCAAGACCATTATTCACAAGGCATGTGCTGAATCTATTGGATACTTCACTCACTGCCATCAGGATTGGTTTGATGAGAACAACAAGGAAATCCTAGCATTTATTCACCAGAAAAGAAGCACATTTTGCACTTGGTGAAATGAACCCTCTAACCAGAAAAAAATGAGAGACTTATCAACTTAAAGCTGTAGTTCAAAGGAGGCTGGATGATATCAAAAATCAGTAGTGGAAAGCAAAGGCCATGGACATCCAGAGCTTCACTGATCAACATGACAAGAGAAGCTTTTTCCAAGCAACAAAAGCCATCTACGAGCCAAGTTCAAATAGCAAAACCCCTCCATAATCCCAGGACAGCTCCACCGTTTTTAAACCCTCCAGAAATGTTGGAAGGAGGATTTTGAGACTCTATTGAACCATGAATCTGACGTTTCAGCTGTCATCATCAAGTTCATTCCTCAGCATTCAGTAATAGAACTCCTTATGGACACCCCATTTTCGGAGAAAGTTTAGCATGCCATCCCTCAGACTAGAAACAACCAGGCTCTAGGCCCAGATGGCATCTCTGTGGAAGTCTTCAAAGCTGGTGGAATAGCACTCATGCAGAAACTTCATCAACTTATAAGAATTTGGGTTAAGGATGAAATTCCTTCTGATATAAGGAATGCCACAATTGTGACCATTTTTAGAAACTGCGACAAGTCAATGTGCAGGAATTATCATGACATTGCCCTCCTCTCCATTGCCAGGAAGATCCTTGCTCACATCCTTTTGAACTGTCTCCTCCTTCTTGCTGAAGATGTCCTTCCAGAATCCCAGTGTGATTTCAGATGGTTTTGGAGCACCACCACCATGATTTTTATTGCACAACAGATCCAAGAGAAATGTAGAGAACAATACCAGCCATTGTTTACAGCATTTATTTTACTAACTAATTTAACTAACTAACCTTTGATTGCAGAGTGTGAAGCATTATGGAAAGTGATGTATAGTTTCAGTTGCCCAATGCAGTTCATTAGCATTCTCAGATTACTTATAAGGGGATGCCTGCCACTGTCCTTTGTAATGGGTTGGTGATGGACGTGTTCACCATCTGTACTGGTGTCAAGGAGGCTGTGTTATTGCCCCAATCCTTTTTTTCCATCTATCTTATCATGATCTTGATTCTTATTCATGACTGTGTTCCTTCTGAAATTGGGATTGAGTATCGCATAAACAGCCAGCTCTCCAACCTGTGGTGTCTTCATTCTAAAACTAAGGTCACCAGGACTCTTATTACTGACCTTCATTATGCTGATGACTGTCTATCCTCACACATACCAAGACTGGCTTGCAATCTACCCTAGATCTTTTCTCAGGCACCTATCATAGGACTTTCTCTCAACATTGAGAAAACTAAAGTGCTTCATCAGCCTGCCCCAGCACAAGTTGCCCTTCTTCTCCCATAAGTTGTCATTGGTGGTGAACCCCTGGAAAATGTTGAGTATTTCCGTTATCTTGGTAGTCACCTCTCCCAGATAACAAATCTTGATATGGAGATTGAACACAGGATCTGTTGTGCCAGTGCATCCTTCGGAAAGTTGCTCCATTGTGTCTTTATTGACAGAGATTTGTGAATGGAAACTAAGATCCTGGTCTACAATGTAATAGTCACCCCCACTCTGCTTTAGGGTACGAGAGATGGGTGACATACTGAAGCCATTGTAAGTGTCTGGAGTAGAACAGCATTTCCTTAGGAAGATTCTCCATATCAGATGGGAAGACCATCACACCAATGCCAGCATTCTCTCTGTAGCTAACATCATCAGTGTTGAGATGAAAATTATGAAATATCAACTTCACTGGGCTGGTCCTTGTGCGTGGATGACTGATACTTGTCTTCAGAAGCAAGTACTCTTTTCTCAACTTAGTCATGGTAAGATGACCCATGGGGCACAGAAGAAATGCTACAAGGACACCTTGAAAGTATATCTTAAAAAGGGAGGCATTGACCCCGTGAATTGGGAAGAGCTGGCTGGCAATAGACCATACATCTAACTTCAGTCCATTTTGAAGATAGTTGCCTTGCTCAAGAGGCTGAGAAATGGCAGAGGCAGAAGGAAAGTGTACAGCATCCTGGACAGCAGATGTGCTCTCCATGCAACCAACTATCACATATGTGGAAAAATCTGTAGAGCACAGATTGGACTCCTCAGCCATCTTAAGTCTCATCAGTGATTTTTCCCCCTTGCAGACATCATCCTCGTATTGAGGGATAGCCGCAGACAATGACAAGCTTGCACCGAGGTTACCAAGCGATCCAGATTGCTCAAAATCAGTGATTTATCCTCTTCATTATTTACTACTCCTCCAACTTTTGGGTCATCTGCAAACTTTATCAGTGATGATTTTAAATTGTCTTTTAGGTCATGGATAAAGGAGGTTGAATACCATAGGGCCAAGAACCAATCCCTGTGGGACCCAGTTGGAAATGCATTTGCTCAATGACAATTCCCTGTGTACAGTTGTATTTTGAGACCTATCAATTAGCCAGTTTTTAATCCATTTAATGTGTGCCATGTTAATTTTATATCATTCTAGTTTTTAATGACAATGTTGTACAGTACCAAGTGAAGCACCTTCCAAAAGTCTAAGTATACTATGTCAACAATAAGAAAAGGAGTACTTGTGGCACCTTAGAGACTAACAAATTTATTAGAGCATAAGCTTTCGTGAGCTACAGCTCACTTCATCGGATGCATTTGGTGGAAAAAACAGAGACAACAATATTATCTTTATCAACAAAACTTGCAATTCAGGGGAAAAAAATCATTTTTATTTTGATAGGGTCTATTTTCCATAAGCCCTGCTGATTCATATTAATTCCACTACCCTCTTTTAGTTCTTTATTAATCGATTCCCATATCAGCCATTCTATTATTTTACCAGCATCGATCATTATGGGGATCAATGTCAGACTGACAGGCCTACAATTACCCAGGTCATCCCATTTACCCTTTTAAAAAACTGGAAACATTAGCATTCTTCCAGTCTTCTGAAACTTCCCCAGTGCTGCACAACTTATCAAACATCAACATAAATGGTTGGGGGGATTCCTCAGTCAAATCTTTTAAAAGGCTTACATCCAAGTTATCTAGACTTGCTGATTTAAAAATATCTAATTTTAGCAGCTTCTGTTTAATATCCTCCAGATATATTAATGGAATGGAAAGAAAGTTATGAGACTGCATCATCTGTTTTTCCCAAAATACATAACAGGGAAATATTTAATGAACACTTCTGCCTTCTCTGCATTATTATTGACAATTCCACCATTTCCATCTAGTAGTACACCAATATCATTGTTAGGATTCTTTTTGTTTCTCATATATTTTTAAAACTCCTTCTTATTGTCCTTAACTCTGCTGGCCATAGATTTCTTCCCGTGTTCCTTGGCTTCCCTTACCAATTTTCTACAATTCCTAATTCCTGATTTATATTGATTACTGCCAAATTCCCCTTTCTTCCATTTGTTATATTTATTTTATTTTTTAACAGCTGCCTTCACTTCGGCTCTAAACCAAGTTGGCTTTTTCACCAGCACAGCCTTTTTCCTTAGTTGTGAAACTGAGGCTTTTGGGGTATCTAATAAGGTTTTCTTAAATGATTGCAAATTATCATTCATATTTTTCTGATTAAGTTCTTCCTCCCAACTGATTTGGCTCATAGTTGTTTTCAGCTTTGTGTATTGGCCCTATTAAAGCACCAAATGGTTTAGATTTTATTCTGCTTGCACATTAGAAATGTGATGAGGTCATGAACACTTGTACCTAAGCAACAATCTACTTTTAGTTCTGTGATCAGTTCCTCTTTATCTGTTAGTATTAGGTCTAATATAGAACCCCCGACATGTTGGCTGCAACACTGTTTGAGTTAGGAAATTATCATCTATTATGTTTAGAAATTCCAAGGATGTTTTAATATTGGCAGCATGAGACTTCCAGCACATCACTCAAACTGAAGTATTCTGTGATTTCAGTCCCCCCCTCCCCACAAACACACATTATAGATAGGTGCCCAAGGAAGTAGTCATCCTGTTCCCTTGTATGATTTGGTGGCGGTGACAGACACAAATTAGTACCCCATTTTGTGCTTTATCTGTTTGGACATTGATCCATAAGAATTCAAGATCACTTTCTTCTGAGTTATCAGTGACTCAGAATCAGGTAGTGCCATTTTTGGCAGAGTGCCACTCCCCCTCCCCTTTTGCCCTCTCAATCCTTCCTAAATAGCTAATCATCACTGAGTTTAACATTCCAGTTATGCAAATAAACCCACTAGGTGTCAATATCAACTAGATAAATGTATGCTCATAAATGAGAAATTTCGATTCTTCATTTGTTACCCAGGGTCCTAGTATTAGTATATGAGCAATTCAAGAATTCCTTCTCTTTGTGTCTTTTGGTTCCTTTATTAATTTTGTTAACAAATCAATTTTATGCTGAGTGGTCATATCTTCCCTTTTTTACCCTCCTTTTACTATTAGTTTTACCTCCTGCCAACTACACTAGCCAGCCTCTTCCCAAGGACATTGGTCCCCCTTCTAGAGAGGTGGAGGCCATTGAAACTATACAGCCCCTTTCCCCATAGAAGATGGACCGATGTTCCACAAAGCACAGCCCTCTACAACTTAGCTATCCAGGGATTCGCTTACAGAATCTTCTACCTTCTTTGTTCAAGGGACAGGAAGGATCACAGAGAAGATGGCTTGGTCATTATTCTTCTTCAGCAAGCTTCCAAATTTCCTGAAGTCATCTACTATCTGCTAGATTTCCTGAGATGCAGCACCCCTTGGCTCTGGTTACTGGCTTCCTGTCTCTAGCTCTGACCCGTAGCTCTGGCTCCATACTCCTGCTTTGACCAATAGGCATGGCTCCTGCTTCAACCATCAGACCTGAGTGCCCACACCCTGGTTTGTAGAACTGGAGGAAGGTTCTGGTGTGGGATTGCAGGCTGAAAGAAGTCTGGGTAGCCAGCAAAAAAGTGAAACCCTTGCTTTTTTTGTCTGTTCCTCCTGCATTCGTAGAGGCAGGACTTTGTATATTCTTTGTAAATAAACAAGATTTCATCAGAAAATACCAGACCCAATCATCAATTTCTACCCCTAGTTGGAAGATCATCAGGACCCCAAATTTTGACTAGCTACTTGGGAATAACAATAGTATGTTCTCAATTGTTTGATAAATAATTCATAATGATATAGTGATCAAATAATAAGATACAAGCATAAAGAGGCAGAGCTTTCTAAAATTTTAATTTCTCAAACTTCAAGTATCATTAACATTATTTTTTGCATGAGCTCTCCTTTATTAAAAAACATTAAAAGGATTGTCAGTTGAATTTTATTGCAACAGTGGCTGAATGGGCACTCAAATGTTTGCAAATAGCAAGCATAAGAGCCATAGATAGAACCAAAGCAAATATACCAAAATTCCACAGAATATTCATACAGTATACAGCACTATTCACCCAGATGCAGTTATATGCAACCTAAATAGTGAGTTAGAAATAGCACTTAAACATGAACTAGTGCAGCCACTATAATATCATAAAAACACATGCACATATTAAATATTACAAACATTGACTAGCTCAGATTGTTCAAGCACTCGTGAAGAACATTGTCAAATGCAGAAAGCCCAGCATGGAAGACAGTTACGTATACTTAGAAACAAACCAGAAGAGGGAGCTTCTTGGAAATGGTGGAAACCACCAATAGTCTAATAATTCTTCAGCAACAACTTATTACATCAGTGTGAATACTTTGATATGAGAAATTTTATCAGAACTTAAATATGACCTGACTCAACTAGGGAGTGAAGTTCTATATAAAATATGTTATGAGTGTTATATTTCATGTGTGAAAAATACTTCAGCTAATATGTATCCACACAACCCAATCTCACATTTTAAAATGTATTGACTCTTTACTTTACTTTTCAGTTCTGTGAAGTCACATTGTTACGAGGTTTGTCCTGTTGGACAGTATTCATAGCTCCCATCTGGACTACCCATTTAAAAACAGTAGTATTTCCAAATGGAACTCTAATTCATCTCTTGTGGACCTATTCCAAGACACATTAATTTTGGTTGGAAGTGATCACCAGACAGAAAAGTTGATCTCCAACTTTCCATTAAGAAATTGGTTTTCAGGCCATGATAGATCTTCTTAATTTCACTAATGGACATAAACTTTGGCTCTTCAGAGCCTTCTTAGCCACCAAGGAACTTATCCTAAGTGAAAAGGGACACCTTAGTATTTCAGCTGTAGAAAATTATAATTTGACTGCAAATAGGAAATAAATAACAGGAAAGACATATAAAAGATGTCTGAGATGCAGAATCTCAGCATTTTCAAGATATGAGATGGTCTGAGGTTTATTAAGATTTTGTAAGAGTGTAATTATTTCTTCATTATTATTCACTCATTTTAAAAATCGTAGGGAATTAATTAGTATGAGCAGATAGCCCATTTTGGGAAATAGTGTTTTCACTATTGATGACAAAGTGTGTGAACTGTTTTGATGAGCAAAGAAAATATTTAGTATTTGTGAGTATAATAATGAGTACATTTAACGTCCTATGTGTGATAGGCTGCTCTACTCTCAGCAGGTTTGGCACCTCCTCCTGGCCATTTTGGGGAATACCTCACCAGGTAAACACCCTTTCCTGTGGTTGCATGCCATCCCCTCCATCTCCCTTTAACAGGCAGAAGATTTAAAACACACAAAAGGAAGTATTTTTTCACACAACGCACAGTCAACTTGTAGAACTCGTTGCCAGAGGATGTTGTGAAGACCAAGACTATAACAGGGTTCAAAAGAGAACTAGATACACTCATGTATGAAAGGTTCATTAATGGCTATTAGCCAGGATGGGCTTGGATGGTGTCCCTAGCCTCTGTTTGCCAGAGGCTGGGAATGGGTGACAGGGGATTGATCACTTGATGATCACCTGTTCTGTTCATTCCCTCTGAGGCACCTGGCATTGGCCACTGTCTAAAGACAGGGTACTGGACTACATGGACCTTTGGTGTGTCCCAGTATGGCTGTTCTCATGTTCTCTCTTTGTCTTCAGCCCCTCTCTCACCCCAGGGGCTGCTGAAGCATCCTCGTGACTCAGCCCTCCATCTAGGTCACTATTGTGGTTGCCCCTTCTGAGGGTAAGAAAGTCTTTCCCATAAACAGGCTCAGGCAGTTTTCTTACTCACTTTCCCACTGATGCCACTCCCCCAGCGGCTGGTTGGGGAACCTGAGCCCACCCTCTACTCTGGGTTCTGGCTCAGGGACCCTCTACTCAGCAGTCAATGTCTGTTGCACCCTATACTTGTTGCATTTCCCTGAGCCCTTTCCTAACCTTCTGGTTCTCCCTTCCTTCTAGGATCCACCAACTTCACCCTCTCAAAGAGCAACTGCAGGCTACAAATACTCCACCTTCTTCCCAAGGAGTGACAGCAGCCTTTCCATCTTTTTGGCTTGTCTCTGTTGTCAGCTTCCTGGCTTACATAGGCCTTGCCTATTCTTACACAGGTGAGCTTCTTCTCATTAAGACTTTTATCTCAGTCTTAATTCCCTCCAATTTGTCACCTAATAGGCTAATTGGCTGCTCTGGCCTGCCTTAGCTTCTTCAGGGCAAGTGTGGAGAGGACACCCCATCACACTCTGACAAAACGGGAAAAATCTGGTATACCCAGAGAGATTCAAAACCAACTGGGAATGGGCCCTTGTGGTAGGAGCTTGAAACTGTGTGGAAATCTGAGAGAGAGAGAGAGAGAGAGAGAGAGAGAGAGAGAGAGAGAA